>NC_139347.1:121723257-122323257 GCF_055883805.1 Amblyomma maculatum | reverse complement strand
CTTTCTGTTGTCCGTTGTTTTTATGCGCTTTCCAGGTTTAACAAAACATATTCAGGCCAAGTTAAATAGCAGAGAAAAACACGTAAAACGAAATGTAAAACGTCACTTAATGCGCGGCTGAAATTTGGCGCCAAGGATCCATTGGAACACCACCACCGCGACGACCAGTCATCCGCCGTTTCATTCCGAAGTTCACACTTTCACGAAGTCGTTTCATAGTGAGGCATCGATGAGCGCACTAGATGAAATTATCGCTGAGAGCAACCGAACTTTTCTAAAAACACAGATGAGTACCAACGACAAAGAGCACGAACGCTGACTCGTGCGGCAATCGCCGTCGTCGTCATCTCGGACTCGCAGGGAACGCAGGCAGGCTCAAGCAACTACGAACACGTGACGCTGTGTTGAGAATAAAAGCAACAAAACTAAAAAGCAACTGCTTCGCTTCTCGCCTCACCACCACTCCCCCCTCACCTCCCCCTTCTCCCTGTTTTGCAGCGTACACACTTGTCTGTCCGCCCTTGTTCTGAGTTCGGCCTTGCTCCCTCCACGGTCAAGCTCGCGTAGGAGTCAAAAGACGGGACGACCAAGGGGTGTCGGGGTGGAGGTGAGGGAAGAGGCACCGCTTTTTGTAAGAAGATAAGATGCTCCCAACTTTCGACGATTCCCCACCTCCTCCCGGGAAAAACGGGGGCTCCTTTTGTGGTAGCTCTTGAAAGGACATCGGACGGGAAGTAGAAACATAGCCGCACCCAGCTTGAAACCGGTTACCATCATAAAAGAAAAGAAGTAACAAGCGGCAAACTTTTTTTTGCTTGAGCTGCAGGGACGAAATGGTGTAAAGTAATGCGAAAGAGACTAACGTCTTCCGTGCGGGTGATTGCGCAGGGTATATTTGAGCCATGCGGTTTCAGATAGCATAAATCCCGAAGTTACTCTCCTTTTACACTCTTTTTTTAGAGTGTATAGGCAATAATCATAAGGCTCAAGTGTCAGTTCGTGCAGACACATTTGCCAACAAGCTTTGTCTGTACCACTCATGAGCCAAGAACTTATTTCACATTGAAACACACTTGTAAATGTAACAATAATATTAATTACTGGTTCACAGGAAAGGAAAGACGCAGTATCTATCACGCTTGTACTGTGGACACCTGGACGGCGCCGTAGGAGGAGGGAGTAAGGTGGGTGTGAAAATGGAAAGGGAGGAAGAGGAATTGTAGTGGAGGGCTACGGAATAATTTTGACCAGCTGGAGATCAACTTGAACTGACATCGCACAGCACGCGGACGTCAGACAGAGACAGGCAGAGCCATCCTAGACTGGGTCGGACTCCCATCAGACAGAGGCCCACAGACGAAAACATCTATCCCACCCAACATAAGGGAACACATACTGGTACCACCCTTACCTCGAAACATGCACCCAGACTACAACAAAGAACGCAGAGAACACAGAGCCAAAGCCATCGCTAAAAGAATGAAACGCAAAGCAGTCGATGAAGTTGCTTATGTAGACGCATCATGCGGACGACACGGAGCAGCTGTCTCGGCAATAGTAAATGGAGAAGGTGCGCCTAAAATTGCGGCCTCAATACGCACCCGTGACATTAGTACAGCTAAAGAGGTCGCAATAGCGCTCGCATGCACTGGTACACAGGCCAAAACTATCATCATCGACAGCAAAACGTTGGTTGGTTGGTTAGTTGGTTCACAGGAAGGGAAAGGCGCATTATCTGTCACACTTGTTCTGTGGACACCTGAACCGCGCCGTAAGGGAAGGGAGGAAAACGGCTGTCTGGAATTTTGCAAAAGGACGGATCTCAGAGGAGGCCAAAAAGATTCTCACAAATCCCATTACTAGAACCATATCCTTCATATGGATACCAGCACACGAATCTGTCCCTGGCAACGAAGCTGCGCACCTGCTGGCCCGAGATCTCTACCACCGGGCAGCGGTAGAACAGCCCGAATGCAAGGGCATTAAAGATTGCGCTATCACATACAAGGAGATCACAGAATCTTACAAATTAGATCAAAAAGTATACCGTCCCCCAGATCGGTCTCTCACTAAGAATGAAGCACGGATCCGGAGGCGATTACAAGCCGATAACTACGACTGCCCTTCGTGGGTTTTCTTAACACAGACCGGGGAGGAAGAAGATTCTAAATGTAAAATTGCGGACAAAAAGGCACGCTAGATCATATAATATGGCAATGCGCCGATTCCCCAGGCGCCGGCATTAACATTGATAGTAGAGAAGCCTGGGAGGTTTGGCTGCGGAGCGGAGATCCCACCGTTCAGCGGCACGCGACCCGCCTGGCGGCTGAGGCCGTGAAGAGTGCTTGTAACCTCTCCTGACCTCAGCCTGCGGGACCCTCCTTACCCGCTTACCGGCCTGCGTGCCGGGGGCGGGAGATGAAGGGCTCCTTTTCGGTGGAAATAAAGTTTTCATTCATTCATTCTCTGCGTTTCGCCTCCATCGAAAAGCAAGGTGCCAGTGTGCTGCGTGATGTCAGTCCACGTTAAAAACCCCAGATTGTCAAAATTTCCGAATTCCTCCACTACGGCGTCTCTCATAGCCTGAGTCGCTTGGGGACTTAAACCCCGCAAACCGCACCAACCAACCGATTTCGCCATTATTCAGCGTGAATGGAAAGGCGCCGCCCTCAACGTACAAGCCTCTGGTCGTCGTGCTTGATGCCGCTGTTTGATAGTGGTCAGCAGTAAAACCTTTTAAGGCGAAAGACTTTAATGGCTCATACTGTCGTGGACAAAGTGTGTGCCGCTTTTGCGGCGGCTGTCGCGTGGCGTTCCTTGACGCGCGTTCAACTGTGGGATTGCAGATGGCAGGATAGCTAGACAAGATGAGAAGCTTTCGCCTTTCACTACTTTAGTCGCTAAAGTCACTCGTAATTTTTTTTTTCTCAGTCTACGGTAAAATAAATAAATATAATTATTTTTCCATAGGCCGAGAAAATGCTTTTGTTTCCGGGGATTAATATGAAACTATTCGTGCCGAGAAGGGTCATCACGATTATTTTAAAACAAATGTGCGTTTTGATGAGATTTGGCTTGTGCACGATAGTGCGTTTAATCTAACAGCGCATTTCACTGAAATAGTGCAAAAAAGCTTTGTGCCACTTGCATTGCTCGGTGTCAGTCTCAGCACGCAGGTGTCACGTTTGCGTGCTGTTTCACTACGCCGACTGTCTTTGTCATGCGCGTACGCATTTGCTTTACTCGAGATTGCGAGCGTGATAAGTGGTGCCTTCGAAAAGCATACGTGCTGCGTCGCCTCTTTCGCGTGTGTATTACATCTGCGCTATCGGATACCATAAACTCGTTCTCTACGAGGCCCTCGACAGTTTGTGACCGAGAAGTTTGTTGGTATAAATATCATAGTGTGTCTTATTCACAGGCTTCTAGGCCCGTCTGGCTTTTTCTATAATTCGACGAAGTACTTTCACCTCAGTTACAGGGTCAAAACGAAAGAGCGCTAAGAAAATTACTATACAGGCAGACAGGAAAGTAAACCATAAGACTGCGCTTTCCGTTGGCCTGCGTAGTTCGTCAGCCTCAATTTTGTCTCGCACCTTTGGTGTTTGCACCAGCAAAGTGATTCAGCAACTGAGGTGAAAGATTACGGCCCCTTTGCTTCCTCTACTGTGCACTCTACACTGTAGTTACCAGTTGTGGCGAGGTACACTGCCTACATGTGTGTGCTTTTATCATTCGGATGCCTAAATCAATCGGACCATAACGTGTTACGTGGTATATCACCCGTTAATTTTTCTACTGGTCTAGTTTCAGATGCTTTTGCGGCGGCTCTTATTGGCCGAGGCGGGATGACGTCATAAAGGTCACGACCAATCACAGAGCCCCACCACAGTATGCGCGAATGCGTGCCTTATATATGCCATCAATGATCAATTGCTAGTTAGTGGCAAAACAATTATTAATAATAATAACGAAGTAAATACTTAATGACAAATAAGCAATTCATTGTTTTACTAAATAATGGCTAAATATGTAACCAATTAACTACTAATTAGTACCAGTTGCGTAGCAGAATGCGGCACTCAGGTTTTCGTATTTCACCACTTTAGTCGCGAAAGTCCATCGTAATTATTACGTTTTCGTTTGTTCACATCTCGATACAAAAGTGTAGTTCCCTTTCTTAAATTTTTTTCACGAAGACAAAAGGAAATATTTGTGCCAGTACGTTTCGCTTCCGAAGCACACAAATTATTATTTGTGCCACTTAGGTTGCAGGTGATATGTAAGGCCGGCACTTTGTTTCTCTGTATGCAAGTGAATTATTCTGTTCATTCTAAAACAGCGCAAAAGAACAGGGACGAGATAACAAAACGTACAACACGAGCGCTGTAGCGCTCGTGTTGTACGTTTTGTTCTCTCGTCCTTGTTCTTTTGCGCTGTTTTAGAATGTATACATACCAACTCGCCCAGGCTTCTACTTTGGCAGAATTATTCTGCCCTGTAGTTTGTTTCTTTTTCGTGCATAAGGAAATCTAAAACAGCAGTGAGTAGCAGGTGCATCTTTAATCGACTGGTTTAAATACAGATTGCCACATAACAGTCTCATCGACATGCACTCACAGAAACACCAAGAACAGCTAGCGACGTTCAATTTCGTAACAAATGAATTGAAGAAAACCCGCATGGTGGCCTTGCCCGTCAGGCATTGATACAGATGTCTGGACGTTCGGGTAGCCCGAGCTGTGCAAAATGTGCATTCGACATAACACATCAGCGACATACTACAACGACTGTTGTCCAAATGGCAACCTTATTCGAACACTGAGGCCAACGTTACAGGAAATCTTTATTTTGAGCCTACTCGTCTTTTGTGAGACGGCTGCGAAGCCTGCCAAATTGTTCGCTCAGCGCATTTATGGCAGCTTCCAATTTACGTCTGTCGCCGACACTCGCTTCGTCCGACGCGTGCTTCAACTCGTTGTGAGCATTCCCAAGGTCCTCTACGAAAGAACGAACCTCCGCTGTGCTGACCAGAAGCCCTGCTGGACCATTGCAGATAGGAATGTGAGCCATCAAGTCCTTGTGGGCCATGTTCACTTCGCATTTAGAGCATTCCGTGAAGTAAAATTCGCAGTCCGACGTCATGTGCTTGTTCAAATCTGCGAGGGTGCCATCGAAATCACAGCCCTTATCCCCATAGACACACAATACTTTCTTCTTTAACAAAAGATCACGAATACTGTGCGTAAACACGCTGGAATTCTCAAGCTTTTTCTGATCGATTAGACACACAGGGTCGGCTGATTTAAATGCCGCAGTATGACACTCTTCGCACACGAGGTGCAAACAAGAGAGAATTTTCGAGGCTGCTGACGCCGTGCCACACCAGCCGCACACCTGGTACTCGCCGAGTTCTTCCTTAAACTTGACGGGCCTGGATTCTAAGTGGTCGCCGAATCCGCGTACGCAGTACGTTGATTTTCTCAGCACGTAGCTCATCCTGGACGTTCAGCGCTGTGCTCGGTAAATTGCGATCCTGAAAGCACTTCGACAGTAGCGCAGCAGTAAAATGATGCTGTGCAACTTGAGCACCTTATAACGGAAAAAATATCAGCCTACCTCGGCAAGGTGGCGCTGCGGTCGAAACAACACCCCCGTGACGGTGGCAGTTACAATCTGCCTCTGATTGATAAAGCGATTTCAGAAAACGTGCAAGGAAGTATACCATGATGTGAAAAAACTCGAAGTGGGCGTCGAAAATTGTGACGTTTCAGCAAGAACTTACAGGGGTGTTGTCTTCTATCACTGTCTGATAAGCGCAATATCTAGCACTGCGAATCCTGGCGTGCTACTGATTGGGCTGTCGCACCGTGTTGCGATTTTCTGGTTGTAGGTTGACATATGCAGTGTTTATCCGCATAATTCTATCGCACAAGTACCCGTGTAATATGCGAGGTGAAGATTTTAAATATAACCTCGTTTTCGAGGAGGATCATACCCATTGCAATTAGTATGTACGTGCTCGATATCAGCCTCTATGCAAGTGGTCATCCTCGTAACTTTCTTATTTAATGAGGGGAAACTGTGCTCAGGCCTCCAGGGTTCCTTGTCTGTAGCAGAGTACAGATGCTTGGTTGAGTTGGGGGAAATTCAGGACCAAAAAAAATTACAAGAGTTCAACGCTGCTGAACCAAACATTTAGCGAAAACATTAGCTGCAGGTGACCGAGCGTTATTCACAAACAGCGAGCGCCCTCTCTCGGTTGCGACACAGCGCCGTGTATGGACTCGCCGCCACCATCCGATGGCGCGAGCTGGGGCCCCGTCTTTCGGTCTGGCGTGACGTCACATGGTCACGTGAAAGGTCATGTATGGAGACGCCACGACACGCCAAAGGCTCGAAATGCTAGCAGTATTGCTTTCGCAATAAAGCAGCGCACATTCAGACACACCACAAAGAATATGGAGACTGTCAGCGCTGTCTAACTACGAGCTTTTAACGGCTCAGAAACGCTGCAAGAACGCAAAATATTTAGTCTAAAAGCATCCAAGCTGTTTTTGTGCTATTTTACATTCGTCAGATATCTTTATATTTCATTACATTTCTCATTAAATTGAAATGTAAAACTTATAATTTATGTCAATATGTGATCTGTGAATGATTCGTAAACGGTGCCATCTTTTTATTCATGCATTTCTGGTGTAACTGGAATAACCAAAATGTACTGTCTAGCTCCTAGTCGAGAACAGAAATAAGCACAAAACGCACTGCTCCCGCGGTGTTAAGCCGTATAGAACTACTAGTAGATAGTGGTAGATGCACTTGCGTTACGGCCACCTGCTTTTGTTTTTTACGTACGGGATTTCGGCTGAGCGATTTGCTCTCCGTGGAGCCGCTTATCTGTTTTCTGCTAGGCACCAAACCTATTGCTGTTTTGTTATTCGCCAGCTTCATGTGAGCCTTTTCTGCCCTCGCAACATACGAAGACGTTCATGCCACTTTCCTTTGTCTGCGGCTGTTAAGCTGCCGTTTGGTTTGGTTTACGGGTTAACTTTCCAAAGCCGTTGAGGCAATGAGGGTTGCCGTAGTGGAAGTATCCGCATATTTTTTACTTTCTTTGGTTCGTTTACGTGCCCTGCCATGTCAGAGTACAAGAGTGCTGTGCCTTTTGCTTCCGTTAAAACAGAGCCATCAAAGCCGGTTTAACATCTCCCAATTCAGCAGTAGAGCGCCCTAGCCATTGAACTTTACTAGCGGGGCTAATGTGTCATTTAGGATCGTTATGACGATTGATATACCTTTTGCATCCGGAGAGATCCGGCATTATTTCATACACAAGGCGGCAAGACCATTGCTGGGAATGGTTTCGAATCACCACTTGCGCGCTTTCCGCGTGCTGCTCGCACCCGTCCCCGTCTCCTCTCGACTGTGGTTGAGGTGTCCACAGAAAACAAATGAGACAGTTACCGCGCCTTTCCCTTTCCTATAAATCAATCAATCAATCTCTCGACTGCGGTGGGGGCAAGCAGACGCACGGCGGCAGCATCGTGCACCGATTGCGTTGTTCGGTGGGCAGTCTTGTCATGCTTGAAACGGCGTCGCGGCTGCCTAAACGTAGGTATGCGTCTTGCTTTCGTTCCTCAGATGACGCATTCGCCTACTGACTTGTGTGTTATGACCCGAAACTCTAGGCAGGTGGCACAAATTGCATATAAAAGTGAAATATGAAAACCAGGAACGAAAGCAAGACGCATACCTACGTTTAGGCAGCCGCGACGCCGTTTCAAGCATGACAAGACTGCCCACCGAACAACGCAATCGGTGCACGATGCTGCCGCCGTGCGTCTGCTTGCCCCCACCGCAGTCGAGAGATTGATTGATTGATTTATAGGAAGATGACGCATTCGCCTACTGACTTGTGTGTTATGACCCGAAACTCTAGGCAGGTGGCACAAATTGCATATAAAAGTGAAATATGAAAACCAGTAGCCCCGGCGGGATGGTGCAGTGGTAAGACGCCCGACCACTGTGCCGGAGTTCCCGGGATCGTATCCCGGCCTCGGCGGCTGCGTTTCGATGGAGGGGAAACGAAGTGGCGTCCGTGTGCTGTGCGATGTCAGCGCACGTTAAAGATCCCCAGGTGGTCGAAATTAGTCCGTAGCCCTCCACTACGGCCCCCCTTTCTCTCTATCCACTTTCACTCCCACCTTCATCCCTTCCCTTACGGCGCGGTTCAGGTGTCCACAGAGCAAGTGTGACAGATACAGCGCCTTTTCCTTCCTATAAACCAACCAACCAACCAGTAGGCCACGAGTGTACCGCTGTAACTGTCAAGTACTTGGAATTACACATCACCGGCGACAAACAGAAAGAGCACGTCAGCGGTATTTCGCTATGCTGTTTGCATTTATCTGGCCCCTGTAAGCCTGTAGCGATTGCAATTTTTAAAGTGAAATGGCAGACGCCATGTGATATGCAAATTTCTGTCTTATACATGGGGTATCAAGGTGCACGGCTCTGTCGTTTACACCCCTTGCACTTTCTAGACTTCGGATTGACCCCGCAAAGTGGTGCTGCATTAGGCGAATGAAACAATGCCATGGTAGGTGTTTTTTAGACTAACGACCTAAAAAAACTTTTTAGCGGGCAGTCAGCCTCACTAGAGGTCTCCGGATAAATAGACATATGATAGAGCGCTCCCAATTTTTGGCTAAGGTTACTAGGCAGCCAGGCGCTGAGTGTCGGCTTCAGGCACTCGGACATAGAGCCGTGGTCGCCGAAGCAGACAAGGACCGTGATTTAGAAAGAGCTTAACAGGTTTATGATGAGCACTGAAACGGGAACATTTCGGCTTTCTTTTAAAGGGTCCCCTGTGCACCTGTCCTTGCGTGGTGGTGGTTAAAACATTTACTAACAATTAAATGGTTACAGAGAGGTTTACTCTTTATATAATGCTTATTCAGTAATCGCTTCGTTTTAGTCCCTTGCGTGGTCTTAACGAAACGCCGAACAAAGACGTCCTGGGCGCATACTCTCCTCTTACGGCAATATGCCGACCGGGAAATAACAATGACGGGCTCATAAATAAATATAGTTAGCGTTCAATATCGGTCACACCGCATCACCCACGTCACTTAATCGTTGCCCACGAATACCGAGGAGGAGACAAGGTTCCGTTTAAAGGCGTGTATACTGTGGCGCCGTTGGTCTGGTTTGAGAGACGCAGCTGTGTCCAGTCATTGATCAATTAGCTAGGGCACTCGATTCCACGATTCCACCACGCGATCATTCTCTCACGAAAAGAAAAATTGGCTGAAGAGGTGAGTGCAAATTACCTATATTCTAAACCCTGTTAGCGCGCACCAACTAACCCTTTCAAGCGGCAACACAGCACAGATGAAAGCGCACGCGCGAATGTAGGACACGTTTCTTGCACAGGCAGACGCTGCGGGAACCTCTTAATGGAGGTTCTACCGTGCGAACCATGTGACCTTAATTTCATTTATTTGTATTTTTTTCTTTTGGGTGCGCAGCATCACCTCGTTGTATAGCGTTGTACTACGTGTTTAAAACGCTTTTTTTTCTTCAAAACGCCTCGCAGCATCACTTCTAGGCGAAGGAGTAGGGAGAAATACCATTTGGGCCATTCTGGCCGATGCCGTGACCGCGGTATGGTCAATTTTCTCCTCACCTGAACAGCTATAATGTATCTCTTGGGGAAAAAAAGGTTTATTGTTTGTGTAGTGGAGGACTCCGGAAATTTCGACCACCTGGTGTTCTTTAACGTACACTGACATCGCACAGCCCACGGGCGCCTTGCTTTTCGTCTCCATTGAAAAGCGGCCGCCGAGGCCGAGATTCGATCCCGCGTCCTTGGGAACAGTAGTCGAGCGCCGTAAATAATGCGCCATCCCGGTGGAGTGCGCGCGCGCGCGTGTGTGTTGTGTGTGTTTGTATGTGCGTGCGTGTGTGTGTGTATGTGTGTGTGTTGTTTGTGTGTGTGTGCGTGCGTGCGTTCGTATGTGTGTTGTTTGTGTGTGTGTGTGCGTGCGTGCGTATGTGTGCTGTTTGTGTGTGTGAGCGTGTGTGTGTGTTTGTATGTGTTTGTGTGTGTGTGTGTGTGTGTGTGTGTGTGCGTATGTGTGTGTGTGCGTGCGTGTGTGGGTGTGTTGTGTGTGTATGCGCGTGTGTGTGCGTGCGTATGTGTGTTGTTTGCGTGCGTGCGTGCGTGCGTGCGTGCGTGCGTGTGTGTGTGTGTGTGTGTGTGTGTGTGTGTGTGTGTGTGTGTGTGTGTGTGTGTGTGTGTGTGTGTGTGTGTGTGTGTGTGTGTGTGTGTGTGTGTGTGTGTGTGTGTGTTGTATGAACACCCTAGTCGTGACTACTACCTGCTTGGCTCTCAACGTGGCTCAGGAATTTCAGTTCAGCCTAGTAATAATAATAATAATAATAATTGGTTAAGAGGAAGGGAAAGGCGCAGTATTTGTCACACTTGTGTCTGTGAACACCTGAACCGCGCCGTAAGGGAAGAGAGGAAGGGGGGAGTTAAAGTTGAAAGAGAGAAAGAGGAGCCGTAGTGGAGGGCTACGGAGTAATTTCGACCACCTCGTGATCTTTAACGTGCGCTGACATCGCACAGCACACGAGCGCCTCTTCGTTTCGCCTTCATCGAAACGCAGCCTCCGAGGTCGGCTTCGAACCCTGGAATTCCGGGCAGTAGTCGGGCGTCCTACCACTGTACCACCCCGGCGAGGCTCAGCCTAAGAGCAATGACACTTTTCCGCTTTCAGTGCCAACCCAGAAGTCTTACTAACGCTTAAGACGGCGTCAAGGTGACGAAGGTGTTCGGCAAATGTCAGAAAGACAATTACGACATCGTCATAATAGACAAAATACGTCTGCCGCTTTAGATCTACAATCACGGTATCCATAAGCTGCTGAAACGTTGCCGGAGCTGAGCACAGACCAAACTAACTTTAAATTCATACAAGCCATCAGGCATGAAGAATGCTATCTTTTATCGGTCTCTCTCGTCAACCTCAGTATGCCAGTAACCAGATTTAAGTCGACTGATTAAAATTGCTTGTCATTGCAGAGCCTATCGATCGAATCATGCATTCGTGGTAATGAATAAACGTCCTTCTTTGCAATGTTGTTTAGCCGAGGTTAGTCTACGCGGAAACATAGTGTGCCGTCTTCTTTTTATCAACACCACTGGCGCTTCCCACGTATTTCAAGGCATTTCTTGCACTTGTTGAATGGCGTCGCGTTCTGTCGGAGAGTCACGATACCGAGACTGCTAGAAAGGTCGGGCCGCCTCGTCAGTGATAATGCGGCCTGTTCTTTCTGAGGAGCGTCCGTCCAGCTGGTAAAACCGATGAAAAGACGTCAGTGTACCACTGTAGCAAGAATCGAACCTATTGCTGCTGCCGGTCTGACATGTCGGGGTTCCCGTCAAATTGCAGGGGTGCGGTGCCTTTCTCCTGCTCTATGAGCGAGGCACACGCCACAGCAGATTCATCAGGCTTTTCCTCGATGGAACCGTGTTAAGCGTTGACTATGCCTTTCTTTAAGTGCTGATATTCTTCACCAGTTTAGGACATCGGATATGCCGGTGCGCACGTGGACGACATCTCTTACAACAACGATAGCAGCCTCTAGCAGATGAGAGCAATTGTTTTCCACGACGAAATATTAAGCATTTTATTAGTAGATATTTGTAATGACTACACATACAAAACGTATGTGTAGGACTTTTTGTTTCCCTTTCTGGGGTCCTGTAGAGGCCAGTCTAAATAACGTGAACCGTATATACGTGATCAGGTGAGAATCTTTTTGTTTGCATCACTACAAGGACACCCTGAGCCTAATAGTAATTAGTAGAAATTCATAATGGGTTGGTAGTGGAAGATAGTGTTATTCAGCTTAGTGGGAATTGTTAAAAAGCTATTAGTAATTGCTGCTAATTAGTAATTACTGATTGGTGAAGGGTATTAGTGATTGGTAATATGTTTTAAGGTATTGATGATACCTGATGTCACGGATTTACGAATTCCACTTTTCTGGCGACTTCAGTTTTTGCTCCGATAGAACATCTAGTAACTTCGCAGGATTTATGAGCATGTGATCGGTTATCTCCATCGGCAGGATGTTGCCCTCAGGCTATGTTGACTTGCGTTTCCGTGAGAAAGAATAGTTTCACGGTAGCGAAAAGACTCATGTTTTAGCAGTGAGCTAGTCGAGTTTAGCCGGAACGAATGCATGATTTAGTTTCCGTGATGATTTCGCATTGTGCAGTAATGTCCAGTGCCTGTAGCGAGTGCGACGAACCTTGCCGAGTAATGCTGGCGCTAGGCGTAGCCATCTGGGCGTAATTTTTCAAAAAACGTCTGCGCACGCGTGGTTACCGTCCGGTTGCTTTCCACTTAGGTACTCGGCGCAAACGACCCTGATCATTGGTGTATCTTACCTCACTTGCTGCACTCACACATCGACGTCAGAGGCGCTGCAGTGCTAAAACCTTCCGTTATTTTTTTACTGTATGAGGAGACCGCACCTTGTGTCGAGGCTTCACTACTGGTGCCGCATAACGAGTGGCGCATTTTTCCCGGGACACGAAGAAATTTCATCCGCGCGTTGCTCAACTCCTTGTCACCCGGCTTCTTGGCACTGCACCTTCTACAACGACAGTAGACTGTAGAAGATGACCGAATTTGGGCAGCGGTGGAGGCATCGCGTGTGCGGCTTCGGTAGCCATGTTGAGCACAGGCCTGTGGCGTTTTTGGAGGAGCCCGGTTACCAGAATCTCTGCCACTGGTGCCACATGGTGTCGCTGGATACTAGATTACTGCAGTGCCGTCATGTCGCGTGCTACAAGTGCCTCCTGACTTATGCCCGCAGGAACGCAAACGGAAAAATATCGGACATTTTCTGTATCCTTGACAAATTCCACACCTACTATGAGGGCATAAAGGTTTTGTCGCTACTTGAGGGAGCTGCGGACAAGCAAGTTTGCTGCCTCAACGCAGAAATCGGCTGCAACTTCGAGGGGCGTCTCTGCGAACTGGACGAACATCTGCGTGAAGAGTGTGCTTTATATTTTACGCCGTGCGCCAAATGTGGATGCAGCATCGTGTACAAGGACAGGCGAGCTCACTATATTGCATGCAAAGGTGTGCCGGCGGTCTTCCTTCCAACAGCAACAGTGGACAGTCTACTCGACTGCATAGGCGAGGTCTGCAAGAACATGGATGTAGCAATGACATCTGTGCAGAGCAGCGACACATTGCGGACGACGCTGGCTCTGGTAAACGAGCAAGTTGCGTCGATTCAGAGTCAGCTCGCTAAGTTAGACTCCCATCGCCCGTGAGTACACAACCACCGTGGCCCTCGCACCCCCCCCCCCCCCCCCCTCAGTAGCTGAAAGCCTGCTTGTTTCCTCTGTATTTCTTTTTTGTAAGTGGTGCCGCAAAGCAGGTATGGCGCCTAGCAGCCTATTTGTTCTGGAACCGCTGTGATTACGTTTAGTAGTGAAGTCCTACAATATGCCTTTTCCACGATTTATTGTTATTCTTACACTCACGATGGTGTCAGGAAATGGCAGTGCATTTTCTACTGTTGCACACGGTGCGATCCAAGAGTTTGGCAAAATATTTCGCGTTTATCTCTAACCTCAAACTTTTAATAGCGTATTTGAGTGTTCCCAGGGAATCTATTCGAATCTGTTCGCAGCCATCGAAGTGCGTCGTATTGAATTGGGCCACCGAATACAGTGGACACTCCAAAAACATAGTGTCCATACTGCCCTGACATCAGCTACGCTACTGAAGCAGCTAACGACGGTGAGCCTGAGCGCCGCTCGCTATCGTCGCTCGCTATCGTCAATGTGTTTAAGGTTGATATGCTAAAATAAGGCACTGGCTGGAGTGACTTTCTTTTTCCAGATTAAGTACGCCACGCATACCTCAGTCAAGAAAAGGCTTCGATTATGTAAAACCGGTGCGCAGTGCTTCACTACACAGACTTGCATTACATATTTACAGTTGTATGTCCTGTATTCGCAGCCGTTGGAAGCGAAAGCGTTGAGCCCGTAGCAGATACCGACGCTTCCTTTGTAATTATTGAATCATATGTGAATAAATTGTTTATTCTTTTTTTGCAATTTGTGCATTAGTGCATTCATGGTGCCGAACACATCAAGGGGTAAGTGGCGGAAATAATTTGCTTTACCACGTTAAAGGGCGGAACAGTTTGTTAAGACGTACCTAATCACGTCAAAAGTGGAGTGGTGATGTGTAATTTGAACCGGGTATGTTAGTGATGCCTTGCCATAATATTATCACTCCACAAACCACACCACCTCCTGTGAAAATGACAAAGCAAAGCTAGGCCCGTCGCCGAAAGGCACCATTAATGTGATAAAAAAACGCCACCCTGCACTACGCACGTGCGCAAGTTAAATGGACTGCCCTTCGCATATGTGAGCCTCGTAGTCCTGTGCATGGAAACAGGCAGCTCAAATATTGGCCCGCTCATCCGCTACAGTCGCAGACGCTTAACCATAAACGCAACTCCATTTAAACGAGCGAAGACAGGGTCGTTCGATGTTTTGCCGTCTCATAGATCTGTGAATATTATACTGGTCTGTGATTCTACTCGCAAAGTTTTAGTGCCTAGCACAAGGTGCAAATTATAAAAAAAAAACGCGATCGAAATTCGAATCGCAAAGCTCCTCCAACCGAGAGTGACCGCCATTTTAAAATGCTCGTGTGACGTCTGAACAGAATACGCGGCGGAGCGCCTTCTGCAATGCAGGCTGCAGTGTCAAAGGACACGTCTCTTTCTTTTGTGGACGATTTTCACAGTTATTGTCTCTTATGCAGAAGTGCTTGATGAAGATGTTACCGCACAAAAACGATATAGAGTAAGGCATGTTTTCCTCGGCATAAGGCACGGTCACAGTATGTGGGCTGCACTTTTAGGTTCCTTAGCTTATCGATGCACTGATCTGTCGCGTTATACACCGGCGACGACACCAGCACTACCATCGGTTGCCTATCAGCGTAGTGGGAGGTTTTTGGCCACGCGACGCTCACGGAACTGATCAGCGGACGGTCGCTCAATCTGTTTCGGTCAGATCGGAGGCTGAACGGGAACTTGATATCCGACGAGTTAGTAGCTTAAATCGATGCGCATGTCTGTAGGTTAACCGCGTTAGAAAAAGGAAAACAAGCGTCTACGCTCTATATGCTCCCCCTTGTAATCAGTAATCACTCTGGCCAGAAATGTTAGGCGGCGCCGAATATGGCCGAACTACCGGCCTATTCAGCGACGAGTAGGCCTAGCGCAAGTACGCGGGGTTCGGGTCTAGAGTTTCGGCGCTTACGGAGCACGCATTCACAAGCTTTAGCGGTTGCGTGTAGTAATCTAGTATAGTTCTCGCAGTACTGACTCCAAATCGACGACTGCTTACATCACAGAGTGCGTGCACACCGAGCGGGAAGCGTAGATGTCACCCTGTCTGGCGAGCGCAGCCGGCCGCTGTCGGAGCCGCTTATGGGTACCCATCGCAGGCAGATGACGTAGCACGTAGCATCCACGGCGCTCCTGCAGAGCAGGTGTAGTTTGTGAACGGATAAAGGTGCAGCCGGTGCGAAAAGAAGTGGATAGTTTTGCTATTGATAGCTAGGCTTGCATTTTATGTCATGCGAACGAGCAGCCTACATCCGGTAATTACAAAAGCAATGTAAACAAACACGCTGGGGGCGCAGTCATAATCTGCGAATCGGGGCATTCCTGCTGGGAGTTTAGGGCTCACACACTAAATACTGAATTGTTCATGCTTACGTTGAGGCAGTCACGAGTCATTTGCTGGACAAGCACTAGAAAAACGCGAAGTTAGACTCGAGAGTTGGTCGCAGTCGAGCGCGCGGCGGATGGTACATTGTTGTTCGATGCCGGGAGTGATGCGCATTCGAATCGCGTTAGGTTTTGCGTTGACGGGACTGAAGCGGCGTCAGCGGCAGCGTATGCTTTCATGCTCTAGCCTTGGCCAGATTGAACATAGTTTTGCAAAAATGCTTTACCAGCCTAAAATAATTAATTTTGACTAGCACGCGCATATAACATCAAGTCAAAACGTACCGCTTCGTTCAAAAGTTTTGTCTGCTCCTCTAATGTCGCAATGTGTGCTCTCGCGTCCACGTATGCTTCTTTGGGATTTCCTTTTAGGTTTCGGACCGAAAAAGCGAAGGGCAACAGCTCAGCAATCAGCAATAAAACGCTAACACCTCCTCCGTTTAGCGGCGCACACGGACCAAGAAACGTTGGACATGTACCTTTTTATATGCTGGAGCACTTGTTGTATATACAAACTAACTCTCATAACGTAAGACAATGGTATGCTTCTGATCGTATGATTAAATAATACAGCAAGAGCCGATCGTATTCAGCCTCCTTGACAATCTCTAAACGAAGCCCAAAACAAGTCCAAAGATCACTAAGGTCGCATATTAGAGTGAAGGCTTGTCGAAGAAAATATAGAGTATGCGCATAGAATATTTTTGCTGAAGAGAAAAAGGTCTCAGGGACAACCATCGACGGCGTGCATGTAAGAGCGCAGCTGTCACCGCGAATAGCAGACGGCATGGGGAGAATATGTCGCTGTGATGTCAGCTGTCAATGGTTGCCTAAGCAGAAATCTGCTTTCGATATTAATAATAAAAGTTCATTTTAACACAATATACTACACCAAATGAGTTCTATTTTCGAGGATTTACAATTTAAGTTATGTGTAGTGAAATGCAATAATCAACTGATGCTCAAATGCTAGCTGTCATGACCCCTTTAACCTCCCACGTAGGCTACTGCCTAATTACCGCGCAGTATTCCGCAACGTACTGTCGAACATGCCGTCCCTTCCAGTGAAGCCGTGCAAATGACTCAAGTGCAGCAGTATTCTAATGACTGTCTTCTTTTAACACAACTCATGTCTTACCACGCACTGTGTTTGCGTTATATGCACACTGCAGGTGAATAAACAAGCCGTGAGTTAGTGTGTACTTAAATGTCCCTTTAAGGATTAACTACTACCGCTACAAAGCCGCAAGTAAACCCCAACCATGGGACTACCGACAGCGCTCTTTCTCGGTATACGCTACAAGAGAACTATTGTATTGTGGATCTAAGGAGATCACTGCTTCCGCTACATTTGTGCTCGAAATTAGAGAAAAAGGGTGAAGAAGGAACACAGTCCTCAAAGTAATCTCTTTCGGTGCATCCGCACTTTTGAAAAGAACACTAAAGAATATTGGGCTCCGACATATAAAACTATCCCTAGTAACATCAGTACACCGAGGAGAAATGCACAACTGTGAGCTTCCACGGCAGGCAACATGTCAAAGCATAAAAATCCACATAAGTAATTGTAGCTGTTTTGTAATCTGTTCAGGGTGTTTTAATTATCATCTTAATTTGCATGGAAACGACTTCATTTTGCGGCGACCGTATAAGCTGGCTAAATGATATACGCAGGCATCTGTAAAACAATAAGAATTACCGTTTTTTTTTTAATCTACAAGCCTACCCTTTGTGCGATAGCTCACGAATTCATCTATATAGGTAACAGGTCTGATATGATTTTTTCGGCGTATTGAAAGAATTCCCAAACACGAATAAAAGATTTGAGCGGCTGTTAGTCGCGAAAATCTGAATAAGAAATATTCCGTGCAACCCAAAAGCAGCCCATCGATCGAGCTACTAGTGCAAGCGAGGCGGTTCGGACGACCAAATGGGCCAGTGATAGACAGCCCCAAACGAACGTACACACTGCTTTTAGAGGTCGAACTACTATCCATATTGCTTTATTTTGATCCTAATCCACAGATCTGTACCAATGACATAAAACACAGAAAAGCAACGACAGCAGGGGACATTACTCATCTTCTTTGTGCATCCCAGAAGCAAAATTGATACATGGTTTCGCTCGGTCGGTGTTATGTCGACGACAATCTTCGATTATGCCTGCACATCGTATAGCACGGTTACTGAAGTTTAGACATAGCAAATGCACGCTGTTAAGCTAGCCATTTCTACCACATTATTTACTAGTACATTTCTACTTCACTCGGCATTTTTTCCGGGCTCCACTGACCATTTTGACACAGGTGGTAATCTTAGCACATGATGGGAAAAGATGCAAGTTGGACACTGCGTTGTCGAAGAGCCCATGTACAGCCTTTATCAAAAGTGTACAACCTAGGGGGTCTGCATCTGAGCTCTGTAGCGGCACTGATTTAGAATTAGTGGAGGTCCTTCCCAATAGACAGGGTAGGATAAAAAATCTTACCATCAAGAAATTCGAAACACCGGAAATGCATCACAACGCGTACGAAGTGGCTCACAGGCAGACCCCCCGGGCTCTACACTTTTGACAAAGACTGCACTTTTTTATTACGCAAGCTTGCCATAAGGCATATTATAAAAATTCATGTAAATTATTTTCCGTAAGGAACCTGAGAAGGCTCCCGCTCTTATTGTTGTTGGAGAGCCATTTGAAGAAGTCCTCTTCCCTTGTTGCGGTTAGTCCCACCTCCCGCAGAATTTGTGTCCTTGATGCCCTTGTCCCTGCACAAGTCTAGAGCAGGTGGCAAACATCCACTTTTGCAGCTGGTTTGGAACACTTCGGTCATGTGGTGGTTCCGATGCCTTCAAGAGATTCCCATCGGCATGTTATCGACGGGACAAGGGCCGCCCAGCTATTAGCCATCTAAAGGAAACCTCCTCCAATTTCATTAAGTCATGAAGGAGGAGGAAAGTACACGGGGGAATTAGGGCACATGTACGTTTCCTTAAAGGGGATGCTAAGGTCGGAGCAGCGGAGCGGGCATCAAAAGGGAACCTGGTGGGGGAGGGGGGGGCGCATTTGTGTTTGGAACTTTGTGTGTGAGGTGGTCAACTTTTCTCTCCTCAGCGTTCTCAGCATCGTCTTGTGTCCATCTGTACATTTTGGGGAACTCGCACGTACCGCTTAGCAGTCTAGCCGTTGCTAACGCTCTCTGTTTTGCTGTACACAACGCAGCGGTGGCTAGGTGATGTTTTCTCATTGCAGCCGCACGATATAGACATGTTCAGGCCCCCAGAGAGGTTACTACACACTATGCAAAGAACTTGGTTGTTTCGGGAGCTTAAAAAAAAGATAGTTCATGTTGTCCGGTTTTGAGAGTGCGTTTGAACCATCCTCGGTTTAAGGGTATTGTGTTCTTGTTTACAGACCATATTTTTAGCGGCTCAAAGGCGCAGCCATTTTCTGCTGACTAGCGCGCCGCCGCACGGGCGCTTCCTTGGGGAATTCGGGGCTGCGGTATCGTCGCGGCCGCGCCTGCACGGTAGCCACGTTTAGCTAACCTTCGGGCGTTAGAGCATATCGCAAAAATATTTTTACCGCGTGGTTTTGCTGGAGAGAATTTGTTTGCGTTGTCGTAGAGTTACAACCGACTTGTTATTTATGGGGATTAGTTTGACGTTCGGTTAGCTGTGTTGGTACTAATCACTCAGCTTCGATAAGGCCGTTTTGGTCCCTTACGAATAAAAGTTCACTTTATCTCCCTGTGCGCAACTCCTTCTTCTTCCTTACCTTCTTTGTCTTCTGTCTTCACCAATCTACACATCATCGTCATGTCATAAATCTGATCAACTTTGACTTCTTTTACATTTACATTTACATTTACAGGAAGTATGTTTTCAGTGGGTTCCGGGACACTGCGGCATCACTTCT
Source organism: Amblyomma maculatum (assembly GCF_055883805.1). NCBI lineage: Eukaryota > Metazoa > Arthropoda > Arachnida > Ixodida > Ixodidae > Amblyomma > Amblyomma maculatum. Next base: position 122,303,486 of record NC_139347.1, on the reverse strand, counting down.
AATAAAATGGCGGATTATTTAGCAAATTCAGCTCTCAATGGGCCGTTGCCGATCTTGTACCCTATATTGTAACGCTTGTTACACTAAATAATTACTGTAACCGCTGAACGAGGGCACCGAGAGCTGAATCTTCTTCTTCTTCTCCCTCGTTGTAATGGCACACACCCACAGTGGGGGATTGGCCAGAATTAGTTGTAGGTGACATAATATTTTTGATAATGTCGATTTGACTGTATGATATAGATAACCTAATAATTAGGAGAGCTGAATCAAGAACGCGGGCAACAGGAACGCGCGGGCACTTCAACGTCCTCTACTTCATCCCATTTCGCTCCTTCTTCTTCTAGCTGTAATGCACGTGTCCCTGCCCCCTCTGAATTATCGCCCCGATGCGGTGTTATCTGTTGGGAAAGGTTGAGGGTCGCCGGAGAAGGGGTAGGCAGCGAACGCGATGGTTAGATGGCATCCTCGAGGCACTGAAGATGAAGTTATGCGAAGTTCGGAAGATAGTGAGAGACCGGAAAGCGTGGCGTGACATGGTCCATAGGGTCACGAAGAGTCGGACACGACTGACCGACTGAACTGAACTGAACTGCGGTGTTATAGTCAGACAGAAGAGCGGGGAGAAAAAGCATTCAAGAGTTACCCCAATAGTCTGGCATCAGGGGATAGACTACATGCAGCCTGAAAGTCAGTCGGAGGTTCGCTCGTACTAGGACTTCATTCGCACCACATGCACGTCACTGCGCTTGCCATTGTGCGATGAATGAGCCGGCGAGACTGGTACAACTTCATACTTTACGTCGCTGAGGCGGCGAACAACAAGGTAAGGGCCGAAGTAGCGGCGCAGTAACTTTTCGGACAGCCCGCGGCGACTAGCGGGCGTCCAGATCCACACATAGTCGCCCAGGTTGTAGGTAACGTAGCGGCGTCCAAGGATGTAGCGGTCAGCATTGATCTGCTGCTGGCGGTGAATACGCTGTCTGGCCAGTTGCCGCGCTTCTTCCGCGCTGAACATAAGTGGCGACATCGACGTCAAGTTCAGTCTCACTATCAGGGAGGTCCACGGGCAGCATAGCATCCAGGGGGGTGGTTGCGTGGCGACCGAAGACTAATTCAAACGGAGTGAACCGCGTCGTTTCTTGTTGCGCGCTATTATACGCGAATGTTGCGTATGGAAGAATTCGGTCCCATGTTTCGTGCTCGACATCAGCATACATGGAAAACATGTCGGTCAAGGTCGTGCTGAGGCGTTCCACCAAGCCATTTGTGTGTGGGTGGTAGGCTGTTGTACGTCTATGGTTGGTGTGTGTGAGCTTCAGTACAGCCTGAGTGAAGCGAGCCGTAAATGCAGCTCCACGGTTGGTAACGATAGCTACTGGATCCCCATGACCTAGGACTATGTCGTGGACAAAGAATTCGGCGCCTACCGCAGCAGTACTGCTGGCAAGTGACGCAGTTTCAGCGTACCGCGTCAAGTAATCCGTCGCGACCACAATCCACCGTTTTCGGAAAAGGGCCGAGGAGGTCTATGCCAATTTGCTGAAAAGGGATCTTTGGGGTGCTATAGGCTGCAAAAAGCTAACTGGTCTCAGAGGAGGAGATTTGCGCCGTTGGCAATCACGGCATGTTGCTACGTATTTACGCACTGATCGTAGTAAATTGGGCCTGTACTACTTCAGCCGAATCTTTGCCAGTGTGCGACTGATCCCCAATTGGCCGGCGGATGGTTCATCATGACAAGCGCTCAAGATTTCGGGGCGTAACTGGGATAGCACAACAAGTAGAAACGTCTCCCTGGTGCTGTCAAAGTTGCGCTTGTAGAGCACTCCACGCCGTAGAGTGAAGGACCGCGCAGCCCACGACGAAACAAACGGGGTACACTAACATTAATACCCTCCAGGTACTCAATGAATGGCGACAACTCAGAGTCAGTCCGTTGAAGTTGCGCCATACGAGATATGCTGACGGCACAAAGGATAGGACAATCTTCGGTGATGCCTTGCATAGCCGGTTCCACGGGTGCTCGTGATAAACAGTCTGCGTCTTGGTGCTATCGGCCCGACTTATAGACGACTGGCCCATCGTACTCCTCAAACCGGAGGCTCCACCTGGCCAACCGCCCAGAAGGATATTTAATGCTGGTTAGCCAGCATAGCGAGTAATGATCACTGACAACACGAAACCCTCGCCCGTAGATGTACGGTCGGAACTTACTCAGAGCCCAGATGACGGCAAGACACTCTTTTTCTGTCGTCGAATAGTTCCTTTCCGGACGAAAAAGTGTACGGCTCACGTAGGCGACGACTCGTTCTGCACCATCCTGCCACTGTATGAGGATCGCTCCCAGGCCGACACTGCTGGCGTCAGTGTGGATTTCTGTGTCTGCATTCTCGTCAAAATGAGCCAGTATCAGTAGACTTTGCAGGCGACGATGGAGTTCCTTGAAGGCTTCGTCTTGGGAACGTCCCCATAAAAAGGGCGTGTCACCTCGAGTAAAGGCTGTCAATGGCTCAGTTAGACAAGAAAAATCTTTGACAAAGCGGCGGTAATAGGAGCAGAGGCCCAGAAAACGTCGGAGGGCCTTCTTGACATTTGGGCGTGGGAAACTGGAGATGGCGGAAGTCTTGTCGGGATTTGGGAGGAAATCTTGTGCGCTGACCACATGTCCCAAGAAACGGAGCTCCTCGAAGGCGAAATGACGTTTCTCTGGCTTGACAGTTAATTGCGCAGACTGGATTGCTTGACGGACAATGCGCAATCACTGCAAGTGTTCGAAACTAGACGAAAAGATGGCCACGCCGTCCAGGTACACAAAGCATGACTGCCACTTCAGACCAGCTAAAACAGTGTCCTTCATGCGTTGAAACCTGGCCGGCGCAGAGCATAGCCCAACCGGGAGCACCTCAATTCGTACAGACCGTCGGGCGTCACGAACGCTGTTTTATCGCGGCCTCGATCGTCTACCTCGATCTGACAATATAAGCTTTTCAGATCTAAGGAAGAGAAGAACCTGGCGTCTCGGAGTTGGTCAAGAGCATCATCGATCCTGGGTAGTGGGTACACGTCCTTTTTTGTAACCTGATTCAGCATTACGTCTTCTTCGACAATACGCATAGCATTGACTCCTGGGTCTTCTGTGTCACTGTGCGCCACCGCTTGCTTTGTCGAAAATGTAACTCGCGCCTCGTGTAAGTCGATCACAGCACCGTTTGTCTTTAGAAAGTCAAGGCCCAGGATCAAATCCCTCGATCACTCGCGCAAGACGACGAATTCACCGACGTAGACGAAACCTCGGATGCTGATTCGGGCTGTGCACCTTCCGGCCGGGCTAATGAGGTGACCTCCAGCCCTGCGAATGCTAGGGCCCAACCACGGCATCAAACCTTTGCTCAAGTCCTGGGCGAGGGCATGGCTCATCACCGAATAATCTGCCCTAGTATCAAGTAAAGCGACAGCATCAGTACCGTCAATTGTAACACACAAATCAGAGGTAGCACGTCGCATGCTGTCGCCTCCCTGCCCCTTTGAGAAATCAGCGTTTCAGCGTATCGGCGACGGAGGATCTTCGGTTTTCCCGACAGCAGCGGTCTTGCCTCCGGAAACCGCTGGAGTTAGTTTTCCCGATGTGGACTGGGAGAACGCCGCTCAGGATAGCCGGCGTCTCGGCGAGGACTTGGGGAACGGTAACGCCGAGGAGACGATGATCTAGAGTCATAACGGCCGTATGTTCCAGGCCTCTGACGAGCCAATAGGTGAGCTTCGATTTCGAATGGTCGTTCGCCGTTCCGTGGGCAAGGATCGTCGGGCGAGAAAACACGCAGGCCCACTCAGCGATATGGGCAGGCCCTGTAAAGATGACCAGCCTCACCACAGTGGTAGCAGAGGGGCCGCCGGTCTGGTGTACGCCACACATCACATTTCCGTGGCCGCTGATAGACTGATCGAGCAGGAACACGGGAAAGACCAGGCTGCTGCACTGCTTGAGTGGCGGTATTCACGTCGTAGACTGGTGCTGGCGCCTGACAGAGGACAGCTGCATATGTAGGTCGGGCCTGAGTCTGTCTAGGAATCTCAGAAACTTGCTGCTGCGATGCCAGGTGCACCTCGTCCCGGACGACTTCAGACAGCGATGTAACAGACGGCGCGCTGGGAGACAGCTGGGGGGCTTGTAATTCCTCCCTAATGGTCGACCTGATTAGGTCACGAAAACGGCTACGTCACTCCCTAGCGGCATCGAAGAAATAGCGGGCCCAGGGGTGCTTACATCTCGATTGTATTGCCGGGCTCGTTGCAAGAGCGTCGCCTCCATGGTGGTCGCTTCAGTGAGGAATTCGGCAACAGTACGCGGTGGACTGCGCACCAGACCTGCGAAAAGCTCCTGCTTGACCCCGCGCATGAGGTGGCGAAGCTTTGTCTCCTCGGCCATGGGGGGGTCAGCACGCTTGAAGAGGCGCGTCATGTCCTCCACATACATGCGGACGCTTTCATTAGTGCGCTGGTTGCGGGAGTGAAGCGCAGCTTCTGCTTTCTCCCGGCGGTCTGCGTTGGGGAAAGTAGCTAGAAGATTTAGGCGAAATGTCTCCCAGGTGGACAGGTTTTTCTTGTGGTTCTCGAACCATGCTCTAGCGGAGTCTTCAAGCGCAAAAACATGTTATGGAGCTTACGGTCGTCGCTTCAGTCGTTGTAGCGGGCGACCCGCTCAAAGGTGTCCAGCCAGTCCTCCGCATCCTCGCATACATCGCCATGAAACGATGGCGGTGTTCGCGGCGTGTGGTAGAGGATGGGCGCTGGGGATGCACTATCTGTGGCCATTTCCGGTGGGACCGTCGGTCGAGGCTGCGTCATCCTCGTCGGGGTGGTGAGAAGTCCGAATTCAGGTGACTGGCCGCGGAGACGGCGACTAGGGCGCTGATGAACCGGTGTGAGCTCCGTGTTGTTATCTCGTAGGCGCACGCAGGTCGGGAATCGTTTGCCCAGCACGACTCCACCAGATGTGTGGAGTCGCTCAATATATCCTTGCTTGCTCAATATATCCCATTTTGAACGGTTTCAAACATTAAATTACTTGAGCCATGAGCCACTCCTTGCGACTACGGACTTTAACCATTTAAATTTCTATTGGAATGTCCGATGTTGTACCTCGGGGCAATGTGAGGTCTCCATGATGCTCATGCGTTTTAAAATTCCTTCCCTCAATCTTTATTTATGTCGCTCTGGATTCACGCCGTCGAATCTTTGTGAATCATGTGATGACGTGGATACAATTGAACATTACATCCTCTCCTGCCGCAGGTATGCTACCCAGAGAAGACATTATTTAAAAATACCTCTTGCTCGCCTAGGATTGCCATTTACAGTTCCTGTCCTCCTCTCCTTTGGTGCAACCGTCAAAGGGTATGCCCTAAAACCGGTGTGTGACTTACTTCATAATTATAATATTGCTACTGAAAGATATTTGTGTGTTATCGCTGATCTGTCTGAATTGTACTTTTTTTATGATATTTTTATTATTTTACATTTTAATCCTTTTTTATTGTTTTCTATTACTATCGCTTCAAATTTTCAAGTTATTTCAGCAACACTTACTCCTAATTATTAGGTTATCCATTATACTGTCAAATCGACATTATCAATTATAATATGTCACCTACAACGAATTCTGGACAATCCACTACTGTGAGTATGTGCCATTATGAGGAAGAAGAAGACTTCTTCGTCCACCGATTGGAACGATCGCTCGGTTGCCCCGAGTAGTGTTACAGGCGATGAAGAAGAAGCTGGCACTGGCATGGACAGGCGCGATCGCGCTATGTCAGCTGTCTTTCATTAAAAGCAACGTTCACGTCATCTATCATCACCACCGTTCATGTTCCGTCTTCTTTCTTCATCGGCTTGCCGCCCCATAATATCTTTGCAACAACTAGAGAAACAATAAACAGAACAAAAAAAAATTGTTTGGCTTCCGTTTTGCCGACCCTAATCAAAGATTTCCTAAAACGCCACATTTCTAGCATTTCCAGTGGCGCAAGAAAATAAAAAAAGTCTTACATTATTTTATGAACTGATATGCAAGAATAGTAAAGTGTAATGTGTTTTAGATACTCTTGATCAGATCGTCTTTTACGTATTTTTTTCTTACATCTACTTTTGTTTCTTCACGGAAACTTCAAATTGCCCCTAAGTGATGAAAACATTTTTTCGACAGAACTACTACAACGAAAGGACTTTCACACAATAGCCAACATGTTCAGTTGTTTTCAGAACTGACGGTAATCAATTTTGGAGCTGAGAAGTTTCGCATGGAATGACTCTCATAGTTATAAGGCTGCAATAGCTTTAGGAAAATGCACTTGCCTGCTTGGGCATAATGATCCCCACAAGCAAATTAACTATACATCACTCCATTCATTGCGTGCGTGTTTCGCGAGAGGTCTAAAAAAAGCATGTAAAGTGGGAAAGAAATGAAGCGAAAATAATACATTATGTCCCAAGAAACGCCCGTATGTATACAGACAATCCGTCGCAAGGCGACACAAAATGCTGCAGTTTCTTGTCCCTCGCATGAAAACAGCACTTTCATATTACAGAAATGCACCGGTTCAATTGGGTGCACGTTTAAGCCTCATCGCATAATAAGCCTTGGCTTACTGGTTCACGCGAAGCAGCAGCATGTCCAGGTCATCATGCACCTCCAGCAAAGCGCTCCATGTAGTCCACTCGTCTGGTGTAGCAAGCAGGGCTTTGCGATCGGCGTTGGCGAGCAAAGCGTCGCACGAGACGCCGACAGGCAAGTTGCACAGGACGATAGCATCCCAGTAGAATCGCCTCAGCGTCGGTATGTCAGCTGTTGTAGCGACCAGGACGACTGAGGATGCCAAAGCAATCTCAGCCGGCTCATAGATGACCGTCACCGGCGACTGGAACCTAAGATAATCCCTGAGGTCGCGCATTGCCTCCACCGTCGTTGTCAGTGCGAGCGTCCTGCCTTGTGCGTATGCAACGACGGCGCTACCTTTGAGCCGTGCGATCTTCTCCCGGCTCATCAGGAGGAAATCGGTGAGCTCCACGTTTGCATCGGCCGCCAGCGCCTTTTTGGCGTGAGTAAATGCCGGCAAGATGCCACGCTCCCGGAGCGTGACGCCTACCTCTTGAACGACGGGGTCGTCCGACCAGCACATGATATCGCTTGCACTTTTCCAGTCAGCCTGGAACTGCCTGTCCAAGTCGATGAGACAGTACTCCATCGCGACCTCTTTGGCATACGGCCTTGATGGAGTTCCTAGATGGCAAGCGAGTTCCAGTGGGGTTCTCAGCAGCTTCAGGCTTGATTCCAAAACATCTACGCTGCTGGCGCGCAGATCATCAGCGAGGGCCAAAATTCGCGTAGATGCTTGCGACTGCTGTAAGCGGCGCACGATCTCCCTGTAAGCGTGGCTGGTGTTTAGGTAGCACTGGAAGTCTCGAAGAACCAAAACGCGGAGGTCGGATATTTTGAGTCTGCGGTTAGATATCAGGGTGGCTAGCACGTCAGGTTTCAGGACGCAAACCCTCGCCAGGGCGTCCCGTGACCAGGAAGCGACTGAAGCAACGATCCAAACTCCGCCGGGATAGAAGAGGCGCAGGTATTCGAGAAAGTCTTCGTCCTCCTCAATGTGCGGTCCAACGATAAAGGCACCCGGGGGTTTCAGGGCTAGAATGAAGGCAACACATAGATGGCGCCGTAGCTCTGGTGTCCCCAAGGCAACCATGCAGTTTTCTTCGTAGACGCGGCTCACCAGTCGGGCCTCTTCAGCGCTTGGCTCCATCGCATCGTTCTCATGCAATGTGGGCCGCTCCCGTACCGCATACAGGGTCATGAGGACATCTTGTATATTGCCGGATACTGAAGGGCTGGTCTCTCTCATTTCTACCATGTCGAGGATTGTTTTATGGCAGCTTCTGCCGCTCCGACGCGGACTTCAATGGGACGCACACATAAAAATGCCCATGGCCGCCCCACATTGGCTTCGGTGGAACGCGCGCAGAGGGTCACGAGGCACTGTTCGTCTCCACGTGGCACGCAGATCACAATGACGACGACGAATTCGTCGAGGCGATTTTAGATTAGAAAGTAATAAGCCGAAAGCCATTCTATGTTCATGGAACGAAATCCCAAGCGCGGGAATTGTGCGCGAGATGTGCACGGAATATGTACGTCGAACCTGTGCGCTGATATTTCACCTCTCAGTCATCCTGATGACGTGTTCAGAAAACTAAACATCCTGTTTCCATGGGGAATCGAACCTCTATTCCTCGGATCCCCAGGCGAGCGGTTTAACCAAGTAAGCCGTTCCCGAGATCGATAAACGCGCATCATAATTCTCCTTGTCTACCGTGAGGACGATATTAGCGATGACAACGACGCTGCAATTAGTGATAATGACAACAATGACAGTAGCAATGATGATTACTGTGCATTTCGTTGATAATGATAATGAGAGCAAACTTTATGCACCGTGTGCAGCGACAACGCCCGGGCTTTTGCATTTCTGCAGTGCAGATTCCACAGTGCTCTCAGAATGTTGCAGCATTAAGCCATGTGTGTTCGATACGCTAGATTACTTCGAGCCCATAACTCGCAACAAGTTCAAACAAAACGCTTATGAAAATCACGGGGTGAGATTGCGTAACTATGGCTTGGACACTACCACTCGCTCCGATATTACGTTTTTGTACGCAAAGTCGGTAACCTTTTAAGCGATACGCATAGAGAGAGAGAGGCAATACAACGTTCTATTTAGACCAGCGGATGAAGGCGCTCTGGCCGTCCATCGCTTAGGGCGGGCGGCAGGGGTCCCACCTCAGACGCAGGCAGTCAGACGTCGGCTACTGCGGTAGATAGTGCATACTGCTCGTTCCACCGAAAAGTCGCCGGCGCGGACGCCGCCGTTTACGGCGGGCGGGAAAAATCCTGGTTGGTAGGCAGAGTCATCACGTCATAACCACATGAACGCATGCTGGAATTTCAAACACCCATATTCAAATAAATCCAATGGCCAAGGGAAGGGTCACAATGAAGCCGAAATTGGCGAGAAGGATGTACTAGGAGGGAAGGGCATTTTATAAAGTAAGTTTATTCAACGAGATAAGTCTTTCACCATTGGGGTTCGAACCCAGACCATCTGCTTGACAGCGCGGTCACACAATGCGTAGACCGCGAAGGAACGTTGGCACCGAGCGTTTTAAAGGGGTACTTATATCGTCAACGTTTCGCGGTGCATATGGCTTCATGTGTTTGGAATCTCTACTGACGTTATTGTGCTAATAAAATTAAAATAAAGGATTTGAAGGTATGCATTTAAAATTTATGCGTTGAAAAAGCGGTGCTAAAGGCGCTGTTGGGTTCTAATCTTAAGGCGAACTTATATTCCCTCCTAATGTTTTTGCCCCAGCTAGAGATATGCCATTGTACCAGTCTTTGTGGGCAGTTACAAGTGCATAAAAAGTAATGCGAAGCGCGAGAGCTGTAGCTGTACTGGTTAAATCTGCATATCAGCGTGCTCTACCAGTAGATACGTAACAGAAAGCGAGAGAGCGTCGGCATAGCCGACTAACTCATTGCTATTGTAATACTCGCCTTATTGGCTGTCCGTCCGAAGCCGCGCTACAACGCTTACTTGGCGACACAACTCGGCGGCATGGCGCTTTCTGTATCGTTATGAATGCCACCACTTTCACTCTGTGCGACCGCCGCCATGATTGCATTTCCGCCCCATTCACCCAACCGATCTACCAGCGTTCATGGACTACAAAGCAACGAACTCGACGGTGGATGAAGGGCGAGCCATACACAGTAGTCACAGAGATTGAAAGTGGTGGCTTTCATGAAGAAGCATAAATCGCCCCACCTCCTGATCGCCATAACAGCGTGGTTTCGCTCTGTCCACTGATACGATGAGTACCATAATATTGAGGTGGGTCGTCTTGGGTGGAGCGATGCGCTCTCCCGGACTAGTGCTCATCTGCTGATAGAGCACGCCGGCAGGCAGTTTTGCCCAGTTCGGCCAACGCTGTAGTGCACATCTTGCTGCCCTCGAAGTCTGCTGGGGCCAAAATAAATTATCCCTCAATGCCACCAAATGTGGCGCGCCTGTGATTCCATTCCAGCCTATCGTTATGCGCATATTCAACATTTGAATTCGGTAAAATGTTTAAACATCCTTTATCTCTCAAGTTCGGACTGGCGCCTGCCTATCAAGAATACCCTGAATAAAGAACGCAGTCCTGCTTTGTTTGACTCGAGTGTCCAAACAAAATTTCTGCATGTGTGGCGTGACGCATTCTCGATTCTCACTATCTGACACCGAGTGACACCCCACGCTGCAAGCTTGCACCTTTAGTACCGCTGAAAACGTGTGACATACGTCTCTGCCTCGTTGCCGAAAGTAGGTTTCAGACCATGCACATTACTATAGTGCCTAGAAGATAGCTTTACCCAGAAGCTTGCATCTTCGAACTACGTTCCCGCTTCTAGCTACACACAAGGCTAACTTTCCTCAGGTAACCTAACCCCACGTCCTGAAAAATCAGCCATTTTTTGTAGTCAGAGCTACACTACGCTAGTCAGCGCCATGTTTCGCGTGGTCTGCCGGCCAGAAATTCGCATCAGCCGTTACTATGGCAATCAACTGGGGGGGAGGTGGTAAAGGGTGGCAGTTCCTGGCACTACGGGGCTGGGACGGTATATCAACGCCGCTTGCAACGGGGGCTAGCCAGCCACCGAATTTTGTCTGTTATAGGCCGTCATTGCACCCGCCACCGCGTAGGTGGTGGACGACGGCTGTTGTTGCCGCGCCCGTCTTTCTCTCCCTCTTCTATTTCTTCTCTATTTTTTTCTTCTGTCTGCATGAGGCAGCGGAGGTGGCTCAGCTATAAAGCCAGTAGCAGGCCAGTGCATTTTCTTTTCCTACTTTTGCTATCGTGGGCGTGAACGACTCGGGTAAAACAATAATGGCAGGTTCAATAAAACCAAACTCGGGGATAGGGGAGGAGGCGGCTATCGCCATGCCGATGGTCAGCACCAAAGCGGTTGCCATAATTAGCGACTCCCAATCTGCTATAAACAATTTTGCGAGGGGCATGATCTCCAAAGAGACAGAGCGAATTTTAAGATATAAAGACTGGAACCAAAAAGAGGTGGAATTAATATGGGTGTCGGCACACTCGGGCAACAAAGGAAACGAGTTGGCTCGCAGTATAGCTCGAGGTTATGTCACCCTAGCAGTGAGCCAGGTTGATTCCCCCAATTTCTCGAGAGATGCATGCGCTTATCTCATATTATGACTACACTAATTACTTTAAACTAGAAAGGCGGAAATATGCTCCACCAGACAAGAAACTTGACAAAAAGCAGGAAGTAATCTGGCGTCGGCTCCAGACGCGTGCCTTCTTCAGCCCATCTAAATTAGCGCACATGTACCCAGCACAATACAATCCAAATTGTAAACACTGCGGCGAAATAGCCTGGTACGATCATATATTATGGAGCTGCAAAAAAGCGCCGTCACCGTTGGACCTACCACCAGTCCCTTCTCTAGAGCGGTGCTGGCCAGCTCAGACCCGTTGACGCAAGTTCGGGCTACTGAGTGGGCTCATAAGATCGTCGAGAGCAACGGACTTGAGGCCATCTAAGTGTAGCGCCCACAAATCGCTTATTGCTGACAATAAATGTTTTCCAATTCAATCCAATCCTACAGCCACAACAACAACAATAACAATCAGCTTCGCCGCATCGCGGGTGTAGAGCGCTGCGCTGACGCGACGTCCGCCTCACCGCCCAGTATGCACCGCTACCATGATAACCAGCTGCGCCGTCCTGCAGGTGATTCGCAGCTGCGCCTAAGTACTGAGCTTAACGTATAAAATCCCTTGGGGTGGGTGTGGGTTTTGCTAGTGAGGTGCTCCATGGTTGATGCAGCTGACGTTGAGCGCACGTAATGCACGCGGCATCTTGGACCGCTGCGCGATGCTGCTTCGGACGTCCCCGAAATCATTCCGTAGCGTGAAGAGGTCCATCAGCGTAAGAAGGGCTACGCCTGCCTCCGCGAAGTGGCGAAGTCAAGACGCGGAGCAACATATACGTCGAGCCGATGCCGAAACCTTACGCGAACTAGAAGAACAACGGGAAGAATAACAAAACAAGATAAAGACGCGCCGTATGACCGAACACACCATTGGGCTGGCGGCCAGCATATCGGCAAAGAGAACTTTCGAATCTGACTGGTATAGCCAAACTAAAACTAAACCGAGCTAAACGTATCTCTCGCTACGTAAATTAAGGCCTAGCTAAATTAAGCCACCGCCAATATTTCCCCATCAGGTCCGGTGTCTCTCTAATCAATGACCGCATTACCAACTTCTGCAAGTTACGTTCAATGAAACCATTTTAACCCAGCTTCAAGTCGATCTGAGCTCTTTACAATGGATCGTTGATACGCAGGCTTACATGCAGTTCTGTTAAGGACATATCCGCCCTCCCCTCATGCAAAACATAAGCCCGCTTCTTAAGTGTCTTTCAGTCCAAAAGCATTACTTTTCGAATTACAAAAAGGCTAGTGGTGTAGTTCGTCAGTGCTCGCGAGAGGATAATAAATATCCCAGCTACAGCGAGACAACTAAGGTGACATCATGAGGCTGCCGAATGACGCACACAATACGCGAGGATCCAAGCTACCTCACTAGATGCATCCAGCCCCATCCGCCACTCATTGCCATCGACCGACTTGGATATGACGCGCCTAATGTGTTCTGTTGTACTGTATTTTGTATTCTGTTCTGCCCTTCGTTAAGCAGCAACTTGAGTTCAGTGCTCGCCGACTGCATTCAAAATGCAAGCTTCATACACTGTCAACTTCAACAGGCCCCAACTTATCGGCGCATAGTCCATTTTTCACTTTGTAAATTGAGCCCAGATAAGAGGGCTGGATTGTTGGACCCTTGAACCGCGTCGTAAAAGAACTGATTGATTTATAGGAAGGGAAAGGCGCGGTAACTGTCTCGCTTGTTTTCTGTGGACACCTCAACCACATCTCTCGGGAAGCTACACTGCGGATGTTGTCGACCTGTGTAAACGTCTTCATCCATCTATGACTAAATCACAGAAGATCAAGCATGTCCCCAAAGGAATTGAATTGGGTGTATTCCACATACTCAACGCCAAATCCTCTCAAACCGTTTTTGACGTCGTTTCTTTGCGCCAGAGCTATGACAATCTCCTCAAACATCGTCTCATGACGCGCCGTGCCACTTGTTCGGATGAAACACTATCGGCACTGGATCTTCCTGGTGCTCCTCGGGATCACCAGGTGCTTCTTCAGCAAATAAAACAGTTCGTGCGGGAACAGGTAGCTCGACAGTTGTCCCTCGTTACCTGCCGGCCCGATTATTCATCTCTGTCGCCTCCTCTACAGCGTGTCATCCAGGAACAAGTTGCCGAGATCCTGCCAAGTACCAACCCACCACCTATGGTGGCCGCTCCGCTGACGTACGGCGAAATGGCAAGCCGCCCACCGCCCGAAACGCCAACGTATGCGCCCTCAAACCACGCCTTCAATCGCCAGCCGCCCGTACATCCAGTGCCACCTACGCAGCCTGCTCGGCCTCGCACCGGTCCCCGCAATCCGAATCCGTGGCGCACACAAGAACTGCGCCCTCAGTAATTGTGTGAAGCCCTGTAGACATTATAGAGGTTTTCGTCGAAGGCGTTGCTGTTTATGCGCTTGTTGATACTGGTGCTGCGGTGTCCGTGATTAGTTGCAACCTCTGCCGCGAACTTAGAAAAGTGACGACGCCGATCCCCGATATTTCATTGCGAACTGCGAGCGCTTGAGGTTTAACTTGAACAGCCGAGGAGGAGGAGAAGCAGAAGAAGGAGGAGGAGGAGAAGGCTCGGTCACTGGCAGCTAACGCTTTCGCTCCACATTCGGTACAGAGCATTGAACCCTTGTCATTTATATGTGGGCTGGTAGCTCACGCTCTCGCGTCATACTCTTAAAGGATCAGCTTAAGTGTCCCCAGTAACGTAGCGCTTTACACTGATAGGGCGTGATGGGTAAATAATGTAGCAGGCAAAAGAAGCTTCCGCAATTGCTATCGCAATTTAACTAGGGTTAACCAGAGTAAAACCGCAACTAATTTCTTATCTGTTCTAAGCCGTCATTGCACCCGCTACCGTTTTGGTGGTGGACTACGGCTGTTGCGACGCACGTCTTTCTCCCCTCTTCTTTTTCTTTCTTTTCTATTTTCTCTTCTGCCCGCACGAAGCAGCGGAGGTGGCTAAACTACAGAGCCAGTATCAGGTGCGTGCATTTTCTTTTCTTTCTTCCTATAGTCGTAACAACCACAATACTTGAGGCCATGCGGAAAAACTGCCTGGGGATACGCAGCTTTGTCTCCGAAAGGGTTCCTTTGCATCAGGAACACTAACAGAAGCAGGATGACTCCAGCTGAATGTGATTACCCCACAGGAAATTACACGTTCCAATCTCCGACATGTCCTCCAAGGGAAGAACCGCTTTTTATGCCTTGTCCGCCTGACTCTTCGGTCAAACTGTGCAGCTTCAGCCCCTCCCTACTATTAATCAAATAACAATTTCTGCCTCTGACATCCCCTCCTTACCCACGGCCACTTGAGTCTCTTAAGGCGAGAAAGTTTATTCCAAGTATAAATGCAAAGAACCGCATGACACGGGCAGCGCTACTTCAAGCTACTCTCGCCACCTTAACTGAGGAATAAGGCAGCACACCCATATATTCGCCGACGGTTCTAGAGCACTATAGCCCTGCATATGCTGGCAAGCGCAGAGAAGCGCTCTGTGCACGAGGCAATAGAGAAATGCATGGCACTTTTTATTTGCAATATATGCAATTTATATGCAATTCGAAATTTCGAAAAGTTCTAGTTTCATCTTGCGTGTTAACCCCAGGCATTTTCCAAGCTCTGAAATTCGTTAGCCCATTTTTGGAACTACGCAATTCATGATTTCGTGTCGTAACTTTAATCGACGATGCACCCTTGTACGCATTTAATGGCCGCATTTTATCTTCCTGTATTTCATTTTTTTTTGTTATTTTACACGCAGCTCTCTCTCTTTCGCTTCCGAATTCCCTTTACTACGATGTGTAGAATGTGAGGGAATTTTACAGCAACGGCAAATTCTCTCCTTCTCAAAAAAAAATGCTTTCCTTTCTCGTGTATGGTACATCTGACCGGAATACAAAAATCCTGTGTATCTCACTCCCCGTAAGAACTCTTGCTAACTCTACCGCGCCAGTTGTCTCGTGACGTCATGCAACCTTCCGACCAACCAATTTCCAGCCATTTCACTTGCCAACCACCACCTGCCAGAAAGAACTTCGTGATTTTTTTTTGTACGACGTCGATGGCCAATTTCGGCACTTTAACGCTGCTGCATTAAAATAAGTAGCTTTCCAGGCCACGACAGAGCCCAGGAAGACGCGAATGCAACCAGGAAGGCCACGCATGCAAACCCGGTTACGGTGGCTCAGTGTTTACGACGCTCGACTGCTGAACGCAAGGACCCGGGTTCAATCTCTGCCGTCGGGCCGCGTTTTGATGGAGGCACTATGCCATGACTTCGTGTACTGAGCGTTGTCAGTGCACATTATAAAGATCTCTAGGTCGTCTAAATCAAGTGGAGCATTCTAGTGCAGAAGTTTCTCATCGAGTGAGTCGCTTTGGGACGTTATACCCTATAAACATGACCAAGCACGACGCCCAGCAGGAAAGACATCAGCAGCCTCAAGCACAATCAACACAAAGCCGGCGTTCAACAACATATGAGCGTGCATGGTTTTGTGATGAATTGCGTGCGAGTTCTTCGTTTCGCAGATGGCAGCCATAAGCCACAGGTGGGATAACGGGACCGAAAAGCAACTGAAGAAACTCCTTTATGTGATTTTTGTTCCAGACATTTATGCTCGGTTTAACAGCAGGTGATGAGCAGCTTTTGAAGAAGTGTCAAGGAGGCTCACGAGTCTGTAATTAAATAGCACGAACAGCTGAAAACGTCAAGGCCCAAATATATAAAAGAGGAGGGTATGTACTATATGAAGGAAGGACCAATTTCACTCCTAACCTTCAATAACAAGAACAGAATAAGACAAATGATATCGCGATCACGTGGTCCACGCTAGTCCTTCAGTTTATGTTGCAATTTGCAAAACCACGTTTTATTAACGACGAACTCCTGCAAAGTAGCCACAAAGTTAGTCACAGCACAGTGTGAAAAAGGAATGAGAACAGGCTTCTTTCATGAAAAACGGAATGACGAAACTGAGATTAGAGGAGAGGCACTACTCGTCGTGATTTTTCAAGGAAAACGCCTTGCAGGACTCAACAGAAAAGAAACCAGACGCTTATCAAGCATAAGTGGCGCCAAATCTCAAGTGACGTCACGTCATGACGTCATTAGCGGTGAAATATGCATCAGTAATTTGGCACCCTTACCAGGTCACCATAACTAGCATTTTTGAATCCGTCCAAAATAAAGCTGCTCGATTCATTTGTCATTCGTTTCGCGGTATTAAAGTGTTTTATATCTGAAAGAGACGCTCACCATGCCATCCCTATCAGTGCGCAGAAAATGCACCCGTTAATAGCACTTTCATACACTGTATCACTGTACACTTCGTTCATCCGGTCCTTTATTTTTCCACCACGTCATATCGCGTTGATCGTGCTCATAAAGTTAACCACATTTTTGCCCTAACGAAAAAGTACAAATATTCACCATTACTCTTATAAAAAATAAAAGAATGGAGTGATTTACCACACAGAATCACCACGATAACCGAATCATCTTACTCTGACCTAATAGCTTCAGTAGTGTATGCTGACAATCTCGCACCATACAGAGCAGCCAGGCAAGTGCACCCAAAACCACATAAATCTCTTCACAAGTTAGAAGAAAATGCCCTTAGAAGACTACAAACAAACACATACCCAGCGCCAGCCAGGTTACACCAGTGGTACACTACACTTTACTCTCTGCCGTGCCCACACTGTAGAGAGGTAGCTAATCTCTACCATATGGTGTGGGCATGCCCATTCAACCCCACAGTAGACCCCATTCCAAACCCATCAGAAGAGCAGTGGGAGTCTAATCTGGTCAGCGATGATCCTGACCGTCAGCATTAGTTAATGGGGAGGGCCAACGCGGCAGCAGTATCCAGTTAATAGATTAGGCGGACCACCCACATGGTCTACAACACTGTAAATAGATTCTTTCAATCAATCAATCATAAACATCTTTATTTCCGTCAGCATTACAAACTTACCTGGAATCATCACACTTTTAGTAAATATATTGGATCACTCTGCCGACTCATTCCCACCGCTGTATTCTTTCTTTTGCATGCGTTTCACCGCGAGTGAATTGTGCTTAAATAAGGATACTGTGCTATGATATCTACGTGTGTTGTTAATGAGTGCAACTTCGCCACCAACATTGTTTTTGTTTGTTTGTTTGTTTGTTTGTTTGTTTGTTTGTTTGTTTGTTTGTTTAACAAAGAAATTATAGCTTACATACCCCCTCCTCCCTCCCGATGTAATGCCCCAGCGGGCCTTTAGGGTATCTGATTAATAAATAAATATATAATGTAAGCTCACCAAGTTTATACAGAGTGGGAATTAAAGCACGACTTTGAATTACGGGCCTTGCACGCTAGCCAGAGTCAATAAAAGCTATTGTAATATTTACTGTGGTAGAATGGTATAGGTTTGATTTCGTTTTATTCCGATTGGCTGGGTTTATTGGTAAATTTAACCTCCCTAAGCGACTCAGACTATGAGAGATGCTGCAGTGAAAGGCTCCGGAAATTCTGACCACCTGGGGTTCCTTAACGGGCAAAACATCGCATAGCACACGGGCACCTTGCTTTTCGCCTCCACCGAAAAGCGGCCGCCGCGGGCAAGATTTGATCTCGCGTTCTCGGGATCAGCAGCTTAGCGGCTTAATCATTGATCCACCAAGGCTGAACATAATGCTCTATACGATTGTTTCGTTCAAGCTGAATTAAGTTCGGCATAGTAGAGAGCGAGACAGCCAATAGTTCTGTTAACATTAAAAAAAAATAAAGAGAACAGGAGACACACTGTAGCACATTCACGGCCTTCACAGCACGCGAGCACTCTCAGGTGTCCTCCAAAATTAATTTTATTATGTATGCTTTTGTGCTCAAAAGTACAGCGACTATTTCACGCGGATCGGCGCCAAAAGTAGTTGCACAGACCGAAAACCAACGTCGGGGCGCATAGATTTCTTTTTATAGTTGTCATTCAGTCATGGATATGCTTTCACACACGCGCTTAAGTTGAATGTATTGAAAGACGACGTTCGGCGGTGGACTGCTTCAAACACCAGGCGCTTGCTTTCTTCGCGCGTCTTGGCCGCGGCGTCGGAAACGGCATCGAGGAGCGAGTCACACTTGTAGAGAAGCTCAAGAGCTTTCACTGACCGAGAATCCACCGTTGCACCCAACACGAATTTTACGGCACGATTGAGAAAAGTTCGATTCCTATTCAGAACACTCAGGAGAGGTTGCATGTTGTTATGAACGATGAAGTGGTTGAAGTGGAATGTTAGAAGCACATAATTATGCTCCAAAGCACAAGCCAGCATGAGGGGAGCCTTTTTGTCTTCACACCAGTATCCCGCAAACGAGAGGTGGTGCAGGGTACGATTTACGTGAAACACGACCTGAAGAGCCTTTACGTCCTGGTCGACGCGCAGGTTCATATAGAACTCTGCCTCGCAGACGCTTTTATTCCGGGCAAGGCCGCTGATGATTTCGGCGACAGAAGCCTGAGAATTAGATATCGGACGGATGATCAGCTTTTTCAAGGTGTTTGTGGACTTCAGAAACAACACAATGGCCGCTGAGCTCACTGGCTCCTCGAGCCGACGACATTCGATGGTGAGTTCCGTCAGCGACGCACCGATTGCCTGAGCCGCGGAAAACCACCTCACCACGCCAGAGGGAGCTGCGTTACCTGTCCATCCAACGTAGAGACGAGAAAATTGGACGCCTTCGCTTAGATTTGCGGCACATCCTTCAAGTCCACGTGTGTTCCACGTCACATGTAGGCGGGCGGGCACATTTCCCTTGGGCGGCCACTCAGGCTGCCATTCTTCTGAAACGACAACATCGCCTAGACGTATCGATTCAAGAGTATGGTTTACAGCCAGGGCATCCACGAAGCTTTGCACCACTGCACCAGGAATCCTGTTCTGGGCGATGTCGAAATGCCTCAAAGAAGAATTCACGCTCAAGGCTTTAGCTAACGCGACACCGCCAGCACGGCCGATCCAGTTCTTGCAAAGGGAGAGCTCCTGAATTGTGCTGTTTTCTCGGAGGATATCTGCGATAACAATTCCACAGCTGCTTTTAAATACCAAGTCAGTAAGCTTGACGCGACTGAGTCCTGTGTTCGTGCGCAATGCTTGAAGTCCATCCCACAGCGTAGAACGTGAGTGGTCAATAGAAAGGTGAAGGGACAGAACCTTCAAAGTGTCATTTTGTTCCAGAGACTCAAGGATGATGCCTACCACGTCTTCTTCCATATATTTCACGGAAAGTTTCCGCAATGTTTTGTTGCGCTTTAGACAGGCAGCGAGCAATTGACCGCTCGCCTTGGAGAATTCGTCGAAGCCAGCGATCTCGAGTGAGCTCAAACTTGTGGAGGCATTCGCGGCGCTGAGCAATTTCTTCGCTACTATTCGTGACATGTCATTACACAGCACCAGACGGCGTAAGTTACCCCCCTTAATACCGTTGGCGATGGCTTCCGCTGCTCGGCGGTCGATTACAAGTGGTGTGATATCCAAGGACTCAAGTCGAAGCGACACTTGTCCTAAAGCGGCAGCCAAAACACTGTACTGGCGAATTTTGCGCCAGCTTTCGCTCATGTCGACCGGGTGGGCTTCAACCTTTACGAGGCCCTTGCTAGCCAGCAGTGCTTCGCTGAGCAGGGATGGAAAACACATTATCGGAATGGCATTGGTCCCCTTGGTCCCCAAGACCAGTCGCTAGGTGCATTGGTGGTACTTGAGTAGCCAGTAGAGAAGGATGGCGCCTTCAATTAAAGAGCTATCATGAAATATGGTGTCCACGTCGACGCTTTGAACCGTTCTCAAAGTAAATGCACTGGGGGAGTGCTCTGTGAGTTCCATACCAACTTCGCATAAAGTTTTGTTCAAAACGGGTAAATACCACGCTATACGGCAGTTTGTACGGCCACAAAGGGCTTTCAGGTCCAAGCCGCGCTCTTGTAACGCTGCCAATAAACTGTTTACTCTGGCCAACAGACGAGCAGAATCGAGACAGCGGAATTCCTCCTTGGCGCCTCCGATATCACTGCAGGCCGGCTCCATGCCGCCGTTTTCTGAAAAGAGTGCAGACATTTTTTTTTTTTTTCAAATGATATGTAAGGATATAGCATACGTGGCTCACCGTGTTGTATTCGCCTACGAAGGCTGAATCATTTCATTTCTTCCCTTTATTTACCCGGAAATCATCCTGGTCGGGTCCCACGGCTAATAGCTGTTATAACTGCTTGACGAAGCTGTGGAACCCTATCGCTTGGCATATCGTGGTGCAACAACTGTCAACAACAAAGCAGAAACAAAAAAAATAGGATTTGATACCAGTAATCGAGTTAAAGTGTTATGTTAAAACGGCGCTATAATTTACAACGAAGGTTTTATTCATGAAGCATATGTCTTTATATATACACATAGAGTGATATAAAGTGAACACCTAGATCTGTCGGGTGACAAATGTCACCTTCTCCCTTCCAAAAAAGACGTTTCCTTGTATTAAGGAAATGCTGCTTACACATTTCTCTTCACCATCTGCCATGTTTACTGCCTCAATAATTTCTCTTGATAATTGGTCTCGGTTTTGGCCTATTACTTCTGTCTTTTGGAAGCACGGTTCACACTTGCAGTCCTGGCAATGGCCAACAAGATTGCCGTCCCTTTTCTGCTGTAAATTGTTCTTGTGTTCACGGATACTATCATTTAAACAGCGCCCCGTTTGACCAGCGTATGCTCTTCCATATGTCAACGGAATCCTATACACAACTGCTTTTTTTCGCGTGCGACCGCAGGGGCCTTGTGTTCCCACTGAAGTTTCCTCCTGGGAAGGAATGTTCAACCAAATCGCCCAACAATCCACTTTAAGTTGAAGTAAATTATTGTTCATTTTATTGTTTCCGGCTGTTCCTCGACATCAACAGTGAGCACAGCTTCCACATAAGGCAAGAAAATAATGGGGGGTGGAGAGGAGGGGTGGGAGAATACTTAAGATCCACCATGAAACGTGGTCCCTGGCATGGTTTCAAGCTGGAAGACTTCTGAGCAAGACTGCCTCTTTATTGGCGGGCCTTATCACGATACGTGCGTATGGCGGTGCTTTATGGGTGAAAATGAGAATGGAGTCACGTGTTTTTTTTTCATTTTCTTTTTGTTTCTATTTCACTGTTTGGATCGCTAAAACCAAAACGATGTGAGAGAAGAATATCTAGTGATACATTATTCTTCGATTGTAGACGAATACTTGTAATACCGTACCTAACTTTACAGACATAAAAGCCGCAACAAAAATTTGGTTCCGAGCTTCCACAAGTGTTATAAAAGACGCCATGGCACTAACATCTCTCGCACTCATGAATGGTGTGTCATTGTTTTCATATTTATGATCTTAAGAAACCTTCATAGCACAGCCTAGACTAGCTCATATGGGTAAAGTCGTCTTCTGTAAATGCCACTCGAAGATACTCGTCTCATATTTAGTTGTGAGAGGCAAGGGGTAAAGTGAAAAAAATAAAAAGAAAAGAGTTTAAGAGGCATTCCGAACCACCTAAATGATATAAAAGATCGGAGTAGACTTTTCAGATCGCAAAAGGGAAAGATGCGGTCTACGTGTATCAACAGATAAAAAAAAGCCGGTTGATGGAAACACTGTCATATAGGATTTAGAAAAGATAAGTAGGGATCAAGCTATCTTCATTGGTCGTACGGTAATTCTTGAAATCTGCAAATATTGCATTCATGAATGTTGGCCATAGGCACAGCAAACATCACTCGAATGCTTAAATATAATTATTTCCCCTGTCATGTCACCTGCACGTGTATAACATAGTACAGAGATCTCGGCGACTTAAATAGATGTTTACAAATGACAGATTTTGTGAGCGCACCAAGCAGGTCAGATTACACACGATTAAATGCGTATAAAGTATTTGCTTACTTGACACTGCAGCCAGCTTCCGTTTGTAGCAACGATGAACGCGCTATGTATGCTCTTCAGATTCACGAAGCTCGTTGTATACCACTAACCATTTTATCATAACGATTTCCAAGCGGCGCCGATGCAAACGTTACGTCAGAAAGGGTTGAAATGCAAGCGAAAGGGTCGTTTCCACTTTATCGAGAGAAGGTTTCACACCGACACAGCCACAGAAGAGCCCAATGGCACAGTTGTCCGTCACTGCCTCATTGCAAGCCACGCATACAGGCCAACAAATAAATGACATGCGACTGCAAAACCACAGGCTGGAGAACTCGTGTGGCTCTGTTCAGGTACGTAGGCACAAAACTCGCTGGCCACGGCAGTTCGAAGAGCCGGACTTGATATCAACACGACGCTCATAGCGCGTGGTGGGAACGCGAACCTCGGGAGCTGACGACAACACGATGCTATCGCTGCGTCGATCAATGGGTGGGGGAAAAAAACGTCATATCATCGACGGATGCTATTGCCTCGCAAGGAAGAGCATGGATGGAAACAGCTGGCTTGGAGGGCATATCGATTCAGTCACGTGACAGCAAGCGGTGACGTTGTCTTACGTATAACGAGACGTGAACGCTCCGTCTTTTTTTTTTTTTTTTTTGACTACTGGAAACCTTGACAAGGTAGGGAACAGCAAGATCGTGCATTCCTCCTCCGCTCTGTCTTTCTCACTCTCCACGTCCGGGTGCATCCTTCGAGGATCTCCATTTTCGTCTCTCGCCGTGGAAAAATTCGAGCTATGGTTACAACTTTACTCGTTTTTGTGTTGCGCGACATTGACCCGACGCAGTTTCTCAGCGATATTATTGTTCGGCTGTCCTTTCCGCAGAGATTGCATAAAATTCTGTCCTTACCATTCTACCCTGCCGCGGTGGCTCCGTGGTTAAAACGCCCGGCTGCTCAACCCCGATACCCGCGTTCGAACCTGATCGACAGCCGGCGGCTGCGTTTCGACGAAGACGAAAGGGAAAACCATCGGTGTGTTTGAATTTTTTAAACAAAGCGCCCCCCCCCCCCCCCCCCGCCAAAAAAAAATAGAGAGAAAGAAAACACGGACAGAGAAGGCAGAGACACGATGCGAGAGCTTCTCCCAACTGAATTATTGAAGGATTAACATATACTATGAAAAAAAAAGTGTAGAACATAAAAAAGAAACAAGGTAAAATCAAAAACATTTGGGAAAACAGCAAGAGAAAACAAAGCCATGCAGTGCATGCTGCCTAACAACTGATTGTAAGTGGCATATGTTCGAGGCGTGGTAGACCCGTGAGATAGGAACTTCTCAACTCGGTTGCTGGGTGGAGGCAAGAGGTTATTGTAACTTTTCAAAGACGGGGAAATAAAATTAGAGGGTCTCTTCGATGACTCCTAAGAGGAGAATGACGAAAGCCTACCCTTCCTCTCATATAATTTGCCCATCATCGGTGTTTGTTGCTACCTACAAGTATAATTGGTTTAAAGGAAAGGAGAGACGCAGTATCTGTTACACTTTCTCTGACAAGTGTGAGTTTCGACGGTACACAACTGCTCCTAGCGCGTGGCGTTCCTCGGCGTGCGTTGAAGCGTGAAATTGCAGATGGCAGGAATGCTGGACAAGAACACATCTCGCGGAATCTCGCAGAATATGACAAATCTCGCGCACAACTCTCGAGCGCACGACCCCTCATGTCGTACTACACATTACTACTGTACAATTTTGGTAGTAACTAATCAGTGCTAATTGCTATTAATGAGTAACCTATTAATACTAGTTAATTACTGTTCATTAGTACCCAATTAGTGGTAATTTCAGCCTACATCGTAGTACTAATCAGTATACACAATCAGTGAGAACTAATTAGTGGTAATCAATTTACAATTTGTGATGATAGCTGTTAAATAATACCTATTTAGTTATAATCAATTAGTGTTAATCAGTACCCAATTAGTGTCATAATTAGTGATAATTGTTAAGAAGTCGTGTGGTTAAGTAACTATAGTAACTGATAGCTATAGTAAATGTTTATGGCCATTTTTTGGGTCGCTGCCAAAGTGTGACACTCTTTGCGAAGGACAACAGTATCAGCCATTAAAGGCTTTCACGCTAATAAAGAACGACAAATGCGAGCGCTTGTGAAGCCTTGGTTCTGGTGGCTTAGCCGCGCTCACGGTCCGAAGAATGGCTGTCTCTCGTCGAACCGTACCGCTCTGGTTTTTTCGGCCGGTCGCGTCGTCGCGGGAATGGAGAACCCGTGCTGCGTGGTCTCTCCCACGGTGCAGTCTCTCCGAAGCGGCCGGCTCGCAAGCGCGAAGGAGACACTGCTGCTGGAGTGGCCGTGCTTCTGTTAGCCAGGAGCCGAGGCAGCGGCTGTGGGTCGGATACCCCACACAACAGTAGGTGCTAGTAGGTGCGCCGCGCCTCTGCACCGGGTACAAGTGACCCTAGCGACACCACTGGCCAGACATGCGGTCCAGAAACTTTTCCCCCGACAGTACGTAATCTCATTTTTTTTTTTTTTGTCAAGTTGATGGATATCTCACCGTGCCACTTCTCCGCTGCTATCACGATATGGAATGCCTTAACTTCTCTTGTACGCATCACTACGTCTTTGCCAAGTACAGCAGTCTTATCGAAACGGGGGACGGCGTTTACATATCCGTCAATGTTCGGGCAAATTTTCAAGGTTTAAACAATTCTTGTATTCAAACGAGCGGACATTCAAACAACGACCGGTCTGCCCTATATAGTATTTATCACAAGACAGAGTAATCTTGTGAATTACCTGCTTTCTGCACTGCACAAATCTAGATTTGTGGTTAACGGTGTGACGGAAGTCTATGCGACACGCATATCACGCGCACAGACATTCCGCTCCATGCGCCGACGCCGCCAGCCGCCAGTTTTTCACTGCATTTGGTACGGCACGGCGACGGTGCGTCGGAGTTTCGCCGCTCTCCATGTTGGTGGCCCTTTAGGGGAATATGTAGTTGAAGCCGTCGTCGTACTCGCCGCTTCGGCATAAGACATTGCGACGCGAATTTCCTCTTTCCGCCTTCCCACATCCCTCTCAATAGCTGAATGGGAGGTGGCGCGATGAAATTGAAGCCAAGCGCCCCAATATTGTCGTGGCAAAAAAAAAAAAAAAAAAAAAAAAAACGCGAGCTGTCACGCCACCACACGCTAAGAGACCGCACGCCTTTTCGCGCGCAGTGCCGGGATTTTCCTCCGTAAAACAACGTCTCCGTAAACTCGCTGATGCAACCATGCTTGTTCATCAGTGGTATTGAATTGCTTGTTTTGTTGAATCGTCGAAGTTGGCAAAAAAAAAATATGAGAGACCTGTTGCATCACAAGTGAGTATGAGAAAGCTGCTCTTAGAATTTGGCGTGGTGTCCAATTATAACGTTTTCTTATACAGTTCGTTCGGTAGGCCAGCCATCGGCGTATTAGCAGTAGTAGCAGTACCAGTAGTAGCAGCAGCAGCAGTAGTAGTAGTAGTAGTAGTAGTAGTAGTAGTAGTAGTCGGCACCGCATATCGCAAATAACAGGGGACTGCGTAGAAAACGTTTATCATTGTAATTTGCGATTCTAGCGATTTATGATTGATAGGTGTGTGATGGGCGAAGAAATTTTATTGAAATTCATTTTATTGATTATTTAATGAATTATAGTATAAAAAATGAAAACAAAAATAGGAAAAAGGGGGTTCAGAGGTGTCAAAAAGTTCAAAATTAAAGGCAGTGCTTCATGACTGTAACTATAAGAAAAGTTAGTGCGTAATTTATCAATTATAATTGAAATATTTGATAAATGAAAAGGGGGGTTCAAGTTTGTCAAAATGCTAACATTGAAAAGCATGTGCTTGATGTGCTCATTAAAAAAATTAGTGTGTAACAAACCAAGTAATTAACTGCAATAATGCAAAGAAAAATCGAAGGGCTGATTATTTTCAAAACCGATCAAGATGAAAAGCTAGCGAACACAGCTATAGCTAAACATCAACGGCAAAAAGATTGTAATCAAAGGCATTTTCTCCCAAAGCTTCAAATGTTCATTCAAATAAATGTTGAAAATTAGGGGACACTTAAGCTTTGCCCTGAAGTGCACCACGCGATGGCGTATCACGCACCCGGACGTTGGTTTCTCACTTTTGGAATTTTGTTAATGTCTGCTTTTTTCTTTTAAATGTTTTCAAACATTGTATGCACCGTTTGACATCATTGAACCCGCAGCCTAAAAGTTTTCAATTTTGGGCTTTCATTATTTATAATTGATCAATTATGCGCTCTGAATTATGTTATTTAGCATCGTCAACCATTGGTTTTTCATTCTGAGCGTTTTAACAGCTTTGTACCCTTCTTTTTCAATATTTCGTGGTTCAATTATTTCAGTTCATCAGTTAGGCACTAACCCCGCCACGGTGGTGCAGCGGTTAGGGCGCTCGATATTGAAGAATCCGATGTGGTCCAAATTTCCGGAGCGCTCCACTAAAGCGTCCCTCATGCCTGAGCCGATTTGGGACATTAAATTCCACAAGCCTACTAATCAACCAATTACACAATGCGCATTTTCTTGTCATCAAGCAATGGCTTTTCTTTCTCAGCATATTTGTGCCTTCGAACCAACATTTGAAATTTTTCATTTTAATTATTTTAATTATTTATTTCATCAGTTGCACACTCAACATTTCCTTAATTAGCATCAGCAAGCATTGATTTTCATTCCGAGTAATTTGACGCCTATAGCCCCCTTTTCAAATTTTCATTTTGTTCATTTGTTTACTTCAACAATTATTTAATTCCAATGATTTCATTAATCCCACATCACCTTATCACATACCAGTCAATCATCAATCACTACAACCATATATTACCATAATACAATTTTTTTACGTAGACCCCGATTATTTCAGACACGCGGTGGTGCCAACTAATACTACTGCTACTAATACTACTGCTATTAGTACATACTACTACTACTACTACTGCTACTACTACTGCTACTACTACTACTACTACGAGCAGTGTAAGCTGTCGCTTTTATGTACCATGAACTAGAATTATACTCTAAAAAGTATTAGAAGGCTTCATCGACTGCACTACCAATACTGCTACCCGCTTTTTGCCCACTACAAGGCTGCCACCGGCTTCACGCCTGTTCATTGGTACGTTAGGAGGCTTCCACTCCAACAGCAGTTTTCTTTACATCCTCCCAGAGCATGAGTAAGTGTAACGATGACGTAGAATAGCAATGGGAGATAGAAAAGGGACGGAAGCCTGAATTTGTATGAGGCCGCAGCAGCAAGTTGCCAAGGGCGTGCTGCTGAGACGGAGGACGAGAGATATCGATAAGAGTAGCATGCCAAGCAGTAAAGTACGTCAGGGATCACTTCGCAGATTCCGAAGTGATTATCTCTGCGGAGAGCCCCAAAGCCGAACCTAGACGGCGTGGGAACGTCAGACGTGCTGGACCTTATAAAAAATGGAAATAAATAGTTGGGTAAAAGAGAATGAAAGTTTACGTAATGACGTGCAATGTACTGGGGTATAGGAAGACCAAGTAGGTAGAAGGAGGCGGTTATACCCTACAGAGCAGTGTTTCTGAAAACATACTTGGAACGTGCAGTTGATTCAAAAAGAAGGCATTACGCAGCAGCTTATTTCGAGCAGCAAAAAGTATATATTTATTTATTTATTTATTTATTCAGTGATTGTGTGGGCAATACATGGTACTGCCCGTGGGGCAGGACAAAAGGAGGTAATTAGTCTCCTGACGAGGTCCTGGCCCCACTGGGCGCAACAGCAGCGGGTACAAAGTACAGGCAATGTACATTCAACTACATATAACAATCTTCACCGTATATGAAACAAAAACACCGAGTTAAAAACTATCACCGCAGTACAAAATACGCATTCAGACACGTGCCAATAACAAAACATAAGGAAATGTAACAACAGTTATGAAACTCTGGAACAATGTAAAGGAATAGCACAATACATTTCGATTTCGCATCTACTTTAGTCATGTATTTGGTTTTCTATTGAAGTGAAAAGAGGTTTTATTCAGGAATGCGAAATACGAGGTTACACATCAGTAGAACATGCTAAGAAGCGGTAACAACGGCAGGAATGTATGAACATCAACATTCTAAAGCACTGGCTACACCGCACTCGGAACCTTCTGAAGAAAAAAACGCCTGGAGGAAAATTACTCCCCTCGTGGAAGGATTCAGTACGTGACCAAAACTGTACGCGCGGTATAAGCGAACAAGTTATGGACATGTGCGCGATTAAAATAGGTCAACGAAATTTCTGGGTCAATGCTTTGTATGTGATAGATATTCATAATTAGACAATTAACGAAAGTTGCCTTATAATTTATATATTAAAATGTCGTGTTGTTAGTGCGTGTTACTAAGCGATTGAGTCAATTGCGTGTGTGTGGTACAAGGCGTATACCGCGTCGTAAGTGCATTGGTACAAAAAGTATGAAGGCTTAATGTAACCAACCCATCTCTCTTTAAACAATGTAATTATCGTCCAAAGATTATTCCGGAGCGCTTAGTACGCCTCGGTACGGCACGTCTCAATTATTTCACTCTCTCACACGATTTTCATTACGGCGCGGTTGAGGTGTACATCTCGAGACATCAGAATTTAAGCGAACAGATAGCGATGACGGGACATGTACGGAAGCCACACGAGTGATAATTTGAAACATTTTATTTACCGCAGCGCGAAAAAAAAATTTGAAGGAAGCTTAAGCTTTGAGTGTAGACGCGGTAGCATTTTTAACACCGCCTTTTCATTTCGCGGATGGGTGAAATTTATTTAAATTTAAATTTTAACATTTAAGTTTTCAAAATTATTGTTACTGTAACATCAGTGCACCTATCACTCCCACGTTGATGAGCCATACGCACAACAGCGCGTTCCTTTACGGTGTGGTCAGATGTGCATGTATATAGATTCTTGTACAGTGGAACCGAAAAACACAAAAGAAACCCTTAAAGTCTGGCGTTTGCAAGCGGCCTCTCTTAGCATGCCGCGCTTCATATCAACGTTATCTAGTAACGTTGCTTCATATATGGAGCAAAGCTTGCATAGAAAGCTAGTCGGTGCTAGCTCCAGTTTTGATTCTGTGTGTCAATTTCGCACTGCGCGTTCTGCATACACATCTAACACACAACATCACGCACTGGAGATAAGGAAAACCTATACAGGGTGTTCTTTTTTAGCCATTTTCAGGCATCTATTAGCTCTACTTTAAAACCGTTTATATACGCCTGCGCAGTTTGTGTTGGTGGGTTTTACGACAAGGTGGGCATAATGCACATGTTAGATTTCGGTAATTAGACAATTCATTACCGAAAATTATCAAACCAACTTTTTTCTTTTGATTTTATTGAGGCAGTATTTGAATTTGGACACCACGTCAACATCAAAGGTGAGTCCCGTCTCTAAATTTCCTTAATCGACAATGTTTCTTAAAGAGGCCCAGCAACGCTTGTCCGCAATGCTTTAGACGGATTATTTATGTCACGCAGATGCCGAATCAAAAAGAATTACAGGAATCGGAGCCCTATATGTTATTAAGAATGAATTTTCAAAATACAAACAAACAAATGACCTGGACTCAATTTTCCACAACCTGCGTGAGCACGTGATTACAATGTCGCGGATTATATGTCTTATGTTTGGTCGCTAAAGTTGGCGAGATCTTTTTCATGGCGCCTCGCAGAACACAATGAGGAAAAAGAGTCCGGGAGTGGGCAGGGGAAGGAGACATTCTTTTATCATCATGCACCCCCAATTATTGTGCTTTTCCCGGGAGTAGTAGTAGCAGAAAACGTTTATTAGCCAGGAAAATATAAAACTCTTGGAAAAATTACAATGGCTGTTTTCATCTCAAAACTCCACTGGCCTTGGCTGCCGCTCTAGCCTGTGCAACGAGTGCGCGCTGCAGTTCAAGCTCCGAGCGGAGCAGAGAGGCCTCCCATTGCTCCTTCGTTTTATATGTTTTGATGTCCAAGGGTTTCGGGCCCTTGCACCCCATGTGATGTGGTATGTGTCGGGCCTATCGCCGCGCCATGGACATTCACCTTTATGGCGCTCGGGAAAAATGATGCTGTATTTGAGGAGATTGGGGAACGTATCTGTCTGGAGTTGCCTCCAGTCCCGAGCTTCCTGAGCATTTAGCTTCTTGTGCGGAGGGGGAAAGTGCTGTCGTTGCTGTCTCAGGAAGTGGAGTCGTGTGCTGTAAGTGGCGGAAACTTCGGGAAGAGAATTTGAGTCGGCGTTAGAGCCCGCTCGGTTGGTATGTCCTCGAGCTAGTGCGTCCGCGACCTCGTTGCCCTCTAATCCCGCACGACCAGGCACCCACGTGATCTGATGATTTATGGAGTATTTGGCGCTCAGAGAGTTAGTGATTAAGAATCAATGTATATTTGGTACTCTTCCTGCAAGTAGGATCCGATAGGCTGCTTGGGAGTCTGTCATAACGTATATACACTCTGGTCTAGGCCGTCGCCATACTGGATCACTAGCAGGACTGCTGCAACTTCTGCCTCCGTGATAGTCGTGTGTTTCAACGATGCGCTGAAAACCTCGTTGTGGATGAGTTCCCAGCAACTGAAGTCGCCCTCGTGATTTCGCTGTATGTTGCTGCGTCGACATACACTGTGGGGGGCTGCGCGCCGCAGTTTGCTTGATCTATTTTATTCTGGCTATCGTCTGCCAGACTCGGCTCCACTCGACATGTTTTTTTAGGAATTGGGGCGATGTGGACTCTCGAGCGATATGTTGTTGAGAAGTTTGTCGTGCTCTGAATGATTTGGACGTCTGCCGGGTAGCCTACCCGGTCCAGAATCTGCCTTCTGGTATCTGGCGAAGTAGGCGTGCGCGTTGCGAGAGGAGGACGGCCGCCTGAACTTCCTTGAATGAGTTGTGCACTCCAAGAGCCTCTAGTTTGGCGTTTGAAGTATAGGTAGGAAGGCCAAGCGCATGTTTATATGCAGTACGTAAGCTGACATTTACTTTGTTGAGTTCTTGTCAAATTAATGATAGGTATGGTAGGCCACATGAAATGCGGACTACAACGCGTGCTTGGTTGAGGTGTAGTGAGTCCTCCTCCCGCATGCCTGTCCGGTTGCGTGCGACTCTTCTGATCATTTTCGCGACTTGCTGCGTTGCAGTGGATAGCAACTTGATGGCATGATAGCTTTTCTGTCGCTCTGGAGCTATAAAACTAGGATGCGGATTTGTCGGACTTCTCGCACGGGGACGCCGTGTAGGAGAACCTGGATATATCCTGGTGACCTGTAGCCACGTCCTTCAATGCGGATGATCTCTAACTTTTCATGTGCACAGCGGAGTCCACACTGAGCGGCCGCCTTCTCGACGCAGGGGGCAGCTTGCTGCAGAACTTTGTCCTTGGCCGCCGAGAGCCTTTGATTTTCCATATAGTTATATCGTCGGCATACCGTGTGAGTTCAATATTTGGAACTGTTTGAAGGCTTCGGGCCACACCAATCATGGCTATATTGAAAAAGAGAGGGGAGATTATCGAGCCCTGAGGCTTACCTTTGTGCAGCATGTCCTGGGTATCCAAGCGTGTGTCGCCCATGCCGATTGTAGCCGCTCTTTTCGACAGGAAATTTGGACGTAGTTGAAGACGCGCTCCCCGCAATTAAGGTTGCTTAGTTCTCTTAGGAGGGCATCGTGACACACATTGTCGAATACGCCCTTGATATCAAGTGCTATCACAATGTGGATGCGCTGGGAATGTGTG
This sequence comes from Amblyomma maculatum, assembly GCF_055883805.1. Lineage (NCBI taxonomy): Eukaryota > Metazoa > Arthropoda > Arachnida > Ixodida > Ixodidae > Amblyomma > Amblyomma maculatum. The sequence continues at coordinate 122,271,361 of NC_139347.1, read as the reverse complement.
CCAGGACTTCCTCCTCGAGTAGAAGGAAGGCGTCTTGGGATGATAGCCCGGATCGGAAGCCGATCATGTAAGAAGGGAAGAGGTTGTTGTCTTCAGTATATTTTTGAAGGCAGAACTGTTGCCAGTTCTGGTGCGAGAGTTGCGCGGCGTATGTTTTGTCCTCTTCCGTGAGCGTGGCTATACGGACTCGGAGTTGTCGTTTGAACTTTCGTTCTTCCAAGGGCGAACGAGCTTCGCGCGCTGATCCCATAGTTTGAGAAGGTGCCTGCTTATTTCAGGTGTCTCGTTTGTGTGCTGTGCTACTTCGGGGGCGGTATTCTGTGCCTGGCGAAGGGCCGTACTCCAGTCATAGATAGATGTTATCGGTACCGAGGGGAATTCTGAGTTGCGAAATTTTGGCCAGTCCGTTATTCTGGCTGATCCGATGCTTCTCCGGAATTTGGACGAAGTGATAGAGTTGCTTAGGATGCAATGGTCACTCCCCAATGTTTCATATAGGTTGGTCCTCTTCGAGTGGCCTACATTCTTTACCGGGGTGAGGTCGGGACAGGAGTCTCTGGTCACACAATTCCCCTCTCGTGTTGGAAAGGCAAGGTTGGTGAGAAGCTCCAGTCAGAGCGTGTGTATCGCTTTCACTATAGACTGGCCCCTTGCAGGGTTATCGCGATACCCCCACACTGTGTGGGCGCGCGTGAAAATCTCCCACGACCACGTGCTGATTACGCTGCGCTTTGTGAGAAGCAGCCAATAGTAGACCAGCGAAGTCCCCTTTCCTAGGCTTGGGTGGCTTGTAGATGTTCACGACAAAGGTGCTTGCTTGGCCGCGCTTGTTTGGCCCAACATCGACCGTCAGCTGCTCGGCGTCCGTTACTGGTAGAGCGTGTTCAATGACAGTAATCTCTTTCGACCCTATATTGCGACCGATGGCATCAGGGGCTGACCGATCGTGTAGTATCCTGCAAGTGACGAGGCTTTGTCGGCTCTCACTTCCTGCAGGCATATAAGGTCTGGACGGGTTTGAGTGGTGGCAATGAACTGTTTGAGAAGACCGGCTTTGCATTTGTAACCTCTACAATTCCACTGCCAGATTTCAATCCTTTATGAATTTTGGTCGCTTTTAGGGTGCCTGGCCATCTTGCGCGTGTCGAAATGTGGCGCTACCCCCATCACTGCTGACTGAGCTAGTGCAACTACGTGTTTGCGAGGGGCCCTGCCCATGTTCTGCGGGCGAGGCTCGTTTACGGCATTGAGTTTGAAGTGCCTGAATGGTGGTTCTATGTTGGTTTAGTGAAGGCTCGTGTCGCGCGAGTGTCTGGTGAATGACCTCTGTTTTTTCCGTTAGTGTTAGCAAAATTGCGAACGTTGAGACTTGCAGGCAATGCATAATCCGTCTTCAGTGTCTATTTTGGCGCTTTGCGACGCAATTGTAGCCTGCATCTGTTGAAAAAAGGGTCATTTGAAGGAGCGTGAGAACCCTGTGCTTCCCTGCAGAGCTCACCTGCTTTTGGCCTTGTGGAGCTTGTTTTCCCCCGTGCTTGGCTGGAGGGGCTGGCGGCGTGACTGGCTCTTCGCCCGGGATGTGGAGCTAAATGGCCTCCGTGAACGGTTGTTCCTTCAACCTGGATCCTCGTCGCCCATTGAGAACCATTTGCTGTTGTAGATCTTGGGCCCCATCTCTTTCCGCGACTGGTGAGATGACTTGTCGCCTCGGTCAGTGGCGGGTCGTCGTGTTCTAGCAGGCTTGAGACGTTTCGGGCGCTCTCGGGTTCCCGTCTCATGGTGGCCGCCACATAGTCTGCATTTGGGCTGGCATTGCTGAGTGTGAGGTGGATCCTGGACCCTGCACAGGCGGCACATTCGAGCGTTTGGTGTCGGACAGACGTCCTGGCGATGGCCGAGTTGCATGGATATCTGCAGAACTTCCGGGCTGGTCTGTACGTGAAACACGGGTGTTCGCAGCCGTCGTAGTACACTGAGCAAGGGGGTTGGAGTCCTTCGAGTGTGAGAAGTGTTGTCGTCGAAGAGCCGAGGATGGCATCTAATAGCTTGGATTGTTCCTGATGCTCACCCCTGCCATGAGGGTGTCGCATGACTCATGTGTGTTCAGTCCGTGAATGATCCCTCTGTGTGTAGTGGTGGGAAACGGGACGCACACGCGCACGGGGTGGGGTCTCTAGTCGCAAGTGAGGTAGGTAATTCGACAGAGCTCCGCCGCTGTGACCTCGTGCGGAGTGCTGATCACAAGGATGTTGGACCCGGCATGAGGTCGGAGGATGTACTTGTCTTTCACATTGGTCGGGTCTCGGCAGGAACGAACTAGCGCTGCCGAAATGAGCCGAGCCGGGTAGTTCTTGAGTGCAAGTCCATGTGTTGGTCGGATGACGACATTGATATCGTTTTTCGGAAGGGGTTAACATTTGGGGCGGCGGGTGCCCACTTGATTGGTTTCTTTCGGTGGTTGTCCTGACTTGGTGTGAGTTTCCGCCTACGGAGGCTTAAGAATAGGTTGTAGATTAATTTTTATCTTGCCTGGACTGTCTGCGGAGCTTCTGTGCCCGTCGCTTGTTGATTGCGTGCTCCCACCCTGGAACACCGTCAAGAAGTGAGCACGCATTATCCACGGATGTAGAAGACGTGGAATTGTGAGCCAGATCCTTCATCGCCCCTTTCTCTCTATCCGCAGGCATCTCATAAAAGCGAAGAGCGAGTGACGAGGTGGTTAAATTCCTGCCTGCCGGACTTTTGCACCGTATCGACCATACTTTGGCCGCTTTGGGCAAGGTATACTTTGGCTGCAGAGCTAGAGTGCACTAGTGCCCTAGTGCCCTTCTAGTGCGCTGTAGCATAGCCACAAGTAGCTGTCCATGTGTATAGGTCGTGAAAGCAGCGAAGGCATGGAGGAAGGAAACAACTTAGGAGGGGCGCTTGCCATTACCAATGCATTAGAGAAAGTGTGGCGGAAGTGACTTCAAAATTTAGGGTTAGCCAAGTCGGGCCATTCGCAACGGCGCCGCTGTTGCTATGAAAACTCGGGCCACTAGCAACAGCGTTTCTAAGGCCGTAGGTACGTGAGCGTCACGGAGAAAGAAATTGTGGAGCGTAAAGGAGGAAGACAGACGTACGTTGCAGCGTCCGGTCGCGGCGCGGCCGCGCCGGCTACAAAAAAATTACGTCAGGGCCTCTTCTAAGTTCTTTCCTTCCTTCATGAGTGAAGGTCTGTGATGCCAAGTAGTAACCAGCGCCTCTGTTAGTGCTTTTTCACTCACTTGCTTTGCAGTGTCTTTGTGTAAAGCAAACATGTTGGATTCATTGACTTAATATTAACTACAGCAACACGGCGTAACTAATCTTTCCTAATTGGCACAATTTGCAGCGCATTTGCTAGTTACTCAATCGTCAAACGAGCGCCTGTCGACGTCATATCCGCTGCAAAGAATCACTACTGTGTGGCGACACCGTCATACCACGATTTTTCTTCGCGAGCAAATGAAAATATTAAATACAGAAACATGCGCGTTACGACCGGGGGTGTAACATCGCCATAAATCAAAAATCGCAACGAATAGCAAAACATTGCACTCAAATTGTGTTGCAGGACCCCTTTAAAAGCATCTGAAAGCTCCTATAAAGCTTGCTTTCCCGCCCTGCGTAATCCTATAATGACGTAATTATACAGAGTAATGCATCCAAAATCACATTAACCTCGACATTTTCATATACACCAACAGCGTCCGTATTTGACGCACGAGAAATGCTGCAGACACGTGAATTACCGAAAATTCAGCTCAACGAGCTTTGAAAGGCGCAGTGTCGATTACGAAATTTTAAAGACGGGACTCGAATTTAAATTTTGGTGTCACAGGCCTCCAACTTCACGATATAACATAGTGCCCTCTAAAATCAAAAGTTGTTATTTAATTAGGAAACTGTTTTTAACGAAGTGTGCAATCACCCAGATCGATCACGCACGGTATGTCGGCCTTCCTATAAAACAATCACCCTCAAGACGCTGCATGGTTCGTGGTATGAGGTCGAAAGCCCCACGGGGTGTGCACAGTTATATGTGTGATTTTTCGTCCTTAATTGTCCCCTGTTGAGCTTTTCCGCGTCACTTCTGACCTAGCTCGTGGCACGTGTTCTTTGTATCAATATACGCAAACCTTATTTTATTAGTAAGCAGTTGTTAGTTCGTACTTCGCCGTTTACTTACTAAGAATTTAGCACGTGGAAGGCACCCTGCATATCCAACTAGGCCAAGTTCTCGCTCTCGATGTGCACAGACCAATAACGCGTAGTGAAACACGTGGTAGCAGCATGAGCTTACTCAGCTTAGTTCCATCGTAAGCGCAGCTCGCAAATGTCGCGCACCATGGTCGTTTCGAAGCTACCTCACGTCTCCCGTAGTTTCGCTCTTAATCATGGGAATTATATTTAAACATTGATACGGGTTTAGGCTCAAGTTCAAGATAACTTTACCCGTCTATATAGTCATTGCAATGCAGCAAGTCGAAAGTCCCGCGTCGTAAATATTTGTTCTTTCTTGTTTGTTTTTTTGTTCCTGCTCCAGGTTCTACAACGGTTCCATACTGCAAGTGACGGAGCCATCGATTCTTTTCAATAATAATTTATTATTTCGCTCGAAACGAGGATGCTTACGCCGACATATCGGACTGTATGTATTCCCGACGCTATCATATTCATAAACCTTTTTCGGTAATCGTCGTATGCTGGGTGTCGGTAGCAGACGAATTTGTAGGGCTACCCTTCAGCCGCTTCTGCTATGTACATTGTCAGTGCCGCTTGCACAGTTCATAATATGGTAATAAACTGTTTGCACTTGTACGAGTTTAGAAGGAAAATGCTCTCTTTTTTTTTTTAATTGAAATATGTCACACTGTGCCAAAACAGTTTTCTTTTTCGCCGCCAGGACTGTATATTTTCAATATCGCAGCGGTCAGCTGATTTTGCCGGCTGCAATAGACGCACTGTTTCGCTTCGTTTCTTTTTGCTAATCTCGATAAATGCTGCACCTATTCATGTGCAAGGATGAGAGCCGTTTCGTTCTTGGACAAAGTCGAGTACGAATTTGTGGGCAACTTTCTGCAGCATGCAATCTGCCTTGGAGACGTCGACAACGACAAGGTGAAGTGTCGCATTTGCGCGCCTTCCCAGCCGTGTGCTCTGGCAGAATCTTTCACATGATGAAAGCGGGCTTGAAATCGTCACACAGGCTCAGTTATAAGCTGTGTCATTAACGTAGTTGTAGTTTCTAATAAAAGCTGTACTCTACCTTGGAGGATTCTCCTATAACATTGGATCAAGTCGCTGTTTTTGTTTTCACGGGATGCTGTCAAACGAAGTTGGACGCTTACATGTAATCGTTTTTCTGCTCCAAAGGCATATGTTAAGCGCTAGAGAGCAGTTCTTAAATGTTTATTGGTTTGTAGGGTTTAGTCTCACATCTTTTACTTATTTGCAGGATCTGCGGTCCAAAAAAGAAAATTTCCCAGACTGGGAAACACAAGTAATGCATGTCGTACGCGAGTCTGAGAAGCACTGCTGGTTCAAATCTCAACACCTTTTTCCTTCATGTTACCAACACCTTCTAAATTATAATTTCCTTTGTATATTTGATGAAATAAATGTCACTCAAAAAACATCAAGATAATGAAATACAGCTTACAGCTGCACGCGCATTAGGCGAAATACCATGCACAAATGCATGCGAAAAGAAATTATGGGCGAACGATGCACATGGTGCAGCGCCATGACTGAATATGGTAGCCATCATATGTGCAGAAAGTTTGGCTGGAAACAGCTTAACGTGAAAATAAAAGGGCATCTCTGAATTCACTTACTTACCTTTACGAAATGTGTGTTAAACGCTTTATAATAATTTTGCTAGAATACCCTTCCTACCTATCACAAGGCAAAATAAAGCAGGGAGACTGTTAACATTAGGAAGGTACGGCTTGTGCAAGATGTGGATTACATTGATTGTAGTCCATTTTCACTGTTTTCTGCACTTTTGCTGTAGTGCAGAAATCTGTGGTGCAGCACCTCCTTTCTTATCTTCTCGTTTTTTACTGAAGTCATGCGACTGAGTAATGTGTGTGCTGTTTCTTTATATTCAGCAATGCAGGCTGTCCACCTCATTCATTAAGATGTTTTATTTGTTTTTGTAAACTTATCACATATGCCCTCACTTTGCTCTTTGTGTCCCGTGAAAAAAAATGGTTTGTTCTTCCCAGAACATTGAGCTGGTGGCCGCCAACCTTCCGGGAGAACTTGCTGTGTTCAAGTTTCAGCAGCCCAGACCATGGGCAATGGCATCAAACTTGGGAGCGGTGAGAATTTTGAGTCTGTGTACCCTTGCCAGACACCTTGGAAGCCTTTATGCACCTTGTGCAACACATTTTTGAAATGATCATCAGTTCTGCAGCTTAAGCACTTGCTCTGCTCTCACTTAACTCCTCAAGAACTGTGTAACAACACACACACACTTTGTGTGAGCTCGCGGGTTGCTTAATATGTCTAATTGAAATATTTGCTCTGTAGCTCTTAGCGCTTTGACTTAACGTAATTTGTTATTTTGTTTAAATGTGCATTAATTTGTGCACATTTTTAACTACATATACATCTTAGGACATTGTCGCATATTTCTGCATGCAGAGAGCCTGTAGCAGAAAGCATGGAGAAGATGGTAGCAGTAAAATGATTGGATTTACGGTTCCAAAAATATTTGTATGCATGTTTGGGAACAGCTAGAGTTTAGGAATACATTCAGATTGACAGTGATAAGCAGAAATCTTGCTTTGGTCTTAACGGGGGTATAGCCTCGTAGCTGAGTTGCGCATGGCTCTGGCACTGAGTTGTACAGTCACTTGGTGCAAAGCCTGTCTATACTCGGTTTTACACATCAAGTGCAACACTGCCTAAGCGCCGCATCCGTGATGAAAAATAGTGCCTGCTCTTGACGAGATAAAATAATGGTTATTTTGTCTGCAAGCTTAATACATCTTACATTTGCCATCAACTTCTTAAAGAGCACCTTTTTTAGGGAGAAAGGATCGGATTCGGTGACTTTGTATGTTTCTTATGTCATTTTCGTTCGTGTCGCGTTTTCGCGGCCCCGCAACCTTGTCAGCTGTGCCACTAGATGGCGCTGGCTGTGCCCTCCACACTGCGCATCTCTTTTTGGGAAAATGGTTCTTCGGTGCGCATTTTTTCTATAAGATCCGCACTGCTAAGATGTCTAGGCATGCGAAGCAAGCTATTGCAAACATGTATGCTCGGAATAGAGCCCGTTTCCTCAAGAACCACTCGGCCACAAAACGAGCGCGTAGTAATACGCCTCCTTTTTGTTTTCTTACGGACTACTTGCATAGCTTTCTCTGCGTTGCACTTGATGGATGAAACGGAGTATAGTGCACCTGCTTTGTCCAACGGAGGGCTCCTGTGCATCATTTGTCTCTCCTCTTTTCGCAGTGTGGTGCTTTGAGCTACACAGTCATTCATTCAAGCTCAGAATTAGGCTTTTGAGTCTTCCGCTGTGAAAGAAGAAAAGCCGCAAAGCATTTGCTTCAAATGTTTCCTCCCAGCTTACATACACGCTAACTGGAGCTTTCAAAAGTGGAATGCAGGGGGAAATGTCATGACTGACAAAGGCTGCTTTTTTACCTCGTATGATTGTATGCTAATGAATGTGCCTTTCATGAAGCATGTGAGGTATGCTTGGAGACAGTGTTCAGATTTTGTGAAGAGAGACTTTCCAATCGAAATCCAAATTGCGGTTGGCTTAGGGTACTTTGCAAGATCTTTCATTGATGTGTGCACTTCTAAAGGCTTATCACATAATCCAGTATTCGTGCTTGTGGATTCCTTCTGTATGATGAGAGCACAATGTAGGAGAGACCTTTAAGGCTAGCCTCAAAGCAAACTCATTAGGGCTGAATTCTTTCCTGAACTAGACAGGTCAGTGGTCTAGTCTGCCCTGGGAAGATTGTGAAAAATGCTGGTTAACGCGATCTTCTCAACTTGCTCACATGGACAAGAACCTTTTCAAGTGGGCGGCCAGGTCGCGTTCAAAGAATCTGTGCATGATGACCACTTAGTTTTCTCTAATTAATTTTACTGTGACCCATGATCCCTTTGATGCCTCTTCGAGCTTAGTGCTGGAGGCAAAGAGATTTGTTCTTTCTGGCTAAGTATGCCTTTTATAGGATTGGGAAGAAGATTATTCAAGATACAGGTCTGGCTCCTAAAATTGGCCCCTCTGCAGCCTGCCGATGGCCCACAAATTGCAGTCACATGCCAAAAATTGTGGTAAAAAAAATAACTCGAGCATTGGCTTACATGATGTTTACATGTACAGATTGCTTTGCATTTGTGCTTTAGCCTTTTGTCCCTGAGGAAATATAGCAATACTCTTTCAGCCTAGAAAAACAGTGGCCACTTGGGAGTGGCCTATCACACGATGCATAATATGGGGCATTGTTTTGCACAGCTGCAGTTTTTCTGCTGCATGAGAACTGGGAGCAGTCTTCAGCAAGCATTAGTGGACGCTTTGTTTTGTGACAAGAAGGAGGTGTCACAGAGGTTTCTAAAATGCACAAGAATTAGCTAACTTGAATTCGTAAATTCCATTTTTTAGAAAATCTTATCCCAGGACACCTGGTTACTGTTTCCTTGTAGACTCCTCTTCATCGTGTTTCTCCTTACCATAATGGCTCAGTGGTTGGGGCTTGACTTCTGTACCCAGGGACGCGGGATGGAATCCTGGCCAAGGCAGCCTCTTTTCGATGGAGACAAAAAGCAAGACGGCCATGTACTATGTAATGTCAATGCACGTTAAAGAATCCCCGGTAATCAAACTTTTTGAAGCCCTCCTATATGGCATACCTCATACGCCGAGTCACTTTAGGGCATTAAACTCGATACACCAAACGATATAGTATATTTCTTTAATTTGTCGTTTGCCTGCCACTGTATTATGCTGATACACATCTCTCTTAACCTCTTCTGAGGTCATTCAAAGGGTGGTTTTGATTGCATATAGCTCACTATAACGCTAATATGGATCGCTAATTCAGAGCATTTGGATTCATCCTAAGCTTTTCAACGGTATATGACTTGATCGTCTAGCTAGAAGTTTGGTTATATACAAAATTAACTAATTAACGTAGATTAATGAGGATCGCTAACTACCAGAGTGCCTTTACACTTGGCCTAAGCTTCCCAACGGTATATGACCTGATGCTGCAGCGCAAATTTGGGTTTCAAGTGCGATTTACTAAATATCATTTAATTATCCCATAGTTGGTCAAAATAAGTGTATAATTAACCAATGACCCAAACTCAAGGCTTATCACGTGACATATACTATGCTTAGCCAAGCTAGCTTGAAAGTAGCGAAATAGACTAAGCGGCCGCTTCGCTTTGATTTTCTCTGGTCTTAAAGTTCAAAGCAGCAGCCTGGGTCGTTTTCTTGTTTTGCGAAATTTTACCGCGGTGATGGAGTTCACGCTCAAAAAAAAAACAGACAAAGTCAGAGGCAGTACTAGATCCTGGAGCGCAGACCTGGCCCAAAAACGCGCGCTTCACTGACTGCTGCGGCTGGCCGGCGAGCGCCAGGGAGAAAAAGCGTGTCGTGCCCAGAGCTCGCAGCCGCCGCACCACCTTAGCCGCGCGAGGAGAATTGAGGATGAAAGCGCGGCGCGGAGGAGAGTGTCGCTACTTTCAAATTATCAAGGGGTTTTAGTGGATGAATTTTAAGAGTGTCCCCTTTGAAACAGGAAGGGGACAGACGTCTCCATGCACAGTTGGTTGTATTGCAGCGCTACCGTTGATAGATTTGCTATCTGTCTATCTATAAAAACGAGCATCCTGAACAGCGGGCAAACGGGCTCGTTGGAATAGGCGAAAATTTTTCAAAAGTAGCCTGAAAGTAGCCAAGTAGCCAACCTAAATTTTTTGTCGCCAGGCGGCTCAGAAAGTAGCCAATTTGGCGTAAAGTGGTCAAATCTGGCAACCCTGCGTCAAAGTAGTCTCTGTCGCAGCGGAGTCTGCCTCCGCTTTTTATAGGCATGCCAGTTCAGAGGGAAAGGGAAAGCCCTCACAGGAAATGGAGAGGCCGACAAGTCTGGGCAAGACAGGATGACTCAATCGCAGGTGGTCCGACCGCAACTCCTCCACCTCCTGCAGACGGGCGAGGGCGACGCACTCTCCCTCGAGCTCCGGACTTGGCCGGCGTTTGCACACACACGCCCGCACACGCATTTGGCGCGTGGTGGTGGTGGTAGAAAACATTTATATAGGATACAAATAGAGGAGGTTATGCATGAGCTGACCATGAAGGGGCCAACCCTCACAAACACTAGGTGGAGGTCCCTAGTTCGGGACCCCAGTGGCGTCTGCCGTCGCTCGGGCTCGCCCGACTAAGGCCCGTTGGGCCTTCAGGTCGGAGCAGCCGAGCAGGGTCGCCTCCCAGTCCTCCCGGGTTGGGTTGGGGTGAGGGGGGATAGCCGGATTTGAGGGACAGGCCCACACCATGTGGTAGATGTCCGAAGACACCACCCCACAGTGCGGGCAGCTGCCAGAGAAAGCAGGGTCGAAGTGTTTTAGAGCTGCCGGGCACAGCAGTGTGTTGGTATAGAGGCGGAGTAAGAGCCGCTCATCCGCCTTTGAAAGGCCTTTACATGGGGGGGGGGGGTAAAGGCTGTGGCTAGATTGGTAGTAATTTACGATATATTTAAATGTATAAGCCGGATTAGGATCAGCGTCCTGGTCGGAGGGGGAGGAGGAGGAAACCTCCCGGAGAGAGAGCGCGCGGGCGGCGGCGTCGGCAGCCTCGTTTCCAGCCAGCCCCTGATGAGCAGGAGCACAAATAATATATCGGGTAGCGGGGTCCCCAATGTAGGAGCTATGTTGAAGTATTCGGTAGGCTAGATAAGGGGTCCAGCCCTGTTCGGCGTTCCGACAGGCCCCTCGCGAGTCGGAAGTTATATATTTCGAATCAGAGTGGGAAGCAGCCAATGCTATGGCGACCTCCTCCGCATGAGTTATGTTGCGGGCCCTGAAGCTTAGACCGTTGACTGTTTTCGCCTCGTGGACGACTGCGGCCGTGTACCACCCCCCGTGGTGCGGGCCAGATGCGTCCACATAAAAAACGCCGGGTTTAGAACCATAATGGTGTGCCAGGGCTTCCGCCCGCGCCAGGCGTCTGCCATCATGGTCTTCGAGTGCCAGTTTTGCGGGAAGAGGGCGTACGCGGAGGGCGCATCTCCACGGCGCTGGAATGCGTGCCCGTTCTTCCGTAAGTGTCGTATGTTTGATGTGGAGCCGGGCAAGAAGGCGGCGGCCCGACTGCGTCTCCGACAAACGCGTATATGATTTGTGAGGTGCGCTTCCCTCAATTCCCTGAAGGTTTTCACCATTCCCAGCGCCATGAGGCGCTGGTTTGAGGTATTCACCGGAATATCGAGGGCCCGCTTAATGATTTTGCGGAGAATGACCTCGAGGGCATCCTCATCTTGCTTCCGCAGGTGGAGATATGGAGTCGAATACAGGATTCGACTGGTTACGAAGGCGTTTGCCAGCCGCAAGGCATCCTTGCTTCGTAACCACCGCGTTTATTAGAAACCCGGCGGACCATGCGGCCCACCTGGTCCCCCACCTTGCGGAGTTTAGCGAATGTGGTGTCTGGCTTGCGGTGTTGGTTAATGAAGAGTCCCAGTACTCGGATTTCTTGTGTTTCTGGAATTGGACCTGATTGAAGAGTAAGTTGAATTTTAGTAGTGCATTTGGGAGAGGGGCGGATGTGCATAAATTCCAATTTCTGTGGGGAGCATTGAAGGCCGCAGCGGCTAGCATAGTGGTCTACTATAGTCGCCGCCTGCTGCAGGCTGGCCTCAATGCCTCCAAGTGAGCCCTGTGTGGCCCACAGGGTGATGTTGTCGGCGTACAGAGCATGCTGCACGCCCTCAACAGCACCCAGCTGGGCCGGCAGGCGCATCATGGCCAAATTAAATAGCAGGGGAGAAAGCACTGCGCCTTGCGGCGTTCCCCTGGTACCTAGGGGGAAGGGGCCGTGTTCGTGATCCTGAATGCGGATGTAAGCGTGGCGGTCTGTGAGGAATTGGCGGATATATTGGAAGGCACGGTGGCCACAGTTGGTTTGACTTAAATGAATGAGAATAATATCATGCGTTACATTGTCGAAAACCCCCCTTAAGATCCAGGGCGAGTACGACCCTGTCGTTATGAGGGCACTCGAGGGGTCAAAGACTTCCCGATGTAGTTGAAGCAAGACATCCTGTGCGGATCTGTGTGGGCGAAATCCGTACATGGTGTCCGCGAAGACATGTTGTCTCAAGGTACTCAGACAACCGGTCCCGCACCATCGTCTCCATAAGTTTGCTCACATAAGAGGTAAGAGAGATGGGGCGAAGGTTGTCCGTGTTTATTGCTTTGCCGGCCTTTGGTATGAATGTGACCACAGCGGTTTTCCAATCAATGGGGAGTGGCGTATCTCCTCGCCATATTGCATTGATGTAGTCCAATAAAGTTGTATAAGCTGAGTCGGGAAGGTTAGCTAGTAATTTAACAGTGATTTTGTCCCGGCCAGGTGCAGTACCACGTTTCATTTTGCCCAGGGCTGCCCGTACGTCGTGGAGCTTAAACGGCTGATCAAGCTCAGCGTTCTCAGAGCCTGCATAAGAGTACGCCTCCCCACGGGTGTCCTGTATGTTGCACAAATATCCGTCCCTGAGTTTGTGCGCGAGTTGTGTAGTATTACCAGAGAAGGTGTAGATTACACGCTGAAGATGTTTTTGTGTTTCTCTACGGGTGTGAGTTGGATCAATGAGGGCGCGAAAGAGGCGCCATGTGTTTCGGCTGGACATTTGACGCGCTGCCGTGTTGCACCTATCCACCCAGTTAGAGTCGGCGAGCTGGGCCGCCTACTCAGCCGCTCACTGGGTGAGCTCGGCAATTCGAGCTTTAAGGTTTCTGTTATGTTTCTGCCTGCGCCATCGGCGGACGAGGGAGTGCCGAGCTTCCCAGAGGTGGAGTAGGTGGTTGTCCACATCCGATACCACCTCTGAAAGCTGAATCTGAGTTTCGGTGGAGAGAAGGTGTGAAACCAAATGCTGGGACCATGAGGTGTACCCTTGCTCTGTAATGGATGTTGTGTTGTCGAACTTTTGCCTGAATTTCGTCCAATTTGGGAGACGGGCTTGTGTTGTGGGTTTAGACAGTGGACGAGTTCTGATTATGGTATTGATAATGCAGTGGTCGCTGCCGAGGGTTTCCTCGGTGTTGACCCAGTCTGCATGTTGGATGTTATAAGTAAAGGTGAGGTCCGGACAGGTGTCCCTTGTCACGGAGTTACCAAGTCGGGTTGGGTGGACGGGGTCAGTGTGAAGAGTGAGGTCCAGCGTGGACGCAAGCTCCGCCAACCTGCGCCCTCGCTTTTCTTCACGGTGGTAGCCCCAAAGCCGACTGGGGGCGTTAAAGTCGCCTACAATCAGGAGGGGGTCTCGACCCGCGACTCTCAGCGCTCGGCTGAAGAGGTCTGCAAAAGAAATGTGTTGCAGTTTAGGAGGACAGTATACATTGAGAATGTGAAGTGGTGGGTCCTGCTTGCGGAGAGGGAGGAGAGTCACCATCACGTAAGAATATGCAATTTGGAGGTCGAGGTCGACAAGAATAGCTGTATAATTTTTGTGGACACAAAGACAAGTCGAGGGGTCTTGTTGGAACGTCGTATAGCTTGTGAGTGCAGCGCCCATCCCTGGCTCTTGGAGAGCTACCACGGCTGGTAAGCATTCAAAAGTTGCGAGGTAAAGACGGAAGTTGGCCCGCTTACAGCGAGCACGGAAACCTCTGCAGTTCCACTGTGTTATTGTAAATGGGGAAGCCGAGTTTGAAGGTGGAAAGCGCCTACTTTTAGGGGGCCCTGCCATCATTAGGATTAAATATAAATTTGGAGGGAGCGACTACCTCAGAGCCAGCACCCAGAGGCTGGGCATGGATCTCGGTCCCCGGGTGAGGGGCAGCTTCCTCGGTGTCCGAGTCTATGACTCGACGGCTTGTTTTGGGAAGTCGAGAGGACACAACCCGAAGTGGTACGATCGTCGGAGAAGGCGGGCATTTTCACCGACATGTTTTTAAATCATAGCCGGAACAGTCTCCATGACCTTGGTCAGGACCTGCTCCATTGCTGCACTGATCATTGAGGTCAGTTTCATAGTCAGGCGGGCCTCCATCTCAACGAGGACTGCTGCGAAGGCTGGTGATAATGCCACCGGCTCGCTCTCCATGTTCTCCGGGCTAGGAGGATTAGAAGCCAATCTGCTTTCTAAAGCTTGAATTTTTGTAAGCAGCACCTCATTTTGAGCCCGGATGGCTGCCATCTGTTTTTGGAGCTCGATATCAACGTGAGAATGGGAGGGAGGGGGAGGAGAGGAGGCAACCCCACCCATGCCACTCACCTGTTTGTCATTTTTCACGGCACGGGCCCAAGCGTCAGCTGTGCCATCCGTCTTGTTAGGATGGGCTTTGTGGCCTTTTCCCCCATTCGGTGGTGGCGGAGGCGTCTGCCCCTTGGCGCCACCTCCGTCAGGGGACTCTTGCTGCTTTTTCGCTGTGTAGTTGGTCTGACGTTTTGCGATGTCTTTGGTTGTGGCGTCGGAGTGTTTTGGCTTCCCGTCAGAATGCCGTGTTGCTGGAGGCCCCGAGCGCTTGGCCGTAGAGGGCGAGCGGAATTTCCTCGCGCACTCAGGAGAGTTTGTTGGGTGCCCGAACCCACATGTTGCACATTTCGGCTGACAGTGGTGAGGAGCCCGCACCCCCTCCACTGCCGGCACTTTTTGGCCACACAGGCCGCAGTTTCCACCATTCGGGTTGGGACATGTGTCCGCCCGGTGTCCAACTGTGCCGCACTTCACACATGCCGGAATTGTTCTTTTGTATGCCCGGACCAGGGCAATTTCTGAGTTGTAATGCACATACCGAGGCACAGTCTTCCCGGCGAAGGTGAGCTGGGCCGGGTTGGAGGTGCCGTATTTTCGGATGTCGACGATCTCTCCGGCTCGCCATTGAATTTTTTGTTGCAGGGACGCAGTGGTCTCGCAGCTCGCTACGGTGATGACACCTTTAGAAACATTGTCGGTTTGCTTAAGATGGCCCCGCAAGGCAATAGAGCCTTTCGGAGAGGCAAGTTGAAATTCGCCAATGAAGCGATCTGCCACGTCGGCAACCGGGGTGCCCGTGACAACAAGATTTTGCTCCCACGAAGGAAACAGAGTGAGAGTAGCTGCTGCCGACGCACCCAGTAGGGCCTTGAAAGCTTCTCCCAACTGACCGCATTGATACAAATCCCGGAGGGCCACCGGTGTGCTGGGTTTGAGGACGACTTGATAGTCATCCGGATGGAATCTTGGAAGTGCTCTGGGTTTCCACTTCGGTGTCGGCTTATGAGCTGAACCGCCTTGGGACGCATCCGCGCGTTGGACGCCATTTTGCTGATTTGAGAGCTCGGACTTCGCTGACGCGGCGGAGGACGCTATCTTGGCTCGTCGCGGGGAGCGGCGTTCCACGAGCTTGAACAGATTTTCATGCCGGAGAGCTGATCCCGGCGGAAGCTCTTCGGTTGGGGCAACCGGGACCGTGGACCAGGCCATAGTCTCGGGATCGTAGCCTCTCTGAGCTTGCAGAGCGGCCATATTCTCCGGAAGGGCTCCTCGGCTCGGAGACGGCGTCAGCCGCCGAGCGGAGGAGACATCCGCGGCACCGCGGCCTAGGCCAGACGCTTTTCGGCGAATTTCAGCCCCGCTTGGGTCGGCGGGTCGCAGTTCGCGGCGAGAGGCACCGGAGCCGAAGGAAAACACGCCAGCCCTTGGTGCGCGCTCGAGGTGACTCCCGAGAAGCGGGTGAGCGAAGATAGTCGTCGCGTGGCAGGATCATGTCGAGACTTGCCCGCGGGAGCAAGCGGTGGGCGGCCGATGAACGGCGCCAAAATGGCCGATACGCTCGCGGTTCTGCCTGTTGCTATGCGGTGGCCGCGTCAGCTGTCACACTTGTCGGTGGAGAAACGTAACAGGACGTTAAACCCCGGAAACCATAGAGCGGTGAGAGATCGTGGTGTCCAGCTCGGACCCGGCTGCACGAAAGGAGGTGGTGGGCTGGGCTCCAAGAGTCGCTGAGAGCCACAAGCCCCTGGCCACCCTACGCGATATGGAGCCGACCCATTAGTATAGGCAATAATCATAAGGCTCAAGTGTCAGTTCGTGCAGACACATTTGCCGACAAGCTTTGTCTGTACCACTCATGAGCCAAGAACTTATTTCACATTGAAACACACTTGTGAATGTAATAATAATAACAATTACTGATTCACAGGAAAGGAAAGACGCAGTATCTATCACGCTTGTACTGTGGACACCTGGACCGCGCCGTAGGAGGAGGGAGTAAGGTGGGTGTGAAAATGGAAAGGGAGGAAGAGGAATTATAGTGGAGGGCTACGGAGTAATTTTGACCAGCTGGAGATCTTCAACTGAACTGACATCGCACAGCACGCGGACGTCTCTGCGTTTTGCCTCCATCGAAAAGCAAGGTGCCAGTGTGCTGCGTGATGTCAGTGCACGTTAAAAACCCCAGATGGTCAAAATTTTCTAAACCCCGCAAACCACACCAACCAACCGATTTCGCCATTAATCAGCGTGAATGGAAAGGCGCCGCCCTCAACGTACAAGCCTCTGGTCGTCGTGCTTGATGCCGCTGTTTAATAGTGGTCAGCAGTAAAACCTTTTAAGGCGAAAGACTTTAATGGCTCATACTGTCGTGGACAAGGTGTGTACCGCTTTTGCGGCGGCTGTCGCGTGGCGTTCCTTGGCACGCGTTCAACTGCGGGATTGCAGATGGCAGGAAAGCTAGACAAGATGAGAAGCTTTCGCCTTTCACTACTTTAGTCGCTAAAGTCACTCGTAATTTTTTTCTCAGTCTACGGTAAAATACATAAATGTAATTATTTTACCGTAGGCTGAGAAAATGTTTTTGTTTCCAAGGATTAATATGAAACTATTCGTGCCGAGAAGGGTCATCACGATTATTTTAAAACAAATGTGGTTTTTGATGAGATTTGGCTTGTGCACGATAGTGCGTTTAATCTAACAGCGCATTTCACTGAAATAGTGCAATAATTATTTCGCGGTTGATGGTGCCACTTGCATTGCTCGGTGTCAGTCTCAGCACGCAGGTGTCACCTTTGCGTGCTGTTTCACTACGCCGACTGTCTTTGTCATGCGCGTACGCATTCGCTTGACTCGAGATTGCGATCGTGATAAGCGGTGCCTTCAAAAAGCATACGTGCTTCGTCGCCTCTTTCGCGTGTGTATTAGATCTTCGCTATCGGATACCATAAACTCGTTCTCTAGTGAGGCCCTCGACAGTTTGTGACCGAGAAGCTAGTTGGTATAAATATCATAGTGCGTCTTATTCACAGGCTGCTAGGACTGTCTCGATTTCAAGAATTAGATCTAGAAGACAAAGAGCCCGAAGAGATGTGGACTGATGTTCGTGATATAATACAAGAAGTTGCTACTAAGGTAGTTCCAAAGCAAAAGAAATGCAAAAAAGCAAACTGGTTATCTGAAGAGGCTTTGCAAATAGCTGAGGAAAGGAGGATGGCAAAAGGTATGGGGGAAAGAGAAAGATACAAGGTTCTCAATGCGGATTTTCAGAAAATAGCAAGGAGAGATAAGAATGCCTTCCTGAACATACAGTGCCAAGCAGTTGAGTACAACAGCCAATTAAGGAACACAAGAGCTCTGTATAAGACAATCAAAGATATCAAAGGAAGCTTCTGTGCTAAGCTGGGCGTGATAAAGGACAAACGAGGCAAGGACCTCACTGAAGCTTCAGAGATAAAGAAGGGGTGGCAGGAATACACAGAAGAACTGTACAAGAAGGACCCGTATGTGCCAACCCAACATAAGACGGTTGTGATTACTGATCTCGAGCCGGGCATCCTGAAGAGTGAAGTTGAATGGGCCTTAGCCAGCCTTGCTAAGAACAAAGCTAGCGGAATTGATGGTATTCCAGCTGAGTTGCTTCAAAACCTCAACCACGACGCTGTTAACACACTGCATACATTATGTCAAAAGATTTGGACAACCCTGCAGTGGCCACAGGATTGGAGGAGGTCAGTTTACATCCCCATTCCAAAGAAAGGCAGTGCCAAAGATTGTTCCAACTACCGCACGATCGCGCTTATTTCGCATGCTAGCAAGGTGATGTTAAAAATCCTGCAAGGTAGGCTGCAGCAGTATGTGGATCGGGAGCTTCCGGACGTGCAAGCTGGGTTTCGCAAGGGCAGAGGAACTAGAGACCAAATTGCCAACCTTCGCTGGATCATGGAAAAAGCAAGAGAGTTTCAGAAACCCATTTACTTCTGCTTTATTGATTATGCGAAAGCGTTTGACTGCGTAGTTCACAGCAGATTGTGGCAAGCTCTCCAAGAGATGGGAGTTCCAATTCACCTCATCTGTCTCCTCAGGAACCTGTATGAAGGGCAAGAGGCCACAGTCAGAACTGGGCATGGCCTTACTGATTGGTTTCCGATTGAGAAAGGGGTGAGGCAAGGCTGCATACTGTCACCCTGCCTATTTAACCTATATGCAGAGTGCATCATGAGGAAGGCCGGTCTGGACGAGTCATCAGCTGGAGTGAAGATTGCTGGAAAACGTATCAACAACCTTAGATATGCGGATGATACCACTTTAATGGCAGAAAGTGAAGTGGAACTCAAGAGACTTCTGATGCGCGTACAAGAAGAGAGGGAGAAGTTTGAGCTTAAACTGAACATTAAAAAGACGAAGATCATGGCGTCTTGCCCAATCAAGTCCTGGAGCATCAATGGACAAGAAGTGGAAGCTGTGACAGATTTTCTGTTCTTGGGCACTAAGATTACCTCGGAAGGAGACTGCAGCCATGAAATTAGGAGACGCCTGCTTCTGGGAAAGAGAGCAATGATTAGCCTTGACCGCCTAGTAAAGAGCAGACACATTAGTCTGCCAACCAAGATCCGTATAATTCGTGCTATGGTCTTTCCAGTTGTGATGTATGGATGCGAGAGTTGGACTGTGAAAACGGCTGACCGCCGAAGAATTGACGCGTTTGAATTGTGGCCAAACAATTCAAACGCGTTAATGGCCAAACAATTAATTAATAATAATAACTAAGTAAATACTTAATGACAAATAAGCAATTCATTGTTTAACTAAATAATGGGTTAATATGTAATCAAAAAATTACTGATTAGTACCAGTTGCGTAGCAGAATGCGGCACTCAGGTTTTCGTATTTCGCTACTTTAGTCGCGAAATTCCCTCGTAATTATTGCGTTTTCGTTTGTTCACATCTCGATACCAAAGTGCTGCTCCCTTCCTTAAATTTTTTTCACGAAGACAAAAGGAAATATTTGTGCCAGTACGTTTCGCTTCCGAAGCACACAAATAATTATTTGTGCCACTTTGGTTTCAGGTGATCTGTAAGGCCGTCATCTTTGTTTCTCTATATGCAAGTGAATTATTCTGCCCTGTAGTTATTTTTCTTTTTCGTGCATAAGCAAATCGAAAACAGCACTGAGTAGCAGGTGCATCTTTATTCGACTGGTTTAAATAGAAATTGCCACGTAACAGTCTCATCGACATGCACTCTCAAAGACACCAAGAACAGCTAGCGACGTTCAATTTCGTAACAAATAAATTGAAGAAAATCCGCATGGTGGCCTTGCCCGTCAGGCATTGATACATATGTGTGAACGTTCGAGTAGCCCGAGCTGTGCAAAATGTGCATTCGACATAACACATCAGCGGCATACTACAACGACTGTTGTCCAGATGGCAACCTTACTCGGACTCTGAGGTCAACGTTATAAGAAATCCTTATTTTGAGCCTACTCATCTTTTGTGAGACGACTGCGAAGCCTGCCAAATTGTTCCCTCAGCGCATTTATGGCAGCTTCCAATTTACGTCTGTCGCCGGCAATCGCTTCTTCCGACGCTTGCTTCAACTCGTTGTGGGCGTTCCCAAGGTCATCTACGAAAGAACGAACCTCCGCAGTGCTGACCAGGAGCCCTGCTGGACCATTGCAGATAAGAATGTGAGCCATCAAATCCTTGTGGGCCATGTTCACTTCGCATTTAGAGCATTCCGTGAAGTGAAATTCGCAGTCCGACGTCATGTGCTTGTTCAAATCTGCGAGGATGCCATCGAAATCACAGCCCTTATCCGCATAGACACAGAATACTTTCTTCTTTAACAAAAGATCACGAATACTGTGCGTAAACACGCTGGAATTCTCAAGCTTTTTCTGATCAATTAGACACACAGGATCGGATGATTTAAATGCCGCAGTATGACACTCTTCGCAGACGAGGTGCAAACAAGAGAGAATTTTCGCGGCTGCTGACGCCGTGCCGCACCAGCCGCACACCTGGTACTCGCCAAGTTCTTCCTTAAACTTGACGGGCCTGGATTCTAAGTGGTCGCCGAATCCGCGTACGCAGTACGTTGATTTTCTCAGCATGTAGCTCATCCTGGACGTTCAGCGCTTTGCTCGTTAAATTGCGCTCCTGAAAGCACTTCGACAGTAGCGCAACCGTAAAGTGATGCTATGCAGCGTGAGCCCCTTATTACGGAAACAATATCGCCCTACCTCGGCAAGGGGGCGCTGCGGTCGAAACAACACCCCCGTGACGGTTGCAGTTGCAATCTGCCTCTGATTGATAAAGTGATTTCAGAAAACGTGCAAGGAAGTATACCATGATGTGAAAAAACTCGAAGTTGACGTCGAAATTTGTGACGTTTCAGCAAGAGCTTACAGGGGTGTTGTCTTCTATTACTGTCTGATAAGCGAAATACCTAGCACTGCGAATCGTGGCGTGCTACTGATTGGGCTGTCGCACCGTGCTGCGATTTTCTGGTTGTAGGTTGACATATGCAGTGTTTATCCGCATAATTCTATCGCACAAGTACCCGTGTAATATGCGAGGTGAAGATTTTAAATATAACCTCGTTTTCGAGGAGGATCATACCCATTGCAATTAGTATGTACGTGCTCGATATCAGCCTCTATGCAAGTGGTCATCCTCGTAACTTTCTTATTTAATGAGGGGAAACTGTGCTCAGGCCTCCAGGGTTCCTTGTCTGTAGCAGAGTACAGATGCTTGGTTGAGTTCGGGGAAATTCAGGATAAAAAAAAATACAAGAGTTCAACGCTCCTCAACCAAACATTTAGCGAAAGCATTAGCTGCAGGTGACCGAGCGTTATTCACAAACAGCGAGCGCCCTCTCTCGGTTGCGACGCAGCGCCGTGTATGGACTCGCCGCCACCATCCGATGGCGCGAGCTGGGGCCCCGTCTCTCGGTCTGGCGTGACGTCACACGGTCACATAAAAATGGCGTCCGTCACCGCTGCGGCTTCTGTGAGGACTCACCGCCACCATCCGATGGCGCGAGCTGGGGCCCCGTCTTTCGGTCTGGCGTGACGTCACATGGTCACGTGAAAGGTCATGTATGGAGACGCCACGACACGCCAAAGGCTCGAATTGCTAGCAGTATTGCTTTCGCAATAAAGCAGCGCACATTCAGACGCACCACAAGGGATATGGAGACAGTCAGCGCTGTCTAACTACGAGTTTTTAACGGCTCAGAAACGCTGCAAGAACACAAAATATTTAGTCTAAAAGCATTCAAGCTGTTCTTGTGCTCTTTTACATTCGTCAGATATCTTTATATTTTATTACATCTCTCATTAAATTGATATGTAAAATTTATCATTTATGTCAATATGTGATCTGCGAATGATTCGTAAACTGTGCCATCTTTTTATTAATGCATTTCTTGTGTAACTGGAATAACCAAAATGTACTGTCTAGCTCCTAGTCGAGACCAGAAATAAGCATGAAACGCACTGCTCCCGCGGTGTTAAGCCGTATAGCACTACTAGTAGATAGTGGTAGATGCACTTGTGTTACGGCCACCTGCTTTTGTTTTTTACGTACGGGATTTAGGGCTGAGCGATTTGCTCTCCGTGGAGCCGCTTAACTGTTTTCTGCTAGGCACCGAACCTATTGCTGCTTTGTTATTCGCCGGCTTCATGTCCGCCCTTTCTGCCCTCGCAACATGCAAAGACGTTAACACTACTTTCCTTTGTGTGCGGCTGTTAAGCTGCCGTTTGGTTTGGTTTACAGGTTGACTTTCCAAAGCCGTTGAGGCAATGAGGGCTGCCGTAGTGGAAGTATCCGCATATTTTTTACTTTCTTTGGTTCGTTTACGTGCCCTGCCATGTCAGAGTACAAGAGTGCTGTGCCTTTTGCTTCCGTTAAAACAGAGCCATCAAAGCCGGTTTAACATCTCCCAATTCAGCAGTAGAGCGCCCTAGCCCAAAACTTTAGTAGCGGGGCTAATGTTAGACTAACAACTTAAAAAAACTTTTTAGCGGGCAGTCAGCCTCACTAGAGGTCTCCGGATAAACAGACATTTGATAGAGCGCCCCTAATTTTTGGCTAAGGTTACAAGGCAGCCAGGTGCTGGGTGTCGGCTTCAGGCACTCGGACATAGAGCCGTGGTCGCCGAAGCAGAGAAGGGCCGTGATTTAGAAAGAGCTTAACAGGTTTACGATGAGCACGGAAACGGAAACATTTCGGCTTTCTTTTAAAGGGTCCCCTGTGCACCTGTCCTTGCGCGGTGGTGGTTAAAACATTAATAATAATTAAATGGTTACAGAGAGGTTTACTCTTTATACAATGCTTAATCAGTAATCACTTCGTTTTAGTCCCTTGCGTGGTCTTAACGAAACGCCGAACAGAGACGTCCTGGGCGCGTACTTTCCTCTTACGGCAATATGCCGACCGGGAAATAACAATGACGGGCTCATAAATAAATATAGTTAGCGTTCAATATCGGTCACACCGCATCACCCACGTCACTTAATCGTTGCCCACGAATACCGAGGAGGAGACAAGGTTCCGTTTAAAGGCTCGTATACTGTGGCGCCGTTGGTCTGGTTTGAGAGACGCAGCTGTGTCCAGTCGTTGATCAATTAGCTAGGGCACTCGATTCCACGATTCCACCACGCGATCATTCTCTCACGAAAGGAAAAATTGGCTGAGGAGGTGAGTGCAAATTACCTATATTCTAAACCCCGTTAGCGCGCACCAACTAACCCTTTCAAGCGGCAACACAGCACAGATGAAAGCGCACGCGCGAATGTAGGACACGTTTCTTGCACAGGCAGACGCTGCGGGAACCTCTTAATGGAGGTTCTACCGTGCGAACCATGTGACCTTAATTTCATTTATTTGTATTTTTTGCTTTTGGGTGCGCAGCATCACCTCGTTGTATAGCGTTGTACTACGTGTTTAAAACGCTTTTTTTTTTCTTCAAAACGCCTCGCAGCATCACTTCTAGGCGAAGGAGTAGGGAGAAATACCATTTGGGCCATTCTGGCTGATGCCGTGACCGCGGTATGGTCAATTTTCTCCTCACCTGAACAGCTATAATGTATCTCTTGGGGAAAAAAAGGTTTATTGTTTGTGTTGTGGAGGACTACGGAAATTTCGACCACCTGGTGTTCTTTCTGACTTCGCACAGCCCACGGGCGCCTTGCTTTTCGTCTCCATTGAAAAGCGGCCGCCGAGGCCGAGATTCGATCCCGCGTCCTTGGGAACAGTAGTCAAGCGCCGTAAATAATGCGCCACCCCGGTGGAGTGCGCGCGCGCGCGTGTGTGTTGTGTGTGTTTGTATGTGCGTGCGTGTGTGTTGTTTATGTGTGTGTTACGTGTGTGCGTGTGTGTGTTGTTTGTGTGTGTGTGCGTGCGTGTGTGTGTGTATGCGTGCGTGCGTATGTGTTTGTGTGTGTGTGCGTGCGTGTGTGTCTTGTGTGTGTGTGCATGTGTGTGTGTTGTTTGTGTGTGTGTGCGTGCGTGCGTGCGTATGTGTGTTGTTTGTGTGTGAGCGTGTGTGTGTGTTTGTATGTGTTTGTGTGTGTGTGTGCGTGTGTGTGTGTGTGTGTGTGTGTGTGTGTGTGTGTGTGTGTGTGTGTGTGTGTGTGTGTGTGTGTGTGTGTGTGTGTGTGTGTGTGTGTGTGTGTGTGTGTGTGTGTGTGTGTGTGTGTGTGTGTGTGTGTGTGTGTGTGTGTGTGTGTGTGTGTGTGTGTGTGTGTGTGTGTGTGTGTGTGTGTGTGTGTGTGTGTGTGTGTGTGTGTGTGTGTGTGTGTGTGTGTGTGTGTGTGTGTGTGTGTGTGTGTGTGTTGTATGAACACCCAAGTCGTGACTACTACCTGCTTGGCTCTCAACGTGGCTCAGGAATTTCAGTTCATACCTAGTAATAATAATAATAATAATAATTGGTTAAGAGGAAGGGAAAGGCGCAGTATTTGTCACATTTGTGTCTGTGAACACCTGAACCGCGCCGTAAGGGAAGAGAGGAAGGGGGGAGTTCAGTTGAAAGAGAGAAAGAGGAGCCGTAGTGGAGGGCTACGGAGTAATTTCGACCACCTCGTGATCTTTAACGTGCGCTGACATCGCACAGCACACGAGCGCCTCTTCGTTTCGCCTCCATCGAAACGCAGCCTCCGAGGTCGGCTTCGAACCCTGGAATTCCGGGCAGTAGTCGGTCGTCCTACCACTGTACCACCCCGGCGAGGCTCAGCCTAAGAGCAATGACACTTTTCAGCTTTCAGTGTCAACCCAGAAGTCTTACTAACGCTTAAGACGGCGTCAAGGTGACGAAGGTGTTCGGCAAATGTCAGAAAGACAATTACGACATCGTCATAATAGACAAAATACGTCTGCCGCTTTAGATCTACAATCACGGTATCCATAAGCTGCTGAAACGTTGCCGGAGCTGAGCACAGACCAAACTAACTTTAAATTCATACAAGCCATCAGGCATGAAGAATGCTATCTTTTATCGGTCTCTCTCGTCAACCTCAGTATGCCAGTAACCAGATTTAAGTCGACTGATTAAAATTGCTTGGCATTGCAGAGCCTATCGATCGAATCATGCATTCGTGGTAATGAATAAACGTCCTTCTTTGCAATGTTGTTTAGCCGAGGTTAGTCTACGCGGAAACATAGTGTGCCGACTTCTTTTTATCAACACCACCGGCGCTGCCCACGTATTTCAAGGCATTTCTTGCACTTGTTGAATGGCGTCGCGTTCTGTCGGAGATGCACGATACCGAGACTGCTAGAAAGGTCGGGCCGCCTCGTCAGTGATAATGCGGCCTGTTCTTTCTGAGGGGCGTCCGTCCAGCTGGTAAAACCGATGAAAAGACGTCAGTGTACCGCTGTAGCAAGAATCGAACCTATTGCTGCTGCCGGTCTGACATGTCGGGGTTCCCGTCAAATTGCAGGGGTGCGGTGCCTTTCTCCTGCTCTATGAGCGAGGCACACGCCACAGCAGATTCATCAGGCATTTCGTCGATGGAACCGTGTTAAGCGTTGAGGAGGAGGAGGAGGAAAAACTTTATTTAGTCCTATATTATTTGGCGGTTTTTGGACGTCTTCAGAGATGTCTGCTTGTTGTATCCACAAGAGTCTTCTCCGTCGACTTCGTCCACTTTTTACAATGGTCGGTTGCCCTCAGTCCAGGGCTCCGCTGGCTGCTGCCGCCCGTTGGGCTTGCTGTACCAGACCTTTCTGGTCTTCGCAGCGGTCGCTGGACAGCAGAGTCTCCCATTGCTCCGCACTCGGGTTTCGAATTTTGGGGACCACATCTATGTTTTGACATGCCCATGTGATGTGATACAGTGTTGGTTTTTCATAGCACCACGGACATCTGTCAGCGTATAAGGTAGGGTGCATTTTGTTTAGTATGTGTAGGTTTCGGTATGAACCCGTCTGTAATTGTCTCCATATGACAGTTTCCTCTCTGGTGAGAGAACTGTGCGGTGGGGGATATCGCATTCTTCTTCCTCTATAGTTTTCTAGTATGGCCGAGTATGCCTTGGGTGCTGGCAAAAGTTCCGCGGACCCGTCGGATGCTCGGAAAGTAGTGTATGCTCGAGCTATCCTGTCAGCCTCTTGGTTCCCTGCCACCCCCATGTGCCCCGGTACCCATATAATTTTGTGTCTGGTCTTGTTTTCTTCGTGGTTTTTAAATCTGTCGCTCGCTTCGAGGAGTATACGAAGCGCGTGACGACCAATCCTACCATTCATGAAATTTCGACAGGCTGTTTGAGAGTCCGCGAGTATCGTTAGCGACCGCCCAGCTCTATAGCCCTCCGCCACCGCTAGAGAAATGGCTACTTCCTCGGCCTCTGCTGCTGTGCAGTGTCGGATAGAGGCGCTGGTCACTTCGCGTAGAGACGAATTGACCACCGTGGCCACTGCAATTTTGTTCTGTCCTCCTCTCGAGGACGCGTCTGCATACACAGTCGTGTCTTCAGGAGCGTATGTTTTTTGAATAAAATTGGCCCTTGCTTCTCTTCTACCTTGGTGGAGGTTAGGGTCCATGTTTCTCGGGATTGGAGCTACCTTGAGGGACTTGCGAAGTTCGTCGGGGATCGTTACCGTCCTCGCTATTTCTCGCATCTGCTCACAGTATCCGAGTCTCTGTAAAAGCGCTCTTCCAGTCTTTGTCTGCAGCAGCCTGAGTTTTTGCGACT
Source organism: Amblyomma maculatum (assembly GCF_055883805.1). Lineage (NCBI taxonomy): Eukaryota > Metazoa > Arthropoda > Arachnida > Ixodida > Ixodidae > Amblyomma > Amblyomma maculatum. The sequence goes on along the minus strand of NC_139347.1, from coordinate 122,244,685 downwards.
CAAGCTGCGCCTCGCGTAGTTCTTCGAATGTGTTTTGCAATCCAAGCGCCATGAGCTTTTCTGTAGACGTGTTGCGCGGTAATCGGAGCGCCGTCTTATACGCTTTGCGTAGCAGGGCATCAGCTTGTTGTATTTCACTCTTGTTGAAGCACTGGTAGGGCAGGCTGTACATAATTCGGCTCACTACCAGGTTTCTAACTAGTTTTAGTGTGTCCTCTTCGCGCATGCCATGCCGCCTGTTGGTGATGCGGGTGATCATGCGTGTCACTTGTAGCGTTGTAGTTTTGAGCATGGTAAAAGTGTGACTACTGCGTTGGTTCGATTGAACCCACATACCTAATATTCTTATTTTTGTCTTTTCAGGGATGGGCATTCCTTCCAGGTAGATGTTGAGTTTCAGGCTCTCACTGGTTGGGACGGTCCGGTTTTGTTTGCCTCTCCACACTCGAAGCAGTTCCGATTTCTCGGTCGAGCATGCGAGTCCTCTTTCTCCGAGATATTTCTGTACACAGGAGGCCGCTTCCTGTAGTTTTCCTTCCTTCTCCCCGAGGGAACCGGTGTTCGTCCAGACTGTTATGTCGTCTGCATACATGGCGTGCCTGATGCCTTCGATCTTCTCTAGTTTTCGTGCTAGACCTATCATAGCTATATTGAAGAGGATAGGTGAGATGACTGATCCTTGTGGTGTTCCTTTGTTTGGCGCGTGAATTTTGTTCGATCGAAGGTCTCCCATGCCGATGGTGGCAGTTCTATCTGACAGGAAGGCTTTGACGTACCCGTGGATTCTGCGTCCGCAGTTCAGGTCGTCTAGACCTGTAAGGATCGCTTCGTGACTGACGTTATCAAATGCTCCCTTGATGTCAAGGGCCATTATGACATTTTCACCTGTTCGGGGTACGTTGCGGAGCACATCTTCTTGTATTTGAAGCAGCACGTCCTGCGTCGAGAGTTTTGCTCTGAAGCCGAACATGGTATGGGGTACATGTTCATTATCTTCCATGAAATTTTGCAGTCTTTGCAGCACCACCCGCTCGTAAAGCTTGCCGAGGCACGACGTGAGCGATATGGGCCTGAGATTTTCAATTTGGAGCTGTTTGCCAGGTTTAGGTATCATAATTACTTCGGCGTGTTTCCACTCTTCGGGAACAGTCTCCGCCTCCCAGTGTTTGTTTAGAAAACTTACGAGCTCTTGTATGAGGTCGTCACTCAGGTTTCGGATCAGGGCATTGTCGATTCTGTCGGCTCCTGCTGCCGTGTTTCTGGTCGTATTCCTTATGGCTGCATAAACTTCCACAGTTATTGGGCGGTCGAGTCTCTCGTTTTCGGCTCCGCGATAGTTTCCTTGGTATCGTGAGGGGTTGCGATCACCGAAACATTTTTTTCGTGCCTTCTCTAAAAGGTCGGTGTCCGAGCCCTTGAAGGAGTGGATGAATCTGTGGATGCTTTTATTGTTTTCTGATTTTGTTTTGGTCGGATCGATTAGTGCTCTTAGGAGATTCCAGGTTCTGGCCGTACCTAAGGTTCCCTTAAGCGAGTCGCTGAATTGTTCCCAATTTTGTCTCGCGAGTTGCGCTGCGTATTCTTCAGCTTTTGCCGTAACTTCTGCTATCTTTAGTTTTAGTTTCCTGTTGTGTTTTTGCTTCCGCCATCTTTTGGTGAGACAGCGTCTGGCTTCCCATAGTCGCAGAAGGTGCCCGTCTACTTCGGGCGTTGTTGTTGTTCGTCTTACACTTTTTGTGCATTTGTCTCGCGTTTCTGTCAACATGCCGCTCCAGTCTTCTAGTGATTGAATGCCGCCTTCAGATTTTTTGCAAGCCCCGCGGAACGCGTTCCAGTCCGTGAGTTTTGCTTGTCCGATCCGGCATCTTACCCTTTCCGATGCTATTCGCGTCCGGAGGATAAAATGATCGCTACCTAGGTTTTCCATCATGTTTTCCCACTGTGACTCCTTGCTCTTCCTTACGAACGTGAGGTCCGGGCAAGTGTCCGTGCTCACACTATTACCGATTCTCGTTGGGGTCGCGGGATCTGTGATTAGCTTACAGCCAAAATATTCGGCTACGTCCGCTAATGTTCTTCCCTTGATATCTTGTTTCCGGTATCCCCAACTCGTGTCCATGGCGTTGAAATCTCCCACGATAATGAGTGCATTTTCTTTGGCCAGCTTGTGCGCTCCGTGGAAGAGTTCGAAGAATTTGGCTTTTCTTTGTCTTGGCGGGCTGTACACGTTTAGTACGAATGTGCTCCTTTCCTTTCGCTTTTTCGGAATGATTTCGACAAGCGCGTGCTCGATGTCCGTGTCGGCGATGGTATCGTGCCTGATTGCGGTGATGGCTTTGATGACTAGAGCGGCTGCTTTACCTCCGTTTTGGCTCTCGTAAACATCGTACCCCTGTAGAGAGGGCCTGGTTCCAGTCTCTTGGAGCGCAATCACATCGGGGGGTGTGAGCTGTGTGTTTATGTATTGTTTTAGTAGGGCCTGTTTTTTGCGGTAGCCTCTGCAGTTCCATTGCCAAATTTCTAAGTTTTCTTGGTCTTGCTGACGCGTCTTGGTCATGTTTACGTGTTCGTGCTATTGCCTTGTTCGACAGCGAACGCCGTTAACGCTGGACGGTTGTACGCTCTTTCCCTAATGTTTTCGTTATGTCTTTGTTTTCGAAAAGCACTTTTGATTTCTGAGATCTGCCCCTGAAATTGTGCTTGCATCTGTTGCATTTGAGATTGGATTTGCCGCATCATATCCTGCATCATCTGCTGCATCATCTGTTGCATTCGTGATTCAAGTTCTCCATTGTTGGATGCTTGTGGCTGTTTTGGAAAGGCTCTAGTGATTTCAAGCTCCCGCTGTTGTGCCTTTAGCGTTTTTGTTAGTTCCTCGACCTTGCGTTCGAGCTCATTTTGTTTGAGTCGAGCGAGTTCAAGCTCGCGTCTGAGTGCATCACTGCTCGCGTCTTTAGCTTCTTTGACAGGAATATTTTTGTTGTTTGTATTGTTTGTGTTACTACTTTCTACCGAGTGCGGATCAATGGTAGATGCCCAGCTTACCTTGCTGCCGCCTTTCTGGGAAAGCTTCGTTTTCTGCTTTTCTTCTTTGTTCCCCTCCTGTGAACCGGCCGGCGACAGAGGTGGGAAGGAATTGGACCTTGATCGGCTCCTTGAGGTCTCTCCTTCTGAGCTGAACCATCGCTTGCGTGGTCGCCCGCGTTGGCCACTGCGCCCTCTTTCCCCGCTGGGCTTTGGTCTTGCTTTTTTCAGTCTCTCGGGGCACTCTTTGGATCCGGTGCGATGTGCCTCACCGCATATTAGGCACTTGAGCTCACACACATGGTCTTTCGTCGGATTTTTATCTCCGCACAGTCCGCACACAATAATGTCCGGTGTGGGGCACACGTCGGAGCGGTGTCCTTGCTGGAAACAGACGTAGCACACTTGCCTCGTGGGGCGGTACTGGTAGCACGGTAGTTCACCTCCGTAGTATATTACGAATTTCGGCAAGATCGGGCCGTCGAACGTGATCACGGCGGTCTTGGATTTTCCAAGCATCCTTGCCTGGAGAATGGTTACTCCTTGAGTTCTGACTCGTAGGTGTGCTTTCAGCTCTTCGGGAGACGTACCTGGGTCAACACCGTGAATTACGCCGCGAAAGACGTCCTCCGGAGCTGCCACGTAAGCGTTGACCTCGTACGACTTTCCGGCGAACTTAAGGCGGGTAATGCGCCGCACCAGGTGAGCCGTTTCTTCATGTGGGGTGCTAACGATAATGATATTTGATCCTGTGCGAAGCCTTACAAGTATGTCCTCGTCCTTGCATTGTTGGCCGCACGCCATGATAACAGTGATTTCACCATGAGTCCTTTCTTGGGTCGAAAAATTATTTTGATGTCATTTTTGGGGAGTGGCGGCAGTCTTCGCCTAGGCCTCCTCTGCTCCACCTCTCCGGTCTTGTTGCAGCCGGTCGCATTACCCTGTGATTTTCGATCATGAGGTTGGGCGTCCGGGCCGGTTCCCGTGCCTTTCCGTTGTCCTTGTCTCTGAAGTTTTTTTTTTCTGGCGCTTGGATTGAACAAGCTCCCAACTGGCATCGTTGTTGTACCCGACGCGCTCCGATGAGGAATCTGACGGCATTCCGTCTTCGCTTCCTGACTCGGCGTCTCCAAAGTCGTCTTCATCCATCCCTTGGAATTCGTCAAGGAGGGCATTTGGTGGTTGTGGCGACGCACTTGGGGCTTGGCTTGGCCCTGCCATATGGTCTCCCTTTGAAGAAGAGTCGGTGCTAGGCGCCGCCGTGGTCAATAAGCCTAGCGTCCCATTCTCTCCCGATGTCGTGCTGGGCGTCCCGTCAGGGTTAGCGGGCTGGCGCCCGCTTTGGAACTTTCAAGTCCGGTAAAGATCCGAAAAAATGGTCCTACCGCTTGAAATATGGCATCCAGGGGATCCAGCACTTGATGTCTTCCAGTTCCGAATGAAATCCGGTGGCGAAAAAGCGTTGGTCCGGTGAAATCGGTCAAAATTTGCGGAGCTGAAGTGACGCGTGTCCGCCTGCTTCAACCGCCATGAAACGGGATCATTAAGCGTTGACTATGCCTTTCTTTAAGTGCTGATATTCTTCCCCAGCTTAGGACATCGGATATGCCGGTGCGCACGTGGACGACATCTCTTACAACAACGATAGCAGCCTCCAGCAGATGAGAGCAATTGTTTTCCACGACGAAATATTAAGCATTTTATTAGTAAATATTTGTAATGACTACACATACAAAACGTATGTGTAGGACTTTTTGTTTCCCTTTCTGGGGTCCTGTAGAGGCCAGTCTAAATAACGTGAACCGTATATACGTGATCAGGTGAGAATGTTTTTGTTTGCATCACTACAAGGACACCCTGAGCCTAATAGTAATTAGTAGAAATTCATAATGGGTCGTAGTGGAAGATAGTGTTATTCAGCTTAGTGGGAATTGTTAAAAAGCTATTAGTAATTGCTGCTAATTAGTAATTACTGATTGGTGAAGGGTATTAGTGATTGGTAATATGTTTTAAGATATTGATGATACCTGATGTCACGGATTTACGAATTCCACTTTTCTGGCGACTTCAGTTTTAGCTCCGATAGAACATCTAGTAACTTCGCAGGATTTCTGAGCATGTGATTGGTTATCTCCATCGGCAGGATGTTGCCCTCAGGCTATGTTGACTTGCGTTTCCGTGAGAAAGAATAGTTTCACGGTAGCGAAAAGACTCATGTTTTAGCAGTGAGCTACGCGAGTTTAGCCGGAACGAATGCATGATTTAGTTTCCGTGATGATTTCGCATTGTGCAGTAATGTCCAGTGCCTGTAGCGAGTGCGACGAACCTTGCCGAGTAATGCTGGCGCTAGGCATAGCCATCTGGGCGTAATTTTTTCAAAAAACGTCTGCGCACGCGTGGTTACCGTCCGGTTGCTTTCCACTTAGGTACTCGGCGCAAACGACCCTGATCATTGGTGTATCTTACCTCGCTTGCTGCACTCACACATCGACGTCAGAGGCGCTGCAGTGCTAAAACCTTCCGTTATTTTTTTACTGTATGAGGAGACCGCACCTTGTGTCGAGGCTTCACTACTGGTGCCGCATAACGAGTGGCGCATTTTTCCCGGGACACGAAGAAATTTCATCCGCGCGTTGCTCAACTCCTTGTCACCCGGCTTCTTGGCACTGCACCTTCTACAACGACAGTAGACTGTAGAAGATAGCCGAATTTGGGCAGCGGAGGAGGCATCGCGTGTGCGGCTTCGGTAGCCATGTTGAGCACAAGCCTGTGGCGTTTTTGGAGGAGCCCGGTTACCAGAATCTCTGCCACTGGTGCCACATGGTGTCGCTGGATACTAGATTACTGCAGTGCCGTCATGTCGCGTGCTACAAGTGCCTCGTCACTTATGCCCGCAGGAACGCAAACGGAAAAATATCGGACATTTTCTGTATTCTTGACAAATTCCACACCTACTATGAGGGCATAAAGGTTTTGTCGCTACTTGAGGGAGCTGCGGACAAGCAAGTTTGCTGCCTCAACGCAGAAATCGGCTGCAACTTCGAGGGGCGTCTCTGCGAACTGGACGAACATCTGCGTGAAGAGTGTGCTTTATATTTTACGCCGTGCGCCAAATGTGGATGCAGCATCGTGTACAAGGACAGGCGAGCTCACTATATTGCATGCAAAGGTGTGCCGGCGGTCTTAGTTCCAACAGCAACAGTGGACAGTCTACTCGACTGCATAGGCGAAGCCTGCAAGAACATGGATGTAGCAATGACATCTGTGCAGAGCAGCGACACATTGCGGACGACGCTGGCTCTGGTAAACGAGCAAGTTGCGTCGATTCAGAGTCAGCTCGCTAAGTTAGACTCCCATCGCCCGTGAGTACACAACCACCGTGGCCCTCGCACCCCCCCCCCCCCCGCATCAGTAGCTGAAAGCCAGCTTGTTTTCTCTGTATTTCTTTTTTGTAAGTGGTGCCGCAGAGCAGGTGTGGCGTCTAGCAGCCTATTTGTTCTGGAACCGCTGTGATTACGTTTAGTAGTGAAGTCCTACAATATGCCTTTTCGACGATTTATTGTTATTCTTACACTCACGATGGTGTCAGGAAATGGCCGTGCATTTTCAATTGTTGCACACGGTGCGATCCAAGAGTTTGGCAAAATATTTCGCGTTTATCTCTAACCTCAAACTTTTAATAGCGCATTTGAGTGTTCCCAGGGAATCTATTCGAATCTGTTCGCAGCCATCGAAGTGCGTCGTATTGAATTGGGCACCGAATACAGTGGACACTCCAAAAACATAGTGTCCATACTGCCCTGACATCAGCTACGCTACTGAAGCAGCTAACGACGGTGAGCCTGAGCGCCGCTCGCTATCGTCGCTCGCTATCATCAATGTGTTTAAGGTTGATATGCTAAAATAAGGCACTGGCTGGAGTGACTTTCTTTTTCCAGATTAAGTACGCCACGCATACCTCAGTCAAGAAAAGGCTTCGATTATGTAAAACCGGTGCGCAGTGCTTCACTACACAGACTTGCATTAGATATTTACAGTTGTATGTCCTGTATTCGCAGCTGTTGGAAGCGAAAGCGTTGAGCCCGTAGCAGATACCGACGCTTCCTTTGTAATTATTGAATCATATGTGAATAAATTCTTAATTCTTTTTTTGCAATTTGTGCATTCGTGCATTCATGGTGCCGAACGCATCAAGGGGTAAGTGGCGGAAATAATTTGCTTTACCACGTTAAAGGGCGGAACAGTTTCTTAAGACGTACCTAATCACGTCAAAAGTGGAGTGGTGATGTGTAATTTTAACCGGGTATGTTAGTGATGCCTTGCCATAATATCGCTCCACAAACCACACCACCTCCTGTGAAAATGACAAAGCAAAGCTAGGCCCGTCGCCGAAAGGCACCATTAAAGTGATAAAAAAACGCCACCCTGCACTACGCACGTGCGCAAGTTAAATGGACTGCCCTTCGCATATGTGAGCCTCGTAGTCCTGTGCATGGAAACAGCCAGCTCAAATATTGGCCCGCTCATCCGCTACAGTCGCAGACGCTTAACCATAAACGCAACTCCCTTTAAACGAGCGAAGACAGGGTCGTTCGATGTTTTGCCGTCTCATAGATCTGTGAATATTATACTGGTCTGTGATTCTACTCGCAAAGTTTTAGTGCCTAGCACAAGGTGCAAATTATTAAAAAAAAAACGCGATCGAAATTCGAATCGCAAAGCTCCTCCCACCGAGAGTGACCGCCATTTTAAAATGCTCGTGTGACGTCTGAACAGAATACGCGGCGGAGCGCCTTCTGCAATGCAGGCTGCAGAGTCAAAGGACACGTCTCTTTCTTTTGTGGACGATTTTCACAGTTACTGTCTCTTATGCAGAAGTGCTTGATGAAGATGTTACCGCACAAAAGCGATATAGAGTAAGGCATGTTTTCCTCGGCATAAGGCACGGTCACAGTATGTGGGCTGCACTTTTAGGTTCCTTAGCTTATCGATGCACTGATCTGTCGCGTTATACACCGGCGACGACACCAGCACTACCATCGGTTGCCTATCAGCGTAGTGGGAGGTTTTTGGCCACGCGACGCTCACGGAACTGATCAGCGGACGGTCGCTCAATCTGTTTCGGTCAGATCGGAGGCTGAACGGGAACTTGATATCCGACGAGTTAGTAACTTTAATCGATGCGCATGTCTGTAGGTTAACCGCGTTAGAAAAGGGAAAACAAGCGTCTACGCTCTATATGCTCCCCCTTGTAATCAGTAATCACTCTGGCCAGAAATGTTAGGCGGCGCCGAATATGGCCGAACTACCGGCCTATTCAGCGACGAGTAGGCCTAGCGCAAGTACGCGGGGTTCGGGTCTATAGTTTCGGCGCTTACGGAGCACGCATTCACAAGCTTTAGCGGTTGCGTGTAGTAATCTAGTATAGTTCTCGCAGTACTGACTCCAAATCGACGACTGCTTACATCACAGAGTGCGTGCACACCGAGCGGGAAGCGTAGATGTCACCCTGTCTGGCGAGCGCAGCCGGCCGCTGTCGGCGCCGCTTATGGGTACCCGTCGCAGGCAGATGACGTAGCACGTAGCATCCACGGCGCTCCTGCAGAGCAGGTGTAGTTTGTGAACGGATAAAGGTGCAGCCGGTGCGAAAAGAAGTGGATAGTTTTGCTATTGATAGCTAGGCTTGCATTTTATGTCATGCGAACGAGCAGCCTACATCCGGTAATTACAAAAGCTATGTAAACAAACACGCTGGGGGCGCAGTCATAATCTGCGAATCGGGCCATTCCTGCTGGGAGTTTAGGGCTCACACACTAAATACTGAATTGTTCATGCTTACGTTGAGGCAGTCACGAGTCATTTGCTGGACAAGCACTAGAACAACGCGAAGTTAGACTCGAGAGTTGGTCGCAGTCGAGCGCGCGGCGGATGGTACATTATTGTTCAATGCCGGGAGTGATGCGCATTCGAATCGCGTTAGGTTTTGCGTTGACGGGACTGAAGCGGCGTCAGCGGCAGCGTATGCTTTCATGCTCTAGCCTTGGCCAGATTGAACATAGTTTTGCAAAAATGCTTTACCAGCCTAAAATAATTAATTTTGACTAGCACGCGAATATAACATCAAGTCAAAACGTACCGCTTCGTTCAAAAGTTTTGTCTGCTCCTCTAATGTCGCAATGTGTGCTCTCGCGTCCACGTATGCTTGTTTGGGATTTCCTTTTAGGTTTTGGACCGAAAAAGCGAAGGGCAACAGCTCAGCAATCAGCAACAAAACGCTAACACCTCCCCCGTTTAGCGGCGCACACGGACCAAGGAAACGTTGGACATGTACCTTTTTATATGCTGGAGCACTTGTTGCAAATACAAACAAACTCTCATAACGTAATACAATGATATGCTTCTGATCGTATGATTAAATAATACAGCAAGAGCCGATCGTATTCAGCCTCCTTGACAATCTCTAAACGAAGCCCAAAACAAGTCCAAAGATCACTAAGGTCGCATATTAGAGTTAAGGCTTGTCGAAGAAAATACAGAGTATGCGCATAGAATATTTTTGCTGAAGAGAAAAAGGTCTCAGGGACAACCATCGAAGGCGTGCATGTAAGAGCGCAGCTGTCACCGCGAATAGCAGACGGCATGGGGAGAATATCTCGTTGTGATGTCAGCTGTCAATGGTTGCCTAAGCAGAAATCTGCTTTCGATATTAATAATAAAAGTTCATTTTAACAAAATATACTACACCAAATGAGTTCTATTTTCGAGGATTTACAATTTAGGTGATGTGGAGTGGCATGCAATAATCAGCTGATGCTCAAATGCTAGCTGTTATGACTCCTTTAACCTCCCACGTAGGCTACTGCCCAATTACCGCACAGTATTACGCAACGTACTGTCGAACATGCCGTCCCTTCCAGTGAGGTCGTGCAAATGACTCAAGTGCAGCAGTATTCTAATGACTGTCTTCTTTTAAAACAACTCATGTCTTATCACGCACTGTGTTTGCGTCATATGTACACTGCAGGTGAATAAACTAGCCGTCAGTTAGTCTGTACTTAAATGTCCCTTTAAGCACGACAAGAATGACTACTACCGCTACAAAGCCGCAAGTAAACCCCAACCATGGAACTACCGACAGCGCTCTTTCTCGGTATACGCTACAAGAGAACTATTGTATTGTGTTAATAGGAGATCCACTGCTTCCGCTACATTTGCGCTCGAAATTAGAAAAAAAAGGGTGAAGGAGGAACACAATCCTCAAAGTAATCTCTTTCGGTGCAACCGCACTTTTGAAAAGAACACTAAAGAATATTGGGCTCCGACATATAAAAATACCCCTAGCAACATCAGTACACCGAGAAAAAATGCACAACTGTGAGCTCCCACGGCAGGCAACATGACAAAGCATAAAAATGCACATAAGTAATTGTAGCTGTTCAGGGTGTTTTAATTATCATCTTAATTTGCATGGAAAAGACTTCATTCTGCGGCGACCGTATAAGCTGGCTAAATGATATACGCAGGCATCTGTAAAACAATAAGCATTACCGTCTTTTTTTTTATCTACAAGCCTACCCTTTGCGCGATAGCTCACGAATGCATCTATATAGGTAACAGGTCTGATATGATTTTGTCGGCCTATTGAAAGAATTCCCAAACACGAATAAAAGATTTGAGCGGCTGTTAGTCGCGAAAATCTGAATAAGAAATATTCCCTGCAACCCCAAAGCAGCCCATCGATCGAGCAATGCAAGCGGGCGGTTCGGACGACCAAATGGGCCCGTGATAGACAGCCCCAAACGAACATACTGCTTTTAGAGGTCGAACTACTATCCATATTGATTTATTTGGATCCTAACCCACAGATCTGTACCAATGACATAAAACACAGAAAAGCAACGACCGCAGGGGACATTACTAATCTTCTTTGTGCATCCCAGAAGCAAAATTGATACATGGTTTCGCTCGGTCGGTGTTATATCGACGAAAACCTTCGATTATGCCTGCACATCGTATGGCAGGTTACTGAAGATTAAACATTGCAAATGCACGCTGTTAAGCTAGCCATTTCTGCCACATTATTTACTAGTACATTTCTACTTCACTCGGCATTTTTTTCCGGGCTCCACAGACCATTTTGACACAGGTGGTAATATTAGCACATGATGGGAAAAGATGCAAGCTGGACACTGCGTTGTTGTAGAGCCCAAGTACAGCCTTTATCAAAAGTGTAGAACCTAAGGGGTCTGCATCTGAGCTCTGTAGTGGCACTGATTTAGAATTAGTGGAGGTTCTTCCCAATAGACAGGGTAGGATAAAAAATCTTACCATCAAGAGATTCGAAACACCGGAAATGCATTACAACGCGTACGAAGTGGCTCACAGGCAGACCCCCCGGGCTCTACACTTTTGACAAAGAATACACTTTATTTATTACGCAAGCTTGCCATAAGACATATTATAAAAATTCATGTAAATTATTTTCCGTAAGGAACCTGAGAAGGCTCCCGCTCTTATTGTTGTTGGAGAGCCATTTGAAGGAGTCCTCTTCCCTTGTTGCGGTTAGTCCCACTTCCCGCAGAATTTGTGTCCTTGATGTCCTTGTCCCTGCACAAGTCCAGAGCAGGTGGCGAACATTCACTTCTGCAGCTGGTGTGGAACACTTCGGTCATGTGGTGGTTCCGACGCCTTCAAGAGATTCCCATCGGCATGTTATCGACGGGGTAAGGACCGCTCCAGCTATTATCTCATTAAGTCATGAAGGAGGAACGTTTCCGTGTACGTTTCCTTAAAGGGCATGCTAAGGTCGGAACAGCGGAGCGGGCATCAAAAGGGAACCTGGGGGGGGGGGGGGAGGGGGGGCGCATTTGTGTTCGGAACTTTGTGTGTGAGGTGGTCAACTTTTCTCTGCTCAGCGTTCTCAACATCGTCTTGTGTCCATTTGTACACTTTGGGGAACTCGCACGTATCGCTCAGCAGTCTAGCCGTTGCTAACGCTCTCTGTTTTGCTGGACACAACGCAGCGGTGGCTAGGTGATGTTTTCTCATTGCAGCCGCACGATATAGACATGTTCAGGCCCCCATAGAGGTTACTACACACAATGCAAAGAACTTGGTTGTTTCGGGAGCCTAAAAAGAGATGGTTCATGTTGTCCGGTTTTGAGAGTGCGTTTGAACCATCCTTGGTTTGAGGGTATTGTGTTCTTGTTTTGTAGACCACACTTTTAGCGGCTCAAAGGCGCAACCTTTTTCTGCCGTCTAGCGCGCCGCCGCAATTCGGGGCTGCGGTATCGTCGCGGCCGCGCCTGCACGGTAGCCACGTTTAGCTAACCTTCGGGCGTTAGAGCATATCGCAAAAATATTTTTACCGCAACATTGTAAACGACAGAAACCCACTCGCCGTAGGCGCCACAAGAATCGGCAACACGACCACGATCATAGTAGCCTTCAGAGGACCCAAGGTACCGAACTTTGTCCGATATGGTATCACGCTCATACCGTGCCACCTGTACAGAAAGCAAATTGACGTCTGCCACCAGTGTGGTCGGGTCGGGCATCGCAAGGACGTGTACCCGACGCCAACCAACCGGATCTGCAGGGGCTGCGGCCAAGCGAACCCAAAAGATGACCACAAATGTACACCCAAATGCAAACTTTGCGGCGGCGCTCACCCGACCGCCGACAGAGAATGTAAAGCCAGATACAAGGTTACCTACGTCGTTCGCATGCGTCAGTGGGAGCGCCGAAAGGTCAGCCATCAGCTGCCGTCGGAGAGCGATTTCCCACCACTTGACAAGCCAGCTGCCCATAAATCAAGAACGTCATCGAGAGACCGCGCGCAGTCGAGAAATAGCAGCTGCAGGAGCCAGAGCAGAGAAGCGCGAAAAACGAAAACCCAAGGATCACCGTCGCGTGAGAGACTCGGTTGGGGCAACGCCCCACAAGGTATCATGAAGACAAATCCGAGCTACAACGCCAAGACAGAAGACAACGCTCCAACCAAGGAACGAGAGATCAACGAGGCCCTAAAAAAGGAGAATGCGACCGTGCGAGCCACCATCAACAACCTCACCAAGGAAATCGCGGAGATCCGCAACGCCTTCCGCAACGTCGAACAGCAAAGATCCAGCCCGAGCGGCAACAACAAGGCCGAAGCGACTACGGCCGACGCAGACAAGGAGCCGGCAACGAAGAAGAGGGCCGTCGAATCACGCAAGACCAAGAACAACATGAGCAACTGCAGCACCGACAGCAGCAACAACAATGTCGAGGCCAAACTCAACAGCCTCGAGGATATGATCAAATCGATGAAGCAAGCCATCGAAGCCTTCCAAACAGAGAACGTGAATAGACTCAACAATCTGGAAAAAAGCGTGCAACTAATACCAAGCAACTTAACGTTCGCGCCAGTACAGCATCAAGTCAACCAAGCGCAGCAACACGGAGAATTCCGAATCGGACAATCATGGCCTCCAACTCCACAGGCATAACAGTGTGGCAGTGGAACTGCCGCGGCTTCGTCAAGAAGAAGGCAGTCGTCCAGCAGTACATCGAGCACGCGGCTCGCAAGCCCGACGGGCTCCTCCTCCAAGAAACACTAACGGACAAGCCGTCCCTCCCCGGCTACAGGGTGCACGCGGGCCCGCCCGACGGCAGAGGCCTGTGCACCCTGGTCAGGAGGGGACTCACCTTCGTCGAACACCGGCTATGCAATGTCAGGATTGAACACACACTCACCGAACTCATACCGACCAAGCAAAGAAAAAACAGCATCTTCATTTTGAACATCTACAGTAACCCATCGCGGAGACTCCAGTGGTTCAAAGCCATTCTTAACAAGGCAAGCACGACGGCCGGCCAGAGCACGCTGATCGCATGCGGCGACTTTAATTCGATGGATCCGGCATGGGGCTACGTTAAAAGCAATGCGAAAGGCAGAAACCTATCCCAAGACGCTGCGGAACTCGACTATACCCTCATAACCGACCCGGCTTACCCAACGAGAATTGGCAACTCCGTGTCCCGAGATACCAGCCCCGACCTCACGTTCGTCAAGAACATCGAACCGATCACGATCACGTGGAGGAACACGGGGGTGGACCTCGGTAGCGACCACGTGATATTGGAAATCGTCATACCGGAGCAGAGCAGTACCAAAGTCAGGAAACATACGTGGATCGATTGGTCTGCCTTCAGAGATAACAGAAATCAGGAAGCGGAAGAGAACGAAATCGACGACATCGAAGCGTGGACCAACAAGATCCTCCAAGATGTTCGAAACTCAACCAAAGACATAGTAACAGACCTCGAAACGAACAGAATGGATAGCCGACTAGACCACCTTATCGAGGCCAAGCAGTCCATTCTCAACAGATGGAAACAACGCCTTAATCGTAGGCTACGAAAGAAAGTCGCAGAACTCAACAGAGCAATCGAGGACCACTGTCGAACGCTATGTGCGCAACAGTGGAACGAGATATGCAACGCTGCCGACGGCCTGATGCACAACGGGAAAACATGGAACTTGCTAAAGCATCTGCTCGACGAAACCAAGACTAAGTCACACCAAAGGGACTGACTGGCGAAACTCATCCATCGAGAAGTCACTAAATATACGGCGCCGATAAGGTGACGAAATGCATCAGCGACAGATACCTGCCGACTACGCCCACGGAGTGCCATGGGCCGTACGGGGGGCTGCCCAACGCCCGTCTCGACAGAGATATAGACGTAGAAGAAGTTCGCACGGCACTGCAGGACCTAACAGCAGGTCGGCGGCCGGGCTGGACCGCATCACCAACAAGGCGCTTAAGAACCTCGACGACAAATCCATAGAAAGCCTCACGAGCTATTACAACAAATGCTGGAAAACGGGAACGCTGCCGACGCAGTGGAAGAAGGCCAAGATCATCCTAATCCCCAAGCCGGGCAAGCCATCCGACACGGATAACCTCCGACCCATATCGCTCACATCTTGCGTGGGCAAGGTGTTGGAGCACGTCCTGCTCAACAGGTGGCAAGAATACCTCGAGAAAGAAGATCTCTACCCGGAAACGATCATTGGCTTCAGGCAGCATCTAAGTACCCAAGACGCCATGATACAGCTCAAGCACCAGATCATCGACGGTAAAACTGGCGACAACAGAGCAGTACTGGGACTCGACCTGCAGAGCGCCTTCAACAAGGTGTAGCACTCAGCTATCCTATCCCAAGTCTCGAAACTCAACATGGGAGAGAGATCATACAATTACATCAAAGACTTCCTCACGGACAGAACGGCCGAGCTCAGAGCGGGGGACCTCCAAGCACAGGAGAAGAAGCTGGGAAGCACAGGCACACCTCAGGGATCGGTCATCTCGTCGGTTCTTTTCAATCTCGTGATGATAGGAGTGGCCGAAAGGCTCAGGAACATCAAGGAAGTCCGACATACGATATACGCGGACGACATAACGCTGTGGGTGGAAGGGGGCAGCGATGCCCACATCGAATCCACCCTACAGGCGGCCGTTGATGCGATCGAAGACCAACTCGACGGAACGGGGCTCAGCACCGCAAACCTAAGAGCAACCCGAGAGAGTACGAGGCAATCAAAGTCAAGACCAGAGAGGGAAACGCGATCCCAAGAGTCAACAAGATCAGAGTGTTGGGGATGACGATCGAGACGCGCGGCAGAAACGGCGAGACCGTCAACCGGCTCATTGCGAAAGCGGCGAACGCCACGAGACTACTCAAACGAGTCACGAACAAGAAAAGTGGAATGAAGAGAGCCTGATCAGACTGATCCACTCGTTCGTCATATGTCACGTAGCGTACGTGGCGGCCTACCACAAGTGGAACAAGAGCGAGAGAAACAAGATAGATATACTCATCCGCAGAGCCTACAAGACGGCACTGGGACTGTTCGAAACAACGAGCACCAAACGCCTCCTGCAGCTAGGGGTGCACAACACGCTGGAGGAGATAGCGGAGGCCCAACGTGCCGCGCAGCTCGAAAGACTGTCTACGACCAAGGCCAGCCGGAAAATCCTGGACAACCTGGGAATTGGATATCAAGGCAGGGAGCAGACGCAGCTCTCCGTCCCTGATGAGATCAGGCGCAACATCAGAGTGGACTCGGTACCGAAGAACATGCACCCGGAGTATAACAAAGGGAGGAGAGCAGCGAGAGCCAAGGCGCTGATAGACCAGCACGCGGCCGACACACATGCACGCTACGTTGACGCGGCTGAGTATGCCAAGATACACGGGTTCACGACGGTCGTCGTCGACGCGACCGGCACCGTTCGCACGACCGCCAGCACGAGATGCACCAAGGCAGAGCAAGCGGAGGAGGTGGCCATCGCCCTGGCCATCGCCGACCGCGACTGCCACACAGTGCTGTGCGACTCGAGGCAGGCGGTGAGAAATTACGCCAAAGGCAGGATAGCGAAAGAAGCTGTGCGCATACTGCAGGCAACCAAAAACGACGATGGCAGCAGACAAGTGAGAATCAAGTGGTTCCCGGCGCACGCGGGCGAGGCGTCAGACCGCAACGCCAACCACAACGAGACGGCACACGCCGAGGCGCGCGCGCTAACGGACCGCGCCTCGGTCGACTGGCCGCTGTGGTTCAGCACCAAAGACTGAATGACGGACTACAACGAAATAACCAAGGTGTTCCGCCTAGCTCGCAGAACTCTTCCACTCCCTTGCTCGGGGCTCAGTCGAGAGCAAGCTGTTTTATTCAGACCGCTACAGACGGGCTCACTCCCCAGTCCGTCGCTGATGCATAGAATGTATCCCGAGACGCACCCGACAGACAAATACAGAGTCTGCCGAACGGAGACGGCCGGCTTCGCACACATGCTGTGGAATTGTACCAAGTACCAGGAAGAAGCCAAGTCTGGGAGGATCCCGCCGCGACTGGAAGCAGCCGCAGGGAGCGACAATCAAGAGGAGCAGCTCTGGGCCGCCCAGCAGGTCATCAAGGCGCTGGCCCGGCAAGGAACCAGCGAGCCGGCCACGGCGAGCGGGGACCCAGGCCGCGCGGCCGGTGCCCAGAGGACGACGTAGGCCCCGTCCGGAGCGCGCGTTCTACTGCAGGCCCTGAATAAACTTTTTACCAATCCAATCCAAATTACCGCATGGTTATGCTGGAGCGAATTTGTTTGCGTTGTCGTAGAGTTACAACCGACTTCTTATTTATGAGGATTAGTTTGAAGTTCGGTTAACTGTGTTAGTACTAATCACTCAGCTGCGCTAAGGCCGTTTTGGTCCCTTACGAATAAAAGTTCTTTTCTTCTTCTTCTTCTTCTTCCTTGATATTTGGCACATACCCACGAAGGGGGATTGGCCAGGGTTCAGTGTGGACTGCCAAATGTCCTACACAAACTGAATTAGTGCAATAAAGTAATTGACAACTAAACAAAAACAAAAGGTTTTAGATCACAAAAGTTATTGAATGAAAAAATATGATGCAAAAATTTGTAGTTTTGTAAATTTGGAATGCAATTAGCAGGGGAATCTGTCCGTAGCTGTTATGTAGTTATGTAAGTACTGACAAATTTGAGGCAACGCAAATCCTTTCGCACTCGCACCGAAGGAGAGTAGAAGCGGGACCGATAACGTAAATCCCAAGCGTGCAATTGGACTTTCTAAATGCACCCTCCTCTGATATGAAAACCTTCGGCAAGCGAGAAGGAAGTGATCGATATTTTCAATTTCACCGCAAGCCTCACAAAAGTTTGTGGGGATGATCCCGCATCTACATAAATAAAGATTTAAGCGAGGAATCCTGCATCTCAGAAGAGTCATCGTAACCTCACACTGCCGTGATTTACATGCTCGAACTTTCCATGATTATATGAGATGCTGGTATTCGGCTGTAGATAGCAAAGAATCATTGCATGTAGCGGCTAGGTATTGATATCGCTGGAAACGGGACATTCCAAAAATGGTGATATTAGGAATGGTACAAGAAACAGATGCATCAAGAGCTGATTTAGCCAGGAAATCTGCAGTTTCGTTATGAAAAATACCGCTGTGTCCGGGGACCCAGATGAAGCGTATTTCTTTCACCCACCTCGGTATGAAATACTTTAGTGAGCGGATCAACTGAGCATCCCGTGCTGACTCCAGTGACAACAAAACAGAAAGAGAGTCTGATAGAAAAATTATTTTTGATTGACTGCAGGGAACTTTTAGTAGCGCTAGCCCAATTGCCATAAACTCTGCTAGAAATATCGGTGTGTAATCCGGGACACGCACCGAAAAACTCCAGGAAAGAGACTCCGAAAAAATTCCAATCGCAGCTTTGTGCGCAATCACAGACGCATCAGTGGCAATTACAGCGTGATCAGGGAACTTTTCAAGGTGTTCACATAGGAGACTGGATATTAAATTTGAGGGCAAGTGCTTCACATTAGATGGAAATATAGAATCATAATTTATATCCACAAAGGACGTTGAGCAACCAATAGGACATATAGAAGCAAGGTCCACACCAATGTTTGTTAAAATGCTCTGCGTATAAACAACCTGGGGCTTGCAGACCTTTGGCCACTGGTGAGTGAGAAAGAGGGCGGGGTTTGACACAAAAATAGGTATAGCCACACCGGGAGTAGTCTCAAATGATCGCAAGAATGATCTGACAGTTAGAAGGTTGAAACGGGAGTTAAGGTCCGGAATGCGGGCCTCCAAGTACAGAACAGTGGTAGAGACTGACTGTGGAAGCCCTAGGCAGAGGCGCAGCGCCCGTCTTTCTAAAAGCAGCAAAGGATGTAGCTTATATTTTGGACACCCAGAAAAAAGAATGCAGCCGAATTCCAGAATCGGTCTCCCATAGGCTTTGTACAAAAGTAGAAGAGTATCTCGACGCATACCAAATTTCCTGTTACTTATCCGTGTCAGTCTACCAAGGGCACGTTCACCTTTCCGAGCATTAGACTTGATGTGAAGCCTCCAATCCATAGTAGCATCATACGTAATGCCTAAATACCGCACAGATTCCACTTGAGGTATGACATCTGAGCGGTAGTTTAACGAAACATATAAGGGGGTTGCGGTTTTAAAAACTAGCACACTACTTTTGGACACATTTAAAACTAATTTAATTTTGTCAAACCAGACCTCAAGTGCATTTAGGTAAGCCTGTAGTGAACGATATAGGTCATGAATATCTTTTGCCGAGGCGAAGAATGCTATGTCATCTGCATATACATATACAGTGACATCAGGATGAACCGGAATATCGCACATTAATATATTAAAAAGGAGTGGGGAGAGCACAGAACCCTGAGGCGCCCCTCTTGTCTGTGCATAGGTGTCTGAGGTTAATGTGCCATCAGTGCAAAAAAATTCTCGTCCTTTCAAAAATTCTCTGATCCACGCATAAATGTAGAACTGAGGACGTAATAATGACAACTTGTTTAGTAGAATGGAATGTTCAATGCTGTCATAGGCCTTAGCAATATCGAGCGTCACTAACGCTGATACCTCCTTGTTGTACATTGCAAGGCGAATCCTACTTTCTAAATCTACATGTGCAGACCATATTGAGCATCCATTGCGGAAGCCTATTTGGGAAGAACTCAAAGCATTAACCTCTGAGATATGCTTTGAGAGGCGGCCATGCACAATTCTTTCTATTAATTTTACTAGATTCGAAGTCAAAGCTATCGGCCGAATGTTTTCAACATGAAATCCTTTACCAGGGTCTTTCAAGAGCAATATAATTTTCGCCACTTTCCAGACGTGAGGCAGCCATGCAGATTCTAATGATTCATTAACCAGATCCAGGAGATCCTGAGTGAAATCATTTGCTAAAATTTTGACCATACCTACCGTAACCCCGTCCCAACCTGGAGCCGAGTTTCTCATGGAAGAAATCACAGATAGTAGTTCTGACCTATCAACCTCAACATACTCTGAGCAGGAAATGGGAGCGTGCAAGGGAACTCTGCACTGCTCCTGGAAACGTAATGCTAGTCCTTGCGCAATTTGTTCTAACTCATCCTTTGCCTCCTGTGGGGACAACACTACTGAACTTAATGACTGTGAAAGGTGCGAGTTTCTATTTCGTTCCATGAAACGATACAAAGCCTTCCTGTGCTTAGGGTTTGACAAATAATTATTTAAATTTTCGTTGTACTCGTCCTTTGCTTGCGCTATGGCTCTTTTGAATGACGCCGAACAAAATTTGTAGTTTATCCAGTTTACTGGGCTCTGGTTATAAGAGAGGCTTTTCCATGCTGCTTTTCTACGGCGGAAGGCTTTCTCACACGCGTCATTCCACCATGGGGATGGCGACTTATTGCTTACTGTAGACCGCACAGTGAACTGGGAATCTACAGTAGCATTCGCGATTGAGGAAAATACCTTTTGTGCTTTGTCGGTCCTACATGAACAAAGGTTTGATTTGAGGGAGGAGCGTAGCGAAGCTGCATATTTGGCGTTGTTTACTAGTTTACGGTCCAAAGTTCTATCTCGTGTTGTGCTCATCATGATGGTAAATGTTATTGGAAAGTGGTCGCTAGACGTACCACTATCTACTGTGGACCATCCTCCTATACCTATCCCACCTGCTGCCAGGGATAAATCGACGACAGATTGTGAATTTCCGCGCATGAAGGTTATAGCCCGAGAATTGCAGCAGCGGACAGCATTTGACGACATCCACGTCCATAACAGCTGTCCACATGCGTCGGAGTAGTTATCCCAAAGAGTATGGTGCGAGTTAAAATCACCTGCAATAACTACCCTATTAGAATTTGTAAGTAATCTGTCAAAATAGTCTGTGCTACGTACACCTGTGGGGCAGTAGACGTTAGCGACTGTGACAGGGCCACAATGCGGCAATGTGATATCTACAGCCAAAATCTCACACTCAGGATTCATTACTGTTTTGCTTATTTTTGCCCGGTGACATAATTTTGACGATATCAAAGTTAATAAACCACCGCCCCTACCGTTTACACGATCGGCGCGGAAAACATGATATTTCTTTAAGGTAAATGACTTTGCGGGGGAGAGCCAAGTTTCTTGCAAAAGCACTATGTCTGGTTTATGTGTTGAAAGGAGAAGATATAAATCTGGAAGTGAAGATATAATAGAGCGACAATTCCACTGCAGAACTTGTACACCTGCCATGATTACTTATCTAAAATTGAGGCCGCAATAGCCTCTTTTAACACATCGGTTTGCTGTGAAACTTTGGAAGGTCCTTTTTTAGTTTTGGTCTGAGAAATGGAGGACTTAGAGGGTGAGCTAGAAGCACGGCGCTTTTGAGTAGGGCATGCCATTTCAACGTCATTAGAGCAAAAACTTTTGCGAGAAATGCCTACAGGGACACTGTCGATTGGGTGCACTTGAGCCAGCCCTAGAGGAGAATCTGCATTTGAACTTTCAGTACAGGTTTGAGATGAAATAGATGCTGGAGTCAGCACAGGTTGAGGTGGGCAAAGTGACTGGCTACCAACAATACTAGACAAAGCTTCAGTAAAGCTGGTAAGCATACGGTCAACCACGACAGAAAGGGCTTTTTCAACCGTTTTCACAATTGCAGTAGACAACGTGGTCTCAAAGTCTGGAGTAGAAGGGCGCACACAGTTGGCATAAGTGTGCCTTTTCCGATCAAGAAGGGCATAAGCATCTGCTCGAGAGCAACGATTCTCTTGAATTAATTCTAGTAACGCTTGCTCCTGAGATCGTTTCTCACAACTGGGGTCATCAGCCGAGTGCTCGTTACTGCACAGACAACAGCTAGGTCTTGCAGCGGTACAGCTATTAGAAGAGTGTCCTTCCCCACACACCCTGCATCTTGTCGCAGACTTACACGCTCGTCCACTGTGTCCAAATCGCCAACAGTTGGTACATTGAAGGGGGCGAGGACTTAGCGGGTCAATGCGATAAATAATTGGCCAAATTTTTAACTCAGATGGACACATGAGACCGGCAAAGGTTGTTATAACTGACTCTGTAGCAACACGCACCCCGGCCACTATGCGAGAGCAGCGATACACTGAAAGAACACCAGCTCCTGCGTCCTGAAATTCCTCCAAAATTTCTTGAGCAGTAGATGCAGGATCCACTCCACGCACAATACCCTTAGTGCAAGCCAGCTGTTCAGGAATAAAAGCTTTTACAGGAATCGATGTAAAAGAACTGCAGCGTAGCAGATCTGACACACAATTAATGTTTGCAGATTTGCAAACTATACCTCTTCTCCCGAAAGGTCGCACCTCAGAGATATCAAGGTAGTGATCCGTCAGAGTTTTGAGTTGCTGCTGAATAGCTTTCGGATTTTTCATTTTCAGCATTCCATCGCCTATCGGTATGAGTGCGACAGGAATCACATCGACGCCATTTTTTGCAAATGATTCCAGAGGCAAGCTTTCATTCGGCAGGCTGGCGAACCAATCTGCCGAGCCCCCTCCCGGGGTGGTGAAAGACATGCCTGTGCGCAAGGTAATGACACCTTTACATTACCAAATCCTATAAAGCTAGCCTGAACCCTGATCAAAACCCCCCTGAACGTGGAAAGGCCTCACCACGAAGAAGCTCAGGCACCGAACACCTTGAGGACTCCCAAGACAGGCAGATCAGAAATCGACGTCTTCTTATTCTGCTCAGCTCCTCATCGGAACGCCTTACTTACGGCCAGCGTTCACAGCGACAGCTCGAGCTACGAATGTCGGAGCTCCAGGCGTAGCTGGCCGTCGTGTAGCTCTCTCGTTGCTGCGTACTCTTCTTCTTCTCTGTGCGCAACTCCTTCTTCTTCCTTACCTTCTTTGTCTTCCGTCTTCACCAATCTACACATCATCGTCATGTCATAAAACTGATCAACTTTGACTTCTTTTACATTTACATTTCCATTTACAGGAAGTATGTTTTCAGTGGGTTCCGGGACGCTGCGGCATCACTTCTAATAAAATGGCGGATTATTTAGCAAATTCAGCTCTCAATGGGCCTGTTGCCGATCTTGTACCCAATATTGTAACGCTTGTTGCTCTAAATAATTACTGTAACCGCTGAACGAGGGCACCGAGAGCTGAATCTTCTTCTTCTTCTCCCTCGTTGTAAAGGCACATAACCACAGTGGGGGATTGGCCGGAATTAGTTGTAGGTGACATAATATTTTTGATAATGTCGATTTCACTGTATGATATAGATAACCTAATAATTAGGAGAGCTGAATAAGGAACGCGGGCAACAGGAACGCGAGGGCACTTCAACGTTCTCTACTTCGTCCCATTTCGCTCCTTCTTCTTCTAGCTGTAATGCACGTGTCCCTGCCCCCTCCTCTGAATTATCGCCCCGATGCGGTGTTACCGTCAGACATAAGAGCGGGGAGAAAAAGCGTTGAAGAGTTACCCCAATTGTATGACATCGCGGGATAGACTACATGCAGCCTGAAAGTCAGTCAGAGGTTCTCTCGTACTAGAGCTTCATTCGCCCCACATGCACAACGTCACTGCGCTTGCCGTTGTGCGATTAATGAGCGGACGAGACTGGTACAACTTCATACTTTACGTCGCTGAGGCGGCGGACAACAAGGTAAGGGCCGAAGTTGCGGCGCAGTAACTTTTCGGACAGCCCGCGGCGACTAACGGGCGTCCAGATCCACACATAGTCGCCCAGGTTGTAGCTAACGTAGCGGCGTCCAAGGATGTAGCGGTCAGCATCGATCTGCTGCTGGCGGTGAATACGCTGTCTGGCCAGTTGCCGCGCTTCTTCCGCGCTGAACATAAGTGGCGACATCGACGTCAAGTTCAGTCTCACTATCAGGGAGGTCCACGGGTAGCATAGCATCCAGGGGGGTGGTTGCGTGGCGACCGAAGACTAATTCAAACGGAGTGAACCGCGTCGTTTCTTGTTGCGCGCTATTATACGCGAATGTTGCGTATGGAAGAATTTGTCCCATGTTTTGTGCTCGACATCAGCATACATGGTAAACATGTCGGTCAAGGTCCTGTTGAGGCGTTCCACCAAGCCATTTGTGTGTGGGTGGTAGGTTTTTGTATGGGCTGGTGTGCGTGAGCTTCAGTACAGCCTGAGTGAAGCGAGCCGTAAATGCAGCTCCACGGTCGGTAACGATAGCTACAGGAGCCCCATGACGTAAGACTATGTCGTGGACAAAGAATTCGGCAACTACAGCAGCAGCACCGCTTGCAAGTGACGCAGTTTCAGCGTACCGCGTCAAGTAATCCATCGCGACCACAATCCACCGTTGTCTAGTGGACGACTTCGGAAAAGGGCCGAGGAGGTCTATGCCAATTTGCTGAAAAGGGGTCTTTGGGGGTGCTATAGGCTGCAGAAAGCCAGCTGGTCTCAGATGAGGAGATTTGCGCCGTTGGCAATCACGACACGCTGCTACGTATTTACGCACTGATCGTAGTAAATTGGGCCAGTAGTACTTCAGCCGAATCTTTGCCAGTGTTGCGACTGATCCCCAAGTGGCCGGCGGATGGTTCATCATGACAAACGCTCAAGATTTCGGGCCGTAACTGGGATAGCACAACAAGTAGAAACGTCTCCCTGGTGCTGTCAAAGTTGCGCTTGTAGGCACTCCACGCCGTAGAGTGAACGACCGCGCAGAGCACGACGAAACAAACGGGGTACACTAACATTAATACCCTCCAGGTACTCAATGAGTGGCGACAACTCAGAGTCAGTCCGTTGAAGTTGCGCCATAGGAGAGATGCTGACGGCACAAAGGATAGGATAATCTTCGGTGATGTCTTGCGTAGCCGGTTCCACGGGTGCTCGTGATAAACAGTCTGCGTCTTGGTGTATCAGCCCGACTTATAGACGACTGGCCTGTCGTACTCCTGTAACCGGAGGCTCCACCTGGTCAACCGCCCTGAAGGATCTTTAATGCTGGTTAGCCATATAGCGAGTGATGATCACTGACAACACGAAACGCTCGCCCGTAGATGTACGGTCGGAACTTACTCAGAGCCCAGATGGCGGCAAGACACTCTTTTTCTGTCGCGAATAGTTCCTTTCCGGACGAGAAAGTATACGGCTCACGTAGGCGACGACTCGTTCTGCACCATCCTGCCACTGTATGAGGATCGCTCCCACGCCGACAGTGCTGGCGTCAGTGTGGATATCTGCGTCTGCATTCTCGTCAAAATGAGCTAGTATCAGTAGACTTTGCAGGCGACGACGGAGTTCCTTGAAGGCTTCGTCTTGGGCACGTCCCCATAAAAAGGGTGTGTCACCTCGAGTCAAGGCTGTCAATGGCTCAGTTAGACAAGAAAAATCTTTGACAAAGCGGCGGTAATAGGAGCAGAGGCCCCGAAAACGTCGGAGGGCCTTCTTGTCGTTTGGGCGTGAGAAACTGGAGATCGCGGAAGTCTTGTCGGGATCTGCGAGGACACCTTGTGCGCTGACCACATGTCCCAAGAAACGGAGCTCCTCGAAGGCGAAATGACGTTTCTCTGGCTTGACAGTTAATTGCGCAGACTGGATGGCTTGAAGGACAATGCGCAATCGCTGCAAGTGTTGTTCGAAACCAGACGAAAAGATGACCACGTCGTCCAGGTACACAAGGCAGGACTGCCACTTCAGACCAGCTAAAACAGTGTCCATCATGCGTTGAAACCTGGCCGGCGCAGCGCAGAGCCCAACCGGGAGCACCTTAAATTCGTACAGACCGTCGGGCGTCACGAACGCTGTTTTATCGCGGTCTCGCTCGTCCACCTCGATCTGACAATATCCGCTTTTCAGATCTAAGGAAGAGAAGAACCTGGCGTCTCGGAGTTGGTCAAGCGAATCATCGATCCTGGGTAGTGGGTACACGTCCTTTTATGTAACCTGATTCAGTTTCCTGTAATCAACGCAGAATCGTAAAGTGTTGTCTTTCTTTTTCACCAGGACGACCGGCGACGCCCACGGACTTGTTCATGGCTGTATAGCATCGTCTGCAAGCATTTCATCGACTTGCACTCTAATAGCCTCCCGCTCTTTAGGCGAAACATGGTATGGACGCTGACAAACTGGTGGCGTGGCTGAATCGATGACGATGCGATGCTTGGCTACCGATGTACGTCCGTCCTTGGAGCTCGACGCGAAGCAATCTTTAAAATCAAGTACCAGAGATGACAGAAGGCTCTTTTGATGAGGTGACAAACCCGGGTTGATTTTAACCTTCTGAAGGGCGTTGTGTGCTGCGGCATCGTCTTGAAGATTCATCTCCACTGGGCACAGATTCGACCACCCATTTACATCGTGGAGGGAGGCGACAGCCGTTCTCTTCGCGAGGTGTTGAATTTCATTGGTGAAATTCGTCAGGAAAACTGTCGCACAGCCGTCATTCAGGTCGACAAGCACGCGCGCAATAGCCACTCCCTTCTCGAGCAACAGCGAAGGGTTACTGTCCGCAATACCATCGTAGTCGTGAAACCAGTCGTTCCTAACTAACACCAGCACACTGGACCGTGGTGGCAGCATTACGTCGTCTTCGACAATGCGCAGAGCATTGACTCCTGGGTCTTCTGTGTCACTGTGCGTCAAGGCTTGCTTTGTCGAAAATGTGACTCGCGCCTCGTGTAAGTCGATCACAGCACCGTTTGCCTGTAGAAAGTAAAGGCCCGGGATCAAATCCCTCGATCACTCGCGCAAGACGACGAATTCGTCGACTTAGACGAAACCTCGAATGCTGATTCGGGCTGTGCACCTTCCGGCCGGGCTAATGAGGTGGCCTCCAGTCATGCGAATGCTAGGGCCCAACCACGGCATCAAAACCTTGCTCAGGTCCTGGGTGAGGGCATGGCTCATTACCGAATAATCTGCCCCAGTATCAAGTAAAGCCACAGCATCAGCACCGTCATTTGTAACACACAAATCAGAGGTAGCACGTCGCATGCTGTCGCCACCCTGCCCCTATGAGAAATCAGCGTTTCGGCATATCGGCGACGGAGGATCTTCGGTTTTCCCTACAGCAGCGGCCTTGCCTCTGGAGACCGCTGCAATTAATTTTCCCGATGTGGACTGGCAGAACGCCGCTCAGGATAGCCGGCGTCTTGGCGAGGACTTGGGGAACGGTAACGCCGAGGAGACGATGATCTAGAGTCATAGGGCCCGTATGTTCCAGGCTTCTGACGAGCCGATAGGTGAGCTTCAATTTCGAGTGGTCGTTCGCCGTTCCGTGGGCAAGGATCGTCGGGCGAGAAACCACGCAGGCCCACTCGGCGATATGAGCAGGCCCTGTAAAGATGACCAGCCTCACCACAGTGTAGCAGAGGGGCCGCCGGTCTGGTGTACGGCACACATCACATTTCCGTGGCCGCTGATAGACTGATCGAGCAGGCACACGGGAAATACCAGGCTGCTGCACTGCTTGAATGGCGGTAATCACGTCGTAGACTGGTGCTGGCGCCTGACAGAGGACAGCTGCATATGTAGGTCGGGCCTCAGTCTGTCTAGGAATCTCAGACTTGCTGCTGCGATGCCTGGCGCACCTCGTCCCGGACGACTTCAGACAGCGATGTAACAGACGGCGCGCCGGGAGACAGCTGGGGGGCTTGTAATTCCTCCCTGATGATCGACCTGATTAGATCACGAAAACGGCTACGTCACTCCCTAGCGGCATCGAAAAAATAGCGGGCCCAGGGGTGCTTACATCTCGATTGTATTGCCTAGCTCGTTGCAGGAGCGTCGCCTCCATGGTGGTCGCTTCAGTGAGGAATTCAGCAACAGTATGCGGTGGACTGCGCACCAGACCAGCGAAAAGCTCCTGCTTGACCCCGCGCATGAGGTGGCGAAGCTTTGTCTCCTCGGCCATGGAGGGGTCAGCACGCTTGAAGTGGCTCGTCATGTCCTCCACATACATGCGGACGCTTTCATTAATGCGCTGGTTGCGGGAGTGAAGCGCAGCTTCCGCTTTCTCCCGGCTGTCTGCGTTGGGGAAAGTAGCTACGAGATTTAGGCGAAATGTCTCCTAGGTGGGCAGGTTTTTCTCGTGGTTCTCGAACCATGTTCTAGCGGAGTCTTCAAGCGCAAAAAACATGTTATGGAGCTTACGGTCGTCGCTTCAGCCGTTGTAGCGGGCGACCCGCTCAAAGGTGTCCAGCCAGTCCTCCGCATCCTTGCATACATCACCATGAAACGATGGCGGTGTTCGCGGCGTGTGGTAGAGGATGGGCGCTGGGGATGCACTATCTGTGGCCATTTCCGGTGGGACCGTCGGTCGAGGCTGCGTCATCCTCGTCGGGGTGGTGAGAGGTCCGAATTCAGGTGACTGGCCGCGGAGACGGCGGCTAGGGCGCTGAAGAACCGGTGTGAGCTCCGTGTTCTTATCTCGAAGGCGCACGCAGGTAGGGAATCGTATGCCCAGCACGACTCCACCAGATGAGTGGAGTCGCTCAATATATCCTTGCTTGTTCAATATATCCCATTTTTAACTGTTTCAAACGTTAAATTACTTGAGCCATGAGCCACTCCTTGCGACTACGGATTTTAACCATTTAAATTTCTATTGGAATGTCCCATGTTGTACCTCGGGGCAATGTGAGGTCTCCATGATGCTCATGCGTTGTAGAATTCCTTCCCTCAATCTTTATTTATGTCGCTCCGGATTCACGCCGTCGAATCTTTGTGGATCATGTGATGACGTGGATACAATTGAACATTACATCCTCTCCTGCCGCAGGTATGCTACTCAAAGAAGACATTACTTAAAAATACCTCTTGCTCGCCTAGGATTGCCATTTACAGCTCCTGTCCTCATCTCCTTTGGTGCAACCGTCAAAGGGTATGCCCTAAAACCGGTGTGTGACTTACTTCATAATTATAATATTGCTACTGAAAGATTTGTGTGTTAGCGCTGATCTGTCTGAATTGTGATTTTTTTCTTTTTATATATTTTACATTTTAATCCTTGTTTATTCTTTTCTATTACTATCGCCTCAAATTTTCAAATTATTTCAGCAACACTTACTCCTAATTATTAGGTTACCTATCATACTGTCAAATCGACAATATCAATTATAATATATGTCACCTACAACGAATTCTGGCCAATCAACTACTGTGAGTATGTGCCATTATAAGGAGGAAGAAGAAGAAGACTTCCTCGTCCACCGATTGGAACGATCGCTCGGTCGCCCCGAGTAGTGTTACAGGCGATGAAGAAGAAGCGGGCACTGGCATGGACAGGCGCGATCGCGCTAGGTCAGCTATATTTCATTAAAAGCAACGTTCACGTCATCTACCATCATGTTCCGTCTTCTTTCTTCATCGGCTTTCCGCCCCATAATATCTTTGCAACAACTAGAGAAACAATTAACAGAACAAAAAAAATTGTTTGGCTTACATTTTGCCGACCCTAATCAAAGATTTCCTAAAACGCCACATTTCTAGCATTTCCAGTGGCGTAATAAAATACAAAAAGTCTTACATTCCTTTATAAACTCATATGCAAGAATAGTAAAGTGTAATATGTTTTAGATACTCTTTATCAGATCGTCTTTTACGTATTTTTTTTTCTTACATTAACTTTTGTTTCTTCACGGAAAATTCAAATTGCGCTTAAGTGAGGAAAAATGTTTCTCGACAGAACTACTAGAACGAGAGGACTTTCACACAATAGCCAACATGTTCAGTTGTTTTCAGAATTGACGGCAATCAATTTTGGAGCTGAGAAGTTTCGCATGGAATCACTCATATAGTTATAAGGCTGCAATAGCTTTAGAAAAATGCACTTGCCTGCTTGGGCATAATGATCCCCACAAGCAACTTCACTAGACATCACTCCATTCATTGCGTGCGTGTTTCGCGAGAGGTCTAAAAGAAGCATGTAGAGTGGGAAAGAAATGAAGCGAAACTAGTACATTATGTCCCAAGAAACGCCCGTATGTATACAAACAATCCGTCGCAAGGCGACACAAAATGCTGCAGTTTCTTATCCCTCGCATGAAAACAGCACTTTCATATTACAGAAATGCACCGGTTCATTTGGGTGCAAGTTTAAGCCTCATCGCATAATAAGCCTTGGCTTACTGGTTCACGCGAAGCAGCAGCATGTCCAGGTCATCATGCACCTCCAGCAAAGCGCTCCACGTAGTCCACTCGTCTGGTGTAGCAAGCAGGGCTTTGCGATCGGCGTTGGCGAGCAAAGCGTCGCACGAGACGCCGACAGGCAAGTTGCACAGGACGATAGCATCCCAGTAGAATCGCCTCAGCGTCGGCATGTCAGCTGTTGTAGCGACCAGGACGACTGATGATGCCAAAGCAATCTCAGCCGGCTCATGGATGACCGTCACCGGCGACTGGGACCTAAGATAATCCCTGAGGTCGCGCATTGCCTCCACCGTCGTTGTCAGTGCGAGCGTCCTGCCTTGAGCGTATGCAACGACGGCGATACCCTTGAGCCGTGCGATCTTCTCCCGGCTCATCAGGAGGAAATCGGTGAGCTCCACGTTTGCATCGGCCGCCAGCGCCTTTTTGGCGTGAGTAAATGCCGGCAAGATGCCACGCTCCCGGAGCGTGACGCCTACCTCTTGAACGACGGGGTCGTCCGACCAGCACATGATATCGCTTGCACTTTTCCAGTCAGCCTGGAACTGCCTGTCCAAGTCGATGAGGCAGTACTCCATCGCGACCTCTTTGGCATACGGCCTTGATGGAGTTCCTAGATGGCAAGCGAGTTCCAATGGGGTTCACAGCAGCTTCAGGCTTGACTCCAAAACATCTACACTACTGGCGCGCAGATCATCAGCGAGGGCCAAAATTCGCGTAGATGCTTGCGACTGCTGTAAGCGGCGCACGATCTCCCTGTAAGCGTGGCTGGTGTCCAGGTAGCACTGGAAATCTCGAAGAACCAAAACGCGGAGGTCGGATATTTTGAGGCTGCGGTTAGATATCAGGGTGGCTAGCACGTCAGGTTTCAGGACGCAAACCCTCGCCAGGGCGTCCCGTGACCAGGAAGCGGCGGAAGCAACGATCCAAACTCCGTCGGGATAGAAGAGGCGCAGGTATTCGAGAAAGTCTTCGTCCTCCTGAATGTGCGGTCCAACGATAAAGGCACCCGGGGGCTTCAGGGCTAGAATGAAGGCAACACATAGATGGCGCCGTAGCTCTGGTGTCCCCAAGGCAACCATGCAGTTTTCTTCGTAGACGCGGCTTACCAGTCGGGCCTCTTCAGCGCTTGGCTCCATCGCATCGTTCTCATGCAATGTGGGCCGCTCCCGTACCGCATACAGGGTCATGAGGACATCTTGTATATTGCCGGATACTGAAGGGCTGGTCTCTCTCATTTCTACCATTTCGAGGATTGTTTTATGGCAGCTTCTGCCGCTCCGACGCTGACTTCAATGGGACGCACACATAAAAATTCCCATGGCCGCCCCACATTGGCTTCGGTGGAACGCGCGCAGAGGGTCGCGAGGCACTGTTCGTCTCCACGTGGCATGCAGATCACAATGACGACGACGAATTCGTCGAGGCGATTTTAGATTAGAAAGTAGTAAGCCGAAAGCCATTCTATGTTCATGGAACGAAATCCCAAGCGCGGGAATTGTGCGCGAGATGTGCACGGAATATGTACGTCGAAACTGTGCGCTGATATTTCACCTCTCAGTCGTCCTGATGACGTCATCAGAAAACTAAACATCCTGTTTCCATGGGGAATCGAACCTCTATTCCTCGGATCCCCAGGCGAGCGGTTTAACCAACTAAGCCGTTCCCGAGATCGATAAACGCGCATCATAATTCTCCTTGTCTACCGTGAGGACGATATTAGCAATGACAACGACGCTGCAATTAGTGATAATGACAACAATGACAGTAGCAATGATGATTACTGTGCATTTCGTTGATAATGATAATGAGAACAAACTTTATGCACCGTGTGCAGCGACAACGCCCCGGCTTTTGTATTTCTGCAGTGCAGATTCCACAGTGCTCTCAGAATGTTGCAGCATTACGCCATGTGTGTTCGATACGCTAGATTACTTCGAGCCCATAACTCGCGACAAGTTCAAACAAAACGCTTATGAAAATCACGGGGTGAGATTGCGTAACTATGGCCGTGACACTACCATTCGCTCCGATATTACGTTTTTGTACGTAAAGTCAGTCTCTTTTTAAGCGATACGCAGAGAGAGAGAGAGAGGGAATACAACGTTTTATTTAGACCAGCGGATGAAGGCGCTCTGGCCGTCCATCGCTTAGGGCGGGTGGCAGGGGTCCCACCTCAGACGCAGGCAGTCAGACGTCGGCTACTGCGGTAGATAGTGCATACTGCTCGTTCCACCGAAACGTCGCCGGCGCGGACGCCGCCGTCTACGGCGGGCGGGAAAAATCCTGGTTGGTAGGCAGAGTCATCACGTCATAACCACATGAACGCATGCTGGAATTTCAAACACCCATATTCAAATAAATCCAATGGCCAAGGGAAGGGTCACAATGAAGCCGAAATTGGCGAGAAGGATTTACTAGGAGGGAAGGGCATTTTATAAAGTAAGTTTATTCAACGAGATAAGTCTTTCACCATTGGGGTTCGAACCCAGACCATCTGCTTGACAGCGCGGTCACAAATGCGTAGACCGCGAAGGAACGTTGGCACCGAGCGTTTTAAAGAAGTACTTATATCGTCAACGTTTCGCGGTGCATTTGGCTTCATGTGTTTGGAATCTCTACTGACGTTATTGTGCTAATAAAATAAAATAAAGGATTTGAAGGTATGCATTTAAAATTTATGCATTGAAAAAGCGGTGCTAAAGGCACTGTCGGGTTCTAATCTTAAAGCGAACTTATTTTCACTCCTAATGTTTTTGCCCCAGCTAGAGATATGCCGTTCTAACAGTCTTTGTGGGCAGTTACAAGTGCAAAAAAAGTAATGCGAAGCGCGAGCGCTGTAGCTTAACTGGGTAAATCTGCATATCAGCGTGCTCTACCAGTAGGTACGTAGCAGAAAGCGAGAGAGCGTCGGCATAGCCGACTAACTCATTGCTATTGTAATACTCGCCTTATTGGCTGTCCGTCCGAAGCCGCGCTACAACGCTTATTTGGCGACGCAACTCGGCGGCATGGCGCTTTCTGTATCGTTATGAATGCCACCACATTCACTCTGTGCGACCGCCGCCATGATTACATTTCCGCCCCATTCACCCAACCGATCTACCAGCGTTCATGGACTACAAAGCAACGAACTCGACGGTGGATGAAGGGCGAGCCATACACAGTCGTCACAGAGATTTAAAGTGATGGCTTTCATGAAGAAGCACAAATCGCCCCACCTCCTGATCGCCAGAACAGCGTGGTTTCGCTCTGTCCACTGAGACGATGAGTATCACAATATTGAGGTAGGTTGTCTTGAGGGGAGCGATGCGCTCTCCCTGACTAGTGCTCATCTGCTGATAGAGCTTGCTGGCAGGCAGTTTTGCCCAGTTCGGCCGACGCTGTAGTGCACATCTTGGTGTCCTCGAAGTCTGCTGGGGCGAAAATAAATTATGCCTCAATGCCACCAAATGTGGCGCGCCTGTGATTCCATTCCAGCCTATCGTTATGCGCATATTCATCATTTGAATTCGGTAAGGTATTTAAACATCCTTTATCTCTCAAGCTCGGACTGGCGCCTGCCTATCAAGAATACCGTGAATAAAGAACGCAGTCCTGCTCTGTTTGACTCGAGTATCCAAACAAAAGTTCTGCATGTGTGGCGTGACGCATTCTCGATTCTCACTATCTGACACCGAGTGACACCCCACGCTGCAAGCTTGCACCTTTAGTACCGCTGAAAACGAGTGACATACGTCTCTGCCTCGTTGCCGAAAGTAGGTTTCAGACCACGCACATTACTATAGTGCCTAGAAGATAGCTTTACCCAGAAGCTTGCATCTTCGAGCTACGTTCCCGCTTCTAGCTACACACAAGGCTAACTTTCCTCAGGTAACCTAACCCCACGTCCTGAAAAATCGGCCATTTTTTGTAGTCAGAGCTACACTACGCTAGTCAGCCCCTTGTTTCGCGTGGTCGGCCGGCCAGAACTTCGCATCAGCCGTTACTATGGCAATCAGCTGGCGGGAGAGGTGATAAAGGGTGGCAGTTCCTGGCCCTACGGGGCTGGGACGGTAGCTCAACGCCGCTTGCGGCGGGGGCGAGCCAGCCACCGAATTTTGTCTGTTGTAGGCCGTCATTGCACCCGCCACCGCGTAGGTGGTGGACGACGGCGGTTGTTGCCGCGCGCGTCATTCTCTCCCTCTTCTATTCCTTCTCTTTTTCTTCTGTCTGCATGAGGCAGCGGAGGTGTCAGCGCACGTTAAAGATCCCCAGCTGGTCGAAATTACTCCGTAGCCCTTCACTACGGCTCCTCTTTCTCTCTTTCCACTTTCACTCCCACCTTCCTCCCTTCCCCAACGGCGCGGTTGCGGTGTCCACAGAAAGCAAGTGAGACAGTTACCGTGCCTTTCCCTTCCTATAAATAAATAAGGTGGCTCAGCTATAAAGCCAGTAGCAGGCCAGTGCATTTTCTTTTCCTACTTTTGCTATCGTGGGCATGAACGACTCGGGTAAAACAATAATGGCAGGTTCAATAAAAACAAAACTCGGGGACAGGGAAGGAGGCGGCTATCACCATGGCGATGGTCAGCTCCAAAGCGGTTACCATAATTAGCGACTCCAAATCTGCTATAAACAATTTTGCGAGGGGCATGATCTCCAAAGAGACAGAGCGAATTTTAAGATATAAAGACTGGAACCAAAAAGAGGTGGAATTAATATGGGTGTCGGCACACTCGGGCAACAAAGGAAACGCGTTAACTCACAGTATAGCTTGAGGTTATGTCACCCTAGCAGTGAGCGAGGTTGATCCCCCAATTTCTCTAGAGATGCGCTTATCTCATATCATGACTGCACTAATTACTTAAACTAGAAAGGCGGAAATATGCTCCCCCAGACAAGAAATTTGACAAAAGGCAGGAAGTAATCTGGCGTCGGCTCCAGACGCGTGCTTTCTTCAGCCCATCTAAATTATCGCACATGCACCCAGCACAATACAATCCAAATTGTAAACACTGCGGCGAAATAGCCGGGTACGATCATATATTATGGAGCTGCAAAAAAGCGCCGTCACCGGTGGACCTACCACCAGTCCCTTCTCTAGAGCGGTGCTGGCCAGCTCTACCCGTTGACGCAAGTTCGGGCTACTGAGTGGGCTCATAAGGTCGTCGAGAGCAACGGACTTGAGGCCATCTAAGTTTAGCGCCCACAAATCGCTCATTGCTGACAATAAATGTTTTCCAATTCAACCCAATCCTACAGCCACAACAACAACAATAACAATCAGCTGCGCCGCCGCGCAGGTGTAGAGCGCTGCGCTGAAGCGACATCCGCCTCACCGTCCAGTATGCACCGCTACCATGATAACCAGCTGCGCCGTCCCGCAGGTGATTCGCAGCTGCGCCTGAGTACGGAGCTTAACGTATAAAATCCGCGGGGCTGGGTGTGAGATTTGCTAGTGAGGGTGATGCAGTTGACGGTGAGCGCACGTAATGCACGCGGCATCTTCGACCGCTACGCGATGCTGCTTTGGGACGTCCCCGAACTCATTGCTTGGCGTGAAGAGGTCCATCAGCGTAAGAAGGGCTACGCCTGCCTCCGTGAAGTGGCGACGTCAACACGCGGAGCATCATATACGTCGAGCCGATGCCGAAACCTTACGCGAAAAAGAAGAACAACGGGAAGAATAACAAAACAAGATAAAGTCGCGCCGTATGACCGAACACACCATTGGGCTGGCGGCCAGCATATCGTCAACGAGAACTTCAGAATCTAACTGATATAGCCAAACTAAAACTACGCCGAGCTAAACGTATCTCTCGCTACGTATATTATGACCTAGCTAAGTTAAGCCACCACCAATATTTCCCCATCAGGTCCGGTGTCTCTCTAATCAATGACCGCATTACCAACTTCTGCAAGTTACGTTCAATGAAACCATTTTAACCCAGCTTCAAGTCGATCTGAGCTCTTTACAATGGATCGTTGATACGCAGGCTTACATTCAGTTCCTTTAAGGATATATCCGCCCTCCCCTCATGCGAAACATACGCCCGCTTCTTAAGTGTCTCTCAGTCCAAAAGCATTACTTTTCGAATTACAAAAAGGCTGGTGGTGTCGTTCGTCAGTGCTCGCGACAGGATAATAAAAATCCCAGCTACGGCGAGACAAATAAGGTGACATCATGAAGCGGCCGAATGACGCACACAGTACGCGAAGATCCAAGATACCTCACTGGATGCATCAAGCCCCATGCGCCACTCATTGTCATCGACCGACTTGGATATGACGCGCCTAATGTATTCTGTTGTACTGTATTTTGTATTCTGTTCTGCCCTTCTTTAAGCAGCAACTTGAGTTCAGTGCTCGCCGACTGCATATAAAGCGCAAGCTTCATACACTGTCAACTTCAACCCCAGTCGGAAAAAACTACAGAAGATTTTCTGATGTTGCGACAGAAGTTCTGTGCGGTTTTTGACGGGAAACCTGTTGTGACAACACAAAATTCTGTAGTAACATCAGAAATTTCTGTAGTTACAACAGAAAAGTGCTACAGAACTACAGACAACAGAAATGTACTACAGAAAAACTACAGAACTACAGAAAAGTACTACAGAACTACAGAAAAATCTGATGGTTACGACAGAACTACAGGATATTTTGTCGTATTTTTGACACAGTTCTGTAGTTTTTTTCGACTGGGCAGGCTCCACCTTATCAGCGCATAGTCCATTTTTCACTTTATAAATTGAGCCCAGATAAGAGGGCTGGATTGTTGGACCCTTGAACCGCGTCGTAAAAAAACTGATTTATAGGAAGGGAAATGCGCGGTAACTGTCTCACTTGTTTTCTGTGGACACCTCAACCACCTCTCTCGGGAAGCTACACTGCGGATGTTGTCGACTTGTGTAAACCTCTTGATCCATCTATGACTAAATCACAGAAGATCAAGCATGTCCCCAAAGGAATTGAAATGGGTGCATTCCACATGTTCACCGCCAAATCCTCTCAAACCGTTTCTGACGTCGTTTCTTTGTGCCAGAGCTATGACGAGCTCCTCAAACATCGTCTCATGGCGCGTCGTGCCACTTCCTCGGATGAAACACTATCGGCACTGGACCTTCCCGGTGCTCCTCGGGATCACTAGGTGCTTCTTCTGCAAATAAAACAGTTCGTGTGGGAACAGGTAGCTCGACAGTTGTCCCTCGTTACCTGCCGGCCCCATTCTTCATCTCTGTCGCCTCCTCTACAGCGTGTCACCCAGGAACAAGGTGCAGAGATCCTGCCAAGTACCAACCCACCCCCTATGGTGGCCGGTCCGCTGACGTACGGCGAAATGGCAAGCCGCCCACCGACCGAAACGCCAACTTACGCGCCCTCAAACCACGCCTTCAATCGCCAGCCGCCCGTGCATCCAGTTCCACCTACGCAGCCTGCTCGTCCTCGCACCGGTCCCCGCAATCCGAATCCGTGGCGCACACAAGGACTGCGCCCTCAGTAACTGTGTGAAGCCCTGTAGACATTATAGAGGTTTTCGTCGAAGGCGTTGCTGTTTATGCGCTTGTTGATACTGGTGCTGCGGTGTCCGTGATTAGTTGCAACCTCTGCCGCGAACTTAGAAAAGTGACGACGCCGATCCCCGATATTTCATTGCGAACTGCGAGCGCTTGAGGTTTAACTTGAACAGCCGAGGAGGAGGAGAAGCAGAAGAAGGAGGAGGAGGAGAAGGCTCGGTCACTGGCAGCTAACGCTTTCGCTCCACATTCGGTACAGAGCATTGAACCCTTGTCATTTATATGTGGGCTGGTAGCTCACGCTCTCGCGTCATACTCTTAAAGGATCAGCTTAAGTGTCCCCAGTAACGTAGCACTTTACATTGATAGAGCGTGATGGGTAAATAAAGTAGAAGGCAAAAGAAGCTTCCGCAATTGCTATCGCAATTGAACTAGGGTTAACCAGAGATAAAACCACAACTAATTTCTTATCTGTTCTAAGCTGTCATTGCACCCGCTACCGTTTTGGTGGTGGACGACGGCTGTTGCGACGCACGTCTTTCTCCCCTCTTCTTTTTCTTTCTTTTCTATTTTCTCTTCTGCCCGCACGAAGCAGCGGAGGTGGCTCAGCTACAGAGCCAGTATCAGGTGCGTGCATTTTCTTTTCTTTCGTCCTACAGTCGTAACAACAACAATACTTGAGGCCATGCGGAAAAACTGCCTGGGGATACGCAGCTTTGTCTCCGAAAGCGTTCCTTTCCATCAGGAACACTAACACAAGCAGGATGACTCCAGCTGAATGTCATTACCGCACAAGAAACTATGCTTTCCCATCTCCGACATGTCCTCCAAGGGAAGAACCGCTTCTTATGCCTTGTCCGCCTAACTCTTAGGTCAAACTGTGGAGCTTCAGCCCCTCCCTACTATTATTCAAATAACAATTTCTGCCTCTGATATCCCCTCCTTACCCACGGCCACTTGAGTCTCTTAAGGCGAGAAAGTTTATTCCAAGTATAAATGCAAAGAGCCGCATGTCACGGGCAGCGCTACTTCAAGCTACTCTCGCCACCTTAACTGAGGAATAGGGCAGCACACCCATATATTCGCCGACGGTTCAACTAGTCAAGAAACTTTTTTCTATGGCCTTTACGTGCCCTCAACAATCCACGCCATTTCTTACCGGTTGCAGCGGAAGACATCACCTACAACAGCCGTGCTTCGCGGCATTACAAAATGTATCGTTTATCCTTCGCCGAACCCCAGTTCGATGGCCTATCTTAACCGACTCTAGAGCATCAGTGAAAATCCTTTCCAACCTGCTCAAGAAAACAAATCATCAACCTTTTTCTCTTTACATCGAGTATCTACATCATTTAGCCATTGTCCCAGGCTGCATAACATAACACCGGCTCATTGTTGCGTTTTAGCCAATGAAAAAGCATATGAAGCAACACGTAAAGGGCACCAACATCAGAAATAGATTCGAATTTCTTCACGAACGCTGATGCGTACCAACTGGCTAAACGATTTTCTACTGAAGAAAGGCACCTGCTCCGTAACTTGCTAAAACATTGCCAACTTCTTCACTGAGTCGATCCACATCCAAGATAAGGTCTCGGTCTTAGATTTTCTCATCTGGAAACTGTATCGCCATCTTCACCTGAACTCTATATTTATAAACAGCTTTCGATGCCGTTTCGGCCAGACCGCATTGTGACAACTGCGGAGCGACTTTTGAAACTGTTGCACATGACCTGCTTTAGTGCCCTGCATATGCTGACGAGCGCAGAGAAGCTCTCTGTGCCAAAGGCAATAGAGACATGCAATGCACTTTTTATTTGCATATTTATATGCAATTCGAAATTTGACAAGCTCTAGTTTCATCTTGCGTGTTAACCCCAGGCATT
This sequence comes from Amblyomma maculatum, assembly GCF_055883805.1. Lineage (NCBI taxonomy): Eukaryota > Metazoa > Arthropoda > Arachnida > Ixodida > Ixodidae > Amblyomma > Amblyomma maculatum. The sequence goes on along the minus strand of NC_139347.1, from coordinate 122,205,279 downwards.
TTCCAAGCTGTGAAATTCGTTAGCCCATTTTTGGAACTACGCAATTCATGATTACATGTCGTAGCTTTACTCGACGATGCACCCTTGTACGCATTTAATGGCCGCATTTTATCTCCCTCTATTTATTTCTTTTTTATTTTACACGCAGCTCTCTCTATATTTCGCTTCCGAATTCCTTTTACTACGATGTGTAGAGTTTGAGCGTATTTTAAACCACGGCTAAGTTCTCTCTTTCTCAATAAAGGGCTTTTCTTTCTCGTGTACGGTATGTCTGACCGGAATACAAAACTCTTGTGTATCTCACTCCCCGTAAGAACTCTTGCTAACTCTACAGCGCCAGTTGTCTCGTGACGTCATGCAACCTTCCGACCAACCAGTTTCCAGCCATTTTACTTTGCCAACCACCACCTGCCAGAAGCAATTTCGTGATTTTTTCGTGTACGGCGCCGATGGCCAATTTCTCGCACAAGAGGCAGTTCAACGCTGCTGTATTAAAATAAGTACCTCTCAAGGCTACGACAGCGCCCAGGAAGACGCGAATACAACCAGGAAGGCCACGCATGCAAACCCGGTTACGGTGGCTCAGTGTTTACGACGCTCGACTGCTGAACGCAAGGACCCGGGTTTTATCTCTGCAGTCGTGCCCACGTTTTGATGGAGGCACTAGGCCACGACTTCGTGTATTGAGGGTTGTCAGTGCACATTATAAAGAATTCTAGGTCGTCTAAATCAAGTGGAGCATTCTAGTGCAGAAGTTTCTCATCGAGTGAGTCGCTTTGGGACGTTAAACCCTATAAACTTGACCAATCACGACGCCCAGCAGGAAAGATATCAGCAGCCTCTAGCACAATCAACACAAAGCCGGCGTTCAACAACAAATAAGCCGGCATGGTTTTGTGATGAGTTGCGTGCGAGTGCTTCGTTTCGCAGATGGCAGCCATAAGCCATAGGTGGGATACCAGGACAGAAAAGCAACTGAAGAAACTTCTTTATGTGATTTTTGTTCAAGACATTTATGCTCGCTTTAACAGCGGGTGATGAGCAGCTTTTGAAGAAGTGTCAAGGAGGCTCGCGAGTATGTAATTAAATAGCACGAACAGCTGAAAACGTCAAGGCCCAAATATATAAAAGAGGAGGGTATGTACTATATGAAGGAAGGACATTTTCAGTCCTAACCTTCAATAACAAGAACAGAATAAGACAAATGATGAATAAGACAAAGAATATTTCCGTGCACGAGGTCTCGCCTGCTCCACAGAAAAATCCTAACTCCGGCGAGTTCACAAAGGGAAACACAAAGAAGGGACCCTTAATGTCTCCCTCGAAGGACAGCTACTTCCCGAACGAGACAATACGAGTCTTAGGAATGTGGCTCCAGAGCAATCAGCCATGCGGCCATACGCTCGGCCTTCTCAAGCAATCGACCACTCAGGTCGCCAGGATGATCACGCGTGTGTCGCAGAAGCGGAGCGGTATGCGAGAGGGGGATACCCTGCGCCTGGTTCAGAGCCTCGTGCTCAGTCGCGTGGGCTACGCCCTCCCGTATTTCAACCTCAACAAAGGAGAAGTGTAAAGCGCAGATATCATCATCCGCAAAGCTTGCAAGACAGCCCTGCACCTACCAATGAACACCTTCGACACAAAACTACTAGCTCTTGGCGTTCACAACACCTTCGAAGAAATCAAAGAAGCCCAACTGGTCACGCAGATATCCAGGCTCCAGCAGACTCCTACGGGGCGCTCGCTTCTTAGGCGACTGGGGCTAGATGGAACTGCGGAAATCGAGAATCGTACTGCGAGCATACCGGACGCACTTCGCCAGACGCTAAAGGTTAGCTCCCTTCCCCAGAACATGGACCCCAACTTTCATGTGGCCCGTAGGGCAGTCCGGGCGAAGTATGTACAACAAAATTTAGCTACAAAATCCACAACGGTATACACGGACGCCGCTCCGTATACAGGAAGCTGACATAACAGCGCAGTGGCGGTAGCTATTGATTCCAACCTAAATGACCTAGCTATCGCCTCAGTCAGGGATTGCACGGCAACCGAAGGGGACGAGCTGGCCGTTGCTCTAGCGGTGGTAGCCGGGTATCGAAGCAACACGTCCCTTACCATTCTTACAGATTCGAGAGAAGCGTGCCGTAACTACATGAACGGCCGCATAGGTCGCGCCGTGCTCAGGCTCCTCCAGAGCGCGACCCCATCAAAAGTCACACACAATATCTACTGGCTACCAGGACACACCGACATAGCGGGTAACGAACGCGCCGATGAGGTAGCTCGAGGGTACACGAGCCGAGCTTCCTCCCAATCGGACGATCTACCCGAGCGAGTCGGCCCTACGTACTCAGACATTCTGAACTTCTATAAGGGGGTACGGATCCGCTATCCGCCGCCTTATCGGGATCTAAAACAACAAGAGGCAGTGTACTGGCGAAGACTGCAGACAGGAACATTCCCTAACCTGCAAATCCTAAGCAAAATTTGCCCGTCACAATATCGGGACACCTGCCCATGGTGTGGTAGCAAACTTTCCTTATACCACACCAAGTGGCAATGTAGAAATAACGACAGCTTTCGTAAAGAGCCGAGCGCGGAACATTGGGAGAGCCGGCTCTCCAACGGCGATCTGGATTGCCAACTAGGTCTGATTCAGCACGCCCAGCGAGCAGCGAAGCTCAGCGGAGCCCTGGAATAAGGACACCGACCCTGTGAGAAGACGGAAGATTGACCTCTTCTGCTACTAGCACAAGACCTTCCTAGAGCAATTAACGTATTTCCTATCCTGTCCTAACCATTGAGCCACCAAGGCTGGACATAATGCTCTATACCATTGTTTCGTTCAAGCTAAATGAAGTTCGGCTTAGTAGTGAGCTAGACAGTCAATAGTTGTGTTAACATTAAAAAAAAAGAGAGAAAAAGAGAAACACTGTGGCAAATTCACGGCCTTCACAGCACGCGAGCACTCTCAGGTGTCCTCCAAAATTAGTTTTATTATGTATGCTTTTCTGCTTAAACGTACAGCGACTATTTCACGCGGATCGGCGCCAAAAGTAGTTGCACAGACCGATTAACAACGTCGGTGTGCATAGATTTCTTTTTATAGTTGTCATTCAGTCATGGATATGCTTTCACACACGTGCTTAAGTTGAATGTATTGAAAGACGACGTTCGGCGGTGGACTGCTTCAAACACCAGGCGCTTGCTTTCTTCGCGCGTCTTGGCCGCGGCGTCAGACACGGCGTCGAGGAGCGAGTCACACTTGCTGAGAAGCTCAAGAGCTTTCACTGACCGAGAATCCATCGTAGCACCCAACACGCATTTTACGGCACAATTGAGAAAAGTTCGGTTCCTATTCAGAACACTCAAGAGAGGTTGCATGTTGTTATGCACGATGAAGCGATTGAAGTGCAGTGTTAGAAGCACGTAATTATGCTCCAAAGCACGGGCCAGCATGAGGGGAGCCTTTTTGTCTTCACACCAGTATCCCGTAAACAAGAGGTGGTGCAGGGTACGATTTACGTGAAACAGGACCTGAAGAGCTTTTACGTCCCGGTCGACGCACAGGTTCAGGTGGAACTCTGCCTCGCAGACGCTCTTATTCCGGGCAAGGCCGCTGATGATCTCGGCGACAGAAGCCTGAGAGTTCGAGATCGGACGGATGATGAGCTTTTTCAGGGTGTTTGTGGACTTCAGAAACAACACAATGGCCGCTGAGCTCACCGGCTCCTCGGGCCGACGACATTCGATGGTGAGTTCCGTCAGCGACGCACTGATTTCCTGAACCGCGGAAAACCACCTCACCACGCCAGAGGGAGCTGCGTTACCTGTCCATCCAACGTAGAGACGAGAAAATTGGACGACTTCGCTTAGATCTGCGGCATATCCTTCAAGTCCACGTGTGTTCCACGTCACATGTAGGCGGGCGGGCACATTTCCCTTAGGCGGCCACTCGGGCTGCCATTCTTCTGAAACGACAACATCGCCTAGACGTATCGATTCAAGAGTATGGTTTACAGCCAGGGCATCCACGAAGCTTTGCACCACTGCACCAGGAATTCGGTTCTGGGCGATGTCGAAATGCCTCAAAGAAGAGTTCACGCTCAAGGCTTTACCTAACGCGACCCCGCCAGTACGGCCGATCCAGTTCTTGCAAAGGGAGAGCTCCTGAATTGTGCTGTTTTCTCGGAGGATATCTGCGATAACAATTCCGCAGCTGCTTTTAAATATCAAGTCAGTAAGCTTGACGCAACTGAGTCCTGTGTTCCTGCGCAATGCTTGAAGTCCGTCCCACAGCGTAGAACGTGAGTGGTCAAGAGAAAGGTGAAGGGACAGAACCTTCAAAGTGTCATTTTGTTCCAGGGACTCAAGGATGATGCCTACCACGTCTTCTTCCATATAAGTCACGGAAAGTTTCCGCAATGTTTTGTTGCGCTTTAGACAGGCAGCGAGCAATTGACCGCTCGCTTTGGAGAATTCGTCGAAGCCAGCAATCTCGAGTGAGCTCAAACTTGTGGAAGCATTCGCGGCGCTGAGCAATTTCTTCGCTACTATTCGTGACATGTCATTCCACAGCACCAGGCGGCGCAAGTTACCCCACTTAATACCGTTCGCGATGGCTTCCGCTGCTCGGCGGTCGATTACAAGTGGTGTGATATCCAAGGACTCAAGTCGAAGCGACACTTGTCCTAAAGCGGCAGCCAGAACACTGCACTGGCGAATTTTGCGCCAGCTTTCGCTCATGCCGACCGGGTGGGCTTCAACTTTTACGAGACCCTTGCTAGCCAGCAGTGCTTCGCTGAGCAGGGATGGAAAACACATTATCGGAATGGCATTGGTCCCCAAGACCAGTCGCTTGATGCATTGGTGGTGTTTGAGTAGCCAGTAGAGCAGGATGGCGCCTTCAATTAAGGAGCTATCGGGAAGTATGATGTCCACGTCGACGCTTTGAACCGTTCTCAACGTGAATGCACTGGGGGAGTGCTCTGTGAGTTCCATAGCAACTTCGCATAAAGTTTCGTTCAAAACGGGTAAATGCCGCGCTATACGGCAGTTTGTACGGCCACAAAGGGCTTTCAGGTCCAAGCCGCGCTCTTGTAACGCTGCCAATAAACTGTTTACTCTGGCCACCAGACGAGCAGAATCGAGACAGCGGATTTCCTCCTTGGCGCCTCCGATATCACTGCAGGCCGGCTCCATGCCGCCGTTTTCTGTAAAGAGTACAGACATTTTTTTTTTTTTTCAAGTGATATGTAAGGATATAGAATACGTGGCTCATCGTGTTGTATTCGCCTACGTAGGCTGAATAATTTCATTTGTTTTCTTTATTTACCCGGATATCATCCTGGTCGGGTCCCAAGGCTAAAAGCTGTTATAACAGCTTGACGAAGCTGTGGAACCCTATCGCTTGGCATATCGTGGTGCAACAACTGACAACAGCAAAGCAGAAACAAAAAAAAAAACATGGGATTTGATACCAGTAATCGAGTTAAAGTGTTATGTTAAAACAGCGCTATAATTTACAACGAAGGTTTTACTCATGAAGCATATGTCTTTATATATACACACAGAGTGATATAAAGTGAACAACTAGATCTGTCGGGTGACAAATGTCACCTTCTCCCTTCCAAAAAAGACCTTTCCTTGTATTAAAGAAATGCTGCTTACACATGCTTCTTCACCATCTGCCATGTTTACTGCCTCAATAATTTCTCTTGCTATTTGGTCTTGGTTTTGGCCTATTACTTCTGTCTTTTGGAAGCACGGTTCACACTTGCAGTCCTGGCAATGGCCAACAAGATTCCCGTCCCTTTTCTGCTTTAAATTATTCTTGTGCTCACGGATACTATCATTTAAACAGCGCCCCGTTTGACCAACGTATGCCCTGCCACATGTCAACGGAATCCTATACACAACTGCTTTTTTCGCATGCGACCGCAGGGGGTGTTTCCACTGACGTTCCTTCCTGGGAAGGAATGTTCAACCAAATCGCCCAACAATCCACTTTGAGTTGAAGTAATTTATTGTTCATTTTATTGTTTCTGGCTGTTACTCGACATCAACAGTGAGAACAGCTTCCACATAAGGCAAAAAAAAAAAGAATGGGGGGTGGAGAGGAGGGGTGAGAGAATACTTAAGATCCACCATGAAACGTGGTCCCTGGCATGGTTTCAAGCTGGAAGACTTCTGAGCAAGACTGCTTCTTTATTGGCGGGCCTTATCACGACACGTGTGTGTGGCGGTGCTTTATGGGTGAAAAAGAGTATGGGGTCACGTGTTTTTTTTTTTTTTCATTTTCTTTTTCTTTCTATTTCATTGTTTGGGTCGCTGAAACCAAAACGATGTGACAGAAGAATTTCTAGTGATACATTATTCTTCGATTGTAGACGAACACTTGTAATACCGTACCCAACTTTACAGACATGAAAAGCCGCAACAAAATTTTGGTTCCGAGCTTCCACTAGTGTTATAAAAGACGTCATGGCACTAACATCTCTCGCACTGATAAATGGTGTGTCATTGTTATCTGAGTAATGATCACTTATGAATTCGCACCTCCTGCCAATATTTTCATATTTACGACTTTAAGAAACCTTCATAGCACAGCCTAGACTAGCTCATATGGGTAAAGTCGTCTTCTGTAAATGCCACTCGAAGATACTCGTCTCATTTTTAGTTGTGAGAGGCAAGGGGTAAAGTGGAAAAAATAAAAGGAAACGAGTTTAAGAGGCATTTCGAACCATATGAATGATATAAAAGCTCGAAGTATACTTTTCAGGTCGCAAAAGGCAAAGATGCGGTCTACGTGTATAAACAGATAAAAAAAAAAGCCGGTTGATGGAAACACTGTCATATAGGATTTAGAAAAGATAAGTAGGGATCAAGCTATCTTCATTGGTCGTACGGTAATTCTTCAAATCTGCGGATATTGCATTCGTAAATGTTGGCAATAGGCACAGCAAACATCACTCGAATGCTTAAACATAATTATTTCCCCTGTCATGCCACCTGCACGTGTATAACATAGTACTGAGATCTCGGCGACTTAAATAGATGTTTACAAATGACAGCTTTTGTGAGCGCACCAAGCGGGTCAGATTACACACGATTAAATGCGTATAAAGTATTTGCTTACTTGACACTGCAGCCAGCTTCCGTTTGCAACAACGATGAACGCGCTATATATGCTCTTCAGATTCACGAAGCTCGTTGTACACCACTAACCATTTTATCATAACGATTTCCAAGCGGCGCCGATGCAAACGTTACGTCAGAAAGGGTTGAAATGCAAGCGGGACGGTCGTTCCACTCAATCGAGAGAAGGTTTTACACCGACACAGCCACAGAAGAGCCCAATGGCACAGTTGTCCGTCACTGCCTCATTGCAAGCCACGCATACAGGCCAACAAATAAATGATATGCGACTGCAAAACCACAGACTGGAGAGCTCGTGTGGCTCTGTTCAGGTACGTAGGCACAAAAATCGCTGGCCACGACAGCTCGAAGAGCCGGACTTGATATCAACACGACGCTCATAGCGCGTGGTGGGAACGCGAACCTCGGGAGCTGACGACAACACGATGGCATCGCTGCGATCAGCTCGATGAATGGGTGGAAAAAAAAAACGTCATACCATCCACGGATGCTCTTGCCTCGCGGGGAAGAGCATGGATGGGAAGAGCTGGCTTGGAGGGCATATCGATTCAGTCACGTGATAGCAAGAGGTGACGTTGTCTTATGTATAACGTGACGTAGACGCTCCGTCTTTTTTCTTCTTGTTGACTACTGGAAACCTTGACAGGATAGGGAACAGCAAGATCGTGCATTCCTCCTCCGCCCTGTCTTTCTCACTCTCCACGTCCGGTTGCACCCTTCGAGGATCTCCATTTTCGTCTCTCGCCGTGGAAAAATTCGAGCTATGGTTACAACTTTACTCGCTTTCGTGTAGCGCGACGTTGACCCGACGCAGTTTCTCAGCGATTTTAGTGTTCGGCTGTCATGTCTGCAGAGATTGCATAAAATTCTGTCTGTACCATTCTACCCCGCCGCGGTGGCTCCGTGGTTAAAACGTCCGGCTGCTCAATCACGATACCCTGGTTCGAACCTGATCGACAGCCGGCGGCTGCGTTTCGACGAAGGCGAAGGGGAGAAGCATCCGTGTGTTTGCATTTATTAAAACGAAGCGCCCCCCCCCCCCCCAAAAAAAAAATAATAAAACGCGGACAGAGAAGGCAGAGACACGATGCGAGAGCTTCTCCCAACTGAATAATTGAAGGATTAACATATACTATGAAAAAAAGTGTGGAGCATAAAAAAGAAATACGGTAAAATCAAAAAGATCTGGGAAACCAGCAAGACTGAAAAACAAAGCCATGCAGTGCGGCTTAACAACTGATTGTAAGTGTCATATGTTCTAGGCGTGGTAGCCCCGTGAGATGGGAACTTCTCAACTCGGTTGCTGGGTGGAGGCAAGAGGTTATTGTAACTTTTCAAAGATGGGGAAATAAAATTAGACAGTCTCTTCGATGACTCTTAAGAGGAGAATGGCGAGAGCCTACCCTTTCTCTCATATAATTTGCCTATCATAGGCGTTTGTTGCTACATATAAGTATAATTGGTTTAAAGGAAAGGAGGGACGCAGTATCTGTTACACTTTCTCTGACAAGTGTGAGTTTCGACGGTACACAATCGCTCCTATCGCGTGGCGTTCTTTGGCGTGCGTTGAAGTGTGAAATTGCAGATGGCAGGAACGCTGGACAAGAACACATCTCGCGGAATCTCGCGGAATATGACAAATCTCGCGCACAACTCTCGAGCGCACGACCGCTCATGTCGTACTATACATTGCTACTGTACAATTTTGGTGGTAACTAATCACTGCTAACTAGTTGCTGTTAATGACTATCCTATTTAATTATTGTTTTTTGTACCCAACTAGTGGTACTTTCTGCTAATTACGTAGTACTAATCAGTACACAATCAGTGAGAACTAATTAGTGGTAATCAATTTACAATTTGTGATGATAGTTGGTAAATAATACCTAATTAGTTATAATCAATTAGTTGTAATCAGTGCCCAATTAGTGTCATAATTAGTGATGATTGTTAAGAAGTCTTGTGGTTAAGTAACTATAGTAACTGATAACTATAGTAAATGTTTATATGGCCATTTTTTGGGTCGCTGCCAAAGTGTGACACTCTTTGCGAAGGACAACAGTATGAGCCATCAAAGGCTTTCACCTTAATAAAGAAGGACAAATGCGAGCGCTTGTGAAGCATTGGTTCTGGTGGCTTAGCCGCGCTCACGGTCCGAAGAATGGCTGTCTCTCGTCGAACCGTACGGCTCTGGTTTCTTCGGTCGGCCGCAGCGTCGCGGGAACGGAGAACCCGTGTCGCGTGGTCTCTCCCACGGTGCAGTCTCTCCGAAGCAGCCGGCTCGCAAGCGCGAAGGAGACACTGCTGCTGGAGTGGCCGAACGTCTGTTAGCCAGGAGCCGAGGTAGCTGCTGTGGGTCGGATAACCCACACAACAGTAGGTGCTAGTAGGTGCGACGCGCCTCTGCACCGGGTACAAGTGACCCTAGCGACACCACTGGCCAGACATGCGGTCCAGAAACTTTTCCCCCGACAGTACGTAATCTCATCTTTTTGTAAAGTTGATGGATATCTCACCGTGCCACTTCTCCGCTGCTATCACGATATGGAATGCCTTAACTTCTCTTGTACGCATCACTACGTCTTTGCCAAGTACAGCAGTCTTATCGAAACGGGGGACGGCGTTTACATATCCGTCAATGTTCGGGCAAATTTTCGAGGTTTAAACAATTCTTGTATTCAAACAAGCGGACATTCAAACAACGACCGGTCTGCCCTATATAGTATTTATCACAAGACAGAGTAATCTTGTAAATTACCTGCTTTCTGCACTGCACAAATCTAGATTTGTGATTAACGGTGTGACGGAAGTCTATGCGACGCACATATCACGCGCACAGACTTTCCGCTCCATGCGCCGACGCCGCCAGCCGCCAGTTTTTCATTGCATTTGGTACGGCACGGCGACGGTGCGTCGGAATTTCGCCGCGCTCCATGTGGGTGGCCCTTTAGGGGAATATGTGGTTGAAGCCGTCGTCGTACTCGCCGCTTCGGCATAAGACATTGCGACGCGAATTTCCTCTTCCCGCCTTCCTATATCCCTCTCAATAGCTGGAGGGGAGGTGGCGCGATGAAATTGAAGCCAAGCGCCCCAATATTGTGGTGGCAAAAAGAAAAAAAAAACACGGGCTGCCACGCCACCACACGCTAAGAGACCGCACGCCTTTTCGCGCGCAGTGCCGGGATTTTCCCACTTAAAACGTCTCCGTAAACTCGCTGATGCACCCATGCTTGTTCATCAGTGGTATTGAATTGCTTGTTTTGTTGAACGTCGAAGTTGGCAATAAAAAAATATGAGAGAGCTGTTGCATCACAAGTGAGTATGAGAATGCTGCTCTTAGAATTTGGCATGAAGTGCACCACGCGATAGCGTATCACGCACACGGACGATGGTTTCTCCCTTTTGGAATTTTGTAAATGTCTGCTTTTTTCTTTTAAATGTTTTCAAAAATTGTATGCACCGTTTGACATCATTGAATCCACAGCCTAAAATTTTTCAATTTTGGGCTTTTTTTATTTATAACTGATCAATTACGCGCTCTGAAATATGTTATTTAGCATCGTCAAGCATTGGTTTTTCATTCCGAGCGTTTTAACAGCTTTGTACCCTTCTTTTTTCAATATTTCGTGGTTCAGTTATTTTAGTTCATCAGGTAAGCACTAGCCCCGATGTGGTCCAAGTTTCCGGAGCGCTCCACTAAAGCGTCCCTCATACCTGAGCCGATTTGGGACCTTAAATCCCACAAGCCTACCAACCAACCAATTACACAATGCACATTTTCTTGTCATCAAGCATTGGCTTTTCTTTCTCAGCATATTTGCACCTTCGAACCCACTTTTCAATTTTTCATTTTAATTATTTCAATTTTTCATTTCATCAATTGCACACTCAGCATTTCCTTAATTAGCATCAGCAAGCATTGCTTTTCATTCCGAGTAATTTGACACCTATAGCCCCCTTTTCAAATTTTCATTTTGTTTATTTGTTTTCTTCAACAATTATTTAATTCCACTGATTTCATTAATCTCACATCGCCTTATCACGTATACCAGTCAATCATCAATCACTACAACCATAGACTACCATAATACGGTTTTTTTACGTAGACCCCGATTATTTCACACACGCGGTGGTGCCAACTAATACTACTGCTACTAATACTACTGCTATTAGTACATACTACTACTACTACTACTACTACTACTACTACTACTACTACTACTACTACTACTACTACTACTACGAGCAGTGTAAGCTGTCGCTTTTATGTAACATGAACTAGAATTACGCTAAAAAGTACTAGAAGGCTGCAGCGACTGCACTACCAATCCTGCTACCAGCTTTTTGCCCACTACAAGGCTGCCACCGGCTTCACGCCTGTTCATTGGTATGTTAGTAGGCTCTTACTGCAACAGCAGTTTTTTTTTTTTTTTTTACATCCTCCCACGGCATGAGTGAGTGTACCGATGACGTAGAATGGCGGTGGGAGATAGAAAAGAAACGGAAGCCTGAATTTGTATTAGGCCGCAGCAGCAAGTTGACAAGGGCGTGCTGCTGAAACGGAGGACGAGTGATGTCGATAAGAGTAGCATGCCGAAACCAAGCGATAAAGTACGTCAGGGATCACTTCGCAGATTCCGAAATGATTATCTCTGCGGAGAGAGCCCCAAAGCCGAACCTAGACGGCGTGGGAACGTCAGACGGTGCTGGACCTTATAAAAAATGGAAATAAATAGTTGCGTAAAAGAGAATGAAAGTTTATGTAATGACGTGCAATGTACTGGGGTATAGGAAGACCAATTATCAACAATATGATCACGCTGCGATTGTTGCAGGTGGGTGCTGAGGGACTCGAACCCACGACCCTCGCCTTGTAAGGACGATACTCTCCCAGGCCTCTCAAAAGACTTAAAATATCACCTTTTGATGATGGATCTTTAGGGAAAATATCAATTGCTGCGCCTTTAAGCTTAGTTGTTGCGGTTATTTACGCTGCAATAACCAATTGTCATATGGGGCTTTATAAAGTTTACATTCACTAGTTATAACGTCATAAACAAAATATATGATATTTATTCTAAACTGTTATAAAGTTTCAGTCTATAGATTTTTACTTTTCTTGGGCATTAAAGACTTTATTTGGTCTCTAGAGTAATTGTTGGCTACGTTAGAGATTATGATGATACAGTAACTCTACATAAATGGACATTCAATGATTTTCTTAATTGCTGGAACCACCGATCTAAATATGTACAAGAAAATTTTACTCCTTTGTTTGGCAAGGTAGAAGGATGCGGGTATACCCTACAGAACAGTGTTTCTGAGAACATACTTGGAACGTGCAGTTGATTCAAAAAGAAGGCATTACGCAGACGCTTATTCAAAGCAGCAAAAAAAAATTAATTCAGGAATGCGAATTACGAGGTTACACATCAGTAGAACATGCTAAGAAGCGGTAACAACGGCAGGAACGTATGAGCATCAACATTCTAAAGCACTGGCGACACCGCACTCGGAACTTTCTGAAGAAAAAAACGCTTGGAGGAAAATTACTCCCCTCGTGGAAGGTTGCAGTACGTGACCAAAACTGTACGCGCGGTATAAGCGAACAAGTTATGGACATGCGCGCGATTAAAATAGGTTGACGAAATTTCTGGGTCAATGTTTTGTATGTGATAGATATTCATAATTAGACAATTAACAAAAGTTGCCTTATCATTTAGTCTTTAAAATGTTGTGTTGTTTGTGCGTGTTACTAAGCGATTGAGTCAATTGCGTGTGTGTGGTACAAGGCGTATACCGCGTCGTAAGTGCATTGGTACAAAAAGTATGAAGGCTTAATGTAACCAACCCATTTCTCTTTAGGCAATGTAATTATCGTCCAAAGATTATTCCGGAGCGCTCAGTACGCCTCCGTACGGCACGTCTCAATTATTTCACTCTCTCACACGATTTTCATTACGGCGCGGTTGAGGTGTACATCTCGAGACATCAGAATTTAAGCGAACAGATAGCGATAACGGGACATGTACGGAAGCCACACGAGTGATAATTTGAAACATTTTATTTACCGCAGCGCGAAAAAAAAAATTGGAAGGAAGCTTAAGCTTTGAGTGTAGACGCGGTAGCACTTCTAACACCGCCTTTTCATTTCGCGGATGGGTGAAATTTATTTAAATTTAAATGTTAACCTTTAAGTTTTCAAAATTATTGTTACTGTAACATCAGTGCACCTATCAATCCCACGTTGATGAGCCATACGCACAACAGCGCGTTTCTTTACGGTGTGGTCAGATGTGCATGTATATAGATTTTTGTGCAGTGGAACCGAAAAACACAAAAGAAACCATTAAAGTCTCGCGTTTGCAAGCGGCCTCTCTTAGCATGCCGCGCTTCATATATGGAGCAACGCTTGCATAGAAAGCCAGTCGGTGCTAGCTCCAGCTTTGATTCTGTGTGTCAATTTCGCACTGCGCGTTCCGCATACACTTCTCACACATAACATCACGCTATGGAGATAAGGAACACCTATACAGGGTGTTCTTTTTTAGCCATTTTCAAGCCTCTATTAGCTCTACTTTAAACCCTATTATATACGCCTGCGCAGTCTGTGTTGGTGGGTTTTACAACAAGGTGGACATAATGCACATGTTAGATTTCGGTAATTAGACAATTAATTACCGAAAATTATCAAACCAACTTGTTTCTTTTTATTTTATTGAGGCAGTATTTTGAAGTTGGACACCGCGTCAATATCAAAGGTGAGTCCCGTCTCTAAATTTCCTTAATCGACAGTGGTTCTTAAAGAGGCCCTGCAACGCTTGTCCGCAATGCTTTAGACGAATTATTTATGTCCCGCAGATGCCGAATCAAAACGAATTACAGGAATCGGAGCCCTATATGTTATTAAGAATGAATTTTCAAAACACAAACAAACAATTGACCTGGACTCAATTTTCCCGGCCTTTCCATGACGAAACGTGCGTGGCCAATCGAAACAACCTACGTCACTACAATGTCGCGGAATATATGTCTTATGTTTGGTCGCTAAAGTTGGCGAGATCTTTTTCGTGGCGCCTCGCAGGATAGAATGAGGAAAAAAGAGACCGGGAGTGGGCAGGGGAAGGAGACATTCTTTTATCATCATGCACCCCCAACTATTGTGCTTTTCCCGGGAGTAGTAGTAGCAGAAAACGTTTATTAGCCAGGAAAATATAAAACTCTTGGAAAAATTACAATCATTGTTTTCATTTCGAAACACTACTGGCCTTGGCTGCCGCTCTAGCCTGTGCAACGAGTGCGCGCTGCAGTTCAAGCTCCGAGCAGAGCAGAGAGGTCATTGCTCCTTCGTTTTAAATGTTTTGATGTCCGAGGGTTTCGGGCCCTTGCACCCCATGTGATGTGGTACGTGTCGGGCCTATCGTCGCACCATGTACATTCACATTTATGGCGCTCGGGAAAAATGATGTTGTATTTGAGGAGATTGGGGAATCTATCTGTCTGGAGTTGTCTCCAGTCCCGAGCTTCCTGAGCATTTAGCTTCTTGTGCGGAGGGGGAACGTGCTGTCGTTACTTTCTCAGTAGGTGGACTCGGTCGTGTGCTGTAAGTGGCGGAAACTTCGGGAAAAGAATTTGAGTCGGCGTTGGAGCCCGCTCTAGGCCGTCGCCATACTGGATCACAAGCAGGACTGCTGCAACTTCTGCCTCGCTGATTGTCGTGTGTTTCAACGATGCGCTGACAACCTCGTTGTGGGATGAGTTCACAGCAACTGCAGTCGCCCTCGTGATCTCGCTGTATGTTGCTGCGTCGACATACACTGTGTGGGGACTGCGTTCCGCAGTTTGCTTGATCTATTTTATTCTGGCTGATCGTCTGCCAGACTCGGCTCCACTCGACATGTTTCTTTTTTTTTTAGAAATTGGGGCGATGTGGACCCTCGAGCGATATGTTGTTGAGAGGTTTGTCGTGCTCTGAAGGATTTGGACGTCTGCCGGGTAGCCAACCCGCTCCAGAATCTGCCTTCTGGTGTCTGGAGAAGTAGGCGTGCGCGTTGCGAGAGGAGGACGGCCTCCTGAATTTCCTCGAATAAGTTGTTCACTCCAAGAGCCTGTAGTTTGGCGTTTGAAGTATAGGTAGGAAGGCCAAGTGCATGTTTGTATGCAGAACGTAAGCTGACATTTACTTTGTTGAGTTCTTGTCAAATTAATGTTAGGTATGGTAGGCCACATGAAATGCGGACTACCACGAGTGCTTGGATGAGGCGTAGTATGTCCTCCTCCCGCATGCCTGTCCGGTTGCGTGCGACTCTTCTGATCATTTTCGCGACTTGCTGCGTTGCAGTTGATGGCAACTTGATGGCATGGTAGCTTTTCTGTTGCTCTGGAGCTATAAAACTAGGATGCGGATTTGTCGGACTTCTCGCACGGGTACGCCGTGTAGGAGAACCTGGATATCCCCTGGTGACCTGTAGCCAAGTCCTTCAATGCGGATGATCTCCGACTTTTCATGTGCACAGCGGAGTCCACACTGAGCGGCCGCCTCCTCGACTCAGCGGGCAGCTTGCTGCAGAATTTTGTCCTTGCCCGCCGAGAGCCTTTGAATATCCATATAGTTATATCGTAGCTATACAGTGTGAATTCAATATTTTAAACTGTTTGAAGGCGTCGGGCCACACCAATCATGGCTATATTGAAAAGGAGGGGGGAGATTATCGAGCCCTGATTCGTTCCTTTGTGCAGCATGTCCTGGGTGTCAAAACGTGTTTCGCCCATGCCGATCGTAGCCGTTCTTTTCGACACGAAATTTGGACGTAGTTGAAGACGCGTTACCCGCAATTAAGGTTGCTTAGTTCTCTTAGGAGGGCATCGTGACACACGTTGTCGAATGCGCCCTTGATATCAAGTGCCATCACAATGTGCTCCCCTTCGCTGGGAATGTGCGCCAGGACTTCCACCTCGAGTAGAAGGAAGGCGTCTTGGGATGATAGCCCGGATTGGAAGCCGATCTTGTAAGAAGGGAAGTGGTTGTTATCTTCAGTATACTTTTGAAGGCAGAACTGTTGCCAGTTCTGGTGCGAGAGTTGCGCGGCGTATGTTTTGGCGTCTTCCGTGAGCGTGGCTATACGGACTCGGAGTTGTCGGTTGAACTTTCGTTCTTCCAAGGACGAACGAGCTTCGCGCGCTCATCCCATAGTTTGAAAAGGTGCCTGTTTATTTCAGGTGTCTCGTTTGTGTGCTGTGCTACTTTTGGGGCGGTATTGTGTGCCTGGAGAAGGGCCGTACACCAGTCATAGATAGATGTTATGGGTACCGAGGGGGATTCTGAGTTGCGAATTTTTTGCCAGTCCGTTATTCTGGCTGGTCCGATGCTTCTCCGGAATTTGCACGAAGTGATAGAGTTGCTTAGGATGCAGTGGTCACTCCCCATTGTTTCAGATAGGTTGGTCCACTTCGAGTGGCCTACATTCTTTACCAGGGTGAGGTCAGGACAGGAGTCTCTGGTCACACAATTCCCCTCTCGTGTTGGAAAGGCAAGGTTGGTGAGAAGCTCCAGTCAGAGCGTGTGTATCCCTTTCACTATAGACTGCCCTATTGCAGTGTTATCGCGATACCCCCACTATCTGTGGGCGCGCGTGAAAATCTCTCACGACCACGAGCTAAATACGCTGCGCTTTGTGAGAAGCAGCCAATAGTACACCAGGGAAGCCACCTTTCCTAGGCTTGGGTGGCTTGTAGATGTCCACGACAATGTTGCTTGCTTGGCCGCGCTTGTTGGGCACAACCTCGACCGTCAATTGCTCGGCGTCCGTTACTGGTAGAGCGTGTTCAATGACAGTAATCTCTTTTGCCACTATATTGCGACCGATGGCATCAGGGGCTGACCGATCGTGTAGTATCCTGCAAGTGACGAGGCTTTGTCGGCTCCCACTTCCTGCCGGCATATAAGGTCTGGACGGGTTTGAGTGGTGGCAATGAACTGTTTGAGGAGACCGGCTTTGCATTTGTAACCTCTACAATTCCACTGCCAGATTTCTATGCGTTCTGCATTTTGGTCGCTTTTAGAGTGCCTGGCCATCTTGCGCGTGTCGAAATGTGGCGCTACCCCCATCACTGCTGCCTGAGCTAATTCAACTACGTGTTTGCGAGGGGCCCTGCCCATGTTCTGCTGGCGAGGCTCGTTTACGCCATTGAGTTTTGAAGTGCCTGAATGGTGGTTGTATGTTTGTTTACTGAAGTCTCGTGTCGCGCGAGTGTCTGGTGAATGACCTCTGTTTTTTCCGTTAGTGTTAGGAGAATTGCGGACATTGAGACTTGCAGGCAATGCATAATCCGTCTTCAGTGTCTATTTTGGCGCTTTGCGACGCAATTGTAGCCTGCATCTGTTGGAAAAGGGGGTCATTTGAAGGAGCGTAAGAACCCTGTGCTTCCCTGCCCAGCTCACCTGCTTGTGGCCTTGTGGAGCTTTTTTTCCCAGTGCTTGGCTGGAGGGGCTGGCGGCGGGACTGGCTCTTCGCCCGGGATGTGGAGCTGGATCGCCTCCGTGAACGGTTGTTCCTTCAACCTGGATCCTCGCCATCCATTGAGAACCATCTGTTGTTGTAGATCTTGGGCCCCATCTCTTTCCGCGACTGGTGAGATGACTAGTCGCCGCGGTCAGTGGCGGGTCGTGGTGTTCTAGCAGGCTTGAGACGTTTCGGGCACTGTCGGGTTCCCGTCTCGTGGTGGCCGCCACATAGTCTGCATTTGGGCTGGCATTGATGAGTGTGAGGTGGAATCTGGACCTTGCACAGGCGGACAATTCGAGCGTTTGCTGTCGGACAGACGTCCTGGCGATGGCCGAGTTGCATTGATATCTGCAGAACTGCCGGGCTGGTCTGTACCTGAAACACGGGTATTCGCAGCCGTCGTAGTACACTGATCGAAGGAGTTGGAGTCCTTCGAGTGTGAGAAGTGCTGTCGTCGAAGAGCCGAGGATTCTGGCATCTAATAGCTTGGATTGTCTCTGACGCGCACACCTGCCATGAGGGTGTCGCATGACTCATGTGGGTCCAGTCCGTGAATGATCCTTCTGAGTTTAATAGCGGGAAACGGGACGTACACGCGCACGGTGTGGGGTCTCTCGTCCCAAGTGAGGTGGATAATTCGACAGAGCTCCGCCGCTGTGACCTCGTGCGGAGTGCTGATCACGAGGATGTTGGACCCGGCATGGGGCCGCAGGATGTACTTGTCTTTCACGTTGGTCGGGTCTCGGCAGGAACGAACTAGCGCTGCCGAAATGAGCCGAGCCGGGTAGTTCTTGAGTGCAAGTCCATGTGTTCGTCGGATGACGACATTGATATCGTTTTTCGGAAGGCGTTAAAATTTGGGGCGGCGGGTGCCCACTTGATTGGTCTCTTTCGGTGGCTGTCCTGACGTGTTCGGTGGGTTTCCGCCCACGGAGGCTTAAGAATAGGTGGTAGATGAATTTTTATCTTGCCTGGACTGTCTGCGGAGCTTCTGTGTCCGTCGCTTGTGTACTGCATGCTCCCAGCCTGGACCACCGTCAAGAAGTGAGCTCGCATTCTCCACGGTGAAGAAGAGAGAAGTTCCTGGCTCTGCGGGGAATTATAAGCCCGATCCTTCATCGCCCCTTTCTCTCTATCAGCAGGCATCTTACAATAGCGAAGAGCGAGTGACGAGGTGATTGAATTCCTTCCTTCCGGACGTTTGCACCGTGCTGACCATACTTTGGCCGCTTTGGCCAAGATATGCTTTGGCTGCAGAGCTAGAGTGCACTAGTGCCCTTCTGTGCACTGTAGCATTGCCACAAGTAGCTGTCCACGTGTATAGGTCGTGAAAGCAGCGAAGGCATGGAGGAAGGAAACAACTTAGGAGAGGCCCTTGCCATTTCCAATGCATTGGAGAAAGTGTGGCGAAAGTGACGTCAAAATTTAGGGTTAGCCAAGTCGGGCCATTGTTGCTATGAAAACTCGGGCCACTAGCAACAGTGTTGCTAAGGCCGTAGGTACGTGAGCGTCACGGAGAAAGAAAATGTGGAGGGTAAAGGAGGAAGAGAGACGTACGTTCCAACGTCCGGTCGCGGCGCGGCCGCGCCGGATACAAAAAAATTACGTCAGGGCCTCTTTTAAGTTCTTTCCTTCCTCCATGAGTGAAGGTCTGCGTAGTAACCAGCGCCTCAGTTAGTGCTTTTTCACTCACTTGCTTTGCAGTGCCTTTGTGTAAAGCAAACATGTTGGATTCATTTGCTTAATATTAAATACAGCAACACGACGTAACAAATGTTTCCTAATGGGCAGAATTTGCAGTGCATTTGCTAGTTATTCAATCGTCAAACCTGCGCCTGTCGACGTCATATACGCTGCAAAGAATCACTACTGTGCGGCGACACCGTCATACCACGATTTTTCTTCCCGAGCAAATGAAAATATTAAATACAGAAACATGCGCGTTACGACCGGGGGTGTAACATCGCCATAACTCAACAATCGCAACGAATAGCAAAACAACGCACTCAAATTATGTTGCAGGACCCTTTTAAAAGCATCTGAAAGCTCCTATAAAGCTTGCTTTCCCGCCCTGCGTAATCCTATAATGACGTCATTATACGGTGTAATGCAGCCAAAATCACATTAACTTCGACATTTTCAAGTACACCAACAGCGTCCGTATTTGACGCACGAGAAATGCTACAGACACGACTTTATAAAAGTGAATTACCGAAAATTCAGCTCAACGAGCTTTGAAAGGCGCAGTGTCGATTACGAAAATTTAAAGACGGGACTCGAATTTAAATTTTGGTGTCACAGGCCTCCTACTTCACGATATAACATAGTGCCCTCTAAAATCAAAAGTTATCCTTTAATAAGGAAACTGTTTTTAACGAAGTGTCCAATCACCCAGATCGATCACGCACGGGATGTCGGCCTTCCTATACAACAATCACCCTCAAGACGCTGCATGGTTCGGGGTATGAGGTCGAAAGCCCCACGTGGTGTGCACAGTTATATGTGGGATTTTTCGTCCTTAATTGTCCCCTGTTGAGCTTTTCCGCGTCACTTCTGACCTAGCTCGTGGCACGTGTTCTTTGTATCAATATACGCAAACCTTATTTTATTAGTAAGCAGTTGTTAGTTCGTACTTCGCCGTTTCCTAAGAATTTAGCACGCGGAAGGCACCCTGCATATCCAACTAGGCCAAGTTCTCGCTCTCTTGATGTGCACAGACCAATAACGCGTAGTGAAACACGTGGTAGCAGCATGAGCTTACTCAGCTTAGTTCCATCGTAAGCGCAGCTCGCAAATGTCGCGCACCATGGTCGTTTCGAAGCTACCTCACGTCTCCCGTAGTTTGGCTCTTAATCATGGGAAGTATATCGAAACATTGATACGGGATTTAGGCTTAAGTTCAAGATAACTTTATCCGTCTATATAGTCATTGCAATGCAGCAAGTCGAAAGTCCCGCGTCGTAAATATCTGCTCTTTCTTGTTTGTTTGTTTTTTTGTTCCTGCTCCAGGTTCTACAACGGTTCCATGCAGCAAGTGACGGAGCCATCGATTCTATTCAATAATCATTTATTATTTCGCTCGAAACGAGGATGCTTACGCCGACATATCGGACTGTATGTATTCCCAACGCTGGCATATTCATAAACCTTTTTCGGTAATCGTCGTATGCTGGGTATCGGTAGCAGACGAAATTGTAGGGCTACCCTTCAGCCGCTTCTGCTATGTACATTGTCAGTGAAGCTTGCACAGTTGATAATTTGGTAATAAACTGTTTGCAATTGTACGTGTTTAGAAGGAAAATTCTCTCTTTTTTTTTAATTGAAATATGTCACACTGTGCGAAAACCTTAGTTTTCCTTTTCGCCGCCAGGACAGTATATTTTCAATATGGCAGCCGTCAGCTTATTCTGCCGGCTGCAATAGTCGCACTGTATCGCTTCGTTTCCTTTAGCTAATCTCGCTAAATGCTGCACCTATGCATGTGCAAGGATGAGAGCCGTTTCGTTCCTGGACAAAGTCGAGTACGAATTTGTGCGCAACTTTCTGCAGCATGCAATCTGCCTTGGAGACGTCGACAATGACAAGGTGAAGTGTCGTTTTGCGCGCCTTCCCAGCCGTGTGCTCTGGCAGAATCTTTCACATGATGAAAGCGGGCTTGAAATCGTCACACAGGTTCAGTTATAAGCTGTGTCATTAACTTAGTTGTAGTTTCTAATGAAAGCAGTACTCTACCTTGGAGGATTCTTCTATAACATTGAATCAAGTCGCTATTTCTGTTTTCTCGGGATGCTGTCAAACGAAGTTGGATGCTTACATGTAATCGTTTTTTTACTCCAAAGGCAAACGTTAAGCGCTGGAGAGCAGTTCTTAAATGTTTATTGGTTTGTAGGGTTCAGTCTCACATCTTTTACTTATTTGCAGGCTCTGCGGTCCAAAAAACAAAATTCTTCTGACTGGAAAACACAAGTAATGCATGTTGTACGCGAGTCTGAGAAGCACTGCTGGTTCAAATCTCAACGCTTTTTTCATTCATGTTACCAACACCTTCTAAATTATAACTTCCTTTGTATATTTAATGGAATAAATATCACTCAAAAATCATCAAGGTAATGAAATACAGCTTACAGCTCCACGCGCATTCGGCGAAATAGCATGCACAAATGCATGCGAAAAGAAATTGTGGGCGAACGATGCACGTGGTGCAGCGCCGTGACTGAATATGGTAGCCATCATATGTGCAGAAAGCTTGGCTGGAAACAGCTTAACGTGAAAATAAAAGGGCATCTCTGAATTCGCTTGCTTAGCTTTACGAAATGTGTGTTAAATGCTTTATAATAATTTTACTAGTAATACCCTTCCTACTTATCACAAGGCAAAATAAAGCAGGGATACTGTTAACACTAGGAAGGTGCGGCTTGTGCAAGATGTGGATTACATTGATTTCAGTCCATTTTCACTGTTTTCTGCACTTTTGCTCTAGTGCAGAAAACTGTGGTGCAGCACCTCCTTTCTTATCTTCTCGTTTTGTATTGAAGTCATGCGACTGAGTAATGTGTGTGCTGTTTCTTTATATTCAGCAATGCAGGCTGTCCACCTCATTCATTAAAATGTCTTATTTGTTTTTTCCCCGCAGGGGGCATCTGCTAAAGCAGATGTTTGCGTGTACTGTGCGACACCACGGACCCCGAGCACCCACGCTTAGCCGTGCGTGGCATCGCCGTGTCTGGGGAAAAGGGGATCCTGGTGGTTGAGCCGATGCCGAGTGTTTGGACATTTAAGGCCCCTCGGCGGAGGCAACACACCACTTTGGCCCACGCTTCCCACAGACGGCACCTCCGGCCTGACCCGACCGTGGGAAATCGGCAGTCGCCTTTTCCTGTCCTCCCCTCCATCTTTTGCTTTCCTGTCCTCTTGCTTACAACTTTCCTGTCTCCTCCTCTTTTCTTGGATTTTTCATTTTCCAGGCGGCAAGGGTTAACCTTGTGTGGCTAACCACCCTGTGTTATGCCATATTTGGTTATAGTCAGGGTGTAAGGCTGGCGTGGGCTGGACTTTCTCGGAAGCTCCCGTCCCGTCCCCTTGTTGGGCTCGGTGGTGGGCGGCCGCCACCCTGGCCGAACGTCAACATTATTTTATGGCTTCTTTACTCTCACATGATCGATCCCGAAAAAAGGGGTCGCACCGACGAAACCTCTAAATTCTTTCTGAAAAACCCAAACAGGTTCCCACGATTTCATGTAGTACACAGTGACAACGCTGAGAAAATGGCTAGACAAATCTCACCTTTCATAGTGACCAAGACACTGACAGAAGTAATAGGTCAGGGTTACAACGTAAAGAAACTTCCGAACGGAGACCTTCTGTTGGAAATCTTCTATAACCATCAACATGAAAAACTGTCCACATTAAAGTCTTTTGGAGAAATCCCAGTGACCATCAGTCCACACCGTTCTCTGAACACTGTCCGCGGAGTTATCTCTGACGATGACCTCAGATCCTTAACCGAAGAGGAACTTCTAGAAGGCCTCAGAGACCAAAACGTAACAGATGTTTACAGAATAAAAATGAGGCGCGATGACAAAGAGATTCCGACCAAGCACCTTGTCCTGACATTTGCACAAAGTATCCTCCCCGAATCAGTCGAAATAGGTTATGTGAAACCAACTCAGGAAATATATTCCAAATCCTCGCCGCTGTTTCAAGTGCCAACGCTATGGTCACGGCTCCCAGACCTGCCGTGGCCAGCCGAGATGCGCAAAATGTGCTTCCCATGAACACGATTCCCAAAAATGTGAGGTTCAGACACACTTGTGTGCCAACTGTGAGGGTAGTCATCCTGCCTATTCACGCACATGCCCAATATGGAAACAGGAAAAGGAAATCATTACCATCAAGGTCAAAGAAAACATAACTTTCCGGGAAGCACGAAATCGTGTTCTGTCAAAAAAACCGGCCTATTCTGTTGTGGCACAACAGGGCACTGAGCCACAACAGACTCTGGCACCTGCCCAGGTTTCACACAGTGAACCGGGAGCAGGGCCATCCGTGCCCTTGGTGGCTGCGGCCAGCGCTGCACCACCACCAGAAAAACAGGCTGCGCAGACCCCCAGGTCAGCCGGCCTCAAGGCCTCCCACCATGCGGTGAGGGGAAATACAAACGCACCTGTGCGGTCCGCACGGGCGTCCAGCGTGTCAGAAGACGCGATGGACACAAGCCAAGGCAGTCCTGTGCCGTCGACGTCAGACGGACGGCACAGCTCCTTGGATAGACAAAAACGAGAAAAGCCCCGAATCAGAGGGCCTGAAAACAAAACTTAACTTGCTCTACTCATTTAATACAAAATGGCTTTCTTACAATGGAACTGCAGAGGACTTTTAACTAATATAAATGACATAAAACACTTATTGGCCACTCACTCACCACTAGCCTTGTGTTTGCAAGAGACAAATTTAGGTCCCAAACATAAGAACATACTCAAAAACTATACAGTCTTCCGTCGCGACCGAGAGCAAGCTCTCAGGCTCTCAGGTGGCGTTGCCATAGTAGTAAAAAATGGAATAGCAGTTCGAGAATACAAACTAAAAACTAAGTTTGAAGCTATAGCGGTAACCTTACAGGCTTTTAAAACTATAACTGTGTGCTGCATATACTTAGAGCCGCACCTTAAATTTAGTAGTTATGAATTAGAAGACCTTTTAAAGCAGCTTCCAGAGCCATTTTTAATAGTAGGAGATTTTAATGCACATTCCATCCTTTGGGGCAGTAGAAAAACAGATACGAGAGGCGAAATCATCGAGGATTGTATACTATGTAATAATATCTGTCTTCTTAACACCGGAAAACCAACCTACTGTTCATCTAGTTCAGGCAAAATGAGCTGTATTGATTTATCCCTCAGCTCACCATCAATTTTTACAGATTTTAAATGGGACGTTTTAGATAATCCACACGGAAGTGATCACTTACCTATACTAATCAGCTTAACATCTTCACCACAAATCATCCCATCCAAGCCGCGACGCTGGAAGCTGCATTTAGCCGATTGGGCACTGTTCCGAGAGAAGGCCAGCCTAGAAAAAATTACTCTAGATAAATATAATATAGATGAACTAAACGATGCTTACACAAATTGTATCCTTACTGCAGCACATATAGCAATTCCTCAGTCCTCAGGAGTGGTGAAACAAAATCACAAAACCTGGTATTCAAAAGAATGTAAACAAGCAAAAAAAGAACAAAACAAAACATGGGGAATTTTTCGCAGATACCCAACACAGGACAATTTCGTCAAGTTTAAAAAAGCAAGAGCAAAAGCCCGCTACATCCGCCGCCACGCCGAAAAAGCCTCCTGGCAAAACTATGTAACTTCTATAAATAGCTCAACAACAACAAAACAAATGTGGGAACAGGTTAGAAAGCTAAATGGCAGCTACTCTCCATTTACCATTCCCCTTCTAACAGCCCCCGGAGTACAGACAACTATACAAGAACAGGCCGACATTTTAGGTGAATACTTTTCTGAAGTTTCCAGTTCATCACACTACACTAAAACATTCCTAAAACACAAAAACACAGCAGAGAAACAAAAACTCCCTACAAGTAGTGGTACAAAAGAACCCTATAATAGCTTAATTACACTACAAGAAATAAAAAATGTCCTAGCTGCCGGTAAACAAACTGCACCTGGTCCTGGCCAAATTCACTACAAAATGCTCGCCCACTTATCCGAACCTGCCATAGAGGCACTATTAAATTTTTTTAACAAAATATGGGTCCTAGGAAAATTGCCAGAGGCGTGGAAAAAAGCTGTTGTCATACCTTTTTTAAAACCCGGAAAGGAGCCGACATCTCCTGGTAGTTATAGGCCCATTGCTCTCACCAGCTGTTTAGCAAAATCATTTGAAAGTGTTTTAAACATCAGACTAACTTTTGTTTTAGAATCTCATCAACTTTTAAACATTCATCAGTGCGGTTTTAAAAAGGGATGCTCAACAACTGACCATCTCGTACGTCTTGAAAACACTATCAGAGAGGCTTTTATACACCGACAGCATTGCCTTGCCGTTTTCTTTGACCTTGAGAAAGCATATGATACGGCTTGGAGGTATGGGATATTGCGCGACCTAGCAGATCTAGGCATATGTGGCAGAATGCTAAAGGTTTTAAGTGACTTTTTGTCACATCGGTCGTTTCAAGTACGTCTTGGGACCACTTTATCAAGAACCTTCCTGCAGGAGAATGGTGTGCCCCAAGGGTGCATTTTAAGCACCACACTTTTCGTGGTAAAAATGAATTCGATCAGTAAAGTAATACCAAATTCCATAATGTATTCACTCTATGTGGACGACCTTCAAATAGCCTACACGTCATGCAACATGTCCACATGTGAGAGACAGATCCAATTAACAATAAATAAGCTAACAAAATGGGCCAGTGAAAATGGGTTTAAATTTTCCCCGCAGAAGACAGGGGCAGTTATGTTCTCGCTCAAACGAGGCATACAGCCCAATCCTACCTTACACCTAAATGAAATCAAATTGCCCATAAACAATAACCATAAATTCTTGGGCATTACTTTTGACAAAAAACTCACTTTTCTCCCTCACATACAAGCACTAAAGAAGAAAGCCTCCAAATCCCTAAACATCCTAAAAGTCCTTTCACGCAAACATTGGGGATCTGATAGGGCATGCCTTTTGCATATATATCGCTCCGTTGTGCGCTCCTCCTTGGACTATGGAAGCATAGTCTATGGAGCAGCTAGGCAATCATATTTAAAGAAATTAGACCCAGTGCATAACTTAGGCCTCCGCCTTGCTTGTGGTGCATACAGAACGTCTCCTGTGCATAGCCTCTATGTTGAAACTAACGAGCCTTCTCTGAAAGATAGACGAGCTTTACTTACATGCGCATATGTCCTCAAAATAAGGACACGGAAAAAACACATCTGTTACCCGATTGTCACAACTTGCCCCTCCCGAACAATATTCTCAAATAAGCCTCAGACAACAAGACCATTGATAATGCGATTTGAAGACATTTGCCGTGAGCTCCATATTCTGGACACCTTGCCTGATGTCGCTCAAGAAAATAGGCCCCTGGCCCCATGGTACAACTTTCCAACAGTCTGTGACCTCACTCTTACACAGTTCAAAAAGAGCGAAACTCCTACAGAACATATATTACAAGAATATCACGCACTAAAAGAGAAATACAGCAAATGCACAGAGTTTTACACAGACGGATCAAAAACTGCCTTCTATGTGGGCTGCGCTGTAGTGGATCGGAACTCCGAAAAAATTATTCGACTTCCTCAATGTGCATCAGTATTTGCAGCCGAGTGTTATGCTGTCCGGGTAGCTGTAGCAAAAATTGTGTACGAGGGTACTGAGAACAGTGTTATCTATACAGATTCACTGAGTGTGCTCACAGCTCTAAACTCCAGAAATGCAGTCATGCCATTACTCGGTAACATAATACACGATGTAATAAAGATATCAGCCCAAGGACATAACATAATATTCTGTTGGGTTCCAAGCCACATGGGCATTGAAGGAAATGAGAGAGCGGACGTGTGTGCTGCTCAAGCAGGCAGGAAAGAAATAGAGAAAGTAAACATACCTTATAAGGATTGCATAAAGTTAATTAAACGAAAACAAAAGGATATATGGCAGTCTATATGGAATAACCAGGAAAGTAATAAATTGCACCTCGTAAAGCCTATAATAGAAGAATGGGAAACAAGCACTCATCAGGAACGCTTCATGGAGGTTACAGTATGCCGTCTGCGTATCGGGCACACACATCTCACACATAATTTTCTACTAATGAAACAAGATAAGCCTACGTGTGGAGAATGCGGAGAAGTACTCACAGTCAACCACATCCTGATTGCATGCCCAAAACTAGAGACACTACGGAGAAA
This sequence comes from Amblyomma maculatum, assembly GCF_055883805.1. Classification (NCBI taxonomy): domain Eukaryota; kingdom Metazoa; phylum Arthropoda; class Arachnida; order Ixodida; family Ixodidae; genus Amblyomma; species Amblyomma maculatum. The sequence goes on along the minus strand of NC_139347.1, from coordinate 122,177,690 downwards.
GCATTTCACTATTTTTTATGATCATGCCATCCCTTTCCATCCCAAATTACTTTTAGGAGAAAGAGCAATAATAAACTTAACATGTGTTCTTAGTTTTTTAAAAGAAGCAGACGTTCTGAATAAACTGTAAACTTAAACGAACCTTCTTCCCCTTTTCAAATAAGAACAGATTTTAACCTTGCTCTTGGCGCATGATAGCCTCAGTTGCTTATGCGCCATAAAACCCCAATACAATACAATACAATATTTGTTTTTGAAAACTTATCACATATGTCCTCACTCTGCTCTTTGTGTCCCGTGAAAAAAAATTGTTTGTTCTTCCCAGAACATTGAGCTGGTGGCCGCCAACCTTCCGGGAGACCTTGCTGTGTTCAAGTTCCAGCAGCCCAGACCATGGGCAATGGCATCAAACTTGGGAGCGGTGAGAATTTTGAGTCTCTGTACCCTTGTCAGACACCTTGGAAGCCTTTATTCACCTTCTGCAACATTTTTGAAATGATCATCAGTTCTGCAGCTTGAGCACTTGCTCTCCTCTCACTTAACTCCTCAAGAACTGTGTAACAACACACACACACTTTGTGTGAGCTCGCGGGTTGCTTAATATGTCTAATTGAAATTTTTGCTCTGCAGCTCTTAGCGCTTTGACATAACGTAATTTGTTATTTTGTTTAAATGTGCATTCATTTGTGCACATTTTTAACTACATATACATTTTAGGACATTGTCGCATATTTCTGCATGCAGAGAGCCTGTAGCAGAAAGCATGGAGAAGATGGTAGCAGTAAAATGATTGGATTTACGGTTCCGAAAATATTTGTATGCATGTTTGGGAACAGCTAGAGTTTAGGAATATATTCAGATTGACAGTGATAAGCAGAAACCTTGCTTTGGTCTTAACGAGGGTACAGCCTCGTAGCTGAGTTGCGCATGGCTCTGGCACTCAGTTGTACAGTCACTTGGTGCAAAGCCTCTCTATACTCTGTTTCATACATCAAGTGCTACACTGCCAAAGCTACAGCTCTTGTTCGCGCTCCCCGCATCCGCGATGAAAAATAGTGCCTGCTCTTGAGGAGATAAAGTAATTATTTTGTCTGGAAGTTTAATACATCTTACATTTGCCATCAACTTCTTAAAGAGCACCTTTTTCAGGGAGAAAGGACCGGATTCGGTGATTTTGTATGTTTCTTATCTCGTTTTCGTCTGCGTCGGCGTCGCGTTTTCGCGGCCCCGCAACCTAGCCAGCTGTGCCACTAGATAGCGATAGCTGTGCCCTCCACACTGCGCATCTCGTTTTGAGAAGATGGTTCTTCGGTGCGCATTTATTCTATAAGATCCGCACTGCTAAGAGGTCTAGGCATGCGAAGCAAGCTATTGCAATCATGTATGCTCGGAATAGAGCCCGTTTCTGCAGGAACCACTCGGCCACAAAACGAGCGCGTAGTGATACGCCTCCTTTTTTTTTCTTCCGGACTACTTGCATAGCTTTCTCTGCGTTGCACTTGATGTATGAAACGGAGTATAGTGCACCTGCTTTGTCCAAGGGAGTGCTTCTGTGCATCACTTGTCTCTCCTCTTTTCGCAGTGTGGTGCTTTGAGCTACACAGTCGTTCATTCAAGCTCACTATTAGGCTTTTGAGTCTTCCTCTGTGGAAGAAGAAAAGCCGCAAAGCATTTGCTTCAAATGTTTTCTCCCAGCTTACATACACGTTAACTGGAGCTTTCAAAAGTGGAACGCCGGAGGAAATGTCATGACTGACGGAGGCTGCTTTTTTACCTCGTATGCTTGCATGCTAATGAATGTGCCTTTCATGAAGCATGTGAGGTATGCTTGGAGACAGTGTTCAGATTTTGTGAACCGAGACTTTCCACTCGAAATCCAAATTGCGGTTGGCTTAAGGTACTTTGCAAGATCTTTCATTGATCTGTGCACTTCTAAAGGCCTGTCACATAATGCACTATTCGTGCTTGTGCAGTCCTTCGGTATGATGAGAGCACAATGTAGGACAGACCTTTCAGGCTAGCCTCAAAGCAAACTCATTAGGGCTGGATTCTTTCCTGAACTAGACAGGTCAGTGGTCTAGTCTGTCCCTGCAAGATTGTGAAAAATGCTGGTTAACGCGATCTTCTCAACTTGCTCACATGGACAAGAACCTTTTCAAGTGGGCCGCCAGGTCGTGTTCAAAGAATCTGTGCATGATGACCACTTGTTTTCTCTAATTAATTTTACTGTGACCCATGATCCCTTTGTTGCCTCTTCGAGCTTAGTGCTGGAGGCAAAGAGATTTGTTCTTTCTGGCTAAGTATGCCTTTTATAGGATTGGGAAGAATATTATTCAAGATACAGGTCTGGCTCCTAAAATTGGCCCCTCTGCAGTCTGCCAATGGCCCACAAATTGCAGTCACATGCCAAAATTGTGGTAAAAAAATAACTCGAGCATTGGCTTACATGATGTTTACATGTACAGATTGCTTTGCATTTGTGCTTTAGCCTTTTGTCCCTGAGGAAATATAGCAATACTCTTCCAGCCTAGAAAAACAATGGCCACTTGGGAGTGGCCTATCACACGATGCATAATATGCGGCATTGTTTTGCACAGTTGCAGTTTTTCTGATGCATGAGAACTGGGAGCAGTCTTCAGCAAGCATTAGTGGACGCTTTGTTTTGTGACAAGAGGGAGGTGTCACAGAGGTTTCTAAAATGCACAAGAATTAGCTAACTTGCATTCGTAAATTCCATTTTTTAGAAAATCTTATCCCAGGACACATGGTTACTGTTTCCTTGTAGACTCCTCCTCATCGCGTTTCTCCTCACCATAATGGCTCAGTGGTTGGGGCTTGACTTCTGTACCCAGGGACGCGGGATCGAATCCCGGCCAAGGCAGCCTCTTTTCGATGGAGACAAAAAGCAAGACGGTCATGTACTATGTAATGTCAATGCACGTTAAAGAATCCCCGGTAATCAAACTTTTTGGAGCCCTCCTATATGGCATACCTCATAGGCCGAGTCACTTTAGGGCATTAAACTCGATAAACCAAACCATATAGTATGTTTCTTTAATTTGTGGTTTTCCTGCCGCTGTAATATGCTGATACACATCTGCTTAACCTCTTCTGAGGTCATTCAAAGGGTGGTTTTGATTGCATATAGCTCACTAACGCTAATCTGGATCGCTAATTCAGAGCATTCGGATTCATCCTAAGCTTTTCAACGGTATATGACTTGATCGTCTAGCTCGAAGTTTGGTTTTATACAAAATTAACTAATTAACGTAGATTAATGAGGCTCGCTAACTACCGCAGTGCCCTTACACTTGGCCTAAGCTTCCCAACGGTATATGACCCGATGCTGCAGCGCAAATTTGGGTTTCAAGTGCGATTTACTAAATATCATTTAATTTGGCCCGTAGTTGGTCAAAATAAGTGTATAATTAACCAATGATCCAAACCCAAGGTTTATCACGGGACATATACTATGCTTAGCCAAGCTAGCTTGAAAGTAGCGAACTGGACTAAGCGGCCGCTTCGTTTTGACTTTCTCTGATCTTAAAGTTCAAAGCACCAGCATGGGTCGTTTTCTTGTTTTGCGAAGTTTTACCGCGGTGATGGAGTTCACGCTCAAAAAAAAAAAAACACGGACAAAGTCAGAGGCAGTACCAGATCCTGGAGCGCAGACCTGGCCCAAAAACGCGCGCTACGAAGAGGCGTCGTGTGCTGTGCGATGTCAGCGCACGTTAAAGATCCCCAGGTGGTCGAAATTACTCCGTAGCCCTCCACTACGGCTCCTCTTTCTCTCTTTCCACTTTCATTCCCACCTTCCTCCCTTCCCTTACGGCGCGGTTCGGGTGTCCACAGAGCAAGTGTGACAGTTACTGCGCCTTTCCCTTCCTGTGAACCAATTTAACTTAACTTTAACTGACTGCTGCGGCCGGCCGGCGGGCGCCAGGGAGAATAAGCGTGTCGTGCGCAGAGCTCGCAGCCGCCGCACCACCTTAGCCGCGCGAGGAGAATTGAGGAGGAAAGCGCGGCGCGGAGGAGAGTGTCGCTACTTTCAAATTATCAAGGGGTTTTAGTGGATGGATGTTAAGAGCGTCCCCTTTGAAACAGTGTGGGGACAGACGTCACCATGCACAGTTGGTTGTATTGCAGCGCTACCGTTGATAGATTTGCTCTCTGTATATCTATAAAAACGAGCATCCTGAACAGCGGGCAAACGGGCTCGTTGGAATAGGCGAAATTTTTTTTAAAGTAGCCAGAAAGTAGCCAAGTAGAAAACCTAAATTTTTTGTCGCCAGGCGGCTCAGAAAGTAGCCAATTTGGCATAAAGTAGCCAAATCTGGCAACCCTGCGTCAAAGTAGTCTTTGTAGCAGCGGAGTCTGCCTCTGCTTTTTATAGGCATGCCAGTTCACAGGGAAAGGGAAAGCCCTCACAGGAAATAGAGAGCCCGACAAGTCTGGGCACGGCCGGTCTCAATGCGCGCGCATTGAGACCGGCAGTGGTCTGGGCAAGACAGGATGACTCAATCGCAGGTGGTAGGACCGCATCTCCTCCACCTCCTGCAGACGGACGAGGGCGACGCACTCTCCCTCGAGCTCCGGGCTTGACCGGCGTTTGCACACACACGCAGGATCATGTCGAGACTTGCCCGCGGGAGGAAGCGCTGGGCGGCTGATGAACGGGGCTGAAATGGCCGATCCGCTCGCGGTTCTGCCTGTTGCTATGCGGTGGCCGCGTCAGCTGTCACACTTGTCGGTGGAGAAACGTAACAGGACGTTAAACCCCAGAAACCTTAGAGCGATGAGAGATCGTGGTGTCCAGCTCGGACCCGGCTGCACAAAAGGAGCTGGTGGGCTGGGCTCTAAGAGTCGCTGAGAGCCACAAGATCCTGGCCACCCTACGCGATATGGAGCCGACCCATTAGTATAGGCAATAATCATAAGGCTCAAGTGTCAGTTCGTGCAGACACATTTGCCGACAAGCTTTGTCTGCACCACTCATGAGCCAAGAACTTATTTCACATTGAAATACACTTGTGAATGTCATAATAATAATAATTACTGGTTCACAGGAAAGGAAAGACGCAGTATCTATCACGCTTGTACTGTTTACACCTGGACCGCGCCATAGAAGGAGGTAGTAAGGTCGGTGTGAAAAGGGAAAGGGAGGAAGAGGAATTGTAGTGGAGGGCTACGGAGTAATTTTGATCAGCTGGAGATCTTCAACTTGAACTGACATCGCACAGCACGCGGACGTCTCTGCGTTTCGCCTCCATCGAAAAGCAAGGTGCCAGTGTGCTGCGTGATGTCAGTGCACGTTTAAACCCCAGATGGTCAAAATTTCCGGATTCCTCCACTACGGCGTCTTTCGTAGCCTGAGTCGCTTGGGGACTTAAACCCCGCAAACCACACCAACCAACCGATTTCGCCATTATTCAGCGTGAATGGAAAGGCGCCACCCTCAACGTACAAGCCTCTGGTCGTCGTGCTTGATGCCGCTGTTTGATAGTGATCAGCATTAAAACCCAGGCTCCGCTCCTATAGTGGTAACGGGTGATTTTAATGCGCCACACGGAGACTGGGGATATAATAGGAACATTCGTAAGGGCACCAGCCTATCTCAGTACATTCAGCAAAATAGGTGCACCCTAGTCACTGACTGTGCACTAGCCACACACATTGGCAACAGTGTGAGCAGAAATACCAGCCCCGACCTTACTTTTACTAAGAACGTACGTCAGGCTAACTGGACTCACACGGGAATCAACCTCGGCAGCGATCATTACATCCTAACAGTTACGCTGCCGTCTGCTAGTTTACGACCTCAGTTTCACCTTAAACCTATTGTAGACTGGGACAAGTTCCGCAAAATTAGAGACCAAAACCCGGCACAAGAAATTCATGACTATATAGAACTGGGTTTCTAAGCTCCTACGGGATGTATCCCTTAGCGAAAAATTGGCCCCGGCAGAACATATTGGCGATCCAGTTGACAGCAGACTACTCCACCTCTGGGAGGCCTATCAGAATTTAGAGAAATGATGGCTCAGGCAAAAACATAATCGCAAATTAAAACGGAAAATGGCGCAAACGCTCCAGCTCATCACCGACCACGCGGCCGAGCTCTCGTCACAGCAATGGAATCAGTTATGTAACCGATTAGACGTAACTCTACACATGAAGAACTCGTGGTCCCTCCTCCGCTATATGCTAAACCCATGTTCCTCACGGTCAGAAAATAATAAACAAATCACCAAACTACTGCACGAGGCGGAGAAACAGGGGCAAGACGTTGAAGCAGTCTTAAAGCCACATACTTCCCCGACCTAAAGCAGGAACCATTACCGGCTTACAAAGGAACCCCCAATTCAGACTTGGACGCTCCCATCACAGAGGCGGAGGTATGGGCTGCCCTGGGTAGGCTCCGCACCACGTCCGCACCAGGTCTTGATGGAGTAACTAACAAAGCGCTACGAAATTTAGACGCCAAATCATTAGCCTTTCTCACTAGGTACATGAATCAACACTGGGATCAGGGCACGCTGCCCCCGGGATGGAAATCAGCCAAGGTAACTTTCATACCAAAACCTAACAAACCTTTAGACCTTAAGAATCTCAGACCAATCTTTCTCACCTCCTGCACAGGTAAAGTCATGGAGCACGTAATCCTAAATCGACTTAACCGATACATGGAGCAAAACCAGCCCTACCCCACCACCATGCTTGGCTTCCGCGCGGGCCTGTCAACTCAAGACGTCATGTTACAACTTAAGGAGGATGTGTTCAATCCCGTTTTCCCTCCCATCACCAGAGTTATCCTTGCATTGGACCTGACGAAGGCCTTTGATAATGTTGCCCACTCCTCCATTTTACAATAACTGAGCGACCTAAACGTGGGCTCTCGCACGCATGACTATGTTGCTGCCTTTTTCAGCAACCGATCCGTCTGCCTACAATTAGGCACAGTAAAAACTTGCCCTTTCACGCTAGGCAGTAAGGGAACGCCCCAGGGAGCAGTTTAGTCCCCATTTCTTTTTAACATTACTCTTATCCCGTTAGCGAGGGACCTTGACAAAATTCCTTCCATCTACCACTCCTTGTATGCGTATGACATCACTATCTGGGTCAATACCGGCAACCATGGCGAAATAGAATCCAAACTTCAGCTGGCCGCTGACACTTGCTACGCATGCAAGCAGCATGGGTCTAAACTGCTCGGCAGCTAAATCTGAGCTCATAGTCATGGACCTAAAAGAACGAAACCCCCCTAATATTCAAGCCACATTAAACGACACCCCCATCCGCAGGGTCAATAGAATCAAAATTTTAGGACTCAGTATTTCTGACAACGGCTCCAACGCCGAGACCATAAAATTAATTCGTGCTGCCATTTTGAATACAGCCTCACTAATTAAGCGTATCGCCAATCGTCATCGCGGCATGAGGGAAGCAGACACACGTCGCCTCATTCAAGCATTTTGACTATGCAGGATCACCTACTCCATCCCTTACCTCTACCTCACACCCACGGAGACCGAGCAACTCAACAGTCTTATCCGCACAGCTTACAAAAGCGCTGTCCTTCTCCCTAAATGAACGCCTACTGAAAAACTACTTCAACTAGGGGTTCACAACACCTTAGGAGAGCTGGTAGAAGCCCACCTCATTAGTCAGTACCACAGACTCTCACACACCGAAACCGGACAAATTCTTCTGCGCCGAATTGGGATAAACCTACGCGGTCATACCTCGGCCACGCGCAATCCTCCCACCGCTGTTAGCAACAATCTTTACATTCCGCCTCTTCCCAAAAATACCCACCCGGAGCATAATCGTGAGAGACGGAAAGCTAGAGCCAAGACTTTGCACAAGCACTACCCTCCTGGCGCTCCGGCAGTTTATGTAGACACGGCCGAATATTCAAACCGAGCAGCTTTCGCATTAGCCGTCGTGGATGGATTCCACAACACGATAGTCAGAGCGTCCATTCCAAATTTGCAGGATTCCCTGCAAGCTGAAGAAGCAGCAATTGCCCTAGCAATCACACACTCCTCTGCTGAGTATATCTTCTCAGACTCCAAAACAGCAATGAGTAATTATGCCCATCGCAAAATCCACTCCCCGCCCGCAAACATTCTAGCATCATCCCCTCCACCGAATCACCTCATCACCCTCCTCTGGGTCCCTGCGCACAGCGAACACCCAGGCAACACGGCCGCTCACTACCAAGCCCGAGCACTCGTCAACCGCGCTGAGAGCGACCTGGTGCCTTCGTCTCGCAGTGCCAGAGATCGGCTTCTTAACTACCACGACCTCACCGTATTTTATAGATATTCTCGCCTGCTGTACCCTCCTCCGCATAAATCTCTTCCCAAAAGCGACCAGGCTTTCTGGCGCAGACTTCAGACGGCCACAGTCATGACCCCTTTCCTTATCTCTATTATAAACCATGGCGAAACCTCTCCTCACTGCCACTTGTGTCCTAGCACCAGAGCCGACTTTACTCACGTCTTCCTGAACTGCCCGAACAAACTCAAGCCCCCTTGGCAAGGGCCAAGACATCAGGAGCGATGGGAGGCTGCTCTGCGCAGCTCGCTGCAGGAGGTACAGCTTCTGACAGTGAGCTGGGCCCGAGGGGTCGCCGAAGCTCAAAAGTGCCCGGCCATCTAGAGCGGCCTGATGGCCCATCGTCGTCCTGCTCGCTCACTTCCCTTTACCCCCCACCCCCCCTCACTTGGTTCTTTTTTGAATCATTAAAGTTGCTACCTACCTACCTTTTAAGGCGAAAGACTTTAATGGCTCATACTGTCGTGGACAAAGTGTGTGCCGCTTTTGCGGCGGCTGTCGTGTGGCGTTCCTTGGCGCGCGTTCAACTGTGGGATTGCAGATGGCAGGAACGCTAGACAAGATGAGAAGCTTTCGCCTTTCACTATAGTCGCTAAAGTCACTCGTAATTTTTTTTCTCAGTCTACGGTAAAATAAATAAATATAAATATTTTACCGTAGACCGAGAAAATGTTTTTGTTTCCGAGGATTAATATGATTAATATGAGGTACACTGCCTACATGTGTGTGCTTTTATCATTCGGATGCCTAAATCGGCGTGCTTAAATCAATCAGACCATAACGTGTTACGTTGTATCTCACCCGTTATTTTTTCTACTGGCCTAGTTTCAGATGCTTTTGCGGCGGCTCTTATTGGCCGAGGCGGGATGACGTCATAAAGGTCACGCCCAATCACAGAGCCCCACCACAGTATGCGCGAATGCGTGCCTTATAATGCCAATCAATGATCACTTGCTAGTTAATGGCCAAACAAAAAATAATAATAATAACTAAGTAAATACCTAATGACAAATAAGCAATTCATTGTTTAACTAAATATTGGCTAAATACGTAATCAATTAATTACTAATTAGTACCAGTTGCGTAGCAGAATGCGGCACTCAGGTTTTCGTATTTCACTACTTCAGTCGCTAAAGTCCCTCGTAATTATTGTCTTTGCGTTTGTTCACATCTCGATACCAAGGTGCTGTTCCCTTCCTTAAATATTTTTCACGAAGACATAAGGAAATATTTGTGTCAGTACGTTTCGCTTCCGAAGCACACAAATAAATATTTGTGCCATTTTGGTTGCCTGTGATCTGTAAGGCCGTCATCTTTTTTTCTCTATATGCAAGTGAATTATTCTGCCCTGTAGTTTTTTTTTTCTTTTTCGTGCAAAAGGAAATCGAAAACAGCAGGGAGTAGCAGGTGCATCTTTAATCGACTGGTTTAAATGGAGATTGCCACATAACAGTCTCATCGACATGTACTCACAAAGACACCAAGAACAGCTAGCGACGTTCAATTTCGTAACAAATAAATTGAAGAAAATCTGCATGGTGGCCTTGCCCGTCAGGCATTGATACATATGTCTGAACGTTCGAGTAGCCCGAGCTGTGCAAAATGTGCATTCGACATAACACATCAGCGACATACTACAACGACTGTTGTCCAGATGGCAACCTTACTCGGACTCTGAGGTCAACGTTACAGGAAATCCTTATTTTGAGCCTACTCGTCTTTTGTGAGACGGCTGCGAAGCCTGCCAAATTGTTCCCTCAGCGCATTTATGGCAGCTTCCAATTACGTCTGTCGCCGGCAATCGTTTCTTCCGACGCTTGCTTCAACTCGTTGTGAGCATTCCCAAGGTCCTCTACGAAAGAACGAACCTCCGCTGTGCTGACCAGGAGCCCTGCAGGACCATTGCAGATAGGAATGTGAGCCATCAAGTCCTTGTGGGCCATGTTCACTTCGCATTTAGAGCATTCCGTGAAGTGAAATTCGCAGTCCGACGTCATGTGCTTGTTCAAATCTGCGAGGATGCCATCGAAATCACAGCCCTTATCCGCATAGACACAGAATACTTTCTTCTTTAACAAAAGATCACGAATACTGTGCGTAAACACGCTGGAATTCTCAAGCTTTTTCTGATCGATTAGACACACACGATCGGCTGATTTAAATGCCGCAGTATGACACTCTTCGCAGACGAGGTGCAAACAGGAGAGAATTTTCGAGGCTGCTGACGCCGTGCCGCACCAGCCGCACACCTGGTACTCGCCGAGTTCTTCCTTAAACTTGACGGGCCTGGATTCCAAGTGGTCGCCGAATCCGCGTACGCAGTACGTTGATTTTCTCAGCACGTAGCTCATCCTGGACGTTCAGCGCTTTGCTCGTTAAATTGCGATCCTGAAAGCACTTCGACAGTAGCGCAGCAGTAAAATTATGCTGTGAAGCGTGAGCACCTTATAACGGAAAAAATATCGGCCTACCTCGGCAAGGTGGCGCTGCGGTCGAAACAACACCCCCGTGACGGTGGCAGTTGCAATCTGCCTCTGATTGATAAAGCGATTTCAGAAAACGTGCAAGAAAGTATACCGTGATGTGAAAAAACTCGAAGTGGGTGTCGAAAATTGTGACGTTTCAGCAAGAGCTTACAGGGGTGTTGTCTTCTATCACTCTCTGATAAGCGAAATATCTAGCACTGCGAATCCTGGCGTGCTACTGATTGGGCTGTCGCACCGTGTTGCGATTTTCTGGTTGTAGGTTGACATATGCAGTGTTTATCCGCGTAATTCTATCGCGCAAGTACCCGTGTAATAATGCAAGGTGCAGATTTTAAATATAATCTCGTTTTCGAGGAGGATCATACCCATTGCAATTAGTATGTACAGTCTTGAGCAAAAGTGGAGAGACCATGCTAACTACTACGATTGCGTTTTTGATGCATAAAAAGATGTGCCAGAGAAAATTGCTTGGGCAAGAAGGCAAGTATATTATGCATGGCACCTAATGCACTTCTCAGAAATAACTGTTTTACTGTCAAAAAAAGCTGGCGGGTAGTTTTCTCAAAGCGCATGGTCTCTCCACTTTTTCTCACGACTGTACGTGTTCGATATCAGCCTCTATGCAAGTGGTCATCCTCGCAATTTTTTTATTTAATGCGGGGAAACTGTGCTCAGGCCTCCAGGGTTCCTTGTCTGTAGCAGAGTACAGATGCTTAGTTGAGTTGGCGGAAATTCAGGATCAAAAAAAGAGTTACAAGAGTTCAACGCTGCTCAACCAAACATTTAGCGAAAGCATTAGCTGCAGGTGACCGAGCGTTATTCACAAACAGCGAGCGCCCTCTCCCTGTTGCGACACAGCGCCGTGTATGAACTCGCCGCCCCCATCCGATGGCGCGAGCTGGGGCCCCGTCTCTCGGTCTGGCGTGCCATCACACGGTCACGTAAAAATGGCGTACGTCACCGCTGCGGCTTCTGTGAGGACTCACCGTCACCATCCGATGGCGCGAGCTGGGGCCCCGTCTAGAGGTCTGGCGTGACGTCACATGGTCACGTGAAAGGTCATGTATGGAGGCGCCACGACACGCCAAAGGCTCGAAGTGCTAGCAATATTGCTTTCGCAATACAGCAGCGCACATTCAGACACACCACGAAGGATATGGAGACTGTCAGCGCTGTCTAACTACGAGTTTTTAACGGCTCAGAAACGCTGCAAGAACGCAAAATATTTAGTCTAAAGGCATCCAAGCTGTTCTTGTGCTCTTTTACATTCGTCAGATATATTTATATTTCATTACATCTCTCATTGAATTGAAATGTAAAATTTATCATTTATGTCAATATGTGATCCGTGAATGATTCGTAGACTGTGCCATCTTTTCATTAATGCATTTCTGGTGTAACTGGAATAACCAAAATGTACTGTCTAGCTCCTAGTCGAGACCAGAAATAAGCATGAAACGCACTGCTCCCGCGGTGTTAAGCCGTATAGCACTACTAGTAGATAGTGGTAGATGCACTTGTGTTACGGCCACCTGCTTTTGTTTTTTACGTACGGGATTTCGGCTGAGCGATTTGCTCTCCGTGGAGCCGCTTATCTGTTTTCTGCTAGGAAGCGAACCTATCGTTGTTTTGTTATTCGCCGCTTCATGGCCGCCTTTTCTGCCCTCGCAACATGCAAAGACGTTCACGCTACTTTCCTTTGTGTGCGGCTGTTAAGCTGCAGTTTGGTTTGGTTTACGGGTTGACTTTCCAAAGCCGCTGAGGCAATGAGGGTTGCCGTAGTGGAAATATCTGCATATTTTTAACTATCTTTGGTTCGTTTACGTGCCCTGCCATGTCAGAGTACAAGAGTGCTGTGCCTTTTGCTTCCGTTAAAACAGAGCCATCAAAGCCGGTTTAACATCTCCCAATTCAGCAGTAGAGCGCCCTAGCCCTTGAACTTTAGTAGCGGGGCTAATGTGTCATTTAGGATCGTTATGACGATTGATATATCTTTTGCATCCGGAGAGATCCGGCGTTATTTCATACACAAGGCGGCAAGACCATTGCTGGGAATGGTTTAGAATCACCACTTGAGCGCTTTCTCTCCGCGTGCTGCTCGCGCCCGTCCACGTCTCCTCTCGACTGTGGTTGAGGTATCCACAGAAAACAAGTGAGACAGTTACCGCGCCTTTTCCCTTCCTATAAATCAATCAATCAATCTCTCGACTGCGGTGGGGGCAAGCAGACGCACGGCGGCAGCATCGTGCGCCGGTTGCGTTGTTCGGTGGGCAGTCTTGTCATGCTTGTCATGCTTGAAGCGGCGTCGCGGCTGCCTAAACGTGGTTATGCGTCTTGCTTTCGTTCCTCAGATGACGCATTCGCCTACTGACTTGTGTGTTATTACCCGAAACTCTAGGCAGGTGGCACAAATTGTATATAAAAGTGAAATATGAAAACCAGTAGGCCACGAGTGTACAGCTGTAACTGGGAAGTACTTGGAAGCCCCTGTAAGCCTGTAGCGATTACAATTTTTAAAGTGAAATGGCAGACGTCATGTGATATGCAAATTTCTGTCGTATACATGGGGTATCAAGTAGCACGGCTCTTCCGTTTACACCCCTTGCACTTTCTAGACTTCGGATTCACCCCGCCAAGTGCTGCTGCATTAGGCGAATGAAACTATGCCATGGTAGGTGTTTTTTAGACTAACAACCTAAAAAAAGCTTTTTAGCGGGCATTCAGCCTCACTAGAGGTCTCCGGATAAACAGACATTTGATAGAGCGCCCCCAATTTCTGGCTAAGGTTACAAGGCAGCCAGGTGCTGAGTGTCGGCTTCAGGCACTCGGATATAGAGCCGTGGTCGCCGAAGCAGAGAAGAACCATGATTTAGTAAGAGCTTAACAGGTTTACGATGAGCACTGAAACGGGAACATTTCGGCTTTCTTTTAAAGGGTCCCCTGTGCACCTGTCCTTGCGTGGTGGTGGTTAAAACATTTGCTGGTTAAAACATTTATTAACAATTAAATGGTTACAGAGAGGTTTACTCTTTATACAATGCTTAATCAGTCATCACTTCGTTTTAGTCCCTTGCGTGGTCTTAACGAAACGCCGAACAGAGACGTCCTGGGCGCATACTCTCCTCTTACGGCAATATGCTGACCGGGAAATAACGATGACGGGCTCATAAATAAATATATTTAGCGTTCAATATCGGTCACACCGCATCACCCACCTCACTTAATCTCTGCCCACGAATACCTAGGACGAGACAAGGTGCCGTTTAAAGGCGCGTATACTCTGGCGCCGTTGGTCTGGTTTGAGAGACGCAGCTGTATCCAGTCGTTGATCAATTAGCTAGGGCATTCGATCCCACGATTCCACCACGCGATCATTCTCTCACGAGAAGAAAAATTGGCTGAGGAGGTGAGTGCAAATTACCTATATTCTAAACCCCGTTAGCGCTCACCAACTCACCCTTTCAAGCGGCCACACAGCACAGATGAAAGCGCACGCACGAATGTAGGACACGTTTCTTCCACAGGCAGACGAAGCGGGACTCTTAACGGAGGTTCTACCGTGCGAACCATGTGACCTTAATTTCATTTATTTGTATATTTTGCTTTTGGGTGCGCAGCATCATCTCGTTGTATAGCGTTGTACTACGTGTTTAAAACGTTTTTTTTTTTTTCTTCTTCAAAACGCCTCGCGGCATCACTTCTAGGCGAAGGAGTAGGGAGAAATACCATTTGGGCCATTCTGGCCGATGCCGTGACCGCGGTATGGTCAATTTTCTCCTCACCTGAACAGCTATAATGTATCTCTTGGAGAAAAGAAGGTTTAGAGTTTGTGTAGTGGAGGACTCCGGAAATTTCGACCACCTGGTGTTCTTTAACGTACACTGACATCGCACAGAACACGGGCTCCTTGCTTTTCGCCTCTATCGAAAAGCGGCCGCCGAGGCCGAGATTCGATCCCGCGTCCTTGGAAACAGTAGTCGAGCGCCGTAAATAATGCGCCACCCCGGCGGGGTGCGCACGTGCGTGCGTGCGTGTGTGTGTGTGTGTGTGTGTGTGTGTGTGTGTGTGTGTGTGTGTGTGTGTGTGTGTGTGTGTGTGTGTGTGTGTGTGTGTGTGTGTGTGTGTGTGTGTGTGTGTGTGTGTGTGTGTGTGTGTGTGCGTGCGTGCGTGTGTGTGTGCGTGCGTGCGTGCGTGCGTGTGTGCGTGCGTGCGTGCGTGCGTGCGTGCGTGCGTGCGTGTGTGTGTGTGTGTGTGTGTGTGCGCGTGTGTGTGTGTGTGTGTGTGTGTGTGTGTGTGTGTGTGTGTGTGTGTGTGTGTGTGTGTGTGTGTGTGTGTGTGTGTGTGTGTGTGTGTGTGTGTGTGTGTGTGTGTGTGTGTGTGTGTGTGTGTGTGTGTGTGTGTGTGTGTGTGTGTGTGTGTGTGTGTGTGTGTGTGTGTGTGTGTGTGTGTGTGTGTGTGTGTGTGTGTGTGTGTGTGTGTGTGTGTGTGTGTGTGTGTGTGTGTGTGTGTGTGTGTGTGTGTGTGTGTGTGTGTGTGTGTGTGTGTGTGTGTGTGTGTGTGTGTGTGTGTGTGTGTGTGTGTGTGTGTGTGTGTGTGTGTGTGTGTGTGTGTGTGTGTGTGTGTGTGTGTGTGTGTGTGTGTGTGTGTGTGTGTGTGTGTGTGTGTGTGTGTGTGTGTGTGTGTGTGTGTGTGTGTGTGTGTGTGTGTGTGTGTGTGTGTGTGTGTGTGTGTGTGTGTGTGTGTGTGTGTGTGTGTGTGTGTGTGTGTGTGTGTGTGTGTGTGTGTGTGTGTGTGTGTGTGTGTTGTATGAACACCCAAATCGTGACTACCACCTGCTTGGCTCTCAACATGGTTCAGGAATTTCAGTTCAGCCTAATAGCGACACTTTTCCGCTTTCAGTGTCAACCCAGAAGTCTTAATAGCACTTAAGACGGCGTCAAGGTGACGAAGGTGTTCGGCAATTACGACATCGTCAAAATAGACAAAATACGTCTGCCGCTTCAAATCTACAATCACGGTATCCATAAGCTGCTGAAGCGTTGCCGGAGCTGAGCACAGACCAAACTAACTTTAAATGCATACCAGCCATCAGGCATGAAGAATGCTGTCTTTTATCGGTCTCTCTCGTCAACCTCAGTATGCCAGTAAGCAGATTTAAGCCGACTGATGAAAATTACTTGGCATTGCAGAGCCGATCGATCGAATCATGCATTCGTGGTAACGATAAACGTCCTTCTTTTGCAATGTTGTTTAGACAAGGTTAGTCTACTCGGAAACATAGTGTGCCGTCTTCTTTTTACCACTGGCGCTGCCCACGTATTTCAAGGCATTTCTTGCACTTGATGAATGGCGTCGCGTTCTGTCGGAGATGCACGATACCGAGACTGCTAGAAAGGTCGGGCCGCCGCGTCAGTGATAATGCGGCCTGTTCTTTCTGAGGGGAGTCCGTCCAGCTGGTAAAACCGATGAAGAGACGTCAGTGTACCGCTGTAGCAAGAATCGAATCTATCTGCTGCCGGTCTGACATGTCGGGGTTCCCGTCAAATTGCAGGGGTGCGGTGCCTTTCTCCTGCTCTATGAGCGAGGCACACGCCACAGCAAATTCATCAGGCATTTCGTCGATGGAACCGTGTTAAGCGGCGACTATGCCTTTGTTTAAGTGCTGATATTCTTCACCAGATTAGGACATCGGATTTGCCGGTGCGCACGTGGACGACATCTCTTACAACAGCGATAGCAGCCTCCAGCAGCAGAGAGCAATTTTATTCCACGACGAAATATTAAACATTTTATTCGTAGATATTTGTATTGACTACACATGCGTTTTGTAGGACATTTTTCTTTCCCTTTCTGGGGTCTTGTAGAGGCCAGTCTAAATAACGTGAACCGTATATACGTGATCAGGTGAGAATCTTTTTGTTTGCATCACTACAAGGACAGCCTGAGCCTAATAGTAATTAGTATAAATTCATAACGGGTTGGTAGGGGAAGATAGTGTTATTCAGCTTAGTGGGAATTGTTAAAAAGCTATTAGTAATTGCTGCTAATTAGTAATTACTGATTGGTGAAGGGTATTAGTGATTGGTAATATGTTTTAAGGTATTGATGATACCTGATGTCACGGATTTATGAATTCCACTTTTCTAGCGACTTCAGCTTTTGTTCCGATAGAACATCTAGTAGCTTCGCAGGATTTCTGAGCATGTGATCAATTATCTCCAGCGTCAGGATGTTGCCCTCAGGCTATGTTGACTTGCGTTTCCGTGAGAAAGAATAGTTTCACGGTATTGAAAAGACTCATGTTTTGGCAGTGAGTTAGTCGAGTTTAGTCGGAACAAATGCATGATTTAGTTTCCATGATCATTTCGCATTCTGCAGTAATTTCCAGTGCCTGTGGCGAGTGCGACGAACCTTGCCGAGTAATGCTGGCGCTGGGCGTAGCCATCTTGGCGTAATTTTTCAAAAAACGTCTGCGCACGCACGGTTATCGTCCGGTTGTTTTCCACTTAAGTGCTCGGCGCAAACGACCCTGATCATTGGTGTATCTGACCTCACTTGCTGCACTCAAACATCGACGTCAGAGGCGCTGCAGTGCTAAAACCTTCCGTAATTTTTTTCCTGTATGAGGAGAACGCACCGTGTTTCGAGACTGCACAACTGGTGCCGCATAACGACTGGCGCATTTTTCCCGGGACACGAAGAAATTTCTTCCGCGCGTTGCTCAACTCCTTGTCACCCGGCTTCTTGGCACTGCACCTCCTACAACGACAAGTCGACTGTAGAAGATGGCCGAATTTGGGCAGCGGTGGAGGCATCGCGTGTGCGGCTTCGGTAGCCATGTTGAGCACAGGGCTGTTGCGTTTTTGGAGGAGCCTGGTTACCAGAATCTCTGCCACTGGTGCCACATGGTGTCGCTGAATACCAGATTACTACAGTGCCGTCATGTCGCGTGCTACAAGTGCCTCCTGACTTATGCCCGCAGGAACGCGAACGGAAAAATATCGGACATTTTCTGTATTCTTGACAAATTCCACACCTACTATGAGGGTTTAAAGTTTTTGTCGCCGCTTGAGGGAGCGGCGGACAAGCAAGTTTGCTGTCTTAACGCAGAAATCGGCTGCAACTTCAAGAGGCGTCTCTGCGAACTGGACGAACATCTACGTGAAGAGTGTGCTTTATATTTTACGCCGTGCGCCAAATGTGGACACAGCATCGTGTACAAGGACAGGCGAGCTCACTATATTGCATGCAAAGGTGTGCCGGCGGTCTTCCTTCCAACTGCAGCAGTGGACAGTCTACTCGACTGCATAGGCGAGGTCTGCGAGAACATGAATGTAGCAATGACATCTGTGCAGAGCAGCGACACACTGCAGACGACGCTGGCTCTGGTGAACGAGCAAGTTGCGTCGATTCAGAGTCGGCTTGCTAAGTTGGACTCCCATCGCCCGTGAGTACACAACCACTATGGCCCTCGTCCCCTCCCCCCCCCCCCTCAGTGGCTGAAAGTCTGCTGTAGAAGACGTCACTAGTGTTAAGTTATGAACGCTTGTTTCCTCTGTATTTCGTTTTTGTAAGTGGTGCCGCAAAGCAGGTGTGGCGTCTAGCAGCCTATTTGTTCTGGAACCGCTGTGAATACGTTTAGTAGTGAAGTCCTACAATATGCTTTTTCGACGCCTCATTGTTATTCTTAACACTCACGACGGTGTCAGGAAATGGCAGTGCATTTTCTGTTGTTGCACATGGCGGGATCCAAGAGTTTGCCAAAATATGTCGCGTTTATCTCTAACCCCAAACTTTTAAGAGCGTATTTGAGTGTTCCCAGGGAACCTATTCGAATCTGTTCGCCACTATCAAAGTGCGTCGTATTAAATTGGGCTACTGAATGCAGTGGACACTCCAAAATATGGTGTCCCTACTGCACTGACATCAGCTACGCTACTGAATGCAGCTAACTACGGTGAGCCTGAGCGCCGCACGCTATCGTCGCTCGTCAGTCGCTCGCTATCGTCAATGTGTTTAAGGTTGATATGCTAAAATAAGGCACTGGCTGGAGTGACGTTCTTTTTCCGGATGAAGTACGCCACGCATACCTGAGTCAAGAAAAGGCTTCGATTATGTGAAACCGGTGCGCAGTGCTTCACTACACAGACTTGCATTACATATTGACAGTTGTATGTCCTGTATTCGCAGCCGTTGGAGGCGAAAGCGTTGAGCCGCTAGCAGATACCGACGCTTCCTTTGTAATCATTGAATCATATGTGAATAAATTGTTTATTCTTTTTGCAATTTGTGCATTCGTGCATTCATGGTGCCGAAGACATCGAGGGGTAAGTAGCGGAAATAATTTGCTTTACCACGTTAAAGGGCGGGACAGTTTCTTAAGGCGTACCAAATCACGTCAAAAGTGGAGTGGTGATGTGTAATTTGAACCGGGGCTGTTAGTGATGCCTTGCCATAGTATTATCACTCCACAAACCACACCACCTCCTTTGAAAATGACAAACCAAAGCTAGGCCCGCCGCCGAAAGGCACCATTAATGTGATAAAAAAACTCCACCCTGCATTACGCACGTGCCGCAAGTTAGACTGCACTTCGCATATGTGAGCCTCGTATTCCTGGGCCAGCTCAAATTTTGGCCCGCTCATCTGCTACAGTCGCAGACGCTTAACCATAAATGCAACCCCCTTTAAAGGGGCGAAGACAAGGTCGTTCGATGTTTTGCCGTCTCATAGATCTGTGAATATTATACTGGTCTGCGATTCTACTCTCAAAGCTTTATTACCTAGCACAGGGTGCAAACTATAAAAAAGACGCGATCGAAATTCGAATCGCAAAGCTCCTTCTACCGAGAGCGACCGCCATTTTAAAATGCTCGTGTGACGTCTGAACAGAATACGCGGCAGAGCGCCTTATGCAATGCAGGCTGCTGTGTCAAAGGACACGTCTCTTTCTTGTGTGGACGATTGTTACAGTGATTGTCTCTTATGCAGAAGTGCTTGATGAAGATGTTACCGCACAAAAGCGATATAGAGTAAGGCATGTTTTCCTCGGCATAAGGCACGGTCACAGTATGTGGGCTGCACTTTTAGGTTCCTTAGCTTATCGATGCACGGATCTGTCGCGTTATACACCGGCGACGACACCAGCACTACCATCAGTTGCCTATCAGCGTAGTGGGAGGTTTTAGGCCGCGCGACGCTGACGGAACTGATCAGCGGACGGTCGCTCGATCTGTTTCGGTCAGATCGGAGGCTGAGCAGGAACTTGATATCCGACGAGTTAGTAGCTTAAATCGATGCGCGTGTCTGTAGGTTAACCGCGTTAGAAAAAGGAAAACAAGCGTCTACGCTCTATATGCTTCCCCTTGAAATCAGTAATCACTTTGACCAGAAATGTTAGTCGGCGCCGAATATGGCCGAACTGCCGGCCTATTCAGCGACGAGTAGGCCTAGCTCAAGTACGCGGGGTTCTGGTCTAGAGTTTCGGCGCTTACGGAGCACGCATTCACAAGCTTTAGCGGTTGCATGTGGCCATCTAGTATAGTTCTCGCTGTAGAGACTCCAAATCGACGACTGCTTACATCACAGAGTGCGTGCACATTGAGCGCGAAGCGTAGATGTCACCCTGTCGGGCGAGCGCAGCCGGCCGCTGTCGGCGCCGCTTATGGGTACCCGTCGCAGGCAGAAGACGTAGCACGTAGCATCCACGGCGCTTCTGCAGAGCAGATGCAGTTTGTGAACAAATAAAGGTGCAGCCGGTGCGAAAAGAAGTGGATAGTTTTGCTATCCATAGCTAGGCTTGCATTTTATGTCATGCGAACGAGCAGCATACATCCAGTAATTACAAAAGCTAAGTAAACAAACACGCTGGGGGCGCAGTCATAATCTGGGAATCGGGGCATTCCTGCTGGGAGCTTAGGGCCCACACACTAAATACTGAATTTTTCATGCTTACGTTGAGGCAGTCACGAGTCATTTGCTGGACAAGCACTAGAAAAACGCGAAGTTAGGCTCGAGAGTTGGTCGCAGCCGCGCGCGCGGCGGATGGTACATTATTGTTCGATGCCGAGAGTGATGCGCATTCGAATCGCGTTAGGATTTGCGTTGACGGGACTGAAGCGGCGTCAGCGGCAGCGTATGCTTTCATGCTCTAGCCGTGGCCAGATTGAACATAGTTTTGCAAAAATGCTTTACCAGCCTAAAATAATTAAGTTTGATTAGCACGCGCATATAACATCGGTCAAAACTGTAGGGCTCGTGGCGCGCCGCGCATTCGAAGGCCGCGCCACTTCCCAATGCTCCCTGCGCGGTGCCCGTTTCCCTCTCCCCGCTCGCTCGGGGATAACCGGTCCCGCGCGAGGGGGCTATAAAAGAAGGCACGCGCCGCCGTCTCGCCCTCTCTTGGTCCCTGCCTCCTCGTTCCTGCTTCGCTCCTGGCGCTCTCCACGGAAACGACCCGCAGCCACCCGGACGACGACCTAGCACCGACTTCGACGATTCCTGTGAGATTAAAGATGTTTATCATACGGCCCACTGTGTGTTTGTCGTGCGCATCCCTCGGGCAGAGGAATCGCCCACAAAACGTACCGCTTCGTTCAAAAGTTTTGTCTGCTCCTCTAATGTCGCAAGATGTGCTCTTGCGTCCACGTATGCTTGTTTGGGATTTTCTTTTAGGTTTTGGACCGAAAAAGCGAAGGGCAATAGCTCAGCAATCAGCAACAAAACGCTAACACCTCCCCCGTTTAGCGACGCACACGGACCAAGGAAACGTTGGACATGTACCTTTTTATATGCTGGAGCACTTGTTGCAAATGCAAACTAACTCTCATAACGTAAGAGAATGATATGCTTCTGATCGTATGCTTAAATAATACAGTAAGAGCCGATCCTATTCAGCCTCCTTGACAATCTCTAAACGAAGCCCAAAACAAGTCCAAAGATCACTAATGTCGCATATTAGAGTGAAGGCTTGTCGAAGAAAATATAGAGTATGCGCATAGAATATTTTTCCTGAAGAGAAAAAGGTCTCAGGGACCACCATCGACGGCGTGCATCTAAGAGCGCAGCTGTCACCGCGAATAGCAGACGGCATGGGGAGAATATCTCGTTGTGATGTCAGCTGTCAATGGTTGCCTAAGCAGAAATCTGCTTTCGATATTAATAATAAATGTTCATTTTAACACAATATACTACACCAAATGAGTTCTATTTTCGAGTATTTACAATTTAAGTTATGTGGAGTGAAAAGCAATAACCAGCTGATGCTCTAATTGCTAGCTTTCATGACCCCTTTAACCTCCCACGTAGGCTACTGCCCAATTACCGCGCGGTATTCCGCAACGTACTGTCGAACATGCCGTCCCTTCCAGTGAAGCCGTGCAAATGACTCAAGTGCAGTAGTATTCTAATGCCTGTCTTCTTTTAACACAACTCATGTCTTATCACGCACTGTGTTTGCGTCATATGTACACTGCAGGTGAATAAACTAGCCGTCAGTTAGTGGGTACTTCAATGTCCCTTTAAGCACGACAAGAATGACTACTACCGCTACAAAGCCGCAAGTAAACCCCAACCATGGGACTACCGACAGCGCTCTTTCTCCGTATACGCTACAAGAGAACTATTGTATTGTGGATCTAGGAGATCCACTGCTTCCGCTACATTTGCGCTCGAAATAAAAAAAAAGGGTGAAGGAGGAACACAGTCCTCAAAGTAATCACTTTCGGTGCAACCGCACTTTTGAAAAGAACACTAAAGAATATTGGGCTCCGACATATAAAAATATTCCTAGTAACATCAGTACACTGGGGGAAAAATGCACAACTGTGAGCTTCCAAGGCAGGCAACATGACAAAGCATAAAAATGCACATAAGTAATTGTAGCTGTTTTGTAATCTGTTCAGGGTGTTTTAATTATCATCTTAATTTGTATGGAAACGACTTCATTTTGCGGCGACCGTATAAGCTGGCTAAATGATATACGCAGGCATCTGTAAAACAATAAGCATTACCGTTTTTTTTTATCTACAAGCCTACTCTTTGCGCGATAGCTCACAAATGCATCTATGTAGGTAACAGGTCTGATATGATTTTGTCGGCCTACTGAAAGAATTCCCAAACACGAATAAAAGATTTGAGCGGTGTTAGTCGCGAAAATCTGAGTAAGAAAAATTCCGTGCAACCCCAAAGCAGCCCATCGATCGAGCAATGCAAGCGAGGCGGTTCGGACGACCAAATGGGCCAGTGATAGGCAGCCCCAAACGAACATACACACTGCTTTTAGAGGTCGAACTACTCTCCATATTGCTTTATTTGGATCCTAACCCACAGATCTGTACCAATGACATAAAACACGGAAAAGCAACGACAGCAGGGGACATTACTAATCTTCTTTGTGCATCCCAGAAGCAAAATTGATACATGGTTTCGCTCGGTCGGTGTTATGTCGACGACAACCTTCGATCATGCCTGCACATCGTATAGCACGGTTACTGAAGTTTAAACATTGCAAATGCACGCTGTTAAGCTAGCCATTTCTACCACATTATTTACTAGTACATTTCTACTTCACTCGGCATTTTTTCCGGGCTCCACAGACCATTTTGACACAGGTGGTAATCTTAGCACATGATGGGAAAAGATGCAAGCTGGACACTGCGTTGTTGAAGAGCCCATGTACAGCCTTTATCAAAAGTGTAGAACCTAGGGGGTCCGCATCCGAGCTCTGTAGTGGCACTGATTTAGAATTAGTGGAGGTCCTTCCCAATAGACAGGGCAGGATAAAAAATCTTACCATCAAGAGATTCGAAACACCGGAAATGCATTACAACGCGTACGAAGTGGCTCACAGGCAGACTCCCCGGGCTCTACACTTTTGACAAAGACTATACTTTTTTTATTACGCAAGCTTGCCATAAGGCATATTATAAAAATTCATGTAAATTATTTTCCGTAAGGAACCTGAGAAGGCTCCCGCTCTTATTGTTGTTGGAGAGCCATTTGAAGAAGTCCTCTTCCCTTGTTGCGGTTAGTCCCACTTCCCGCAGAATTTGTGTCCTTGATGCCCTTGTGCCTGCACAAGTCCAGAGCAGGTGGCGAACATCCACTTCTGCAGCTGGTGTGGAACACTTCGCTCATGTGGTGGTTCCGATGCCTTCAAGAGATTCCCATCGGCATGTTATCGATGGGGTAAAGGCCCCAGCTATTATCTCTCTAAAGGAAACTTCCTCGAATCTCATTAAATCATGAAGGAGGAAGAAAGTACACGGAGGAATGAGGGCGCGTGTACGTTTCCTTAAAGGGGATGCTAAGGTCGGAACATCGGAGCGGGCATCAAAAGGGAAGCTGGTGGGGGGAGGGGGGGGGCGCATTTCTGTTTGGAACTTTGTGTGTGAGGTGGTCAACTTTTCTCTGCTCAGCGTTCTCAGCATCGTCTTGTGTCCATCTGTACACTTTGGGAAACTCGCACGTACCGCTCAGCAGTCCAGCCGTTGCTAACGCTCTCTGTTTTGCTGTACACAACGCAGCGGTGGCTAGGTGATGTTTTCTCATTGCAGCCGCACGATACAGACATGTTCAGGCCCCCAAAAAGGTTACTACACACAATGCAAAGAACTTGGTTGTTTCGGGAGCCTAAAAAGAGATGGTTCATGTTGTCCGGTTTTGAGAGTACGTTTGAACCATCCTCGGTTTGAGGGTATTGTGTTCTTGTTTATAGACAACATTTTTAGCGGCTCAAAGGCGCATGATGGACAGTAATGTATCTTGCGCAAAACCACCAACTCGCCCAATCAGCTGTTCTTCAAAGCAGCCATTTTCTGCCGACTAGCGCGCCGCCGCACGGGCGCTTCCTTCGGGAATTCGGGGCTGCGGTATCGTCGCAGCCGCGCCTGCACGGTAGCCACGTTTAGCTAACCTTCGGGCGTTAGAGCATATCGCAAAAATATTTTTACCGCATGGTTATGCTGGAGCGAATTTGTTTGCGTCGTCGTAGAGTTACAACCGACTTCTTATTTATGAGGATTAGTTTGACGTTTGGTTAACTGTGTTGGTACTAATCACTCAGCTGCGCTAAGGCCGTTTTGGTCCCTTACGAATAAAAGTTCTCTTTATCTCTCTGTGCGCAACTCCTTCTTCTTCCTTACCTTCTTTGTCTTCTGTCCTCACCAATCTACACATCATCGTCATGTCATAAATCTGATCAACTTTGACTTCCTTTACATTTACATTTACATTTACAGGAAGTATGTTTTCAGTGGGTGCCGGGACACTGCGGCATCACTTCTAATAAAATGGCTGATCATTTTGCAAATTCAGCTCTCAATGGGCCTGTTGCCGATCTTGTACCCAATATTGTAACGCTTGTTACACTAAATAATTTCTGTAACCGCTGAACGAGGGCACCGAGAGCTGAATCTTCTTCTTCTTCTCCCTCGTTGTAATGGAACATACCCACAATGGGGGATTGGCCAGAATTAGTTGTAGGTGACATAATATTTTTGATAATGTCGATTTAACTCTATGATATAGATAACCTAATAATTAGGACAGCTGAATCAGGAACGCGGGCAACAGGAACGCGCGGGCACTTCAACGTCCTCTACTTCGTCCCATTTCGCTCCTTCTTCTTCTAGCTGTAATGCACGTGTCCCTGCCCCCACCTCTGAATTATCGCCCCGATGCGGTGTTATCTGTTGGGAAAGGTTGAGGGTAGCCGGAGAAGGGGTAGGCAGCGAACGCGATGGTTAGATGGCATCCTCGAAGCACTGAAGATGAAGTTATGTGATGTTAGGAAGATATTGAGAGACCGGAAAGCGTGGCGTGACATGGTCCATAAGGTCACGAAGTGTCGGACACGACTGACCGACTGAACTGAACTGCGGTGTTATCGTCAGACAGAAGAGCGGGGAGAAAAAGCATTCAAGAGTTACCCCAATAGTCTGGCATCACGGGATAGACTACATGCAGCCTGAAAGTTAGTCGGAGGCTCGCTCGTACTAGGGCTTCATTCGCACCACATGCACGTCACTGCCCTTGCCGTTGTGCGATGAATGAGCCGGCGAGACTGGTACAACTTCATACTTTACGTCGCTGAGGCGGCGGACAACAAGGTAAGGGCCGAAGTAGCGGCGCGGTAACTTTTCGGACAGCCCGCGGCGACTAACGGGCGTCCAGATCCACACATAGTCGCCCAGGTTGTAGGTAACATAGCAGCGTCCAAGGATGTAGCGGTCAGCATCGATCTGCTGCTGGCGGTGAATACGCTGTCTGGCCAGTTGCCGCACTTCTTCCGCGCTGAACACAAGTGGCGACATCGACGTCAAGTTCAGTCTCACTATCAGGGAGGTCCACGGGTAGCATAGCATCCAGGGGGTGGTTACGTGGCGACCGAAGACTAATTCAAACGGAGTGAACCGCGTCGTTTCTTGTTGCGCGATATTATACGCGAATGTTGCGTATGGAAGAATTTGGTCCCATGTTTTGTGGTCGACATCAGCATACATATAAAACATATCGGTCAAGGTCCTGTTTAGGCGTTCCACCAAGCCATTTGTGTGTGGGTGGTAGGCTGTTGTACGTCTATGGCTGGTGTGCGTAGCTTCAGTACAGCCTGAGTGAAGCGAGCCGTAAATACAGCTCCATGGTCGGTAACGATAGTAGCCCCATGACGTAGGATTATGTCGTGGACAAAGAATTCGGCCACTACAGCAGCAGTACCGCTTGCAAGTGACGCAGTTTCAGCGTACCGCGTCAAGTAATCCGTCGCGACCACAATCCACCGTTTTCTAGTGGACGACTTCGGAAAAGGGCCGAGGAGGTCTATGCCAATTTGCTGAAAAGGGGTCTTTGGGGGTGCTATAGGCTGCAGAAAGCCAGCTGGTCTCAGAGGATGAGATTTGCGCCGTTGGCAATCACGGCATGTTGCTACGTATTTAAGCACTGATCGTAGTAAATTGGGCCAGTAGTATTTCAGCCGAATCTTTGCCAGTGTGCGACTGATCCCCAAGTGGCCGGCGGATGGTTCATCATGACAAACGCTCAAGGTTTCGGGCCGTAACTGGGATAGCACAACAAGTAGAAACGTCTCCCTGGTGCTGTCAAAGTTACGCTTGTAGAGCACTCCACGCCGTAGAGTGAAGGACCGCGCAGCGCCCGACGAAACAAACGGGGTACACTAACATTAATACCCTCCAGGTACTCAATGAGTGGCGACAACTCAGAGTCAGTCCGTTGAAGTTGCGCCATACGAGAGATGCTGACGGCACAAAGGATAGGACAATCTTCGGTGATCTTGCGCAGCCGGTTCCACGGGTGCTCGTGATAAACAGTCTGCGCCTTGGTGCTATCGGCCCGACTTATAGACGACTGGCCTGTCGTACTCCTGTAACCGGAGGCTCCACCTGGCCAACCGCCCAGAAGGATCTTTAATGCTGGTTAGCCAGCATAGCGAGTGATGATCACTGACAACACGAAACGCTCGCCCGTAGATGTACCGTCGGAACTTACTCAGAGCCCAGATTACGGCAAGACACTCTTTTTCTGTCGTCGAATAGTTCCTTTCCGGACGAGAAAGTGTACGGCTAGCGTAGGCGATGACTCGTTCTGCACCATCCTGCCACTGTATGAGGATCGCTCCCAGGCCGACATTGCTGGCGTCAGTGTGGTTATCTGTGTCTGCATTCTCGTCAAAATGAGCTAGTATCAGTAGACTTTGCAGGCGACGACGGAGTTCCTTGAAGGCTTCGTCTTGGGCACGTCCCCATAAAAAGGGTGTGTCACCTCGAGTCAAGGCTGTCAATGGCTCAGTTAGACAAGAAAAATATTTGACAAAGCGGCGGTAATAGGAGCAGAGGCCAAGAAAACGTCGGAGGGCCTTCTTGTCGGTTGGGCATGGGAACCGGAGATGGCGGAAGTCTTGTCGGGATCTGGGAGGACACCTTGTGCGCTGACCACATGTCCCAAGAAACGGAGCTCCTCGAAGGCGAAATGACGTTTCTCTGGCTTGACAGTCAATTGCGCAGACTGGATTGCTTGAAGGACAATGCGCAATCGCTGCAAGTGTTGTTCGAAACTAGACGAAAAGATGACCACGTCGTCCAGGTACACAAAGCATGACTGCACTTCATACCAGCTAAAACAGTGTCCATCATGCGTTGAAACATGGCCGGCGCGGAGCAGAGCCCAACCGGGATCACCTTAAATTCGTACAGACCGTCGGGCGTCACGAACGCTGTTTTATCGCGGTGTCGCTCGTCCACCTCGATTTGAAAATATCCGCTTTTCAGATCTTAGGAAGAGAAGAACCTGGCGTCTTGGAGTTGGTCAAGCGCATCATCGATCCTGGGTAGTGGGTACACGTCCTTTTTTGTAACCTGATTCAGTTTGCTGTCATCAACGCAGAATCGTAACGTGTTGTCTTTCTTTTTCACCACGACGACCGGCGACGCCCACGGACTTGTTGATGGCTGTATAACATCGTCTGCAAGCATTTCATCGACTTGCACTCTAATAGCCTCCCGCTCTTTAGGCGAAACACGGTATGGACGCTGACAAACTGGTGGCGTGGCTGAATCGATGACGATGCGATGCTTTGCTACCGGTGTACGTCTGTCCTTGGAGCTCGTCGCGAAGCAATCTTTAAAATCAAGTAGCAGAGATGACAGAAGGTTCTTTTGATGAGGTGACAAACCCGGGTTGATTTTAACCTTCTGAAGGGCGTTGTGTGCTGCGTCAACGTCTTGAAGATTCATCTCCACGGGGCACAGATTCTACCACCCATCTACATCGTGGAGAAAGGCGACAGCCGTTCTCTTCGCGAGGTGTTGAATTTCATTGGTGAAATTCGTCAGGAAAACAGTCGCACAGCCGTCATTCAGGTCGACAAGACCGCGCGCAATAGCCACTCCCTTCTCAAGCAACAGCGAAGGGTTACTGTCCGCAATACCTTCGTGATAATTAAAACCAGTCGTTCCTAACTAACACCAGCACACTGGGCCGTGGTGGCAGCATTACGTCGTCTTCGACAATACGCAGAGCATTGACTCCTGGGTCTTCTGTGTCACTGTGCGCCAAGGCTTGCTTTGTCGAAAATGTAACTCGCGCCTCGTGTAAATCGATCACAGCACCGTTTGCCTTTAGAAAGTCAAGGCCCAGGATCAAATCCCTCGATCACTCACGCAAGACGACGAATTCACCGACGTAGACGAAACCTCGTATGCTGATTCGGGCTGTGCACCTTCCGGCCGGGCTAATGAGGTGACTTCAGCCGTGCGAATGCTAGGGCCCAACCACGGCATCAAAACTTTGCTCAAGTCCTGGGCGAGGGCATGGCTCATCACCGAATAATCTGTTCCAGTATATCAGAGGTAGCACGTCGCATGTTGTCGCTACCCTGCCCCTATGAGAAATCAGCGTTTCGGCGTATCGGCGACGGAGGATCTTCGGTTTTCCCGACAGCAGCGGCCTTGCCTCCGGAGACTGCTGTAATTAGATTTCCCGCGTGGACTGGGAGAACGCCGCTCAGGATAGCCGGCGTCTCGGCGAGGACTTGGGGAACGGTAACGCCGAGGAGACGATGATCTAGAGTCATAACGGCCGTATGTTCCAGGCCTCTGACGAGCCGATAGGTGAGCTTCGATTTCGAATGGTTGTTCGCCGTTCCGTGGGCAAGGATCGTCGGGCGCGAAACCACGCAGGCCCACTCGGCGATATGCGCAGGCCCTCTAAAGATGACCAGCCTCACCACAGTGGTAGCAGAGGGGCCGCCGGTCTGGTGTACGTCACACATCACATTTCCGTGGCCGCTGATAGACTGATCGAGCAGGCACACGGGAAAGACCAGGCTGCTGCACTGCTTGAGTGGCGCTATTCACGTCGTAGACTGGTGCTGGCGTCTGACAGAGGACAGCTGCATATGTAGGTCGGGCCTCAGTCTCTCTAGGAATCTCAGAGGCTTGCTGCTGCGACGCCTGGAGCACCTCGTCCCGGACGACTTCAGACAGCGATGTAACAGACTGCGCGCTGGGAGACAGCTGGGGGGGGGGCGCTTCTAATTCCTCCCTGATGATCGCCCTGATTAGGTCACGAAAACGGCTACGTCACTCCATAGCGGCATCGAAAAAACAGCGGGCCCAGGAGTGCTTACATCTCGATTGTATTGCCGGGCTCACTGCAGGAGCGTCGCCTCCATGGTGGTCGCTTCAGCGAGGAATTCGGCAACAGTAAGCGGTGGACTGCACACCATACCGGCGAAAAGCTCCTGCTTGACCCCGCGCATGAGGTGGCGAAGCTTTGTCTCCTCGGCCATGCAGGGGTCAGCACGCTTGAAGAAGCGCGTCATGTCCTCCACATACATGCGGACGCTTTCGTTAGTGCGCTGGTTGCGGGAGTGAAGCGCAGCTTCCGCTTTTTCCCGGCGGTCTGCTTTGGGGAAAGTAGCTAGGAGATTTAGGCGAAATGTCTCCCAGGTGGACAGATTTTTATCGTGGTTCTCGAACCACGTTCTAGCGGAGTCTAAAAGCGCAAAAAACATGTTATGGAGCCTACGGTCGTCGCTTCAGCCGTTGTAGCGGGCGACCCGCTCAAATGTGTCCAGCCAGTCCTCCGCATCCTCGTATACATCGCCATGAAACGATGGTGGTGTTCGCGGCGTGTGGTAGACGATGGGTGCTGGGGACGCACTATCTGTAGCCATTTCCGGTGGGACCGGCGGCCGAGGCTGCGTCGTCCTCGTCGGGGTGGTGAGAGGTCCGAATTCAGGTGACTGGCCGCGGAGACGGCGGCTAGGGCGCTGATGAACCGGTGTGAGCTCCGTGTTATCTCGTAGGCGCACGCAGGTCGGGAAGCGTATGCCCAGCACGACTCCACCAGATGTGTGGAGTCGCTCAATATATCCTTGCTTGCTCAATATATCCCATTTTGAACGGTTTCAAGCGATAAACTACTTGAGCCATGAGCCACTCCTTGCGGCTACGGATTTTAACCATTTAAACTTCTATTGGAATGACCGATGCTGTACCTCGGGGCAATGTGAGGTCTCCATGATGCTCATGCGTTGTAGAATTCCTTCCCTCAATCTTTATTTATGTCGCTCTGGATTCACGCCGTCGAATCTTTGTGGATCATGTGATGACGTGGATACAATTGAACATTACATCCTCTCCTGCCGCAGGTATGCTACTCAGAGAAGACATTATTTAAAAATACCTCTTGCTTGCCTAGGATTGCCATTTACAGCTCCTGTCCTCCTCTCCTTTGGTGCAACCGTCAAAGGGTATGCCCTAAAACCGGTGTGTGACTTACTTCATAATTATAATATTGCTACTGAAAGATTTGTGTGTTAGCGCTGATCTGTCTGCATTGTACTTTTTTCTTTTTATTATTTTTATTATTTTACATTTGAATCCTTTTTTTATTGTTTTCTATTACTATCGCCTCAAATTTTCAAATTATTTCAGCAACACTAACTCCTAATTATTACGTTATCTATCATACTGTCAAATCGACATTATCAATTATAATATGTCACCTACAACGGATTCTGGCCAATACACTACTGTGAGTATGTGCCATTATGAGGAAGAAGAAGAAGACTTCTTCGTCCACCGATTGGAACGATCGCTCGGTTGCCCCGAGTAGTGTTACAGGCGATGAAGAAGCGGGCACTGGCATGGACAGGTGCGATCGCGCTAGGTCAGCTACCTTTCATTAAAAGCAACGTTCACGTCATCTACCATCACCATCGTTCATGTTCCGTCTTCTTTCTTCATCGGCTTGCCGCCCCATAATATCTTTGCAACAACTAGAGAAGCAATAAACAGAACAAAAAAAAATTGTTTGGCTTCCGTTTTGCCGACCCTAATCAAAGATTTCCTAAAACGCCACATTTCTAGCATTTCCAGTGGCGCAAGAAAATACAAAAAAGTCTTACATTATTTTATGAACTGATATGCAAGAATAGTAAAGTGTAATATGTTTTAGATATTCTTGATCAGATCGTCTTTTACGTATTTTTTCCTTACATCTACTTTTGTTTCTTCACGGAAAATTCAAATTGCGCTTAAGTGAGGAAAAATTTTTTTTCGACAGAACTACTACAACGAAAGCACTTTCACACAACAGCCAACATGTTGAGTTGTTTTCAGAATTGACGGTAATCAATTTTGGAGCTGAGAAGTTTCGCATGGAATGACTCATATAGTTATAAGGCTGCAATAGCTTTAGGAAAATGCACTTGCCTGCTTG
Organism: Amblyomma maculatum; assembly: GCF_055883805.1. Lineage (NCBI taxonomy): Eukaryota > Metazoa > Arthropoda > Arachnida > Ixodida > Ixodidae > Amblyomma > Amblyomma maculatum. The sequence continues at coordinate 122,145,621 of NC_139347.1, read as the reverse complement.
GGCATAATGATCCCCACAAGCAAATTCCCTAGACATCACTTCATTCATTGCGTGCGTGTTTCGCGAGAGGTCTAAAAAAAGCATGTAGAGTGGGAAAGAAATAAAGCGAAAATAGTACATTATGTCCCAAGAAACGCCCGTATGTATACAGACAATCCGTCGCAAGGCGACACAAAATGCTGCAGTTTCTTGTCCCTAACATGAAAACAGCACTTTCATATTACAGAAATGCACCGGTTCAATTGGGTGCAAGTTTAAGCCTCATCGCATAATAAGCCTTGGCTTACTGGTTCACGCGAAGCAGCAGCATGTCCAGGTCATCATGCACCTCCAGCAAAGCGCTCCACGTAGTCCAATCGTCAGGTGTAGCAAGCAGGGCTTTGCGATCGGCGTTAGCGAGCAAAGCGTCGCACGAGACGCCGACAGGCAAGTTGCACAGGACGATAGCATCCCAGTAGAATCGCCTCAGCGTCGGCATGTCAGCTGTTGTAGCGACCAGGACGACTGATGATGCCAAAGCAATCTCAGCCGGCTCATGGATGACCGTCACCGGCGACTGGAGCCTAAGATAATCCCTGAGGTCGCGCATTGCCTCCACCGTCGTCGTCAGTGCGAGCGTCCTGCCTTGAGCGTATGCAACGACGGCACTACCCTTCAGCCGTGCGATCTTCTCCCGGCTCATCAGGAAGAAATCGGTGAGCTCCACGTTTGCATCGGCCGCCAGCGCCTTTTTGGCGTGAGCAAATGCCGGCAAGATGCCACGCTCCCGGAGCGTGACGCCTACCTCTTGAACGACGGGGTCGTCCGACCAGCACATGATATCGCTTGCACTTTTCCAGTCAGCCTGGAACTGCCTGTCCAAGTCGATGAGGCAGTACTCCATCGCGACCTCTTTGGCATACGGCCTTGATGGAGTTCCTAGATGGCAAGCGAGTTCCAGTGGGGTTCTGAGCAGCTTCAGGCTTGATTCCAAAACATCTACACTACTGGCGCGCAGATCATCAGCGAGGGCCAAAGTTCGCGTAGATACTCGCGACTGCTGTAAGCGGCGCACAATCTCCCTGTAAGCGTGGCTGGTGTCCAGGTAGCACTGGAAGTCTCGAAGGACCAAAACGCGGAGGTCGGATATTTTGAGGCTACGGTTAGATATCAGGGTGGCTAGCACGTCAGGTTTCAGGACGCAAACCCTCGCCAGGGCGTCCCGTGACCAGGAAGCGGCTGAAGCAACGATCCAAACTCCGTCGGGATAGAAGAGGCGCAGGTATTCGAGAAAGTCTTCGTCCTCCTCAACGTGCGGTCCAACGATAAAGGCACCCGGGGGCTTCAGGGCTAGAATGAAAGCAACGCATAGATGGCGCCGTAGCTCTGGTGTCCCCAAGGCAACCATGCAGTTTTCTTCGTAGACGCGGCTTACCAGCCGGGCCTCTTCAGCGCTTGGCTCCATCGCATCGTTCTCATGCAATGTGGGCCGCTCCCGCACCGCATACAGGGTCATGAGGACATCTTGTATATTTCCGGATACTGAAGGGCTGGTCTCTCTCATCTCTACCATGTCGAGGATTGTTTTGTGGCAGCTTCTGCTGCTCCGACGCGGAATTCAATGGGACGCACACATAAAATGCCCATGGCCGCCCCACATTGGCTTCGGCGGAACGCGCGCAGAGGGTCGCGAGGCACTGTTCGTCTCCACGTGGCACGCAGATCACGATGACGACGACGAATTCGTCGAGGCGATTTTATATTAGAAAGTAATAAGCCGAAAGCCCTTCTATGTTCATGGAACGGAAATTGTGCGCGAGATGTGCACGGAATATATACGTCGAAATTGTGCGCTGATATTTCACCTCTCAGTCGTCCTGATGACGTCATCAAAAAACTAAACATCCTGTTTCCGTCGGGAATCGAACCACTATTCCTCGGATCCCCAGGCGAGCGCTTTAACCAACTAAGCCGTTCCCGAGATCGCTAAACGCGCATCATAATTCTCCTTGTCTACCGTGAGGACGATATTAGCGATGGCAACGACGCTGCAATTAGTGACAATGACAATAATGACATTAGCAATGATGATTACTGTGCATTTCATTGATAATGATAATGAGAGCAAATTTTATGCACCGTGTGCAGCGAAAACGCCCCGGCTTTTGCATTTTTGCAGTGCAGATTCCACAGTGCTCTCAGAATTTTTCAGCATTAAGCCCTGTGTGTTCGGTACGCTAGATTACTTCGAGCCCATAACTGGCGACAAGTTCAAACAAAACGCTTGTGAAAATCTCGGGGTGAGATTGCGTAACTATGGCCGTGACACTACCATTCGCTCCGATATTACGTTTTTGTACACAAAGTCAGTCTCTTTTTAAGCGATACGTAGAGAGAGAGAGAGGGAATACAACGTTTTATTTAGACCAGCGGATGAAGAAGCTCTGACCGTCCGTCGCTGAGGACGGCTGGCCGGGGTCCCACCTCAGACGCAGGCGGTCAGACGTCGGCTGCTGCGGTAGATAGCGCATACTGCTCGTTCCACCGAAAAATCGCCGGCGCCGACGCCGCCGTTTACGGCGGCCGGGAGAAATCCTGGTTGGTAGGCAGAGTCATCACGTCATAACCACATGAATGCATGCTGGAATTTCAAACACCCAGATTCAAATAAATCTAATGATCAAGGGAAGGGTCACAATGAAGCCGAAATTGGCGAGAGGGATGTACTAGGAGGGAAGGTCATTTCATAAAGTTAGTTAATTCAACGAGATAAGTCTTTCATCATTGGGGTTCGAACCAAGACCCTCTGCATGACGGCGCGGTCACACAATGCGTAGACCGCGAAGGAACGTTGGCACCGAACGTTTTAAAGGGGTACTTATATCGTCAACGTTTCGTGGTGCATATGGCTTCGTGTATTTGGAATCCCTACTGACGTTATGGTAATAACAAAATTAAAATAAATGATTTGAAGGTATGCATTTAAAATTTATGCATTGAAATAGCGGTGCTAAAGGCGCTGTCGGGTTCTAATCTTAGGGCGAACTTATTTTCACTCCTAATGTTTTTGCCACAGCTAGAGATATGGCGTTCTACCAGTCTTTGTGGGCAGTTACAAATGCATAAAAAGTAATGCGAAGCGCGAGAGTTGTAGATGAACTGGTTAAATCTGCATATCAGCGTGCTCTACCAGTAGGTACGTAACAGAAAGCGAGAGAGTGTCGGCATAGCCGACTAACTCATTGCTATTGTAATACTTGCCTTATTGACTGTCCGTCCGAAGCCGCGCTACAACGGTTATTTGGCGACACAACTCGGCGGCATGGCGCTTTCTGTATCGTTATGAATGCCACCACTTTCACTCTGTGCGACCGCCGCCATGATTGCATTTCCGCCCCATTCACCCAACCGATCTACCAGCGCTCATGGACTACAAAGCAACGAACTCGACGGTGGATGAAGGGCGAGCCATACACAGTGGTCACAGAGATTGCAAGTGGTGGCTTTCATGAAGAAGCATAAATCGCCCCACCTCCTGATCGCCAGAACAACGTGGTTTCGCTCTGTCCACTGAGACGATGAGTATCATAATATTGAGGTGGGTCGTCTTGGGTGGAGCGACGCGCTCACCCGGATTAGTGCTCATCTGCTGATAGAGCACGCTGGCAGGCTGTTTTGCCCAGTTCGGACAACGCTGTAGTGCACATCTTGGTGCCCTCGAAGTCTGCTGGGGCGAAAATAAATTATCCCTCAATGCCACCAAATGTGGCGCGCCTGTGATTCCATTCCAGCCTATCGTTATGCGCATATTCAACATTTGAATTCGGTAGGATATTTAAACATCCTTTATCTCTCAAGCTCGGAGTGGCGCCTGCCTATCAAGAATACCGTGAATGAAGAACGCAGTCCTGCTCTGTTTGACTCGAGTATCCAAACAAAAGTTCTGCATGTGTGGCGTGACGCATTCTCGATTCTCACTATGTGACACCGAGTGACACCCCACGCTGCAAGCTTGCACCTTTAGTACCGCTGAAAACGTGTGGCATACGTCTCTGCCTCGTTGCCGAAAGTAGGTTTCAGACCATGCACATTACTATAGTGCCTGGAAGATAGCTTTACCCAGAAGCTTGCATCTTCGAACTACGTTCCCACTTCTAGCTACACACAAGGCTAACTTTCCTCAGGTAACCTAGCCCCACGTCCTGAAAAATCAGCCATTTTTTGTAGTCAGAGCTACACTACGCTAGTCAGCGCCATGTTTCGCGTGGTCGGCCGGACAGAACTTCGCATCAGCCGTTACTATGGCAATCAGCTGGCGGGGGAGGTGGTAAATGGTGGCAGTTCCTGGCCCTACGGGGCTGGGACGGTAGTTCAACGCCGCTTGCGGCGGGGGCTAGCCAGCCACCGAGTTTTGTCTGTTGTAGGCCGTCATTGCACCCGCCACCACGTAGGTGGTGGACGACGGCTGTTGTTGCCGCGTGCGTCTTTCTCTCCCTCTTCTATTTCTTCTCTATTTTTTTTCTTCTGTCTGCATGAGGCAGCGGAGGTGGTCCAGCTATAAAGCCAGTAGCAGGCCAGTGCATTTTCTTTTCCTACTTTTGCTATCGTGGGCGTGAACGACTCGGGTAAAACAATAATGGCAGGTTCAACAAAAACAAACTCGGGGATATGGGAGGAGGCGGCTATCGTCATGGCGATGGTCAGCACCAAAGCGGTTACCATAATTAGCTACTCCAAATCTGCTATAAACAATTTTGCGAGGGGCATGATCTCCAAAGAGACAGAGCGAATTTTAAGATATAAAGACTGCAACCAAAAAGAGGTGGAATTAATATGGGTGTCGGCACACTCGGGCAACAAAGGAAACGAGTTGGCTCACAGTATAGCCCGAGGTTATGTCACCCTAGCAGTGAGCCAGGTTGATTCCCCCAATTTCTCGAGAGATGCGCTTATCTCATATCATGACTACACTAATTACTTTAAAATAGAAAGGCGGAAATATGCTCCACCAGACAAGAAACTTGACAAAAGGCAGGAAGTAATCTGGCGTCGGCTCCAGACGCGTGCCTTCTTCAGCCCATCTAAATTAGCGCACATGTACCCAGCACAATACAATCCATATTGTAAACACTGCGGCGAAATAGCCGGGTACGATCATATATTATGGAGCTGCAAAAAAGCGCCGTCACCGGTGGACCTACCACCAGTCCCTTCTCTAGAGCGGTGCTGGCCAGCTCAGACCCGTTGACGCAAGTTCGGGCAACTGAGTGGGCTCATAAGGTCGTCGAGAGCAACGGACTTGAGGCCATCTAAGTGTAGCGCCCACAAATCGCTCTTTGCTGACAATAAATGTTTTCCACTTCAATCCAATCCTACAGCCACAACAACAACAATAACAATCAGCTGCACCGCTACGTGGGTGTTCAGCCGTTTAGCCGCGCTGGTGCACAGCGCTGCGCTGACGCGACGTCCGCCTCACCACCCAGTATGCACCGCTACCAACATAACCAGCTGCGCCGTCCCGCAGGTGATTCGCAGCTGCGCCTGAGTACGGAGCATAACGTATAAAATCTCCGGGGGTGGGTGTGGATTTTGCTAGTGAGGTGTTCCATGGGTGATGCAGCTGACGGTGAGCGCACGTAATGCATGCGGCATCTTCGACCGCTGCGCGATGCTGCTTCGGACGTCCCCGAAATCATTGCTTAGCGTGAAGAGGTTCATCAGCGTAAGAAGGGCTACGCCTGCCTCCGCGAAGTGGCGAAGTCAAGACGCGGAGCAACATATACGTCGAGCCGATGCCGAAATCTTACGCGAAAAAGAAGAACAACGGGAAGTATAACAAAACAAGATAAAGACGCGCCGTATGACCGAACACACCATTGGGCTGGCGGCAGCATATCGGCAACGACAACTTTCGAATCTGACTGGTATAGCCAAACTAAAACTAAACCGAGCTAAACGTATCTCTCGCTACGTATATTATGACCTAGATAAGTTAAGCCACCGCCAATATTTCCACATCAAGCCCCATCCGCCACTCATTGCCATTGACCGACTTGGATATGACGCTCCTAATGTATTCTGTTGTACTGTAGTTTGTATTCTGTTTTGCTCTTCGTAAAGCAGGAACTTCAGTTCAGTGCTCGCCGACTACATTCAAAGCGCAAGCTTCATACACTGTCAACTTCAACAGGCTCCACCTTATCGGCGCATAGTCCATTTTTCACTTTAAAAATTGAGCCCAGATAAGAGGGCTGCATTGTTGGACCCTTGAACCGCGTCGTAAGAAAACTGATTTATAGGAAGGGAAATGCGCGGTAACTGTCTCACTTGTTTTCTGTGGACACCTCAACCACCTCTCTCGGGAAACCACACTGCGGATGTTGTCGACCTGCGTAAACGTCTCAACGTCTTGATCCATCTATGTCTGAAGCACAGAAGATCAAGCATGTCCCCAAAGGAATTGAATTGGATGCATTCCACATGCTCACCGCCAAATCCTCTCAAACCGTTTCTGACGTCGTTTCTTTGTGCCAGAGCTATGACGAGCAACTCAAACATCGTCTCATGACGCGCCGTACCACTTCCTCGGATGAAACACTATCGGCACTGGATCTTCCCGGTGCTCCTCGGGATCACCAGGTGCTTCTTCAGCAAATAAAACAGTTCGTGCGGAAACAGGGAGCTTGACAGTTGTCCCTCGTTACCTGCCGGCCCGATTCTTCATCTCTGTCGCCTCCTCTACAGCGTGTCATCCAGGAACAAGTTGCCGAGAGCCTGCCAAGTACCAACCCACCCCCTATGATGTCCGGTCCGCTGACCTACGGCGAATTGGCAAGCCGCCCACCGCCAGAAACGTCAACGTACGCGCCCCCAAACCACGCCTTCAATTGCCAGCCGCCCGTGCATCCAGTTCCACCTACGCAGCCTGGTCGGCCTCGCACCAGTCCCCGCAATCCGAATCCGTGGCGCGCACAAGAACTGCGCCCTCAGTAACTCTGTGAAGCCCTGTAGACATTATTGAGCTTTTCGTCGAAGGCGTTGCTGTTTATGCACTTGTTGACACTGGTGCTGCGGTGTCGGTGATTAGTTGCAACCTCTGCCGCGAACTTAGAAAAGTGACGACGCCGATCCCCAATATTTCATTGCGAACTGCGAGCGCCGAAAAGATTCGACCGGTTGCTGCATGTGCCGCACGGTTCATCATACAAGGCATCTCCTCAGTTATTGAATTCATCGTTCTTGCTCACTCTTCTCATGAAATCCTCCTCGGATGGGACTTTTTGTCCAAGCATCATGCAGGAACTGGTCGAATATTTTCGGCGCTCGCAGCTAGCAATGAAATATTGAGGATCGGCGTCGTCACTTTTCTAATGCCGCTGCTACATGGCAAAATTCGAAGGCTATTGAAATAGTTCTGGTGTTTGGCGCCAAATTTTTATGGCGCCACTATCGTTGCTTTCAGTTTTGCTTAAAGAACTAAAATCTCCCTATAAATGCAAAATAAAATATAACTGTTACCTTTTTTTTTTAGTAACTGCAGGTGTTTAGTTGTTATTCAAGAACAACTTTTTTTAACGCGTTGGCGTTCATACGACTGTGCTTTTCACTGTTTTTTTTTTCTCGGCGGCGCATGCTATAGTAGTAGAGAGGAGTACATAAATAATACGCCTAAAAAAAGATCGAAACTATTTAAAAATTATTACGGGTATTATTATTTTGCCGCGTAAATTTAAGATATAAAATAACGCTTGTTCACATTTTTGTATCCTAAACGCGCTGTGCACGTGTGTGCGTGACGCTCCCCGATTCAGCGCTAGCAACCTTGCGGACGTTCGAGGGCCTTCGAGATCTCAATAGAGTTCTGGGCTGCTCCGCTGACTGGATAGACTATCGACTCAATGGTCATTGAAAACGCCCGTGTGGCAGCTTTCGAAGGTCTTCGAGTCGATAGGCAGTCGCTTCGAGGGCCTTCGAAATGCCCGTGTGACAGCGGTATAAGTTTGCGGCACAGGTTGCAACTAATCACGGACACCACAGCACCAGAGTCAACAAGCGCATAAACAGCAACGCCTTCGACGAAAACCTCAATAATGTCTACAGCGCTATTGCCGCTTTATAGGGGCTAGCCTGCCACCACATTTTATTGTGACCTTGAACAGCTGAGAAGGAGGAGGAGGAGGAGAACGCTCGGTCACTGGCAGCTAACGCTTTCGCTCCTCATTCGGTACAGAGCATTGAACCCTTCTCATTTATATGTGGGCTGGTAGCTTACGCTCTCGCGTCATACCCTTAAAGAATCAACTTAAGTGTCCCCAATAACGTAGCGCTTTACACTGATAGGGCGTGATGGGTAAATAATGTAGCAGGCAAAAGAAGCTTCCGCACTTGCTATCGCAATTGAATTAGGGTTAACCAGAGTTAAACCACAACTAATTTCTTATCATTTTTAAGCCGTCATTAAACCCGCTACCGTTTCGGTGGTGGACGACGGCTGTTGCGACGCACGTCTTTCTCCCCTCTTGTTTTTCTTTCCTTTCTATTTTCTCTTCTGTCCGCACGAAGCAGCGGATGTGGCTCAGCTACACAGCCAGTAGCAGGCGCGTGCATTTTCTTTTCTTTCTTCCTACAGTCGTAACAACAACAATGCTTGAGGTCATGCGGAAAAATTGCCTGGGGAGACGCGGCTTTGTCTCCAAAAGGGTTCCTCTGAGGAACACTGACAGAAACAGGATGACTCCAGCTGAAAGTGATTACCGCACAGAAAACTAAGCGTTCCCATCTCTGACATGTCCTCCAAGGGAAGAACCACTTCTTATGCCTTGTCAGTCTAACTCTTCGGTCAAACTGTGGAAATTCAGCCCCTCCCTACTATTAATCAACTAACAATTTCATTTCTGCCTCTGACATCCCCCCCCCTTACCCACGGCCACTTAGGCCTCTAAAGGGGAGAAAGTTTATTCCAAGTCTATATGCAAAGAACCACATGTTACGGGTAGCGCTACTTCAAGATAATCTCGCCACCTTAACTGAGGAATAAGGCAGCACACCCATATATTCGTCGACGGTCCAACTAGTCAAGAGACTTCTTTCTGTGGCCTTTACGTGTCCTCAACAAGCCACGCCATTTCTTACCGGTTACAGCGGAAGACATCACCTACAACAGCCGAGCTTCGCGGCATTGCAAAATGTTTCGTCTATCCTGCACCGAACTCCAGTTCGATGGCCTATCTTAACCGACTCTAGAGCATCATTGAAAATCCTTTCCAACCTGCTCAACAAAACAAATCACCAAGTATCTACATCATTTAGCCATTGTGCCAGGCTGCATAATATAATACCGGCTTATTGTGGCGTTCTAGCCAATGAAAAACCAGATGAAGCAACACGTAAAGGGCACCAACATCAGAAGTAGATTCGAATTTCTTCACGAACGCTGATGCGTACTAACTGGCTAAACGATTTTCTACTGAAGAAAGGCACCTGCTCCGTAACTTGCTAAAACATTGCCAACTTCTTCACTCAGTCGATCCACATCCAAGATAAAGTCTCGGTCTTAGATTTTCTCATCTGGAAACTGTATCGCCATCTTCACCTGAACTCTATATTTATAAACAGCTTTCGATGCCGTTTCGGCCAGACCGCATTGTGACAACTGCGGAGCGACTTTTGAAACTGTTGCACATGACCTGCTTTAGTGCCCTGCATATGCTGACGAGCGCAGAGAAGCTCTCTGTGCCAAAGGCAATAGAGACATGCAATGCACTTTTTATTTGCATATTTATATGCAATTCGAAATTTCGACAAGCTCTAGTTTCATCTTGCGTGTTAACCCCAGGCATTTTCCAAGCTGTGAAATTCGTTAGCCCATTTTTGGAACTACGCAATTCATGATTTCATGTCGTAGCTTTACTCGACGATGCACCCTTGTACGCATTTAATGGCCGCATTTTATCTCCCTCTATTTATTTCTTTTTTATTTTACACGCAGCTCTCTCTATATTTCGCTTCCGAATTCCTTTTACTACGATGTGTAGAATTTGAGCGTATTTTAAACCACGGCTAAGTTCTCTCTTTCTCAATAAAGGGTATTTCTTTCTCCTGTACGGTATGTCTGACCGGAATACAAAACTCTTGTGTATCTCACTCCCCGTAAGAACTCTTGCTAACTCTACAGCGCCAGTTGTCTCGTGACGTCATGCAACCTTCCGACCAACCAGTTTCCAGCCATTTTACTTTGCCAACCACCACCTGCCAGAAGCAATTTCGTGATTTTTTCGTGTACGGCGCCGATGGCCAATTTCTCGCACAAGAGGCACTTCAACGCTGCTGCATTAAAATAAGTACCTCTCAAGGCCACGACAGCGCCCAGGAAGACGCGAATACAACCAGGAAGGCCACGCATGCAAACCCGGTTACGGTGGCTCAGTGTTTACGACGCTCGACTGCTGAACGCAAGGACCCGGGTTTTATCTCTGCCGTCGTGCCCACTTTTTGATGGAGGCACTAGGCCGCGACTTCGTGTACTGAGGGTTGTCAGTGCACATTATAAAGAATTCTAGGTCGTCTAAATCAAGTGGAGCATTCTACTGCAGAAGTTTCTCATCGAGTGAGTCGCTTTGGGACGTTAAACCCTATAAACTTGACCAAGCACGACGCCCAGCAGGAAAGATATCAGCAGCCTCTAGCACAATCAACACAAAGCCGGCGTTCAACAACAAATAAGCCGGCATGGTTTTGTGATGAGTTGCGTGCGAGTGCTTCGTTTCGCAGATGGCGGCCATAAGCCATAGGTGGGATAACAGGACAGAAAAGCAACTGAAGAAACTTCTTTATGTGATTTTTGTTCCAGACATTTATGCTCGCTTTAACAGCGGGTGATGAGCAGCTTTTGAAGAAGTGTCAAGGAGGCTCGCGAGTATGTAATTAAATAGCACGAACCGCTGAAAACGTTAAGGCCCAAATATATAAAAGAGGTGGGTATGTACTATATGAAGGAAGGACATTTTCACTCCTAACCTTCAATCACAAGAACAGAATAAGACAAATGATGAATAAGACAAAGAATATGTCCCTGCACGAGGTCTCGCCTGCTCCACAGAAAAATCCGAACTCCGGCGAGTTCACAAAGGGAAACACAAAGAAGGGACCCTTAATGTCTCCCTCGAAGGACAGCTACTTCCCGAACGAGACAATACGAGTCTTAGGAATGTGGCTCCAGAGCAATCAGCGATGCGGCCATAAGCTCGGCCTTCTCAAGCAATCGACCACTCAGGTCGCCAGGATGATCACGCGTGTGTCGCAGAAGCAGAGCGGTATGCGAGAGGGGGATACCCTGCGCCTGGTTCAGAGCCTGGTGCTCAGTCGCGTGGGCTACGCCCTCCCGTATTTCAACCTCAACAAAGGAGAAGTGGAAAGTGCAGATATCATCATCCGCAAAGCTTACAAGACAGCCCTGCACCTACCAATGAACACCTTCAACACAAAACTACTAGCTCTTGGCGTTCACAACACCTTCGAAGAAATCAAAGAAGCCCAACTGGTCACGCAGATATCCAGGCTCCAGCAGACTCCTACGGGGCGCTCGCTTCTTAGGCGACTGGGGCTAGGTGGAACTGCGGAAATCGAGAATCGTACTGCGAGCATACCGGACGCAATTCGCCAGACGCTAAAGGTTAGCTCCCTTCCCCAGAACATGGACCCCAACTTGCATGTGGCCCGTAGGACAGTCCGGGCGAAGTATGTACAATAAAATTTAGCTACAAAATCCACAACGGTATACACGGACCCGTTCCGTATACAGGAAGCTGACATAACAGCGCAGTGGCGGTAGCTATTGATTCCAACCTAAATGACCTAGCTATTGCCTCAGTCAGGGATTGCACGGCAACCGAAGGGGACGAGCTGGCCGTTGCTCTAGCGGTGGTAGCCGGGTATCGAAGCAACACGTCCCTTACCATTCTTACAGATTCGAGAGAAGCGTGCCGTAACTACATGAACGGCCGCATAGGTCGCGCCGTGCTCAGGCTCCTCCAGAGCGCACCCCATCAAAAGTCACACACAATATCTACTGGGTGCCAGGACACACCGACATAGCGGGTAACGAACGCGCCGATGAGGTAGTTCGAGGGTACACGAGCCGAGCTTCCTCCCAATCGGACGATCTACCCGAGCGAGTCGGACCTACGTACTACTATAAGGGGGTACGGATCCGCTATCCGCCGCCTTATCGGGATCTAAAACAACAAGAGGCAGTGTACTGGCGAAGACTGCAGACAGGAACATTCCCTAACCTGCATATCCTAAGCAAAATTTACCCGTCACAATATCGGGACACATGCCCATGGTGTGGTAGCAAACTTTCCTTATACCACACCAAGTGGCAATGTAGAAATAACGACAGCTTTCGTAAAGAGCCGAGCGCGGAACAGTGGGAGAGCCGGCTCTCCAACGGCGATCTGGATTGCCAACTAGGTCTGATCCAGCACGCCCAGCGAGCAGCGAAGCTCAGCGGAGCCCTGGAATAAGGACACCGACCCTGTGCGAAGACGGAAGATTGACCTCTTCTGCTACTAGCACAAGACCTTCCTAGAGCAATTAACGTATTTCCTATCCTATCCTAACCATTGAGCCACCAAGGCTGGACATAATGCTCTATACCATTGTTTCGTTCAAGCTAAATGAAGTTCGGCTTAGTAGTGAGCTAGACAGTCAATAGTTGTGTTAACATTTAAAAAAAAAAGAGAGAAAAAGAGAAACACTGTGGCAAATTCACGGCCTTCACAGCACGCGAGCACACTAAGGTGTCCTCCAAAATTAATTTTATTATGTATGCTTTTGTGCTTAAACGTACAGCGACTATTTCACGCGGATCGGCGCCAAAAGTAGTTGCGCAGACCGAAAAACCACGCCGAGGCGCATAAATTTCTTTTTACAGTTGTCATTCAGTCATGGATGTGCTTTCACACACGTGCTTAAGTTGAATGTATTGAAAGACGACGTTCGGCGGTGGACTGCTTCAAACACCAGGCGCTTGCTTTCTTCGCGCGTCTTGGCCGCGGCGTCGGACACGGCGTCGAGGAGCGAGTCACACTTGCTGAGAAGCTCAAGAGCTTTCACTGACCGAGAATCCATCGTAGCACCCAACACGCATTTTAAGGCACGATTGAGAAAAGTTCGGTTCCTATTCAGAACACTCAGGAGAGGTTGCATGTTGTTATGCACGATGAAGCGATTGAAGTGGAGTGTTAATAGCACGTAATTATGCTCCACAGCACGGGCCAGCATGAGGGGAGCCTTTTTGTCTTCACACCAGTATCCCGTAAACGAGAGGTGGTGCAGAGTACGATTTACGTGAAACAAGACCTGAAGAGCTTTTACGTCCCGGTCGACGCACAGGTTCAGGTGGAACTCTGCCTCGCAGACGCTCTTATTCCGGGCAAGGCCGCTGATGATCTCGGCGACAGAAGCCTGAGAGTTCGAGATCGGACGGATTATGAGCTTTTTCAGGGTGTTTGTGGACTTCAGAAACAACACAATGGCCGCTGAGCTCACCGGCTCCTCGGGCCGACGACATTCGATGGTGAGTTCCGTCAGCGACGCACTGATTGCCTGAACCGCGGAAAACCACCTCACCACGCCAGAGGGAGCTGCGTTACCTGTCCATCCAACGTAGAGACGAGAAAATTGGACGACTTCGCTTAGATCTGCGGCATATCCTTCAAGTCCACGTGTGTTCCACGTCACATGTAGGCGGGCGGGCACATTTCCCTTGGGCGGCCACTCGGGCTGCCATTCTTCTGAAACGACAACATCGCCTAGACGTATCGATTCAAGAGTATGGTTTACAGCCAGGGCATCCACGAAGCTTTGCACCACTGCACCAGGAATTCGGTTCTGGGCGATGTCGAAATGCCTCAAAGAAGAGTTCACGCTCAAGGTTTTAGCTAACGCGACCCCGCCAGCACGGCCGATCCAGTTCTTGCAAAGGGAGAGCTCCTGAATTGTGCTGTTTTCTCGGAGGATATCTGCGATAACAATTCCGCAGCTGCTTTTAAATATCAAGTCAGTAAGCTTGACGCAACTGAGTCCTGTGTTCCTGCGCAATGCTTGAAGTCCGTCCCACAGCGTAGAACGTGAGTGGTCAAGAGAAAGGTGAAGGGACAGAACCTTCAAAGTGTCATTTTGTTCCAGGGACTCAAGGATGATGCCTACCACGTCTTCTTCCATATAATTCACGGAAAGTTTCCGCAATGTTTTGTTACGCTTTAGACAGGCAGCGAGCAATTGACCGCTCGCTTTGGAGAATTCGTCGAAGCCAGCGATCTCGAGTGAGCTCAAACTTGTGGAAGCATTCGCGGCTCTGAGCAATTTCTTCGCTACTATTCGTGACATGTCATTCCACAGCACCAGGCGGCGCAAGTTACCCCACTTAATACCGTTGGCGATGGCTTCCGCTGCTCGGCGGTCGATTACAAGTGGTGTGATATCCAAGGACTCAAGTCGAAGCGACACTTGTCCTAAAGCGGCAGCCAGAACACTGCATTGGCGAATTTTGCGCCAGCTTTCGCTCATGCCGACCGGGTGGGCTTCAACTTTTACGAGACCCTTGCTAGCCAGCAGTTATTCGCTGAGCAGGGATGGAAAACACATTATCGGAATGGCATTGGTCCCCAAGACCAGTCGCTTGATGCATTGGTGGTGTTTGAGTAGCCAGTAGAGCAGGATGGCGCCTTCAATTAAGGAGCTATCAGGAAGTATGATGTCCACGTCGACGCTTTGAACCGTTCTCAACGTGAATGCACTGGGGGAGTGCTCTGTGAGTTCCATAGCAACTTCGCATAAAGTTTCGTTCAAAACGGGTAAATACCGCGCTATACGGCAGTTTGTACGACCACAAAGGGCTTTCAGGTCCAAGCCGCGCTCTTGTAACGCTGCCAATAAACTGTTTACCCTGGCCACCAGACGAGCAGAATCGAGACAGCGGATTTCCTCCTTGGCGCCTCCGATATCACTGCAGGCCGGCTCCATGCCGCCGCTTTCTGTAAAGAGTACAGACATTTTTTTTTTTTTCAAGTGATATGTAAGGATATAGCATACGTGGCTCATCGTGTTGTATTCGCCTACGTAGGCTGAATAATTTCATTTCTTTTCTTTATTTACCCGGATATCATCCTGGTCGGGTCCCAAAACTAAAAGCTGTTATAACAGCTTGACGAAACTGTGGAACCCTATCGCTTGGCATATCGTGGTGCAACAACTGACAACAGCAAAGCAGAAACAAAAAAAAAAACATGGGATTTGATACCAGTAATCGAGTTAAAGTGATATGTTAAAACAGCGCTATAATTTACAACGAAGGTTTTACTCATGAAGCATATGGCTTCATATATACACATAGAGTGATATAAAGTGAACAACTAGAACTGTCGGGTGACAGATGTCACCTTCTCCCTTCCAAAAAAGACCTTTCCTTGTATTAAGGAAATGCTGCTTACACATGTTTCTTCGCCATCTGCCATGTTTACTGCCTCAATAATTTCTCTTGCTATTTGGTCTCGGTTTTGGCCTATTACTTCTGTCGTTTGGAAGCACGGTTCACACTTGCAGTCCTGGCAATGGCCAACAAGATTGCCGTCCCTTTTCTGCTGTAAATTGTTCTTGTGTTCACGGATACTATCATTTAAACAGTGCCCCGTTTGACCAACGCATGCCATTCCACATGTCAACGGAATCCTATACACAACTGCTTTTTTCACATGCGACCGCAGGGACCTTGTGTTCCCACTGGCGTTCCTTCCTGGGAAGGAATTTTCAACCAATTCGCCCAACAATCCACTTTGAGTTGAAGTAATTTATTGTTCATTTTATTGTTTCAGGCTGTTCCTCGAGATCAACAGTGAGCACAGCTTCCACATAAGGCAAGATAAAATAATGGGGGGTGGAGAGGAGGGGTGAGAGAATACTGAAGATCCGCCATGAAACGTGGTCCCTGGCATGGTTTCAAGCTGGAAGACTTCTGAGCAAGACTGCCTCTTTATTGGCGGGCCTTATCACAACACGTGTGTGTGGCGGAGCTTAGTGGGTGAAAAAGAGAATGAGGTCACGTGTTTTTTGTTTTCATTTTCTTTTTGTTTCTATTTCATTGTTTGGGTCGCTGAAACCAAAGCGGTGTAAGAGAAGAATTTCTAGTGATACATTATTCTTCGATTGTAGACGAATACTTGTAATACCGTACCAAATTTTACAGACATGAAAAGCCGCAACAAAAATTTGGTTCCGAGCTTTCACTAGTGTTATAAAAAACGCCATGGCACTAACATCTCTCGCACTGATAAATATGTGTCATTGTTTTCTGAGTAATGATCACTTATGAATTCGCACCTCCTGCCAATATTTTCATATTTACGACCTTAAGAAGCCTTCATAGCACAGCCTAGACTAGCTCATATGGGTAAAGTCGTCTTCTGTAAATGCCACTCGAAGATACTCGTCTCATATTTAGTTGTGAGAGGCAAGGGGTAAAGTGGAAAAAATAAAAGGAAACGAGTTTAAGAGGCATTTCGAACCACCTAAATGATATAAAAAATCGGAGTAGACTTCTCAGATCGCAAAATGCAAAGGTGCGGTCTACGTGTATAAACAGATAAAAAAAGCCGGTGGATGGGAACACTGTCATATAGGATTTAGAAAAGATAAGTAGGAATCAAGCTAGCTTCATTGGTCGAACGGTAATTCTTCAAATCTGCGGATATTGCATTCGTGAATGTTGGCCATAGGCACAGCAAACATCACTCGAACGCTTAAATATAATTATTTCCCCTGTCATGCCACCTGCACGTGTATAACATAGTACTGAGATCTCGGCGACTTAAATAGATGTTTACAAATGACAGCTTTTGTGAGCGCACCAAGCGGGTCAGATTACACACGATTAAATGCGTATAAAGTATTTGCTTACTTGACACTGCAGCCAGCTTCCGTTTGTAACAACGATGAACGCGCTATATATGCTCTTCAGACTCACGAAGCTCGTTGTACACCACTAACCATTTTATCATAACGATTTCCAAGCGGCGCCGATGCAAACGTTACGTCAGAAAGGGGGAAAATGCAAGCGGGACGGTCGTTCCACTCTATCGAGAGAAGGTTTCACACCGACACAGCCACAGAAGAGCCCAATGGCACAGTTGTTCGTCACTGCCTCATTGCAAGCCACGCATACAGGCCAACAAATAAATGACATGCGACTGCAAAACCACAGGCTGGAGAACTCGTGTGGCTCTGTTCAGGTACGTAGGCACAAAAATCGCTGGCCACGACAGCTCGAAGAGCCGGACTTGATATCAACACGACGCTCATAGCGCGTGGTGGGAACGCGAACCTCGGGAGCTGACGACAACACGATGGCATCGCTGCGATCAGCTCGATGAATGGGTGGGAAAAAAAAAAGACGTCATAGCATCGACGGATGCTCTTGCATCGCGGGGAAGAGCATGGATGGGAAGAGCTGGCTTGGAGCGCATATCGATTCAGTCACGTGACAGCAAGCGGTGACGTTGTCTTACGTATAGCGTGACGTAGACGCTCCGTCTTTTTTCTCTTTGTTGACTACTGGAAACCTTGACAGGGTAGGGAACAGCAAGATCGTGCATTCCTCCTCCGCCCTGTCTTTCTCACTCTCCACGTCCGGTTGCATCCTTCGAGGATCTCCATTTTCGTCTCTCGCCGTGGAAAAATTCGAGCTATGGTTACAACTTTACTCGCTTTCGTGTTGCGCGACGTTGAAACGACGCAGTTTCTCACCGATTTTAGTGTTCGGCTGACCTGTCCGCAGAGATTGCATAAAATTCTGTCCGTACCATTCTACCCCGCCGAGGTGGCTCCGTGGTTAAAACGCCCGGCTGCTCAATCACGATACCCTGGTTCGAACCTGATCGACAGCCGGCGGCTGCGTTTCGACGAAGGCGAAGGGGAGGAGCATCCGTGTGTTTGCATTTTTTAAAACGAAGCGCCCCCCCCCCCCCACCCCCCCAAAAAAAAATAAATAATAAAACACGGACAGAGAAGGCAGAGACACGATGCGAGAGCTTCTCGCAACTGAATAATTGAAGGTTTAACATATACTATGAAAAAAAGTGTGGAGCATAAAAAAGAAACACGGTAAAATAAAAAAGATCTGGGAAAACAGCAAGACTGAGAGAACGAAGCCATGCAGTGCTGCTTAACAACTGATTGTAAGTGTCATATGCTAGAGGCCTGGTAGCCCCGTGAGATAGGAACTTCTCAACTCGGTTGCTGAGTGGAGGCAAGAGGTTATTGTAACTTTTTAAAGGTGGGGAAATAAAATTAGAGGGTCTCTTCGATTACTCTTAAGAGGAGAATGGCGAAAGCCTACCCTTCCTCTCATATAATTTGCCCATCATCGGTGTTTGTTGCTACATACAATTATAATTGGTTTAAAGGAAAGGAGAGACGCAGTATCTGTTACACTTTCTCTGACAAGTGTGAGTTTCGACGGTACACAATCGCTCCTATCGCGTGGCGTTCCTTGGCGTTCCTTGGCGTGCGTTGAAGTGTGAAATTGCAGATGACAGGAACGCTGGACAAGAACACATATCGCGGAATCTCGCGGAATCTCGCGGAATATGACAAATCTCGAGCACAACTCTCGAGCGAACGACCGCTCATGTCGCACTATACATTGCTACTGTACAATTTTGGTGGTAACTAATCACTGCTAACTAGTTGCTTTTAATGACTAACCTATTATTACTAGTTAATTATTGTTAATTTGTACCCAATTAGTGGTAATTTCTGCTAACTACGTAGTACTAATCAGTACACAATCAGTGAGAACTAATTAGTGGTAACCAATTTACAATTTGTGATGAAAGCTGTTAAACAATACCTAATTAGTTATAATCAATTAGTGTTAATCAGTACCCAATTAGTGTCATAATTAGTGATGATTGTTAAGAAGTCTTGTGGTTAAGTAACTATAGTAACTGATAACTATAGTAAATGTTTATGGCCATTTTTTGGTCGCTGCCAAAGTGCGACACTCTTCGCAAAGGACAGCAGTATGAGCCATTAAGGGCTTTCACCTTAATAAAGAACGACAAACGCGAGCGCTTGTGTAGCCTTGGTTCTGGTGGCTTAGCCGCGCTCACGGTCCGAAGAATGGCTGCCTCTCGTCGAACCGTACGGCTCTGGTTTCTTCGGCCGGTCGCATCGTCGCGGGAATGGAGAACCCGTGCTGTGTGGTCTCTCCCACGGTGCAGTCTCTCCGAAGCGGCCGGCTCGCAAACGCGAAGGAGACACTGCTGCTGGAGTGGCCGTGCGTCTCTTAGCCAGGAGCCGAGGCAGCGGCTGTGGGTCGGTTAACCCACACAACAGTAGGTGCTAGTAGGTGCGCCGCGCCTCTGCACCGGGTACAAGTGACCTTAGCGACACCACTCGCCATTCATGCGGCCCAGAAACTTTTCCCCCGACAGTACGTAATCTCATCTTTTTGTAAAGTTGATGGATATCTCACCGTGCCACTTCTCCTCTGCTA
This sequence comes from Amblyomma maculatum, assembly GCF_055883805.1. Lineage (NCBI taxonomy): Eukaryota > Metazoa > Arthropoda > Arachnida > Ixodida > Ixodidae > Amblyomma > Amblyomma maculatum. The sequence goes on along the minus strand of NC_139347.1, from coordinate 122,126,084 downwards.
TCACGATATGGAATGCCTTAACTTCTCTTGTACGCATCACTACGTCTTTGCCAAGTACAGCAGTCTTATCGAAACGGGGGAAGGCGTTTACATATCCGTCAATGTTCGGGCAAATTTTCGAGGTTTAAACAATTCTTGTATTCAAACAGGCGGACATTCAAACAACGACCGGTCTGCCCTATATAGTATTTATCGCAAGATAGAGGAATCTTGTAAATTACCTGCTTTCTGCACTGCACAAATCTAGATTTGTGGTTAACTGTGTGACGGAAGTCTATGCGATGCACATATCACGCGCACAGACTTTCCGCTCCATGCGCCGACGCCGCCAGCCGCCAGTTTTTCACTGCATTTGGTACGGCACGGCGACGCTGCGTCGGAGTTTCGCCGCCCTCCATGTTGGTGGCCCTTTAGGGGAATATGGGGTTGAAGCCGTCGTCGTACTCGCCGCTTCGGCATAACACATTGCGACGCGAATTTCCTCTTTCCGCCTTCCCACATCCCTCTCAATAGCTGGAAGGGAAGTGGCGCGATGAAATTGAAGCCAAGCGCCCCAATATTGTTCATGGCAAAAAAAAAAAAAAAAAAAAACGCGGGCTGCCACGCCACCACACGCTAAGAGACCGCACGCCTTTTCGCGCGCAGTGCCGGGATTTTCCCACGTAAAACGTCTCCGTAAACTCGCTGATGCACCCATGCTTGTTCATCAGTGGTATTGAATTGCTTGTTTTGTTGAACGTCGAAGTTGGCAATAAAAAAAATATGAGAGAGCTGTTGCATCACAAGTGAGTATGAGAAAGCTGCTCTTAGAATTTGGCATGAAGTGCACCACGCGATAGCGTATCACGCACACGGACGATGGTTTCTCACTTTTGGAATTTTGTAAATGTCTGCTTTTTTCTTTTAAATGTTTTCAAAAATTGTATGCACCGTTTGACATCATTGAATCCACAGCCTAAAATTTTTCAATTTTGGGCTTTTTTTTATTTATAACTGATCAATTATGCGCTCTGAAATATGTTATTTAGCATCGTCAAGCATTGGTTTTTCATTCTGAGTGTTTTAACAGCTTTGTACCCTTCTTTTTTCAATATTTCGTGGTTCAGTTATTTTAGTTCATCAGTTAAGCACTAGCCCCGCCACGGTGGTGCAGTGGTTAGGGCGCTCGATATTGAAGAATCCGATGTGGTCCAAATTTCCGGAGCGCTCCACTAAAGCGTCCCTCATCCCTGAGCCGATTTGGGCCCTTAAATCCCACAAGCCTACCGATAAACCAATTACACAATGCGCATTTTCTTGTCATCAAGCATTGACTTTTCTTTCTCAGCATATTTGTACCTTCGAACCCACTTTTCAATTTTTCATTTTAATTATTTCAATGATTAATTTCATCAATTGCACACTTAGCATTTCCTTAATTAGCATCGGCAAGCATTGCTTTTCATTCCGAGTAATTTGACACCTATAGCCCCCTTTTCAAATTTTCATTTTGTTTATTTGTTTACTTCAACAATTATTTAGTTCCATTGATTTCATTAATCCCACATCGCCTTATCACGTATACCAGTCAATCATCAATCACTACAACCATAGACTTCCATAATACGGTTTTTTTACGTAGACCCCGATTATTTCAGACACGCGGTGGTGCCAACTAATACTACTGCTACTAATACTACTGCTATTAGTACATACTACTACTACTACTACTACTACTACTACTACTACTACTACTACTACTACTACTACTACTACTACTACGAGCAGTGTAAGCTGTCGCTTTTATGTAACATGAACTAGAATTACGCTAAAAAGTACTAGAAGGCTGCAGCGACTGCACTACCAATCCTGCTACCAGCTTTTTGCCCACTACAAGGCTGCCACCGGCTTCACGCCTGTTCATTGGTATGTTAGGAGGCTCTTACTGCAACAGCAGTTTTTTTTTTTTTTTTACATCCTCCCAGGGCATGAGTGAGTGTACCGATGACGTAGAATGGCGGTGGGAGATAGAAAAGAAACGGAAGCCTGAATTTGTATGAGGCCGCAGCAGCAAGTTGACAAGGGCGTGCTGCTGAAACGGAGGACGAGTGATGTCGATAAGAGTAGCATGCCGAAACCAAGCGATAAAGTACGTCAGGGATCACTTCGCAGATTCCGAAATGATTATCTCTGCGGAGAGAGCCCCAAAGCCGAACCTAGACGGCGTGGGAACGTCAGACGGTGCTGGACCTTATAAAAAATGGAAATAAATAGTTGCGTAAAAGAGAATGAAAGTTTATGTAATGACGTGCAATGTACTGGGGTATAGGAAGACCAATTATCAACAATATGATCACGCTGCGATTGTTGCAGGTGGGTGCTGAGGGACTCGAACCCACGACCCTCGCCTTGTAAGGACGATACTCTCCCAGGTCTCTCAAAAGACTTAAAATATCACTTTTGATGATGAATCTTCCGGGAAAATATCAATTGCAGCCCCTTTAAGCTTAGTTGTTGCGGTTATTTACGCTGCAATAACAAATTATCATATGGGGCTTTATATAGTTTACATTCACTAGTTATAACATCATAAACAAAATATATGATATTTATTCTAAACTGTTATAAAGTTTCAGTCTATAGATTTTTACTTTTCTTGGGCATTAAAGACTTTATTTGGTCTCTAGAGTAATTGTTGGCTACGTTAGAGATTATGATGATACAGTAACTCTACATAAATGGACATTCAATAATTTTCCTAATTGCTGGAACCACCGATTTAAATATGTACAAGAAAATTTTACTCCTTTGTTTGGCAAGGTAGAAGGATGCGGGTATACCCTACAGAACAGTGTTTCTGAAAACATACTTGGAACGTGCAGTTGATTCAAAAAGAAGGCATTACGCAGACGCTTATTCAAAGCACCAAAAAAAATTAATTCAGGAATGCGAATTACGAGGTTACACATCAGTAGAACATGCTAAGAAGCGGTAACAACGGCAGGAACGTATGAGCATCAACATTCTAAAGCACTGGCTACACCGCACTCGGAACTTTCTGAAGAAAAAAACGCTTGGAGGAAAATTACTCCCCTCGTGGAAGGTTGCAGTACGTGACCAAAACTGCACGCGCGGTATAAGCGAACAAGTTATGGACATGCGCGCGATTAAAATAGGTTGACGAAATTTCTGGGTCAATGTTTTGTATGTGATAGATATTCATAATTAGACAATTAACAAAAGTTGCCTTATCATTTAGTCTTTAAAATGTTGTGTTGTTTGTGCGTGTTACTAAGTGATTGAGTCAATTGCGTGTGTGTGGTACAAGCCGTATACCGCGTCGTAAGTGCATTGGTACAAAAAGTATGAAGGCTTAATGTAACCAACCCATTTCTCTTTAGGCAATGTAATTATCGTCCAAAGATTATTCCGGAGCGCTCAGTACGCCTCCGTACGGCACGTCTCAATTATTTCACTCTCTCACACGATTTTCATTACGGCGCGGTTGAGGTGTACATCGCGAGACATCAGAATTTAAGCGAACAGATAGCGATGACGGGACATGTACGGAAGCCACACGAGTGATAATTTGAAACATTTTATTTACCGCAGCGCGAAAAAAAAAATTGGAAGGAAGCTTAAGCTTTGAGTGTAGACGCGGTAGCACTTCTAACACCGCCTTTTCATTTCGCGGATGGGTGAAATTTATTTAAATTTAAATGTTAACCTTTAAGTTTTCAAAATTATTGTTACTGTAACATCAGTGCACCTATCAATCCCACGTTGATGAGCCATACGCACAACAGCGCGTTTCTTTACGGTGTGGTCAGATGTGCATGTATATAGATTCTTGTGCAGTGGAACCGAAAAACACAAAAGAAACCCTTAAAGTCTCGCGTTTGCAAGCGGCCTCTCTTAGCATGCCGCGCTTCATATATGGAGCAACGCTTGCATAGAAAGCCAGTCGGTGCTAGCTCCAGCTTTGATTCTGTGTGTCAATTTCGCACTGCGCGTTCCGCATACACATCTCACACATAACATCACGCTCTGCAGATAAGGAACACCTATACAGGGTGTTCTTTTTTAGCCATTTTCAAGCCTCTATTAGCTCTACTTTAAACCCTATTATATACGCCTGCGCAGTCTGTGTTGGTGGGTTTTACAACAAGGTGGACATAATGCACATGTTAGATTTCGGTAATTAGACAATTAATTACCGAAAATTATCAAACCAACTTGTTTCTTTTTATTTTATTGAGGCAGTATTTTGAAGTTGGACACCGCGTCAATATCAAAGGTGAGTCCCGTCTCTAAATTTCCTTAATCGACAGTGGTTCTTAAAGAGGCCCTGCAACGCTTGTCCGCAATGCTTTAGACGAATTATTTATGTCACGCAGATGCCGAATCAAAACGAATTACAGGAATCGGAGCCCTATATGTTATTAAGAATGAATTTTCAAAATACAAACAAACAATTTACCTGGACTCAATTTTCCCGGTCTCTCGCTTTCCCATTTCCCTCGCCTAATGACGAAACGTGCGTGGCCAATCGAAGCAACCTACGTGAGCGCGTCACTACAATGTCACGGAATATATGTCTTATGTTTGGTCGCTAAAGTTGGTGAGATCTTTTTCGTGGCGCCTCGTAGGATAGAATGAGGAAAAAAGACACCGGGAGTGGGCAGGGGAAGGAGACATTCTTTTATCATCATGCACCCCCAACTATTGTGCTTTTCCCGGGAGTAGTAGTAGCACAAAACGTTTATTAGCCAGGAAAATATAAAACTCTTGGAAAAATTACAATCATTGTTTTCATTTCGAAACACTACTGGCCTTGGCTGCCGCTCTAGCCTGTGCAACGAGTGCGCGCTCCAGTTCAAGCTCCGAGCAGAGCAGAGAGGTTTTAAATGTTTTGATGTCCGAGGGTTTCGGGCCCTTGCACCCCATGTGATGTGGTACGTGTCGGGCCTATCGTCGCACCATGTACATTCACCTTTATGGCGCTCGGGAAAAATGATGTTGTATTTGAGGAGATTGGGGAATCTATCTGTCTGGAGTTGTCTCCAGTCCCGAGCTTCCTGAGCATTTAGCTTCTTGTGCGGAGGGGGAACGTGCTGTCGTTACTTTCTCAGTAGGTGGACTCGGTCGTGTGCTGTAAGTGGCGGAAACTTCGGGAAGAGAATTTGAGTCGGCGTTGGAGCCCGCTCTAGGCCGTCGCCATACTGGATCACAAGCAGGACTGCTGCAACTTCTGCCTCGCTGATTGTCGTGTGTTTCAACGATGCGCTGACAACCTCGTTGTGGGATGAGTTCACAGCAACTGCAGTCGCCCTCGTGATCTCGCTGTATGTTGCTGCGTCGACATACACTGTGTGGGGACTGCGTTCCGCAGTTTGCTTGATCTATTTTATTCTGGCTGATCGTCTGCTAGACTCGGCTCCACTCGGCATGTTTCTTTTTTTTTTAGAAATTGGGGCGATGTGGACCCTCGAGCGATATGTTGTTGAGAGGTTTGTCGTGCTCTGAAGGATTTGGACGTCTGCCGGGTAGCCTACCCGCTCCAGAATCTGCCTTCTGGTGTCTGGTGAAGTAGGCGTGCGCGTTGCGAGAGGAGGACGGCCTCCTGAATTTCCTCGAATAAGTTGTGCACTCCAAGAGCCTGTAGTTTGGCGTTTGAAGTATAGGTAGGAAGGCCAAGTGCATGTTTGCATGCAGAACGTAAGCTGACATTTACTTTGTTGAGTTCTTGTCAAATTAATGTTAGGTATGGTAGGCCACATGAAATGCGGACTACCACGAGTGCTTGGATGAGGCGTAGTGTGTCCTCCTCCCGCATGCCTGTCCGGTTGCGTGCGACTCTTCTGATCATTTTCGAGACTTGCTGCGTTGCAGTTGATAGCAACTTGATGGCATGGTAGCTTTTCTGTTGCTCTGGAGCTATAAAACTAGGATGCGGATTTGTCGGACTTCTCGCACGGGTACGCCGTGTAGGAGAACCTGGATATCTCCTGGTGACCTGTAGCCAAGTCCTTCAATGCGGATGATCTCCGACTTTTCATGTGCACAGCGGAGTCCACACTGAGCGGCCGCCTCCTCGACTCAGCAGGCAGCTTGCTGCAGAATTTTGTCCTTGCCCGCCGAGAGCCTTTGAATACCCATATAGTTATATCGTAGCTATACAGTGTGAATTCAATATTGTAAACTGTTTGAAGGCGTCGGGCCACACCAATCATGGCTATATTGAAAAGGAGGGGGGAGATTATCGAGCCCTGATTCGTTCCTTTGTGCAGCATGTCCTGGGTGTCAAAACGTGTTTCGCCCATGCCGATTGTAGCCGTTCTTTTCGACACGAAATTTGGACGTAGTTGAAGACGCGTTACCCGAAATTAAGGTTGCTTAGTTCTCTTAGGAGGGCATCGTGACACACGTTGTCGAATGCGCCCTTGATATCAAGTGCCATCACAATGTGCTCCCCTTCGCTGGGAATGTGCGCCAGGACTTCCACCTCGAGTAGAAGGAAGGCGTCTTGGGATGATAGCCCGGATTGGAAGCCGATCTTGTAAGAAGGGAAGTGGTTGTTATCTTCAGTATACTTTTGAAGGCAGAACTGTTGCCAGTTCTGGTGCGAGAGTTGCGCGGCGTATGTTTTGGCGTCTTCCGTGAGCGTGGCTATACGGACTCGGAGTTGTCGGTTGAACTTTCGTTCTTCCAAGGACGAACGAGCTTCGCGCGCTCATCCCATAGTTTGAAAAGGTGCCTGTTTATTTCAGGTGTCTCGATTGTGTGCTGTGCTACTTTTGGGGCGGTATTGTGTGCCTGGAGAAGGGCCGTACACAAGTCATAGATAGATGTTATGGGTACCGAGGGGGATTCTGAGTTGCGAATTTTTTGCCAGTCCGTTATTCTGGCTGGTCCGATGCTTCTCCGGAATTTGCACGAAGTGATAGAGTTGCTTAGGATGCAGTGGTCACTCCCCATTGTTTCAGATAGGTTGGTCCACTTCGAGTGGCCTACATTCTTTACCAGGGTGAGGTCAGGACAGGAGTCTCTGGTCACACAATTCCCCTCTCGTGTTGGAAAGGCAAGGTTGGTGAGAAGCTCCAGTCATAGCGTGTGTATCCCTTTCACTATAGACTGGCCTATTGCAGTGTTATCGCGATACCCCCACTATCTGTGGGCGCGCGTGAAAATCTCTCACGACCACGAGCTAAATATGCTGCGCTTTGTGAGAAGCAGCCAATAGTACACCAGGGAAGCCACCTTTCCTAGGCTTGGGTGGCTTGTAGATGTCCACGACAAAGGTGCTTGCTTGGCCGCGCTTGTTGGGCACAACCTCGACCGTCAATTGCTCGGCGTCCGTTACTGGTAGAGCGTGTTCAATGACAGTAATCTCTTTTGCCACTATATTGCGACCGATGGCATCAGGGGCTGACCGATCGTGTAGTATCCTGCAAGTGACGAGGCTTTGTCGGCTCCCACTTCCTGCCGGCATATAAGGTCTGGACGGGTTTGAGTGGTGGCAATGAACTGTTTGAGGAGACCGGCTTTGCATTTGTAACCTCTACAATTCCACTGCCAAATTTCTATGCGTTCTGCATTTTGGTCGCTTTTAGAGTGCCTGGCCATCTTGCGCGTGTCGAAATGTGGCGCTACCCCCATCACTGCTGCCTGAGCTAATTCAACTACGTGTTTGCGAGGGGCCCTGCCCATGTTCTGCTGGCGAGGCTCGTTTACGCCATTGAGTTTTGAAGTGCCTGAATGGTGGTTGTATGTTTGTTTACTGAAGTCTCGTGTCGCGCGAGTGTCTGGTCAATGACCTCTGCTTTTTCCGTTAGTGTTAGGAGAATTGCGGACATTGAGACTTGCAGGCAATGCATAATCCGTCTTCAGTGTCTATTTTGGCGCTTTGCGACGCAATTGTAGCCTGCATCTGTTGGAAAAGGGGGTCATTTGAAGGAGCGTAAGAACCCTGTGCTTCCCTGCCCAGCTCACCTGCTTGTGGCCTTGTGGAGCTTTTTTTCCCAGTGCTTGGCTGGAGGGGCTGGCGGCGGGACTGGCTCTTCGCCCGGGATGTGGAGCTGGATCGCCTCCGTGAACGGTTGTTCCTTCAACCTGGATCCTCGCCGTCCATTGAGAACCATCTGTTGTTGTAGATCTTGGGCCCCATCTCTTTCCGCGACTGGTGAGATGACTAGTCGCCGCGGTCAGTGGCGGGTCGTGGTGTTCTAGCAGGCTTGAGACGTTTCGGGCACTGTCGGGTTCCCGTCTCGTGGTGGCCGCCACATAGTCTGCATTTGGGCTGGCATTGATGAGTGTGAGGTGGAATCTGGACCTTGCACAGGCGGACAATTCGAGCGTTTGCTGTCGGACAGACGTCCTGGCGATGGCCGAGTTGCATGGATATCTGCAGAACTGCCGGGCTGGTCTGCACCTGAAACACGGGTATTCGCAGCCGTCGTAGTACACTGATCGAAGGAGTTGGAGTCCTTCGAGTGTGAGAAGTGCTGTCGTCGAAGAGCCGAGGATTCTGGCATCTAATAGCTTGGATTGTCTCTGACGCGCACACCTGCCATGAGGGTGTCGCATGACTCATGTGGGTCCAGTCCGTGAATGATCCTTCTGAGTTTAATAGTGGGAAACGAGACGTACACGCGCACGGTGTGGGGTCTCTCGTCCCAAGTGAGGTGGATAATTCGACAGAGCTCCGCCGCTGTGACCTCGTGCGGGGTGCTGATCACGAGGATGTTGGACCCGGCATGGGGTCGCAGGATGTACTTGTCTTTCACGTTGGTCGGGTCTCGGCAGGAACGAACTAGCGCTGCCGAAATGAGCCGAGCCGGGTAGTTCTTGAGTGCAAGTCCATGTGTTCGTCGGATGACGACATTGATATCGTTTTTCGGAAGGCGTTAAAATTTGGGGCGGCGGGTGCCCACTTTATTGGTCTCTTTCGGTGGCTGTCCTGACGTGTTCGGTGGGTTTCCGCCCACGGAGGCTTAAGAATAGGTGGTAGATGAATTTTTATCTTGCCTGGACTGTCTGCGGAGCTTCTGTGCCCGTCGCTTGTGTATTGCATGCTCCCAGCCTGGACCACCGTCAAGAAGTGAGCTCGCATTCTCCACGGTGAAGAAGAGAGAAGTTCCTGGCTCTGCGGGGAATTATAAGCCCGATCCTTCATCGCCCCTTTCTCTCTATCAGCAGGCATCTTACAATAGCGAAGAGCGAGTGACGAGGTGATTGAATTCCTTCCTTCCGGACGTTTGCACCGTGCTGACCATACTTTGGCCGCTTTGGCCAAGGTACGCTTTGGCTGCAGAGCTAGAGTGCACTAGTGCCCTTCTGTGCACTGTAGCATTGCCACAAGTAGCTGTCCACGTGTATAGGTCGTGAAAGCAGCGAAGGCATGGAGGAAGGACACAACTTAGGAGAGGCCCTTGCCATTTCCAATGCATTGGAGAAAGTGTGGCGAAAGTGACGTCAAAATTTAGGGTTAGCCAAGTCGGGCCATTGTTGCTATGAAAACTCGGGCCACTAGCAACAGTGTTGCTAAGGCCGTAGGTACGTGAGCGTCACGGAGAAAGAAAATGTGGAGGGTAAAGGAGGAAGAGAGACGTACGTTCCAACGTCCGGTCGCGGCGCGGCCGCGCCGGATACAAAAAAAATTACGTCAGGGCCTCTTCTAAGTTCTTTCCTTCCTCCATGAGTGAAGGTCTGTGATGCGAAGTAGTAACCAGCGCCTCTGTTAGTGCATTTGCACTCACTTGCATTGCAGTGCCGTTGTGTAAAGCAAACATGTTGGATTCATTGACTTAATATTAAATACAGCAACACGACGTAACAAATTTTTCCTAATGGGCACAATTTGCAGTGCATTTGCTAGTTATTCAATCGTCAAACGAGCGCCTATCGACGTCATATCCGCTGCAAAGAATCAGTACTGTGCGGCGACACCGTCATACCACGATTTTTCTTCCCGAGCAAATGAAAATATTAAATACAGAAACATGCGCGTTACGACCGGGGGTGTAACATCGCCATAACTCAACAATCGCAACGAATAGCAAAACAACGCACTCAAATTATGTTGCAGGATCCTTTTAAAAGCATCTGAAAGCTCCTATAAAGCTTGCTTTCCCGCCCTGCGTAATCCTATAATGACGTCATTATACGGTGTAATGCAGCCAAAATCACATTAACTTCGACATTTTCAAGTACACCAACAGCGTCCGTATTTGACGCACGAGAAATGCTACAGACACGACTTTATAAAAGTGAATTACCGAAAATTCAGCTCAAGGAGCTTTGAAAGGCGCAGTGTCGATTACGAAAATTTAAAGACGGGACTCGAATTTAAATTTTGGTGTCACAGTCCTCCAACTTCACGATATAACATAGTGCCCTCTAAAATGAAAAGTTATTATTTAATTACGAAACTGTTTTTAACGAAGTGTCCAATCACACAGATCGATCACGCACGGGATGTCGGCCTTCCTATAAAACAATCACCCTCAAGACACTGCATGGTTCGTGGTTTGAGGTCGAAAGCCCCACGTGGTGTGTACAGTTATATGTGTGATTTTTCGTCCTTAATTGTCCCCTGTTGAGCTTTTCCGCGTCACTTCTGACCTAGCTCGTGGCACGTGTTCTTTGTATCAATATACGCAAACCTTATTTTATTAGTAAGCAGTTGTTAGTTCGTACTTCGCCTTTTCCTTACTAAGAATTTAGCACGCGGAAGGCACCCTGCATATCCAACTTGGCCAAGTTCTCGCTCTCTTGATGTGCACAGACCAATAACGCGTAGTGAAAAACGTGGTAGCAGCATGAGCTTCCTCAGCTTAGTTCTATCGTAAGCGCAGCTCGCAAATGTCGCGCACCATGGTCGTTTCGAAGCTACCTCACGTCTCCCGTAGTTTGGCTCTTAATCATGGGAAGTATATCGAAACATTGATACGGGATTTAGGCTTAAGTTCAAGATAACTTTATCCGTCTATATAGTCATTGCAATGCAGCAAGTCAAAAGTCCCGCGTCGTAAATATCTGCTCTTTCTTGTTTGTTTGTTTTTTTGTTCCTGCTCCAGGTTCTACAACGGTTCCATGCAGCAAGTGACGCAGCCATCGATTCTTTTCAATAATCATTTATTATTTCGCTCGAAACGAGGATGCTTACGCCGACATATCGGACTGTATGTATTCCCAACGCTGTCATATTCATAAACCTTTTTCGGTAATCGTCGTATGCTGGGTATCGGTAGCAGACGAAATTGTAGGGCTACCCTTCAGCCGCTTCTGCTATGTACATTGTCAGTGAAGCTTGCACAGTTGATAATATGGTAATAAACTGTTTGCAATTGTACGTGTTTAGAAGGAAAATTCTCTCTTTTTTTTTAATTGAAATATGTCACACTGTGTGAAAACCTTAGTTTTCCTTTTCGCCGCCAGGACAGTATATTTTCAATATGGCAGCCGTCAGCTGATTCTGCCGGCTGCGATAGTCGCACTGTATCGCTTCGTTTCCTTTAGCTAATCTCGCTAAATGCTGCACCTATGCATGTGCAAGGATGAGAGCCGTTTCGTTCCTGGACAAAGTCGAGTACGAATTTGTGCGCAACTTTCTGCAGCATGCAATCTGCCTTGGAGACGTCGACAATGACAAGGTGAAGTGTCGTTTTGCGCGCCTTCCCAGCCGTGTGCTCTGGCAGAATCTTTCACATGATGAAAGCGGGCTTGAAATCGTCACACAGGTTCAGTTATAAGCTGTGTCATTAACTTAGTTGTAGTTTCTAATGAAAGCAGTACTCTACCTTGGAGGATTCTCCTATAACATTGGATCAAGTCGCTATTTCTGTTTTCACGGGATGCTGTCAAACGAAGTTGGATGCTTACATGTAATCGTGTTTTTACTCCAAAGGCAAACGTTAAGCGCTGGAGAGCAGTTCTTAAATGTTTATTGGTTTGTAGGGTTCAGTCTCACATCTTTTACTTATTTGCAGGCTCTGCGGTCCAAAAAACAAAATTCTTCTGACTGGGAAACACAAGTAATGCATGTTGTACGCGAGTCTGAGAAGCACTGCTGGTTCAAATCTCAACGCTTTTTTCATTCATGTTACCAACACCTTCTAAATTATAACTTCCTTTGTATATTTAATGGAATAAATATCACTCAAAAATCGTCAAGGTAATGAAATACAGCTGACAGCTGCACGCGCATTCGGCGAAATAGCATGCACAAATGCATGCGAAAAGAAATTGTGGGCGAACGATGCACGTGGTGCAGCGCCGTGACTGAATATGGTAGCCATCATATGTGCAGAAAGCTTGGCTGGAAACAGCTTAACGTGAAAATAAAAGGGCATCTCTGAATTCGCTTACTTAGCTTTACGAAATGTGTGTTAAATGCTTTATAATAATTTTACTAGTAATACCCTTCCTACTTATCACAAGGCAAAATAAAGCAGGGATACTGTTAACACTAGGAAGGTGCGGCTTGTGCAAGATGTGGATTACATTGATTTCAGTCCATTTTCACTGTTTTCTGCACTTTTGCTCTAGTGCAGAAAACTGTGGTGCAGCACCTCCTTTCTTATCTTCTCGTTTTGTATTGAAGTCATGCGACTGAGTAATGTGTGTGCTGTTTCTTTATATTCAGCAATGCAGGCTGTCCACCTCATTCATTAAGATGTCTTATTTGTTTTTGAAAACTTATCACATATGTCCTCACTCTGCTATTTGTGTCCCGTGAAAAAAAATTGTTTGTTCTTCCCAGAACATTGAGCTGGTGGCCGCCAACCTTCCGGGAGACCTTGCTGTGTTCAAGTTCCAGCAGCCCAGACCATGGGCAATGGCATCAAACTTGGGAGCGGTGAAAATTTTGAGTCTCTGTACCCTTGTCAGACACCTTGGAAGCCTTTATTCACCTTCTGCAACATTTTTGAAATGATCATCAGTTCTGCAGCTTGAGCACTTGCTCTCCTCTCACTTAACTCCTCAAGAACTGTGTAACAACACACACACACTTTGTGTGAGCTCGCGGGTTGCTTAATATGTCTAATTGAAATTTTTGCTCTGCAGCTCTTAGCGCTTTGACATAACGTAATTTGTTATTTTGTTTAAATGTGCATTCATTTGTGCACATTTTTAACTACATATACATTTTAGGACATTGTCGCATATTTCTGCATGCAGAGAGCCTGTAGCAGAAAGCATGGAGAAGATGGTAGCAGTAAAATGATTGGATTTACGGTTCCGAAAATATTTGTATGCATGTTTGGGAACAGCTAGAGTTTAGGAATATATTCAGATTGACAGTGATAAGCAGAAACCTTGCTTTGGTCTTAACGAGGGTACAGCCTCGTAGCTGAGTTGCGCATGGCTCTGGCACTCAGTTGTACAGTCACTTGGTGCAAAGCCTCTCTATACTCTGTTTCATACATCAAGTGCTACACTGCCAAAGCTACAGCTCTTGTTCGCGCTCCCCGCATCCGCGATGAAAAATAGTGCCTGCTCTTGAGGAGATAAAGTAATTATTTTGTCTGGAAGTTTAATACATCTTACATTTGCCATCAACTTCTTAAAGAGCACCTTTTTCAGGGAGAAAGGACCGGATTCGGTGATTTTGTATGTTTCTTATCTCGTTTTCGTCTGCGTCGGCGTCGCGTTTTCGCGGCCCCGCAACCTAGCCAGCTGTGCCACTAGATGGCGATAGCTGTGCCCTCCACACTGCGCATCTCGTTTTGAGAAGATGGTTCTTCGGTGCGCATTTATTCTATAAGATCCGCATTGCTAAGAGGTCTAGGCATGCGAAGCAAGCTATTGCAATCATGTATGCTCGGAATAGAGCCCGTTTCTGCAGGAACCACTCGGCCACAAAACGAGCGCGTAGTGATACGCCTCCTTTTTTTTTTCTTCCGGACTACTTGCATAGCTTTCTCTGCGTTGCACTTGATGTATGAAACGGAGTATAGTGCACCTGCTTTGTCCAAGGGAGTGCTTCTGTGCATCACTTGTCTCTCCTCTTTTCGCAGTGTGGTGCTTTGAGCTACACAGTCGTTCATTCAAGCTCACAATTAGGCTTTTGAGTCTTCCTCTGTGGAAGAAGAAAAGCCGTAAAGCATTTGCTTCAAATGTTTTCTCCCAGCTTACATACACGTTAACTGGAGCTTTCAAAAGTGGAACGCCGGGGGAAATGTCATGACTGACGGAGGCTGCTTTTTTACCTCGTATGCTTGCATGCTAATGAAGGTGCCTTTCATGAAGCATGTGAGGTATGCTTGGAGACAGTGTTCAGATTTTGTGAAGAGAGACTTTCCAATCGAAATCCAAATTGCGGTTGGCTTAAGGTACTTTGCAAGATCTTTCATTGATCTGTGCACTTCTAAAGGCCTGTCACATAATGCACTATTCGTGCTTGTGCAGTCCTTCGGTATGATGAGAGCACAATGTAGGACAGACCTTTCAGGCTAGCCTCAAAGCAAACTCATTAGGGCTGGATTCTTTCCTGAACTAGACAGGTCAGTGGTCTAGTCTGTCCCTGCAAGATTGTGAAAAATGCTGGTTAACGCGATCTTCTCAACTTGCTCACATGGACAAGAACCTTTTCAAGTGGGCCGCCAGGTCGTGTTCAAAGAATCTGTGCATGATGACCACTTGTTTTCTCTAATTAATTTTACTGTGGCCCATGATCCCTTTGTTGCCTCTTCGAGCTTAGTGCTGGAGGCAAAGAGATTTGTTCTTTCTGGCTAAGTATGCCTTTTATAGGATTGGGAAGAAGATTATTCAAGATACAGGTCTGGCTCCTAAAATTGGCGCCTCTGCAGTCTGCCAATGGCCCACAAATTGCAGTCACATGCCAAAAATTGTGGTAAAAAAATAACTCGAGCATTGGCTTACATGATGTTTACATGTACAGATTGCTTTGCATTTGTGCTTTAGCCTTTTGTCCCTGAGGAAATATAGCAATACTCTTCCAGCCTAGAAAAACAATGGCCACTTGGGAGTGGCCTATCACACGATGCATAATATGGGGCATTGTTTTGCACAGTTGCAGTTTTTCTGATGCATGAGAACTGGGAGCAGTCTTCAGCAAGCATTAGTGGACGCTTTGTTTTGTGACAAGAGGGAGGTGTCACAGAGGTTTCTAAAATGCACAAGAATTAGCTAACTTGAATTCGTAAATTCCATTTTTTAGAAAATCTTATCCCAGGACACATGGTTACTGTTTCCTTGTAGACTCCTCTTCATCGCGTTTCTCCTCACCATAATGGCTCAGTGGTTGGGGCTTGACTTCTGTACCCAGGGACGCGGGATCGAATCCCGGCCAAGGCAGCCTCTTTTCGATGGAGACAAAAAGCAAGACGGTCATGTACTATGTAATGTCAATGCACGTTAAAGAATCCCCGGTAATCAAACTTTTTGGAGCCCTCCTATATGGCATACCTCATAGGCCGAGTCACTTTAGGGCATTAAACTCGATAAACCAAACCATATAGTATGTTTCTTTAATTTGTGGTTTTCCTGCCGCTGTAATATGCTGATACACATCTGCTTAACCTCTTCTGAGGTCATTCAAAGGGTGGTTTTGATTGCATATAGCTCACTAACGCTAATCTAGATCGCTAATTCAGAGCATTCGGATTCATCCTAAGCTTTTCAACGGTATATGACTTGATCGTCTAGCTCGAAGTTTGGTTTTATAAAAAATTAACTAATTAACGTAGATTAATGAGGCTCGGTAACTACCACAGTGCCCTTACGCTTGGCCTAAGCTTCCCAACGGTATATGACCCGATGCTGCAGCGCAAATTTGGGTTTCAAGTGCGATTTACTAAATATCATTTAATTTGGCCCGTAGTTGGTCAAAATAAGTGTATAATTAACCAATGATCCAAACCCAAGGTTTACCACGGGACATATACTATGCTTAGCCAAGCTAGCTTGAAAGTAGCGAACTGGACTAAGCGGCCGCTTCGTTTTGACTTTCTCTGATCTTAAAGTTCAAAGCACCAGCATGGGTCGTTTTCTTGTTTTGCGAAGTTTTACCGCGGTGATGGAGTTCACGCTCAAAAAAAAACACGGACAAAGTCAGAGGCAGTACTAGATCCTGGAGCGCAGACCTGGCCCAAAAACGCGCGCTTCACTGACTGCTGCGGCTGGCCGGCGGGCGCCAGGGAGAATAAGCGTGTCGTGCGCAGAGCTCGCAGCCGCCGCACCACCTTAGCCGCGCGAGGAGAATTGAGGAGGAAAGCGCGGCGCGGAGGAGAGTGTCGCTACTTTCAAATTATCAAGGGGTTTTAGTGGATGGATGTTAAGAGCGTCCCCTTTGAAACAGTGTGGGGACAGACGTCACCATGCACAGTTGGTTGTATTGCAGCGCTACCGTTGATAGATTTGCTCTCTGTATATCTATAAAAACGAGCATCCTGAACAGCGGGCAAACGGGCTCGTTGGAATAGGCGAAATTTTTTTTTTAAAGTAGCCAGAAAGTAGCCAAGTAGAAAACCTAAAATTTTTGTCGCCAGGCGGCTCAGAAAGTAGCCAATTTGGCATAAAGTAGCCAAATCTGGCAACCCTGCGTCAAAGTAGTCTCTGTAGCAGCGGAGTCTGCCTCTGCTTTTTATAGGCATGCCAGTTCACAGGGAAAGGGAAAGCCCTCACAGGAAATAGAGAGCCCGACAAGTCTGGGCACGGCCGGTCTCAATGCGCGCGCATTGAGACCGGCAGTGGTCTGGGCAAGACAGGATGACTCAATCGCAGGTGGTAGGACCGCATCTCCTCCACCTCCTGCAGACGGACGAGGGCGACGCACTCTCCCTCGAGCTCCGGGCTTGACCGGCGTTTGCACACACACGCAGGATCATGTCGAGACTTGCCCGCGGGAGGAAGCGCTGGGCGGCTGATGAACGGGGCTGAAATGGCCGATCCGCTCGCGGTTCTGCCTGTTGCTATGCGGTGGCCGCGTCAGCTGTCACACTTGTCGGTGGAGAAACGTAACAGGACGTTAAACCCCAGAAACCTTAGAGCGATGAGAGATCGTGGTGTCCAGCTCGGACCCGGCTGCACAAAAGGAGCTGGTGGGCTGGGCTCTAAGAGTCGCTGAGAGCCACAAGATCCTGGCCACCCTACGCGATATGGAGCCGACCCATTAGTATAGGCAATAATCATAAGGCTCAAGTGTCAGTTCGTGCAGACACATTTGCCGACAAGCTTTGTCTGCACCACTCATGAGCCAAGAACTTATTTCACATTGAAATACACTTGTGAATGTCATAATAATAATAATTACTGGTTCACAGGAAAGGAAAGACGCAGTATCTATCACGCTTGTACTGTTTACACCTGGACCGCGCCATAGAAGGAGGTAGTAAGGTCGGTGTGAAAAGGGAAAGGGAGGAAGAGGAATTGTAGTGGAGGGCTACGGAGTAATTTTGATCAGCTGGAGATCTTCAACTTGAACTGACATCGCACAGCACGCGGACGTCTCTGCGTTTCGCCTCCATCGAAAAGCAAGGTGCCAGTGTGCTGCGTGATGTCAGTGCACGTTTAAACCCCAGATGGTCAAAATTTCCTGATTCCTCCACTACGGCGTCTTTCGTAGCCTGAGTCGCTTGGGGACTTAAACCCCGCAAACCACACCAACCAACCGATTTCGCCATTATTCAGCGTGAATGGAAAGGCGCCACCCTCAACGTACAAGCCTCTGGTCGTCGTGCTTGATGCCGCTGTTTGATAGTGATCAGCATTAAAACCCAGGCTCCGCTCCTATAGTGGTAACGGGTGATTTTAATGCGCCACACGGAGACTGGGGATATAATAGGAACATTCGTAAGGGCACCAGCCTATCTCAGTACATTCAGCAAAATAGGTGCACCCTAGTCACTGACTGTGCACTAGCCACACACATTGGCAACAGTGTGAGCAGAAATACCAGCCCCGACCTTACTTTTACTAAGAACGTACGTCAGGCTAACTGGACTCACACGGGAATCAACCTCGGCAGCGATCATTACATCCTAACAGTTACGCTGCCGTCTGCTAGTTTACGACCTCTGTTTCACCTTAAACCTATTGTAGACTGGGACAAGTTCCGCAAAATTAGAGACCAAAACCCGGCACAAGAAATTCATGACTATATAGAACTGGGTTTCTAAGCTCCTACGGGATGTATCCCTTAGCGAAAAATTGGCCCCGGCAGAAAATATTGGCGATCCAGTTGACAGCAGACTACTCCTCCTCTGGGAGGCCTATCAGAATTTAGAGAAATGATGGCTCAGGCAAAAACATAATCGCAAATTAAAACGGAAAATGGCGCAAACGCTCCAGCTCATCACCGACCACGCGGCCGAGCTCTCGTCACAGCAATGGAATCAGTTATGTAACCGATTAGACGTAACTACTCATGAAGAACTCGTGGTCCCTCCTCCGCTATATGCTAAACCCATGTTCCTCACGGTCAGAAAATAATAAACAAATCGCCAAACTACTGCACGAGGCGGAGAAACAGGGGCAAGACGTTGAAGCAGTCTTAAAGCCACATACTTCCCCGACCTAAAGCAGGAACCATTACCGGCTTACAAAGGAACCCCCAATTCAGGCTTGGACGCTCCCATCACAGAGGCGGAGGTATGGGCTGCCCTGGGTAGGCTCCGCACCACGTCCGCACCAGGTCTTGATGGAGTAACTAACAAAGCGCTACGAAATTTAGACGCCAAATCATTAGCCTTTCTCACTAGGTACATGAATCAACACTGGGATCAGGGCACGCTGCCCCCGGAATGGAAATCAGCCAAGGTAACTTTCATACCAAAACCTAACAAACCTTTAGACCTTAAGAATCTCAGACCAATCTTTCTCACCTCCTGCACAGGTAAAGTCATGGAGCACGTAATCCTAAATCGACTTAACCGATACATGGAGCAAAACCAGCCCTACCCCACCACCATGCTTGGCTTCCGCGCGGGCCTGTCAACTCAAGACGTCATGTTACAACTTAAGGAGGATGTGTTCAATCCCGTTTTCCCTCCCATCACCAGAGCTATCCTTGCATTGGACCTGACGAAGGCCTTTGATAATGTTGCCCACTCCTCCATTTTACAATAACTGAGCGACCTAAACGTGGGCTCTCGCACGCATGACTATGTTGCTGCCTTTTTCAGCAACCGATCCGTCTGCCTACAATTAGGCACAGTAAAAACTTGCCCTTTCACGCTAGGCAGTAAGGGAACGCCCCAGGGAGCAGTTTTGTCCCCATTTCTTTTTAACATTACTCTTATCCCGTTAGCGAGGGACCTTGACAAAATTCCTTCCATCTACCACTCCTTGTATGCGTATGAC
Organism: Amblyomma maculatum; assembly: GCF_055883805.1. Lineage (NCBI taxonomy): Eukaryota > Metazoa > Arthropoda > Arachnida > Ixodida > Ixodidae > Amblyomma > Amblyomma maculatum. Next base: position 122,106,779 of record NC_139347.1, on the reverse strand, counting down.
ATCACTATCTGGGTCAATACCGGCAACCATGGCGAAATAGAATCCAAACTTCAGCTGGCCGCTGACACTTGCTACGCATGCAAGCAGCATGGGTCTAAACTGCTCGGCAGCTAAATCTGAGCTCATAGTCATGGACCTAAAAGAACGAAACCCCCCTAATATTCAAGCCACATTAAACGACACCCCCATCCGCAGGGTCAATAGAATCAAAATTTTAGGACTCAGTATTTCTGACAACGGCTCCAACGCCGAGACCATAAAATTAATTCGTGCTGCCATTTTGAATACAGCCTCACTAATTAAGCGTATCGCCAATCGTCATCGCGGCATGAGGGAAGCAGACACACGTCGCCTCATTCAAGCATTTTGACTATGCAGGATCACCTACTCCATCCCTTACCTCTACCTCACACCCACGGAGACCGAGCAACTCAACAGTCTTATCCGCACAGCTTACAAAAGCGCTCTCCTTCTCCCTAAATGAACGCCTACTGAAAAACTACTTCAACTAGGGGTTCACAACACCTTAGGAGAGCTGGTAGAAGCTCACCTCATTAGTCAGTACCACAGACTCTCACATACCGAAACCGGACAAATTCTTCTGCGCCGAATTGGGATAAACCTACGCGGTCATACCTCGGCCACGCGCAATCCTCCCACCGCTGTTAGCAACAATCTTTACATTCCGCCTCTTCCCAAAAATACCCACCCGGAGCATAATCGTGAGAGACGGAAAGCTAGAGCCAAGACTTTGCACAAGCACTACCCTCCTGGCGCTCCGGCAGTTTATGTAGACGCGGCCGAATATTGAAACCGAGCAGCTTTCGCATTAGCCGTCGTGGATGGATTCCACAACACGATAGTCAGAGCGTCCATTCCAAATTTGCAGGATTCCCTGCAAGCTGAAGAAGCAGCAATTGCCCTAGCAATCACACACTCCTCTGCTGAGTATATCTTCTCAGACTCCAAAACAGCAATGAGTAATTATGCCCATCGCAAAATCCACTCCCCGCCCGCAAACATTCTAGCATCATCCCCTCCACCGAATCACCTCATCACCCTCCTCTGGGTCCCTGCGCACAGCGAACACCCAGGCAACACGGCCGCTCACTACCAAGCCCGAGCACTCGTCAACCGCGCTGAGAGCGACCTGGTGCCTTCGTCTCGCAGTGCCAGAGATCGGCTTCTTAACTACCACGACCTCACCGTATTTTATAGATATTCTCGCCTGCTGTACCCTCCTCCGCATAAATCTCTTCCCAAAAGCGACCAGGCTTTCTGGCGCAGACTTCAGACGGCCACAGTCATGACCCCTTTCCTTATCTCTATTATAAACCGTGGCGAAACCTCTCCTCACTGCCACTTGTGTCCTAGCACCAGAGCCGACTTTACTCACGTCTTCCTGAACTGCCCGAACAAACTCAAGCCCCCTTGGCAAGGGCCAAGACATCAGGAGCGATGGGAGGCTGCTCTGCGCAGCTCGCTGCAGGAGGTACAGCTTCTGACAGTGAGCTGGGCCCGAGGGGTCGCCGAAGCTCAAAAGTGCCCGGCCATCTAGAGCGGCCTGATGGCCCATCGTCGTCCTGCTCGCTCACTTCCCTTTACCCCCCACCCCCCCTCACTTCGTTCTTTTTTGAATCATTAAAGTTGCTACCTACCTACCTTTTAAGGCGAAAGACTTTAATGGCTCATACTGTCGTGGACAAAGTGTGTGCCGCTTTTGCGGCGGCTGTCGTGTGGCGTTCCTTGGCGCGCGTTCAACTGTGGGATTGCAGATGGCAGGAACGCTAGACAAGATGAGAAGCTTTCGCCTTTCACTATAGTCGCTAAAGTCACTCGTAATTTTTTTTCTCAGTCTACGGTAAAATAAATAAATATAAATATTTTACCGTAGACCGAGAAAATGTTTTTGTTTCCGAGGATTAATATGAAACTATTCATGCCGAGAAGGGTCATCACGATTATTTTAAAACAAATGTGATTTTTGATGAGATTTGGCTTGTGCACGATAGTGCGTTTAATCGCATTTCACTAAAATAGTGCAAACAATTTTTCGTGGTTGATGGTGCCACTTGCATTGCTCGGTGTCAGTCTCAGCACGCAGGTGTCACGTTTGCGTGCTATTTCACTACGCCGACTGCCTTTGTCATGCGCGTACGCATTTGCTTTACTCGAGATTGCGAGCGTGGTAAGTGGTGCCTTCGAAAAGCATACGTGCTGCGTCGCCTCTTTCGCGTGTGTATCACATCTGCGCTATCGGATACCATAAACTCGTTCTCTAGCGAGGCCCTCGACAGTTTGTGACCGAGAAGCTTGTTGGTATATATATCATAGTGTGTCTTATTCACAGACTGCTAGGCCCGTCTGGCTTCTGTCTATAATTCGACGAAGTCCTTTAAACTCAGTTACAGGGTCAAAACAAAAGAGCGCTAAGAAAATTGCTATACAGGCAGACAGGAAAGTAAACCATAAGACTGCGATTTCCGTTGGCCTGCGTAGTTCGTCAGCCTCAATTTTGTCTCCCACCTTTGGCGTTTGCACCAGCAAAGTGATTCAGCAACTGAGGTGAAAGATTACGGCCCCTTTGCTTCCTCTACTGTGCACTCTACACTGTAGTTACCAGTTGTGGCGAGGTACACTGCCTACATGTGTGTGCTTTTATCATTCGGATGCCTAAATCGGCGTGCTTAAATCAATCAGACCATAACGTGTTACGTTGTATCTCACCCGTTATTTTTTCTACTGGCCTAGTTTCAAATGCTTTTGCGGCGGCTCTTATTGGCCGAGGCGGGATGACGTCATAAAGGTCACGCCCAATCACAGAGCCCCACCACAGTATGCGCGAATGCGTGCCTTATAATGCCAATCAATGATCACTTGCTAGTTAATGGCCAAACAAAAAATAATAATAATAACTAAGTAAATACCTAATGACAAATAAGCAATTCATTGTTTAACTAAATATTGGCTAAATACGTAATCAATTAATTACTAATTAGTACCAGTTGCGTAGCAGAATGCGGCACTCAGGTTTTCGTATTTCACTACTTCAGTCGCTAAAGTCCCTCGTAATTATTGTCTTTGCGTTTGTTCACATCTCGATACCAAGGTGCTGTTCCCTTCCTTAAATATTTTTCACGAAGACATAAGGAAATATTTGTGTCAGTACGTTTCGCTTCCGAAGCACACAAATAAATATTTGTGCCATTTTGGTTGCCTGTGATCTGTAAGGCCGTCATCTTTTTTTTTCTATATGCAAGTGAATTATTCTGCCCTGTAGTTTTTTTTTCTTTTTCGTGCAAAAGGAAATCGAAAACAGCAGTGAGTAGCAGGTGCATCTTTAATTGACTGGTTAAATGGAGATTGCCACATAACAGTCTCATCGACATGTACTCACAAAGACACCAAGAACAGCTAGCGACGTTCAATTTCGTAACAAATAAATTGAAGAAAATCCGCATGGTGGCCTTGCCCGTCAGGCATTGATACATATGTCTGAACGTCCGAGTAGCCCGAGCTGTGCAAAATGTGCATTCGACATAACACATCAGTGACACACTACAACGACTGTTGTCCAAATGGCAACCTTACTCGGACTCTGAGGTCAACGTTACAGGAAATCCTTATTTTGAGCCTACTCGTCTTTTGTGAGACGGCTGCGAAGCCTGCCAAATTGTTCCCTCAGCGCATTTATGGCAGCTTCCAATTACGTCTGTCGCCGGCAATCGCTTCTTCCGACGCTTGCTTCAACTCGTTGTGAGCATTCCCAAGGTCCTCTACGAAAGAACGAACCTCCGCTGTGCTGACCAGGAGCCCTGCAGGACCATTGCAGATAGGAATGTGAGCCATCAAGTCCTTGTGGGCCATGTTCACTTCGCATTTAGAGCATTCCGTGAAGTGAAATTCGCAGTCCGACGTCATGTGCTTGTTCAAATCTGCGAGGATGCCATCGAAATCACAGCCCTTATCCGCATAGACACAGAATACTTTCTTCTTTAACAAAAGATCACGAATACTGTGCGTAAACACGCTGGAATTCTCAAGCTTTTTCTGATCGATTAGACACACACGATCGGCTGATTTAAATGCCGCAGTATGACACTCTTCGCAGACGAGGTGCAAACAGGAGAGAATTTTCGAGGCTGCTGACGCCGTGCCGCACCAGCCGCACACCTGGTACTCGCCGAGTTCTTCCTTAAACTTGACGGGCCTGGATTCCAAGTGATCGCCGAATCCGCGTACGCAGTACGTTGATTTTCTCAGCACGTAGCTCATCCTGGACGTTCAGCGCTTTGCTCGTTAAATTGCGATCCTGAAAGCACTTCGACAGTAGCGCAGCAGTAAAATTATGCTGTGAAGCGTGAGCACCTTACAACGGAAAAAATATCGGCCTACCTCGGCAAGGTGGCGCTGCGGTCGAAACAACACCCCCGTGACGGTGGCAGTTGCAATCTGCCTCTGATTGATAAAGCGATTTCAGAAAACGTGCAAGAAAGTATACCGTGATGTGAAAAAACTCGAAGTGGGTGTCGAAAATTGTGACGTTTCAGCAAGAGCTTACAGGGGTGTTGTCTTCTATCACTCTCTGATAAGCGAAATATCTAGCACTGCGAATCCTGGCGTGCTACTGATTGGGCTGTCGCACCGTGTTGCGATTTTCTGGTTGTAGGTTGACATATGCAGTGTTTATCCGCGTAATTCTATCGCGCAAGTACCCGTGTAATAATGCAAGGTGAAGATTTTAAATATAATCTCGTTTTCGAGGAGGATCATACCCATTGCAATTAGTATGTACAGTCTTGAGCAAAAGTGGAGAGACCATGCTAACTACTACGATTGCGTTTTTGATGCATAAAAAGATGTGCCAGAGAAAATTGCTTGGGCAAGAAGGCAAGTATATTATGCATGGCACCTAATGCACTTCTCAGAAATAACTGTTTTACTGTCAAAAAAAGCTGGCGGGTAGTTTTCTCAAAGCGCATGGTCTCTCCACTTTTTCTCACGACTGTACGTGTTCGATATCAGCCTCTATGCAAGTGGTCATCCTCGCAATTTTTTTATTTAATGCGGGGAAACTGTGCTCAGGCCTCCAGGGTTCCTTGTCTGTAGCAGAGTACAGATGCTTAGTTGAGTTGGCGGAAATTCAGAATCAAAAAAAGAGTTACAAGAGTTCAACGCTGCTCAACCAAACATTTAGCGAAAGCATTAGCTGCAGGCGACCGAGCGTTATTCACAAACAGCGAGCGCCCTCTCTCTGTTGCGACACAGCGCCGTGTATGAACTCGCCGCCCCCATCCGATGGCGCGAGCTGGGGCCCCGTCTCTCGGTCTGGCGTGCCATCACACGGTCACGTAAAAATGGCGTACGTCACCGCTGCGGCTTCTGTGAGGACTCACCGTCACCATCCGATGGCGCGAGCTGGGGCCCCGTCTAGAGGTCTGGCGTGACGTCACATGGTCACGTGAAAGGTCATGTATGGAGGCGCCACGACACGCCAAAGGCTCGAAGTGCTAGCAATATTGCTTTCGCAATAAAGCAGCGCACATTCAGACACACCACGAAGGATATGGAGACTGTCAGCGCTGTCTAACTACGAGTTTTTAACGGCTCAGAAACGCTGCAAGAACGCAAAATATTTAGTCTAAAGGCATCCAAGCTGTTCTTGTGCTCTTTTACATTCGTCAGATATATTTATATTTCATTACATCTCTCATTAAATTGAAATGTAAAATTTATCATTTATGTCAATATGTGATCCGTGAATGATTCGTAAACTGTGCCATCTTTTCATTAATGCATTTCTGGTGTAACTGGAATAACCAAAATGTACTGTCTAGCTCCTAGTCGAGACCAGAAATAAGCATGAAACGCACTGCTCCCGCGGTGTTAAGCCGTATAGCACTACTAGTAGATAGTGGTAGATGCACTTGTGTTACGGCCACCTGCTTTTGTTTTTTACGTACGGGATTTCGGCTGAGCGATTTGCTCTCCGTGGAGCCGCTTATCTGTTTTCTGCTAGGAAGCGAACCTATCGTTGTTTTGTTATTCGCCGCTTCATGGCCGCCTTTTCTGCCCTCGCAACATGCAAAGACGTTCACGCTACTTTCCTTTGTGTGCGGCTGTTAAGCTGCAGTTTGGTTTGGTTTACGGGTTGACTTTCCAAAGCCGCTGAGGCAATGAGGGTTGCCGTAGTGGAAGTATCCGCATATTTTTTACTTTCTTTGGTTCGTTTACGTGCCCTGCCATGTCAGAGTACAAGAGTGCTGTGCCTTTTGCTTCCGTTAAAACAGAGCCATCAAAGCCGGTTTAACATCTCCCAATTCAGCAGTAGAGCGCCCTAGCCATTGAACTTTACTAGCGGGGCTAATGTGTCATTTAGGATCGTTATGACGATTGATATATCTTTTGCATCCGGAGAGATCCGGCGTTATTTCATACACAAGGCGGCAAGACCATTGCTGGGAATGGTTTAGAATCACCACTTGAGCGCTTTCTCTCCGCGTGCTGCTCGCGCCCGTCCACGTCTCCTCTCGACTGTGGTTGAGGTATCCACAGAAAACAAGTGAGACAGTTACCGCGCCTTTTCCCTTCCTATAAATCAATCAATCAATCTCTCGACTGCGGTGGGGGCAAGCAGACGCACGGCGGCAGCATCGTGCGCCGGTTGCGTTGTTCGGTGGGCAGTCTTGTCATGCTTGTCATGCTTGAAGCGGCGTCGCGGCTGCCTAAACGTGGGTATGCGTCTTGCTTTCGTTCCTCAGATGACGCATTCGCCTACTGACTTGTGTGTTATTACCCGAAACTCTAGGCAGGTGGCACAAATTGTATATAAAAGTGAAATATGAAAACCAGTAGGCCACGAGTGTACAGCTGTAACTGGGAAGTACTTGGAAGCCCCTGTAAGCCTGTAGCGATTACAATTTTTAAAGTGAAATGGCAGACGCCATGTGATATGCAAATTTCTGTCGTATACATGGGGTATCAAGTAGCACGGCTCTGCTGTTTACACCCCTTGCACTTTCTAGACTTCGGATTGACCCCGCCAAGTGCTGCTGCATTAGGCGAATGAAACTATGCCATGGTAGGTGTTTTTTAGACTAACAACCTAAAAAAAGCTTTTTAGCGGGCATTCAGCCTCACTAGAGGTCTCCGGATAAACAGACATTTGATAGAGCGCCCCCAATTTCTGGCTAAGGTTACAAGGCAGCCAGGTGCTGAGTGTCGGCTTCAGGTACTCGGACATAGAGCCGTGGTCGCCGAAGCAGAGAAGGACCATGATTTAGAAAGAGCTTAACAGGTTTATGATGAGCACTGAAACGGAAACATTTCGGCTTTCTTTTAAAGGGTCCCCTGTGCGCCTGTCCTTGCGTGGTGGTGGTTAAAACATTTATTAACAATTAAATGGTTACAGAGAGGTTTACTCTTTATACAATGCTTAATCAGTAATCACTTCGTTTTAGTCCCTTGCGTGGTCTTAACGAAACGCCGAACAGAGACGTCCTGGGCGCATACTCTCCTCTTACGGCAATATGCTGACCGGGAAATAACGATGACGGGCTCATAAATAAATATATTTAGCGTTCAATATCGGTCACACCGCATCACCCACCTCACTTAATCTCTGCCCACGAATACCTAGGACGAGACAAGGTGCCGTTTAAAGGCGCGTATACTCTGGCGCCGTTGGTCTGGTTTGAGAGACGCAGCTGTATCCAGTCGTTGATCAATTATCTAGGGCATTCGATCCCACGATTCCACCACGCGATCATTCTCTCACGAGAAGAAAAATTGGCTGAGGAGGTGAGTGCAAATTACCTATATTCTAAACTCCGTTAGCGCTCACCAACTCACCCTTTCGAGCGGCCACACAGCACAGATGAAAGCGCACGCACGAATGTAGGACACGTTTCTTCCACAGGCAGACGAAGCGGGAAACTCTTAACGGAGGTTCTAACGTGCGAACCATGTGACCTTAATTTCATTTATTTGTATATTTTGCTTTTGGGTGCGCAGCATCATCTCGTTGTATAGCGTTGTACTACGTGTTTAAAACGTTTTTTTTTTTCTTCTTCAAAACGCCTCGCGGCATCACTTCTAGGCGAAGGAGTAGAGAGAAATACCATTTGGGCCATTCTGGCCGATGCCGTGACCGCGGTATGGTCAATTTTCTCCTCACCTGAACAGCTATAATGTATCTCTTGGAGAAAAGAAGGTTTAGAGTTTGTGTAGTGGAGGACTCCGGAAATTTCGACCACCTGGTGTTCTTTAACGTACACTGACATTGCACAGCACACGGGCTCCTTGCTTTTCGCCTCTACCGAAAAGCGGCCGCCGAGGCCGAGATTCGATCCCGCGTCCTTGGAAACAGTAGTCGAGCGCCGTAAATAATGCGCCACCCCGGCGGGGTGCGCACGTGTGTGTGTGTGTGTGTGTGTGTGTGTGTGTGTGTGTGTGTGTGTGTGTGTGTGTGTGTGTGTGTGTGTGTGTGTGTGTGTGTGTGTGTGTGTGTGTGTGTGTGCGTGCGTGCGTGCGTGCGTGCGTGCGTGCGTGCGTGCGTGCGTGCGTGCGTGCGTGCGTGCGTGCGTGCGTGCGTGCGTGCGTGCGTGCGTGCGTGTGTGTGTGTGTGTGTGTGTGTGTGTGTGTGTGTGTGTGTGTGTGTGTGTGTGTGTGTGTGTGTGTGTGTGTGTGTGTGTGTGTGTGTGTGTGTGTGTGTGTGTGTGTGTGTGTGTGTGTGTGTGTGTGTGTGTGTGTGTGTGTGTGTGTGTGTGTGTGTGTGTGTGTGTGTGTGTGTGTGTGTGTGTGTGTGTGTGTGTGTGTGTGTGTGTGTGTGTGTGTGTGTGTGTGTGTGTGTGTGTGTGTGTGTGTGTGTTGTATGAACACCCAAATCGTGACTACCACCTGCTTGGCTCTCAACATGGTTCAGGAATTTCAGTTCAGCCTAAGAGCGACACTTTTCCGCTTTCAGTGTCAACCCAGAAGTCTTAATAGCACTTAAGACGGCGTCAAGGTGACGAAGGTGTTCGGCAATTACGACATCGTCAAAATAGACAAAATACGTCTGCCGCTTCAAATCTACAATCACGGTATCCATAAGCTGCTGAAGCGTTGCCGGAGCTGAGCACAGACCAAACTAACTTTAAATGCATACAAGCCATCAGGCATGAAGAATGCTGTCTTTTATCGGTCTCTCTCGTCAACCTCAGTATGCCAGTAAGCAGATTTAAGCCGAATGATGAAAATTACTTGGCATTGCAGAGCCGATCGATCGAATCATGCATTCGTGGTAACGATAAACGTCCTTCTTTTGCAATGTTGTTTAGACAAGGTTAGTCTACTCGGAAACATAGTGTGCCGTCTTCTTTTTACCACTGGCGCTGCCCACGTATTTCAAGGCATTTCTTGCACTTGATGAATGGCGTCGCGTTCTGTCGGAGATGCACGATACGGAGACTGCTAGAAAGGTCGGGCCGCCGCGTCAGTGATAATGCGGCCTGTTCTTTCTGAGGGGAGTCCGTCCAGCTGGTAAAACCGATGAAAAGACGTCAGTGTACCGCTGTAGCAAGAATCGAATCTATCTGCTGCCGGTCTGACATGTCGGGGTTCCCGTCAAATTGCAGGGGTGCGGTGCCTTTCTCCTGCTCTATGAGCCGAGGCACACGCCACAGCAAATTCATCAGGCATTTCGTCGATGGAACCGTGTTAAGCGGCGACTATGCCTTTGTTTAAGTGCTGATATTCTTCACCAGTTTAGGACATCGGATTTGCCGGTGCGCACGTGGACGACATCTCTTACAACAGCGATAGCAGCCTCCAGCAGCAGAGAGCAATTTTATTCCACGACGAAATATTAAACATTTTATTCGTAGATATTTGTATTGACTACACATGCGTTTTGTAGGACATTTTTGTTTCCCTTTCTGGGGTCTTGTAGAGGCCAGTCTAAATAACGTGAACCGTATATACGTGATCAGGTGAGAATCTTTTTGTTTGCATCACTACAAGGACAGCCTGAGCCTAATAGTAATTAGTATAAATTCATAACGGGTTGGTAGGGGAAGATAGTGTTATTCAGCTTAGTGGGAATTGTTAAAAAGCTATTAGTAATTGCTGCTAATTAGTAATTACTGATTGGTGAAGGGTATTAGTGATTGGTAATATGTTTTAAGGTATTGATGATACCTGATGTCACGGATTTATGAATTCCACTTTTCTAGCGACTTCAGTTTTTGTTCCGATAGAACATCTAGTAATTTCTGAGCATGTGATCGGTTATCTCCAGCGTCAGGATGTTGCCCTCAGGCTATGTTGACTTGCGTTTCCGTGAGAAAGAATAGTTTCACGGTATTGAAAAGACTCATGTTTTGGCAGTGAGTTAGTCGAGTTTAGTCGGAACAAATGCATGATTTAGTTTCCGTGATCATTTCGCATTCTGCAGTAATTTCCAGTGCCTGTGGCGAGTGCGACGAACCTTGCCGAGTAATGCTGGCGCTGGGCGTAGCCATCTTGGCGTAATTTTTCAAAAAACGTCTGCGCACGCACGGTTATCGTCCGGTTGTTTTCCACTTAAGTGCTCGGCGCAAACGACCCTGATCATTGGTGTATCTGACCTCACTTGCTGCACTCAAACATCGACGTCAGAGGCGCTGCAGTGCTAAAACCTTCCGTAATTTTTTTCCTGTATGAGGAGACCGCACCGTGTTTCGAGACTGCACTACTGGTGCCGCATAACGACTGGCGCATTTTTCCCAGGACACGAAGAAATTTCTTCCGCGCGTTGCTCAACTCCTTGTCACCCGGCTTCTTGGCACTGCACCTCCTACAACGACAAGTCGACTGTAGAAGATGGCCGAATTTGGGCAGCGGTGGAGGCATCGCGTGTGCGGCTTCGGTAGCCATGTTGAGCACAGGGCTGTTGCGTTTTTGGAGGAGCCTGGTTACCAGAATCTCTGCCACTGGTGCCACATGGTGTCGCTGGATACCAGATTACTACAGTGCCGTCATGTCGCGTGCTACAAGTGCCTCCTGACTTATGCCCGCAGGAACGCGAACGGAAAAATATCGGACATTTTCTGTATTCTTGACAAATTCCACACCTACTATGAGGGTTTAAAGTTTTTGTCGCCGCTTGAGGGAGCGGCGGACAAGCAAGTTTGCTGTCTTAACGCAGAAATCGGCTGCAACTTCAAGGGGCGTCTCTGCGAACTGGACGAACATCTACGTGAAGAGTGTGCTTTATATTTTACGCCGTGCGCCAAATGTGGACACAGCATCGTGTACAAGGACAGGCGAGCTCACTATATTGCATGCAAAGGTGTGCCGGCGGTCTTCCTTCCAACTGCAGCAGTGGACAGTCTACTCGACTGCATAGGCGAGGTCTGCGAGAACATGAATGTAGCAATGACATCTGTGCAGAGCAGCGACACACTGCAGACGACGCTGGCTCTGGTGAACGAGCAAGTTGCGTCGATTCAGAGTCGGCTTGCTAAGTTGGACTCCCATCGCCCGTGAGTACACAACCACTATGGCCCTCGTCCCCCCCCCCCCCCCCCTCAGTGGCTGAAAGTCTGCTGTAGAAGACGTCACTAGTGTTAAGTTATGAACGCTTGTTTCCTCTGTATTTCGTTTTTGTAAGTGGTGCCGCAAAGCAGGTGTGGCGTCTAGCAGCCTACTTGTTCTGGAACCGCTGTGAATACGTTTAGTAGTGAAGTCCTACAATATGCTTTTTCGACGCCTCATTGTTATTCTTAACACTCACGACGGTGTCAGGAAATGGCAGTGCATTTTCTGTTGTTGCACATGGCGGGATCCAAGAGTTTGCCAAAATATGTCGCGTTTATCTCTAACCCCAAACTTTTAAGAGCGTATTTGAGTGTTCCCAGGGAACCTATTCGAATCTGTTCGCCACTATCATAGTGCGTCGTATTAAATTGGGCTACTGAATGCAGTGGACACTCCAAAATATGGTGTCCCTACTGCACTGACATCAGCTACGCTACTGAATGCAGCTAACTACGGTGAGCCTGAGCGCCGCACGCTATCGTCGCTCGTCAGTCGCTCGCTATCGTCAATGTGTTTAAGGTTGATATGCTAAAATAAGGCACTGGCTGGAGTGACGTTCTTTTTCCGGATGAAGTACGCCACGCATACCTGAGTCAAGAAAAGGCTTCGATTATGTGAAACCGGTGCGCAGCGCTTCACTACACAGACTTGCATTACATATTGACAGTTGTATGTCCTGTATTCGCAGCCGTTGGAGGCGAAAGCGTTGAGCCGCTAGCAGATACCGACGCTTCCTTTGTAATAATTGAATCATATGTGAATAAATTGTTTATTCTTTTTGCAATTTGTGCATTCGTGCATTCATGGTGCCGAAGACATCGAGGGGTAAGTAGCGGAAATAATTTGCTTTACCACGTTAAAGGGCGGGACAGTTTCTTAAGGCGTACCAAATCACGTCAAAAGTGGAGTGGTGATGTGTAATTTGAACCGGGGCTGTTAGTGATGCCTTGCCATAGTATTATCACTCCACAAACCACACCACCTCCTTTGAAAATGACAAACCAAAGCTAGGCCCGCCGCCGAAAGGCACCATTAATGTGATAAAAAAACTCCACCCTGCATTACGCACGTGCCGCAAGTTAAATAGACTGCACTTCGCATATGTGAGCCTCGTATTCCTGGGCCAGCTCAAATTTTGGCCCGCTCATCTGCTACAGTCGCAGACGCTTAACCATTAAATGCAACCCCCTTTAAAGGGGCAAAGACAAGGTCGTTCGATGTTTTGCCGTCTCATAGATCTGTGAATATTATACTGGTCTGCGATTCTACTCTCAAAGCTTTTTTACCTAGCACAGGGTGCAAACTATAAAAAAGACGCGATCGAAATTCGAATCGCAAAGCTCCTTCCACCGAGAGCGACCGCCATTTTAAAATGCTCGTGTGACGTCTGAACAGAATACGCGGCAGAGCGCCTTATGCAATGCAGGCTGCTGTGTCAAAGGACACGTCTCTTTCTTATGTGGACGATTGTTACAGTGATTGTCTCTTATGCAGAAGTGCTTGATGAAGATGTTACCGCACAAAAGCGATATAGAGTAAGGCATGTTTTCCTCGGCATAAGGCACGGTCACAGTATGTGGGCTGCACTTTTAGGTTCCTTAGCTTATCGATGCACGGATCTGTCGCGTTATACACCGGCGACGACACCAGCACTACCATCAGTTGCCTATCAGCGTAGTGGGAGGTTTTAGGCCGCGCGACGCTGACGGAACTGATCAGCGGACGGTCGCTCGATCTGTTTCGGTCAGATCGGAGGCTGAGCAGGAACTTGATATCCGACGAGTTTGTAGCTTAAATCGATGCGCATGTCTGTAGGTTAACCGCGTTAGAAAAAGGAAAACAAGCGTCTACGCTCTATATGCTTCCCCTTGTAATCAGTAATCACTTTGACCAGAAATGTTAGTCGGCGCCGAATATGGCCGAAATGCCGGCCTATTCAGCGACGAGTAGGCCTAGCTCAAGTACGCGGGGTTCTGGTCTAGAGTTTCGGCGCTTACGGAGCACGCATTCACAAGCTTTAGCGGTTGCATGTGGCCATCTAGTATAGTTCTCGCTGTAGAGACTCCAAATCGACGACTGCTTACATCACAGAGTGCGTGCACATTGAGCGCGAAGCGTAGATGTCACCCTGTCGGGCGAGCGCAGCCGGCCGCTGTCGGCGCCGCTTATGGGTACCCGTCGCAGGCAGAAGACGTAGCACGTAGCATCCACGGCGCTTCTGCAGAGCAGATGCAGTTTGTGAACAAATAAAGGTGCAGCCGGTGCGAAAAGAAGTGGATAGTTTTGCTATCCATAGCTAAGCTTGCATTTTATGTCATGCGAACGAGCAGCATACATCCAGTAATTACAAAAGCTAAGTAAACAAACACGCTGGGGGCGCAGTCATAATCTGGGAATCGGGGCATTCCTGCTGGGAGCTTAGAGCCCACACACTAAATACTGAATTTTTCATGCTTACGTTGAGGCAGTCACGAGTCATTTGCTGGACAAGCACTAGAAAAACGCGAAGTTAGGCTCGAGAGTTGGTCGCAGCCGCGCGCGCGGCGGATGGTACATTATTGTTCGATGCCGAGAGTGATGCGCATTCGAATCGCGTTAGGATTTGCGTTGACGGGACTGAAGCGGCGTCAGCGGCAGCGTATGCTTTCATGCTCTAGCCGTGGCCAGATTGAACATAGTTTTGCAAAAATGCTTTACCAGCCTAAAATAATTAAGTTTGATTAGCACGCGCATATAACATCGGTCAAAACTGTAGGGCTCGTGGCGCGCCGCGCATTCGAAGGCCGCGCCACTTCCCAATGCTCCATGCGCGGTGCCCGTTTCCCTCTCCCCGCTCGCTCGGGGATAACCGGTCCCGCGCGAGGGGGCTATAAAAGAAGGCACGCGCCGCCGTCTCGCCCTCTCTTGGTCCCTGCCTCCTCGTTCCTGCTTCGCTCCTGGCGCTCTCCACGGAAACGACCCGCAGCCACCCGGACGACGACCTAGCACCGACTTCGACGATTCCTGTGAGATTAAAGATGTTTATCATACGGCCCACTGTGTGTTTGTCGTGCGCATCCCTCGGGCAGAGGAATCGCCCACAAAACGTACCGCTTCGTTCAAAAGTTTTGTCTGCTCCTCTAATGTCGCAAGATGTGCTCTTGCGTCCACGTATGCTTGTTTGGGATTTTCTTTTAGGTTTTGGACCGAAAAAGCGAAGGGCAATAGCTCAGCAATCAGCAACAAAACGCTAACACCTCCCCCGTTTAGCGACGCACACGGACCAAGGAAACGTTGGACATGTACCTTTTTATATGCTGGAGCACTTGTTGCAAATGCAAACTAACTCTCATAACGTAAGAGAATGATATGCTTCTGATCGTATGCTTAAATAATACAGTAAGAGCCGATCCTATTCAGCCTCCTTGACAATCTCTAAACGAAGCCCAAAACAAGTCCAAAGATCACTAATGTCGCATATTAGAGTGAAGGCTTGTCGAAGAAAATATAGAGTATGCGCATAGAATATTTTTCCTGAAGAGAAAAAGGTCTCAGGGACCACCATCGACGGCGTGCATCTAAGAGCGCAGCTGTCACCGCGAATAGCAGACGGCATGGGGAGAATATCTCGTTGTGATGTCAGCTGTCAATGGTTGCCTAAGCAGAAATCTGCTTTCGATATTAATAATAAATGTTCATTTTAACACAATATACTACACCAAATGAGTTCTATTTTCGAGGATTTACAATTTAAGTTATGTGGAGTGAAAAGCAATAACCAGCTGATGCTCTAATTGCTAGCTTTCATGACCCCTTTAACCTCCCACGTAGGCTACTGCCCAATTACCGCGCGGTATTCCGCAACGTACTGTCGAACATGCCGTCCCTTCCAGTGAAGCCGTGCAAATGACTCAAGTGCAGTAGTATTCTAATGCCTGTCTTCTTTTAACACAACTCATGTCTTATCACGCACTGTGTTTGCGTCATATGTACACTGCAGGTGAATAAACTAGCCGTCAGTTAGTGGGTACTTAAATGTCCCTTTAAGCACGACAAGAATCACTACTACCGCTACAAAGCCGCAAGTAAACCCCAACCATGGGACTACCGACAGCGCTTTTTCTCCGTATACGCTACTTCCGCTACATTTGCGCTCGAAATAAAAAAAAAGGGTGAAGGAGGAACACAGTCCTCAAAGTAATCACTTTCGGTGCAACCGCACTTTTGAAAAGAACACTAAAGAATATTGGGCTCCGACATATAAAAATATTCCTAGTAACATCAGTACACCGGGGGAAAAATGCACAACTGTGAGCTTCCAAGGCAGGCAACATGACAAAGCATAAAAATGCACATAAGTAATTGTAGCTGTTTTGTAATCTGTTCAGGGTGTTTTAATTATCATCTTAATTTGCATGGAAACGACTTCATTTTGCGGCGACCGTATAAGCTGGCTAAATGATATACGCAGGCATCTGTAAAACAATAAGCATTACCGTTTTTTTTTTATCTACAAGCCTACTCTTTGCGCGATAGCTCACAAATGCATCTATGTAGGTAACAGGTCTGATATGATTTTGTCGGCCTACTGAAAGAATTCCCAAACACGAATAAAAGATTTGAGCGGTGTTAGTCGCGAAAATCTGAGTAAGAAAAATTCCGTGCAACCCCAAAGCAGCCCATCCATCGAGCAATGCAAGCGAGGCGGTTCGGACGACCAAATGGGCCAATGATAGGCAGCCCCAAACGAACATACACACTGCTTTTAGAGGTCGAACTACTCTCCATATTGCTTTATTTGGATCCTAACCCACAGATCTGTAGCAATGACATAAAACACGGAAAAGCAACGACAGCAGGGGACATTACTAATCTTCTTTGTGCATCCTAGAAGCAAAATTGATACATGGTTTCGCTCGGTCGGTGTTATGTCGACGACAACCTTCGATCATGCTTGCACATCGTATAGCACGGTTACTGAAGTTTAAACATTGCAAATGCACGCTGTTAAGCTAGCCATTTCTACCACATTATTTACTAGTACATTTCTACTTCACTCGGCATTTTTTCCGGGCTCCACAGACCATTTTGACACAGGTGGTAATCTTAGCACATGATGGGAAAAGATGCAAGCTGGACACTGCGTTGTTGAAGAGCCCATGTACAGCCTTTATCAAAAGTGTAGAACCTAGGGGGTCCGCATCCGAGCTCTGTAGTGGCACTGATTTAGAATTAGTGGAGGTCCTTCCCAATAGACAGGGCAGGATAAAAAATCTTACCATCAAGAGATTCGAAACACCGGAAATGCATTACAACGCGTACGAAGTGGCTCACAGGCAGACTCCCCGGGCTCTACACTTTTGACAAAGACTATACTTTTTTTATTACGCAAGCTTGCCATAAGGCATATTATAAAAATTCATGCAAATTATTTTCCGTAAGGAACCTGAGAAGGCTCCCGCTCTTATTGTTGTTGGAGAGCCATTTGAAGAAGTCCTCTTCCCTTGTTGCGGTTAGTCCCACTTCCCGCAGAATTTGTGCCCTTGATGCCCTTGTGCCTGCACAAGTCCAGAGCAGGTGGCGAACATCCACTTCTGCAGCTGGTGTGGAACACTTCGGTCATGTGGTGGTTACGATGCCTTCAAGAGATTCCCATCGGCATGTTATCGACGGGGTAAAGGCCCCAGCTATTATCTCTCTAAAGGAAACCTCCTCGAATCTCATTAAATCATGAAGGAGGAAGAAAGTACACGAAGGAATGAGGGCGCGTGTACGTTTCCTTAAAGGGGATGCTAAGGTCGAAACATCGGAGCGGGCATCAAAAGGGAACCTGGTGGGGGGAGGGGGGGGGGGCGCATTTCTGTTTGGAACTTTGTGTGTGAGGTGGTCAACTTCTCTCTGCTCAGCGTTCTCAGCATCGTCTTGTGTCCATCTGTACACTTTGGGAAACTCGCACGTACCGCTCAGCAGTCCAGCCGTTGCTAACGCTCTCTGTTTTGCTGTACACAACGCAGCGGTGGCTAGGTGATGTTTTCTCATTGCAGCCGCACGATACAGACATGTTCAGGCCCCCAAAAAGGTTACTACACACAATGCAAAAAACTTGGTTGTTTCGGGAGCCTAAAAAGAGATGGTTCATGTTGTCCGGTTTTGAGAGTACGTTTGAACCATCCTCGGTTTGAGGGTATTGTGTTCTTGTTTATAGACAACATTTTTAGCGGCTCAAAGGCGCATGATGGACAGTAATGTATCTTGCGCAAAACCACCAACTCGCCCAATCAGCTGTTCTTCAAAGGCGCAGCCATTTTCTGCCGACTAGCGCGCCGCCGCACGGGCGCTTCCTTCGGGAATTCGGGGCTGCGGTATCGTCGCAGCCGCGCCTGCACGGTAGCCACGTTTAGCTAACCTTCGGGCGTTAGAGCATATCGCAAAAATATTTTTACCGCATGGTTATGCTGGAGCGAATTTGTTTGCGTTGTCGTAGAGTTACAACCGACTTCTCATTTATGAGGATTAGTTTGACGTTTGGTTAACTGTGTTGGTACTAATCACTCAGCTGCGCTAAGGCCGTTTTGGTCCCTTACGAATAAAAGTTCTCTTTATCTCTCTGTGCGCAATTCCTTCTTCTTCCTTACCTTCTTTGTCTTCTGTCCTCACCAATCTACACATCATCGTCATGTCATAAATCTGATCAACTTTGACTTCTTTTACATTTACATTTACAGGAAGTATGTTTTCAGTGGGTGCCGGGACACTGCGGCATCACTTCTAATAAAATGGCTGATCATTTTGCAAATTCAGCTCTCAATGGGCCTGTTGCCGATCTTGTACCCAATATTGTAACGCTTGTTACACTAAATAATTTCTGTAACCGCTGAACGAGGGCACCGAGAGCTGAATCTTCTTCTTCTTCTCCCTCGTCGTAATGGAACATACCCACAATGGGGGATTGGCCAGAATTAGTTGTAGGTGACATAATATTTTTGATAATGTCGATTTAACTCTATGATATAGATAACCTAATAATTAGGACAGCTGAATCAGGAACGCGGGCAACAGGAACGCGCGGGCACTTCAACGTCCTCTACTTCGTCCCATTTCGCTCCTTCTTCTTCTAGCTGTAATGCACGTGTCCCTGCCCCCACCTCTGAATTATCGCCCCGATGCGGTGTTATCTGTTGGGAAAGGTTGAGGGTCGCCGGAGAAGGGGTAGGCAGCGAACGCGATGGTTAGATGGCATCCTCGAAGCACTGAAGATGAAGTTATGTGATGTTAGGAAGATATTGAGAGACCGGAAAGCGTGGCGTGACATGGTCCATAAGGTCACGAAGTGTCGGACACGACTGACCGACTGAACTGAACTGCGGTGTTATCGTCAGACAGAAGAGCGGGGAGAAAAAGCATTCAAGAGTTACCCCAATAGTCTGGCATCACGGGATAGACTACATGCAGCCTGAAAGTTAGTCGGAGGTTCGCTCGTACTAGGGCTTCATTCGCACCACATGCACGTCACTGCCCTTGCCGTTGTGCGATGAATGAGCCGGCGAGACTGGTACAACTTCATACTTTACGTCGCTGAGGCGGCGGACAACAAGGTAAGGGCCGAAGTAGCGGCGCGGTAACTTTTCGGACAGCCCGCGGCGACTAACGGGCGTCCAGATCCACACATAGTCGCCCAGGTTGTAGGTAACATAGCAGCGTCCAAGGATGTAGCGGTCAGCATCGATCTGCTGCTGGCGGTGAATACGCTGTCTGGCCAGTTGCCGCGCTTCTTCCGCGCTGAACACAAGTGGCGACATCGACGTCAAGTTCAGTCTCACTATCAGGGAGGTCCACGGGTAGCATAGCATCCAGGGGGTGGTTACGTGGCGACCGAAGACTAATTCAAACGGAGTGAACCGCGTCGTTTCTTGTTGCGCGATATTATACGCGAATGTTGCGTATGGAAGAATTTGGTCCCATGTTTTGTGGTCGACATCAGCATACATATAAAACATATCGGTCAAGGTCCTGTTTAGGCGTTCCACCAAGCCATTTGTGTGTGGGTGGTAGGCTGTTGTACGTCTATGGCTGGTGTGCGTAGCTTCAGTACAGCCTGAGTGAAGCGAGCCGTAAATACAGCTCCATGGTCGGTAACGATAGTAGCCCCATGACGTAGGATTATGTCGTGGACAAAGAATTCGGCCACTACAGCAGCAGTACCGCTTGCAAGTGACGCAGTTTCAGCGTACCGCGTCAAGTAATCCGTCGCGACCACAATCCACCGTTTTCTAGTGGACGACTTCGGAAAAGGGCCGAGGAGGTCTATGCCAATTTGCTGAAAAGGGGTCTTTGGGGGTGCTATAGGCTGCAGAAAGCCAGCTGGTCTCAGAGGATGAGATTTGCGCCGTTGGCAATCACGGCATGTTGCTACGTATTTAAGCACTGATCGTAGTAAATTGGGCCAGTAGTATTTCAGCCGAATCTTTGCCAGTGTGCGACTGATCCCCAAGTGGCCGGCGGATGGTTCATCATGACAAACGCTCAAGATTTCAGGCCGTAACTGGGATAGCACAACAAGTAGAAACGCCTCCCTGGTGCTGTCAAAGTTACGCTTGTAGAGCACTCCACGCCGTAGAGTGAAGGACCGCGCAGCGCCCGACGAAACAAACGGGGTACACTAACATTAATACCCTCCAGGTACTCAATGAGTGGCGACAACTCAGAGTCAGTCCGTTGAAGTTGCGCCATACGAGAGATGCTGACGGCACAAAGGATAGGACAATCTTCGGTGATCTTGCGCAGCCGGTTCCACGGGTGCTCGTGATAAACAGTCTGCGCCTTGGTGCTATCGGCCCGACTTATAGACGACTGGCCTGTCGTACTCCTGTAACCGGAGGCTCCACCTGGCCAACCGCCCAGAAGGATCTTTAATGCTGGTTAGCCAGCATAGCGAGTGATGATCACTGACAACACGAAACGCTCGCCCGTAGATGTACCGTCGGAACTTACTCAGAGCCCAGATGACGGCAAGACACTCTTTTTCTGTCGTCGAATAGTTCCTTTCCGGACGAGAAAGTGTACGGCTAGCGTAGGCGATGACTCGTTCTGCACCATCCTGCC
This sequence comes from Amblyomma maculatum, assembly GCF_055883805.1. Lineage (NCBI taxonomy): Eukaryota > Metazoa > Arthropoda > Arachnida > Ixodida > Ixodidae > Amblyomma > Amblyomma maculatum. Next base: position 122,086,139 of record NC_139347.1, on the reverse strand, counting down.
ACTGTATGAGGATCGCTCCCAGGCCGACATTGCTGGCGTCAGCGTGGTTATCTGTGTCTGCATTCTCGTCAAAATGAGCTAGTATCAGTAGACTTTGCAGGCGACGACGGAGTTCCTTGAAGGCTTCGTCTTGGGCACGTCCCCATAAAAAGGGTGTGTCACCTCGAGTCAAGGCTCTCAATGGCTCAGTTAGACAAGAAAAATCTTTGACAAAGCGGCGGTAATAGGAGCAGAGGCCCAGAAAACGTCGGAGGGCCTTCTTGTCGGTTGGGCATGGGAACCGGAGATGGCGGAAGTCTTGTCGGGATCTGGGAGGACACCTTGTGCGCTGACCACATGTCCCAAGAAACGGAGCTCCTCGAAGGCGAAATGACGTTTCTCTGGCTTGACAGTCAATTGCGCAGACTGGATTGCTTGAAGGACAATGCGCAATCGCTGCAAGTGTTGTTCGAAACTAGACGAAAAGATGACCACGTCGTCCAGGTACACAAAGCATGACTGCACATCATACCAGCTAAAACAGTGTCCATCATGCGTTGAAACATGGCCGGCGCGGAGCAGAGCCCAACCGGGATCACCTTAAATTCGTACAGACCGTCGGGCGTCACGAACGCTGTTTTATCGCGGTATCGCTCGTCCACCTCGATCTGAAAATATCCGCTTTTCAGATCTTAGGAAGAGAAGAACCTGGCGTCTTGGAGTTGGTCAAGCGCATCATCGATCCTGGGTAGTGGGTACACGTCCTTTTTTGTAACCTGATTCAGTTTGCTGTCATCAACGCAGAATCGTAACGTGTTGTCTTTCTTTTTCACCACGACGACCGGCGACGCCCACGGACTTGTTGATGGCTGTATAACATCGTCTGCAAGCATTTCATCGACTTGCACTCTAATAGCCTCCCGCTCTTTAGGCGAAACACGGTATGGACGCTGACAAACTGGTGGCGTGGCTGAATCGATGACGATGCGATGCTTTGCAACCGGTGTACGTCTGTCCTTGGAGCTCGTCGCGAAGCAATCTTTAAAATCAAGTAGCAGAGATGACAGAAGGTTCTTTTGATGAGGTGACAAACCCGGGTTGATTTTAACCTTCTGAAGGGCGTTGTGTGCTGCGGCAACGTCTTGAAGATTCATCTCCACGGGGCACAGATTCTACCACCCATCTACATCGTGGAGAAAGGCGACAGCCGTTCTCTTCGCGAGGTGTTGAATTTCATTGGTGAAATTCGTCAGGAAAACAGTCGCACAGCCGTCATTCAGGTCGACAAGACCGCGCGCAATAGCCACTCCCTTCTCGAGCAACAGCGAAGGGTTACTGTCCGCAATACCTTCGTGGTAATTAAAACCAGTCGTTCCTAACTAACACCAGCACACTGGACCGTGGTGGCAGCATTACGTCGTCTTCGACAATACGCAGAGCATTGACTCCTGAGTCTTCTGTGTCACTGTGCGCCAAGGCTTGCTTTGTCGAAAATGTAACTCGCGCCTCCTGTAAATCGATCACAGCACCGTTTGCCTTTAGAAAGTCAAGGCCCAGGATCAAATCCCTCGATCACTCACGCAAGACGACGAATTCACCGACGTAGACGAAACCTCGTATGCTGATTCGGGCTGTGCACCTTCCGGCCGGGCTAATGAGGTGACTCCAGCCGTGCGAATGCTAGGGCCCAACCACGGCATCAAAACTTTGCTCAAGTCCTGGGCGAGGGCATGGCTCATCACCGAATAATCTGCCCCAGTATCAAGTAAAGCGACAGCGTCAGTACCGTAAATTGTAACACACAAATCAGAGGTAGCACGTCGCATGTTGTCGCTACCCTGCCCCTATGAGAAATCAGCGTTTCGGCGTATCGGCGACGGAGGATCTTCGGTTTTCCCGACAGCAGCGGCCTTGCCTCCGGAGACTGCTGTAATTAGATTTCCCGCGTGGACTGGGAGAACGCCGCTCAGGATAGCCGGCGTCTCGGCGAGGACTTGGGGAACGGTAACGCCGAGGAGACGATGATCTAGAGTCATAACGGCCGTATGTTCCAGGCCTCTGACGAGCCGATAGGTGAGCTTCGATTTCGAATGGTTGTTCGCCGTTCCGTGGGCAAGGATCGTCGGGCGCGAAACCACGCAGGCCCACTCGGCGATATGCGCAGGCCCTCTAAAGATGACCAGCCTCACCACAGTGGTAGCAGAGGGGCCGCCGGTCTGGTGTACGTCACACATCACATTTCCGTGGCCGCTGATAGACTGATCGAGCAGGCACACGGGAAAGACCAGGCTGCTGCACTGCTTGAGTGGCGGTATTCACGTCGTAGACTGGTGCTGGCGTCTGACAGAGGACAGCTGCATATGTAGGTCGGGCCTCAGTCTCACTAGGAATCTCAGAGGCTTGCTGCTGCGACGCCTGGAGCACCTCGTCCCGGACGACTTCAGACAGCGATGTAACAGACTGCGCGCTGGGAGACAGCTGGGGGGGGGGGGGGCGCTTCTAATTCCTCCCTGATGATCGACCTGATTAGGTCACGAAAACGGCTACGTCACTCCATAGCGGCATCGAAAAAACAGCGGGCCCAGGAGTGCTTACATCTCGATTGTATTGCCGGGCTCATTGCAGGAGCGTCACCTCCATGGTGGTCGCTTCAGCGAGGAATTCGGCAACAGTAAGCGGTGGACTGTGCACCATACCGGCGAAAAGCTCCTGCTTGACCCCGCGCATGAGGTGGCGAAGCTTTGTCTCCTCGGCCATGCAGGGGTCAGCACGCTTGAAGAAGCGCGTCATGTCCTCCACATACATGCGGACGCTTTCGTTAGTGCGCTGGTTGCGGGAGTGAAGCGCAGCTTCCGCTTTTTCCCGGCGGTCTGCTTTGGGGAAAGTAGCTAGGAGATTTAGGCGAAATGTCTCCCAGGTGGACAGGTTTTTATCGTGGTTCTCGAACCACGTTCTAGCGGAGTCTTCAAGAGCAAAAAACATGTTATGGAGCCTACGGTCGTCGCTTCAGCCGTTGTAGCGGGCGACCCGCTCAAAGGTGTCCAGCCAGTCCTCCGCATCCTCGTATACATCGCCATGAAACGATGATGGTGTTCGCGGCGTGTGGTAGACGATGGGTGCTGGGGACGCACTATCTGTAGCCATTTCCGGTGGGACCGGCAGCCGAGGCTGCGTCGTCCTCGTCGGGGTGGTGAGAGGTCCGAATTCGGGTGACTGGCCGCGGAGACGGCGGCTAGGGCGCTGATGAACCGGTGTGAGCTCCGTGTTATCTCGTAGGCGCACGCAGGTCGGGAAGCGTATGCCCAGCACGACTTCACCAGATGTGTGGAGTCGCTCAATATATCCTTGCTTGCTCAATATATCCCATTTTGAACGGTTTCAAGCGATAAACTACTTGAGCCATGAGCCACTCCTTGCGGCTACGGATTTTAACCACTTAAACTTCTATTGGAATGACCGATGCTGTACCTCGGGGCAATGTGAGGTCTCCATGATGCTCATGCGTTGTAGAATTCCTTCCCTCAATCTTTATTTATGTCGCTCTGGATTCACGCCGTCGAATCTTTGTGGATCATGTGATGACGTGGATACAATTGAACATTACATCCTCTCCTGCCGCAGGCATGCTACTCAGAGAAGACATTATTTAAAAATAGCTCTTGCTTGCCTAGGATTGCCATTTACAGCTCCTGTCCTCCTCTCCTTTGGTGCAACCGTCAAAGGGTATGCCCTAAAACCAGTGTGTGACTTACTTCATAATTATAATATTGCTACTGAAAGATTTGTGTGTTAGCGCTGATCTGTCTGCATTGTACTTTTTTCTTTTTATTATTTTTATTATTTTACATTTGAATCCTTTTTTATTGTTTTCTATTACTATCGCCTCAAATTTTCAAATTATTTCAGCAACACTAACTCCTAATTATTAGGTTATCTATCATACTGTCAAATCGACATTATCAATTATAATATGTCACCTACAACGGATTCTAGCCAATACACTACTGTGAGTATGTGCCATTATGAGGAAGAAGAAGAAGACTTCTTCGTCCACCGATTGGAACGATCGCTCGGTTGCCCCGAGTAGTGTTACAGGCGATGAAGCAGCGGGCACTGGCATGGACAGGTGCGATCGCGCTAGGTCAGCTACCTTTCATTAAAAGCAACGTTCACGTCATCTACCATCACCGTCGTTCATGTTCCGTCTTCTTTCTTCATCGGCTTGCCGCCCCATAATATCTTTGCAACAACTAGAGAAACAATAAACAGAACAAAAAAAATTGTTTGGCTTCCGTTTTGCCGACCCTAATCAAAGATTTCCTAAAACGCCACATTTCTAGCATTTCCAGTGGCGCAAGAAAATACAAAAAAGTCTTACATTATTTTATGAACTGATATGCAAGAATAGTAAAGTGTAATATGTTTTAGATATTCTTGATCAGATCGTCTTTTACGTATTTTTTCCTTACATCTACTTTTGTTTCTTCACGGAAAATTCAAATTGCGCTTAAGTGAAGAAAAATTTTTTTTCGACAGAACTACTACAACGAAAGGACTTTCACACAACAGCCAACATGTTGAGTTGTTTTCAGAATTGACGGTAATCAATTTTGGAGCTGAGAAGTTTCGCATGGAATGACTCATATAGTTATAAGGCTGCAATAGCTTTAGGAAAATGCACTTGCCTGCTTGGGCATAATGATCCCCACAAGCAAATTCCCTAGACATCACTCCATTCATTGCGTGCGTGTTTCGCGAGAGGTCTAAAAAAAGCATGTAGAGTGGGAAAGAAATAAAGCGAAAATAGTACATTATGTCCCAAGAAACGCCCGTATGTATACAGACAATCCGTCGCAAGGCGACACAAAATGCTGCAGTTTCTTGTCCCTAACATGAAAACAGCACTTTCATATTACAGAAATGCACCGGTTCAATTGGGTGCAAGTTTAAGCCTCATCGCATAATAAGCCTTGGCTTACTGGTTCACGCGAAGCAGCAGCATGTCCAGGTCATCATGCACCTCCAGCAAAGCGCTCCACGTAGTCCACTCGTCAGGTGTAGCAAGCAGGGCTTTGCGATCGGCGTTAGCGAGCAAAGCGTCGCACGAGACGCCGACAGGCAAGTTGCACAGGACGATAGCATCCCAGTAGAATCGCCTCAGCGTCGGCATGTCAGCTGTTGTAGCGACCAGGACGACTGATGATGCCAAAGCAATCTCAGCCGGCTCATGGATGACCGTCACCGGCGACTGGAGCCTAAGATAATCCCTGAGGTCGCGTTGCCTCCACCGTCGTCGTCAGTGCGAGCGTCCTGCCTTGAGCGTATGCAACGACGGCACTACCCTTCAGCCGTGCGATCTTCTCCCGGCTCATCAGGAGGAAATCGGTGAGCTCCACGTTTGCATCGGCCGCCAGCGCCTTTTTTGCGTGAGCAAATGCCGGCAAGATGCCACGCTCCCGGAGCGTGACGCCTACCTCTTGAACGACGGGGTCGTCCGACCAGCACATGATATCGCTTGCACTTTTCCAGTCAGCCTGGAACTGCCTGTCCAAGTCGATGAGGCAGTACTCCATCGCGACCTCTTTGGCATACGGCCTTGATGGAGTTCCTAGATGGCAAGCGAGTTCCAGTGGGGTTCTGAGCAGCTTTAGGCTTGATTCCAAAACATCTACACTACTGGCGCGCAGATCATCAGCGAGGGCCAAAGTTCGCGTAGATACTCGCGACTGCTGTAAGCGGCGCACAATCTCCCTGTAAGCGTGGCTGGTGTCCAGGTAGCACTGGAAGTCTCGAAGGACCAAAACGCGGAGGTCGGATATTTTGAGGCTACGGTTAGATATCAGGGTGGCTAGCACGTCAGGTTTCAGGACGCAAACCCTCGCCAGGGCGTCCCGTGACCAGGAAGCGGCTGAAGCAACGATCCAAACTCCGTCGGGATAGAAGAGGCGCAGGTATTCGAGAAAGTCTTCGTCCTCCTCAACGTGCGGTCCAACGATAAAGGCACCCGGGGGCTTCAGGGCTAGAATGAAAGCAACGCATAGATGGCGCCGTAGCTCTGGTGTCCCCAAGGCAACCATGCAGTTTTCTTCGTAGACGCGGCTTACCAGCCGGGCCTCTTCAGCGCTTGGCTCCATCGCATCGTTCTCATGCAATGTGGGCCGCTCCCGCACCGCATACAGGGTCATGAGGACATCTTATATTTCCGGATACTGAAGAGCTGGTCTCTCTCATCTCTACCATGTCGAGGATTGTTTTGTGGCAGCTTCTGCTGCTCCGACGCGGACTTCAATGGGACGCACACATAAAATGCCCATGGCCGCCCCACATTGGCTTCGGCGGAACGCGCGCAGAGGGTCGCGAGGCACTGTTCGTCTTCACGTGGCACGCAGATCACAATGACGACGACGAATTCGTCGAGGCGATTTTATATTAGAAAGTAATAAGCCGAAAGCCCTTCTATGTTCATGGAACGGAAATTGTGCGCGAGATGTGCACGGAATATATACGTCGAAATTGTGCGCTGATATTTCACCTCTCAGTCATCCTGATGACGTCATCAGAAAACTAAACATCCTGTTTCCGTCGGGAATCGAACCACTATTCCTCGGATCCCCAGGCGAGCGCTTTAACCAACTAAGCCGTTCCCGAGATCGCTAAACGCGCATCATAATTCTCCTTGTCTACCGTGAGGACGATATTAGCGATGACAACGACGCTGCAATTAGTGACAATGACAATAATGACATTAGCAATGATGATTACTGTGCATTTCGTTGATAATGATAATGAGAGCAAATTTTATGCACCGTGTGCAGCGAAAACGCCCCGGCTTTTGCATTTTTGCAGTGCAGATTCCACAGTCCTCTCAGAATTTTTCAGCATTAAGCCCTGTGTGTTCGGTACGCTAGATTACTTCGAGCCCATAACTGGCGAGGAGGAGGAGGAGGAAAAAACTTTATTAAAAAAAATGTAAACACTCCCAGGAGGACCTCTTAGTCCAGGAGCCCTCTGGCTGTTCCTTCTAGCTTAGCCCGCTCGACCAGCCGTAACTGATCTGCAGGTTGCGTGGCTAGAAGGGCAGCCTCCCAGGAGGAGGGGGTGGGGTGTTTGACGGGAGGAACGCGGATATGATGCGGGCATTCCCATAAGTAATGGTAGAGGGTGGGTGGGGTGACGTTGCATGTGGTGCAGTACGGTGGGAAGTCCGTGGGGTGAAATATGTGGGCAAATTGAGGAGATGGAAACGAATGTGTTTGGAGTTGTCGCCAGTACGTGCTGTCGATGTGAGAAAGCGTGGGATGTGGTGGCGGGAACGTGGCACGGCAGCGACGATAGTACTGAACAATTGTAGTGTAGTCAAGAGGTTCGATGGTGGTGTATAATGAAGGTTTGGGGAGGACATCCACCGGCGCCCGGAAGCTTAGTTCTCGGGCAAACGCATGAGCGCGCTCATTTCCGAGGATGTCCTCATGCCCAGGAACCCATGTGATGGTGATGGTATCGGGAGGGGTAGGTAGAGTAGATAATATTTTAGCAGATGAGTGTGGGAGGGTTCCTCGCAGTAGATATCTGTATGCTGTTTGGGAGTCTGTGCATATTGTGGTGTGCTGAGTCTGCAACTGACTGATGTGTGCAATTGCAAGTGTAATGGCCAAGCATTCGGCCTCGGTGATGCTAGTGCAGTGGATGGAGGCGGCATTGAATGTTGAGCGGCGAATGTCCGTGAATACAGCAGTGCAGATGTGAGGAATGTCCGGATTGTGTGAAGCATCCGTGTAGATGATGTCTTGGCGTGTGGAGTACTGTTTGGAAAAATATGAGGCACGGGCTGCGCGACGACCTTTGTGGTGTTCGGGATCCATATTTTGTGGGAGGGGTTTGAGCTCGAGGAGGCTCCGCAGATGCGGAGGGATGGGTATATGAGTATGAGGTGAGGGATCAGGGGTATTGTAGCCCATTGAGCGCAAGAGATGAGCGCCTGTAGATGTTGTGCGGAGTCGACGTTGCTGGCTGGAGAGGTGCGCCTCTATGATCTCCTCAACATTGTTATGAATGCCTAATTGAAGGAGCCGAATTGTACTGGTATGACGAGGTAAATGGAGGGCTGCTTTAACGGCTGAGCGGTGTAGGACGTTAAGTTTATTGAGTTGGGTTTTGGTGATGTGATGGTAGGGGAGGTGGTAAGATAGTCGACTAACGATAAGGGCATCTACGAGTCTTAAAGTGTCTTTTTCCTTGAGGCCATGATTGCGGCTTGAAATGCGACGAATGAGATGTGTTATCTGGTTGATTTGGCGCTGCAGGAGGTGTATGGTGTAGGTGGCTCTAGTGTCCTGTTGAATGTGGAGACCTAGCAGTCGGAGCAGTGGTACTTTGGGAATCGGAGCGTTGTCAAGGAGTACGGTGATGGTTGGGGCACGTGGGGAAGGCTTGATGACTAGGAGCTCAGATTTCTGTGGTGCACACGAAAGACCTATAGCCTTTGTATATGTGTGGATGGCATCTGTAGCGAATTGCAAAGTTTGTTCAACTTGGCCAGGGCAACCCTTAGTAGTCCATAGTGTGATGTCGTCTGCGTATATTGCGTGCTGAAGGTCAGGTATAGTCTCGAGTATCCGGGCTAAGGGAGTTAGGGCGATGTTAAAGAGGATGGGTGAGAGGACTGAGCCCTGCGGTGTGCCTCGGTTGGGTAAATAGATGGTCGGGGAGGTGTAGGACCTGAGTGTGATATGAGCCGTGCGTTTGTTTAGGAATGCCTCAACGTAGCGCCAGATGCGTAGCCCGCAGTTAGTTGTGGCAAGGGTAGATAGAATGTGGTCATGGCTCACGTTGTCAAATGCCTTTTGTATATCAAGGGCAAGTATAGCCCGTGTGGCATGTTTATGGAGGGTATTGTTTAGGATGGTCTCTTTCAGGTGCAGTAGGATGTCGTGGGTACAGAGATGTGGGCGGAAGCCGAATTGAGAGTGAGCAAAAAAACCGATAGATTCGAGTTCAGGTTGAAGCCGTCTAAGGATTACATGTTCATAGAGTTTGCCAAGACAGCTTGTGAGAGAAATGGGGCGTAGGTTGTCTAAGGAAAGGGGTTTTCCGGGCTTAGGAATGAAGTTGATTGCAGCATGTTTCCAAGAGGCTGGTAAAGTACCCTCCCTCCAATGTTGGTTGTAGTAAGCTGTGAGTTGAGAAAGAGATGTATCATCAAGGTTTCGAAGGAGTTTGTATGTAATTTGGTCGGGCCCGGGTGCGGTGCTACGAGTGATATGGGCGAGGGTGGACCGTACCTCCGCGGTGGTTATGTCCTCATCTAGCCTTGGGTTAGGTGGGGGAGGGGATGGAGGCGTGGAAGAAGGTGGGAGCGGGGGCGAAATGTATCGCTGTGTGAGGTATTGAAGGATGTCTGTGCCTTGTTGTGCTGTAGTGTGAATGAGGCGGTGCGTGTTGATGGCTGTCTGTTGTTTGGTGGCTGTGGGGTCGAGCAGGGTTCGGAGAATATTCCAAGTTTTTCGCGTGCCTAAAGTACCCTGAAGGCTATTGCAGAGGTTTCGCCAGTTCGAGTTTGCCAGATTGGATGCATACTCTATGGCCTCAGTGGTAATATGTGCGATTCGGAGGCGGAGTTTTCTGTTGTGTCGTTGTCTTTTCCATCTCCTAACGAGGCTTCGCCTTGCCTCCCAGAGATGCAGAAGATGAGGGTCGATTTGAGGTGCTTGCGGAGTGATTTTGATGTTTTTAGTGGTGCGTTTGAGTGCAGACTGAAGCTTATCTACCCAGGCGTCCAGTGGGAGATTGCTGTCCTCGGAAGTGACTACCGCTAATTGCTCACGAAATTCTTTCCAATTAGTGAGACGCTGGCTCTTGGATGTGAACTGTTTTGCGCCATATTGCACTTGAGTTTGGATAATATAATGGTCGCTGCCCAGTGTGTCTGGTAGTACGTTGTAGAAAATGGGAGAGCGAATGTTGGTCAGTGTAATGTCTGGGGTGGTGTCTCTGGCGGTGCTAGTGCCGATGCGGGTAGGGGCGTTGGGGTCCGTGATGAGGGTGAGAGAGAGTTGCATAAATGCGTTGTACAGACGTGTGCCCTTGGGAGTGTTTTTAAGGTATCCCCAGGCTGTGTGTCCAGCGTTGAAATCACCTACTATCAGTGTATGTGAACCAGATATGCGTTTGATGTCGGATAGAAATCTGAGGAAGCCGTGTCCTTTGGCTCGGGGTGGGTCGTAAACGTTCGTTATGAAAAGGCTGGGGGCATCTGGTGTAGGCGGCAGTATTTCAGTGAGCGTATGCTCAATTACTTGATTGCTGAGTGTATGGTCTATGGCCGTGAGAGTGTTTTTGACGAGAATTGCAGTGCTTGCAGATAGGGAGGTGGTATTGTATCCGGTCAAAGAGGGCGAGCAGCCTGTTTCCTGAATGGCTATGACATCCGGAGTATTTGCGTGGTTCTGAATGTAGAGTTGTAGGGATGCCCTTTTCCGTCTGAAGCTACGGCAGTTCCATTGCCAAACTGTGATGCCCGAGGCTGCAGACCGATGCGTCTTCTTATTGTGTGCCATTTTCACTGTGCGTGTGTTCCGTGCACGGCCCATACTTAGTTCGCGCGCGGATCTTGTCCGAGAGTTCATTGAAAATAGAACATGACACGTGTCCCGCATGATGATTTTATGGGCGACCGGCGGCAGCACAAGGGGCACACTTAACGTTAGGATCCCGGATGGAACTCGGGCAAGCTGCCAAGGCATGCGGCCCCGCACAACGGGTGCAACGCGCCTTCGAAGGGTCATTCCTCAGCTTACACTTTTTCAAAGCGTGCCCATACTGTGCACAAAATGTGCACAGGGGTACATGCAGGTCCTCGCACACCTCGACGGAAGTCCACCCTATGATTACTCGACGTGCCTTGCAGAGACGGGCAAAAGCTGGGGGGTCTGTTTCAATGACGTGAACGAACTGTCCGGAGCGTTGTAGAAAAGATAGCCTGACCTTGCAGGAAGAGGGGTCCAGATGAAGAGTCGGGTTGCGATGGTTGAGTGCAGAGATAAGCTCCTCCGGCCTGATATCAGGGTCAACCCCCGTCAATCGAACGTGAGGATTCCGCTGCTTGGAGATTCGGACGTTGACGGAGGTCCGCGTGGCCTCGATCCGCGAGATGGCAGACTTGAGGCGATAGAGGTCCTCAGGATCCCTGGAGGTAACCGTCAGGGCCCGACGGGAGGCCCGCAGAGTAACAGCCCCGATTCCCTCTACTTCGGGATCAATGTTTGCCTTGAGAAGAGCCACCACTTCATTGCCGACGTGGTCCGAAGATGCAGCCGAAGTTAAAACCATCTGGTGCGGCTGGGGATTGATGCAAGAATCTCCGGAAGCAGGATACTCACACGAGTCAGAGGTCGCTGTAGGGGCTGCAATGGCTGCGTCTGCCTGTAGAGCAGTTATTGAAGAGCCACTCATTGCAGCAGCATATGTCCTAGAGACCTGGGGCTGTTGTCTCCCGCCGGAAAGGTGCACCGCAGCCGTGGTGTCTTTGGTAGTCACACCAGCAAGCCGCGTTCGGAGGAGACTCAGTTCAAGATCTCGTGCAGCCAAAGAGGTCCGAAGTGTTTGGGAATGGTTCATTTCGGCGACAGCACACGCGAAGAAGTGCGCAGTGTGGCGGTACAGGGCACAGACAAGAGGCAAGAGGACTGCCCTGGTTGAGGGACCAATCTTGCTATCCCTGTCCAGAATAGCCGCAACGATCTGCTCATGGACCCTCATGGCGTCAGCGTCCGTTCCAAGTTCTAAGCTGTTGTACTTCGGCGACTCCGAGTCCACAGTTGACCGCGGCGGAAGGTCCAGGGTTCCCGGCAACTTAGAAATGTCGCGTTCCAAATGGAGACTGGCAGATGGGGAGGCAGGGTCGGACTCCGGAAGCTTACCAGGAGGTACAACGTCGGGGTTGTAGGAGGTCAGGTCAGTGACGATGTTAGAAGCCGCCTGACAGGAGGACGCGTCGCACGGAGACGGTGGCCTGCCTGGAGCAGCCTGGTCGGTCATGGCCTCAAGCAGCCGGCAGGCCCAACTCGCCAGCCGTCGGATAGCAGAAGGGGAAAAATTGATTCAAAGACACTGACCAAACACTGACCACTGACTGACCTTGTGGTAGAGCATCCGCCTCGCATTCGGGAGGTACCGGGTTCGATCCCTGGTGCCGCCGGTTACCCACCGGTTTTTAAATGGGTACAAGCTTTCCCCCGGCCTGGTGCTCGGCTCTTCTGGGGTGAAATGCTTGGGAAAAGGGGTCACGGCCCAAATAGTTGCACCGATATGGCAGTGATTCGTTCCGCCATCGGACAACAATAAGTCCGCCTTGCGCGGCAACAGCCCATTATGTGGCCCTTTTTTTTTCTCGCAAAGTCAGACAGGCCGGAAAATCCGGACTTGCCGTGGGACTGCAGTGATCTCTGAGAAGTGAACTTCATCAGTGACAGTGAACCTTTACGTCTTTCGACACGCTGGCTTAAAGCGTTTCGCACTTGAAACAAGGCATTTTCTGAGTTTTCGCGTGTGCAGGACACGACTCGTTTTCAGTTTTGAACCCCGTGAAACACGGTAACTCGAACCACCTTTGCAGGCTGAAGTGTTCGAAACTATTTTGCCCCAGAAGGAGCGCAGCGGGGTTTGCGGAGCCTCTTCCAAGCGCACACCCCTGTGAGAGCCGGGCGCCAGGCCGGGGGACGCTTGTACCCATTTTTACCGGTGGGTGTCCGGCGGCGGGTTTCGAACGAACCACCTCCCGCAGCCGAGACGGGAGGTGGTTTTTTTCGTTTTGTTTTTTTAGGACTGCTGCAGCTGAGGCTCTAAGGGAGCACTTCAGGTGAGGGTCAAAGGAAGTACCTTTGCAAGACAAACAGAACCACCTTTGCAGGCTGCGAGGTTCGAAACTGGGTTTGGGCCCACTGCGGAGGAGGGGCGCGCAGCGGGGTTTACGGAGCTTCTCCCAAACGCACACCCCTGTAAAAGCCGAGCACCAGGCCGGGGGACGATTGTACCCATTTTTACCGGTGGGTGTCCGGCGGTGGGTTTCGAACTGACCACCTCCCGCAGCCGAGACGGGCGCTCTAACCGCTCTAAGGGAGCACTTCAGGTGAGGGTCAAAGGAAGTACCTTTGCAAGACAAACAGAACCACCTTTGCAGGCTGCGAGGTTCGAAACTGGGTTTGGGCCCACTGCGGAGGAGGGGCGCGCAGCGGGGTTTACGGAGCTTCTCCCAAACGCACACCCCTGTAAAAGCCGAGCACCAGGCCGGGGGACGATTGTACCCATTTTTACCAGTGGGTGTCCGGCGGTGGGTTTCGAACTGACCACCTCCCGCAGCCGAGACGGGCGCTCTAACCACTAGGCCACGGTTATAAAATGGGTACAAGCTATCCCCCGGCCTGGTGCTCGGCTCTTCTGGGGTGAAATGCTTGGGAAAAGGGGTCACGGCCCAAATAGTTGCGCCGATGTGGCAGTGATTCGTTCCGCCATCGGACAACAATAAGTCCGCCTTGCGCGGCAACAGCCCATTATGTGGCCCTTTTTTTTTTTAGGACTGCTGCAGCTGAGGCTCTAAGGGAGCACTTCAGGTGAGGGTCAAAGGAAGTACATTTGCAAGACAAACAGAACCACCTTTGCAGGCTGCGAGGTTCGAAACTGGGTTTGGGCCCACTGCGGAGGAGGGGCGCGCAGCGGGGTTTACGGAGCTTCTCCCAAACGCACACCCCTGTAAAAGCCGAGCACCAGGCCGGGGGACGATTGTACCCATTTTTACCGGTGGGTGTCCGGCGGTAGGTTTCGAACTGACCACCTCCCGCAGCCGAGACGGGCGCTCTAACCACTAGGCGGAAGGTGGTCAGTTCGAAACCCGCCGCCGGACACCCACCAGTAAAATTGGGTACAAGCGTCCCCCGGCCCGGCGCCCGGCTCTTTCAGGGGTGTGCGTTTGGGAGAGGCTCTGCTAACCCTGCTGTGCTCCTTCGGGGGCCTAGTTTCGAACAACCATGGTCTGCAAAGGCCGTGCTGAAAAAAAAAAAAAGCCTGGCTGCGTGACGAAAAAAAAAAACAGAAAATCCTCGCAGTCCAGAGCAGGTCGGCTCCGGCTGCAACAAAAGAAAAAAAAAAGGGCCACATAATGGGCTTTTGCCGCGCAAGGCGGACTTATTGTTGTCCGATGGCGGAACGAATCACTGCCACATCGGCGCAACTATTTGGGCCGTGACCCCTTTTCCCAAGCATTTCACCCCAGAAGAGCCGAGCACCAGGCCGGGGGAAAGCTTGTACCCATTTAAAAACCGGTGGGTACCCGGCGGCACCAGGAATCGAACCCGGTACCTCCCGAATGCGAGGCGGATGCTCTACCACAAGGCCACCGCTTCGGGCCTTGTGGTAGCTGGCGACAAGTTCAAACAAAACGCTTGTGAAAATCACGGGGCGAGATAGCGTAACTATGGCCGTGACACTACCATTCGCTCCGATATTACGTTTTTGTACGCAAAGTCAGTCTCTTTTTAAGCGATACGTAGAGAGAGAGAGAGGGAATACAACGTTTTATTTAGACCAGCGGATGAAGAAGCTCTGACCGTCCGTCGCTGAGGACGGCTGGCCGCGGTCCCACCTCAGACGCAGGCGGTCAGACGTCGGCTACTGCGGTAGATAGCGCATACTGCTCGTTCCACCGAAAAATCGCCGGCGCCGACGCCGCCGTTTACGGCGGGCGGGAGAAATCCTGGTTGGTAGGCAGAGTCATCACGTCATAACCACATGAATGCATGCTGGAATTTCAAACACCCAGATTCAAATAAATCTAATGATCAAGGGAAGGGTCACAATGAAGCCGAAATTGGCGAGAGGGATGTACTAGGAGGGAAGGTCATTTCATAAAGTTAGTTAATTCAACGAGATAAGTCTTTCATCATTGGGGTTCGAACCAAGACCCTCTGCATGACGGCGCGGTCACACAATGCGTAGACCGCGAAGGAACGTTGGCACCGAACGTTTTAAAGGGGTACTTATATCGTCAACGTTTCGTGGTGCATATGGCTTCGTGTATTTGGAATCCCTACTGACGTTATTGTAATAACAAAATTAAAATAAATGATTTGAAGGTATGCATTTAAAATTTATGCATTGAAATAGCGGTGCTAAAGGCGCTGTCGGGTTCTAATCTTAGGGCGAACTTATTTTCACTCCAAATGTTTTTGCCACAGCTAGAGATATGGCGTTCACCAGTCTTTGTGGGCAGTTACAAATGCATAAAAAGTAATGCGAAGCGCGAGAGTTGTAGATGAACTGGTTAAATCTGCATATCAGCGTGCTCTACCAGTAGGTACGTAACAGAAAGCGAGAGAGTGTCGGCATAGCCGACTAACTCATTGCTATTGTAATACTTGCCTTATTGGCTGTCCGTCCGAAGCCGCGCTACAACGGTTATTTGGCGACACAACTCGGCGGCATGGCGCTTTCTGTACCGTTATGAATGTCACCACTTTCACTCTGTGCGACCGCCGCCATGATTGCATTTCCGCCCCATTCACCCAACCGATCTACCAGCGCTCATGGACTACAAAGCAACGAACTCGACGGTGGATGAAGGGCGAGCCATACACAGTGGTCACAGAGATTGCAAGTGGTGGCTTTCATGAAGAAGCATAAATCGCCCCACCTCCTGATCGCCAGAACAACGGGGTTTCGCTCTGTCCACTGAGACGATGAGTATCATAATATTGAGGTGGGTCGTCTTGGGTGGAGCGACGCGCTCACCCGGACTAGTGCTCATCTGCTGATAGAGCACGCTGGCAGGCTGTTTTGCCCAGTTCGGACAACGCTGTAGTGCACATCTT
This sequence comes from Amblyomma maculatum, assembly GCF_055883805.1. Classification (NCBI taxonomy): domain Eukaryota; kingdom Metazoa; phylum Arthropoda; class Arachnida; order Ixodida; family Ixodidae; genus Amblyomma; species Amblyomma maculatum. The sequence continues at coordinate 122,070,300 of NC_139347.1, read as the reverse complement.
CGTGCCCTCGAAGTCTGCTGTGGCCAAAATAAATTATTCCTTAATGCCACCAAATGTGGCGCGCCTGTGATTCCATTCCAGCCTATCGTTATGCGCATATTCAACATTTGAATTCGGTAGGATATTTAAACATCCTTTATCTCTCAAGCTCGGAGTGGCGCCTGCCTATCAAGAATACCGTGAATGAAGAACGCAGTCCTGCTCTGTTTGACTCGAGTATCCAAACAAAAGTTCTGCATGTGTGGCGTGACGCATTCTCGATTCTCACTATGTGACACCGAGTGACACCCCACGCTGCAAGCTTGCACCGTTAGTACCGCTGAAAACGTGTGGCATACGTCTCTGCCTCGTTGCCGAAAGTAGGTTTCAGACCATGCACATTACTATAGTGCCTGGAAGATAGCTTTACCCAGAAGCTTGCATCTTCGAACTACGTTCCCACTTCTAGCTACACACAAGGCTAACTTTCCTCAGGTAACCTAGCCCCACGTCCTGAAAAATCAGCCATTTTTTGTAGTCAGAGCTACACTACGCTAGTCAGCGCCATGTTTCGCGTGGTCGGCCGGACAGAACTTCGCATCAGCCGTTACTATGGCAATCAGCTGGCGGGGGAGGTGGTAAATGGTGGCAGTTCCTGGCCCTACGGTGCTGGGACGGTAGTTCAACGCCGCTTGCGGCGGGGGCTAGCCAGCCACCGAGTTTTGTCTGTTGTAGGCCGTCATTGCACCCGCCACCACCTAGGTGGTGGACGACGGCTGTTGTTGCCGCGTGCGTCTTTCTCTCCCTCTTCTATTTCTTCTCTATTTTTTTTCTTCTGTCTGCATGAGGCAGCAGAGGTGGTCCAGCTATAAAGCCAGTAGCAGGCCAGTGCATTTTCTTTTCCTACTTTTGCTATCGTGGGCATGAACGACTCGGGTAAAACAATAATGGCAGGTTCAACAAAAACAAACTCGGGGATATGGGAGGAGGCGGCTATCGCCATGGCGATGGTCAGCACCAAAGCGGTTACCATAATTAGCTACTCCAAATCTGCTATAAACAATTTTGCGAGGGGCATGATCTCCAAAGAGACAGAGCGAATTTTAAGATATAAAGACTGCAACCAAAAAGAGGTGGAATTAATATGGGTGTCGGCACACTCGGGCAACAAAGGAAACGAGTTGGCTCACAGTATAGCCCAAGGTTATGTCACCCTAGCAGTGAGCCAGGTTGATTCCCCCAATTTCTCGAGAGATGCGCTTATCTCATATCATGACTACACTAATTACTTTAAAATAGAAAGGCGGAAATATGCTCCACCAGACAAGAAACTTGACAAAAGGCAGGAAGTAATCTGGCGTCGGCTCCAGACGCGTGCCTTCTTCAGCCCATCTAAATTAGCGCACATGTACCCAGCACAATACAATCCATATTGTAAACACTGCGGCGAAATAGCCGGGTACGATCATATATTATGGAGCTGCAAAAAAGCGCCGTCACCGGTGGACCTACCACCAGTCCCTTCTCTAGAGCGGTGCTGGCCAGCTCAGACCCGTTGACGCAAGTTCGGGCAACTGAGTGGGCTCATAAGGTCGTCGAGAGCAACGAACTTGAGGCCATCTAAGTGTAGCGCCCACAAATCGCTCATTGCTGACAATAAATGTTTTCCACTTCAATCCAATCCTACAGCCACAACAACAACAATAACAATCAGCTGCACCGCTACGTGGGTGTTCAGCCGTTTAGCCGCGCTGGTGCACAGCGCTGCGCTGACGCGACGTCCGCCTCACCACCCAGTATGCACCGCTACCAACATAACCAGCTGCGCCGTCCCGCAGGTGATTCGCAGCTGCGCCTGAGTACGGAGCATAACGTATAAAATCTCCGGGGGTGGGTGTGGATTTTGCTAGTGAGGTGCTCCATGGGTGATGCAGCTGACGGTGAGCGCACATAATGCACGCGGCATCTTCGACCGCTGCGCGATGCTGCTTCAGACGTCCCCGAAATCATTGCTTAGCGTGAAGAGGTTCATCAGCGTAAGAAGGGCTACGCCTGCCTCCGCGAAGTGGCGAAGTCAAGACGCGGAGCAACATATACGTCGAGCCGATGCCGAAATCTTACGCGAAAAAGAAGAACAACGGGAAGTATAACAAAACAAGATAAAGACGCGCCGTATGACCGAACACACCATTGGGCTGGCGGCAGCATATCGGCAACGACAACTTTCGAATCTGACTGGTATAGCCAAACTAAAACTAAACCGAGCTAAACGTATCTCTCGCTACGTATATTATGACCTAGATAAGTTAAGCCACCGCCAATATTTCCACATCAAGCCCCATCCGCCACTCATTGCCATTGACCGACTTGGATATGACGCGCCTAATGTATTCTGTTGTACTGTAGTTTGTATTCTGTTTTGCTCTTCGTAAAGCAGGAACTTCAGTTCAGTGCTCGCCGACTACATTCAAAGCGCAAGCTTCATACACTGTCAACTTCAACAGGCTCCACCTTATCGGCGCATAGTCCATTTTTCACTTTAAAAATTGAGCCCAGATAAGAGGGCTGCATTGTTGGACCCTTGAACCGCGTCGTAAGAAAACTGATTTATAGGAAGGGAAATGCGCGGTAACTGTCTCACTTGTTTTCTGTGGACACCTCAACCACCTCTCTCGGGAAACCACACTGCGGATGTTGTCGACCTGCGTAAACGTCTCAACGTCTTGATCCATCTATGTCTGAAGCACAGAAGATCAAGCATGTCCCCAAAGGAATTGAATTGGATGCATTCCACATGCTCACCGCCAAATCCTCTCAAACCGTTTCTGACGTCGTTTCTTTGTGCCAGAGCTATGACGAGCAACTCAAACATCGTCTCATGACGCGCCGTACCACTTCCTCGGATGAAACACTATCGGCACTGGATCTTCCCGGTGCTCCTCGGGATCACCAGGTGCTTCTTCAGCAAATAAAACAGTTCGTGCGGAAACAGGGAGCTTGACAGTTGTCCCTCGTTACCTGCCGGCTCGAGTCTTCATCTCTGTCGCCTCCTCTACAGCGTGTCATCCAGGAACAAGTTGCCGAGAGCCTGCCAAGTACCAACCCACCCCCTATGATGTCCGGTCCGCTGACGTACGGCGAATTGGCAAGCCGCCCACCGCCAGAAACGTCAACGTACGCGCCCCCAAACCACGCCTTCAATTGCCAGCCGCCCGTGCATCCAGTTCCACCTACGCAGCCTGGTCGGCCTCGCACCAGTCCCCGCAATCCGAATCCGTGGCGCGCACAAGAACTGCGCCCTCAGTAACTCTGTGAAGCCCTGTAGACATTATTGAGCTTTTCGTCGAAGGCGTTGCTGTTTATGCACTTGTTGACACTGGTGCTGCGGTGTCGGTGATTAGTTGCAACCTCTGCCGCGAACTTAGAAAAGTGACGACGCCGATCCCCAATATTTCATTGCGAACTGCGAGCGCCGAAAAGATTCGACCGGTTGCTGCATGTGCCGCACGGTTCATCATACAAGGCATCTCCTCAGTTATTGAATTCATCGTTCTTGCTCACTCTTCTCATGAAATCCTCCTCGGATGGGACTTTTTGTCCAAGCATCATGCAGGAACTGGTCGAATATTTTCGGCGCTCGCAGCTAGCAATGAAATATTGAGGATCGGCGTCGTCACTTTTCTAATGCCGCTGCTACATGGCAAAACTCGAAGGCTATTGAAATAGTTCTGGTGTTTGGCGCCAAATTTTTATGGCGCCACTATCGTTGCTTTCAGTTTTGCTTAAAAAACTAAAATCTCCCTATAAATGCAAAATAAAATATAACTGTTACCTTTTTTTTTTTAGTAACTGCAGGTGTTTAGTTGTTATTCAAGAACAACTTTTTTTTAACGCGTTGGCGTTCATACGACTGTGCTTTTCACTGTTTTTTTTTTCTCGGCGGCGCATGCTATAGTAGTAGAGAAGAGTACATAAATAATACGCCTAAAAAAAGATCGAAACTATTTAAAAATTATTACGGGTATTATTATTTTGCCGCGTAAATTAAAGATATAAAATAACGCTTGTTCACATTTTTGTATCGTAAACGCGCTGTGCACGTGTGTGCGTGACGCTCCCCGATTCAGCGCTAGCAACCTTGCGGACGTTCGAGGGCCTTCGAGATCTCAATAGAGTTCTGGGCTGCTCCGCTGACTGGATAGACTATCGACTCAATGGTCATTGAAAACGCCCGTGTGGCAGCTTTCGAAGGTCTTCGAGTCGATAGGCAGTCGCTTCGAGGGCCTTCGAAATGCCCGTGTGACAGCGGTATAAGTTTGCGGCACAGGTTGCAACTAATCACGGACACCACAGCACCAGAGTCAACAAGCGCATAAACAGCAACGCCTTCGACGAAAACCTCAATAATGTCTACAGCGCTATTGCCGCTTTATGGGGGCTAGCCTGCCACCACATTTTATTGTGACCTTGAACAGCTGAGAAGGAGGAGGAAGAGGAGAACGCTCGGTCACTAGCAGCTAACGCTTTCGCTCCTCATTCGGTACAGAGCATTGAACCCTTCTCATTTATATGTGGGCTGGTAGCTTACGCTCTCGCGTCATACCCTTAAAGAATCAACTTAAGTGTCCCCAATAACGTAGCGCTTTACACTGATAGGGCGTGATGGTGAAATAATGTAGCAGGCAAAAGAAGCTTCCGCACTTGCTATCGCAATTTAATTAGGGTTAACCAGAGTTAAACCACAACTAATTTCTTATCATTTTTAAGCCGTCATTAAACCCGCTACCGTTTCGGTGGTGGACGAAGGCTGTTGCGACGCACGTCTTTCTCCCCTCTTGTTTTTCTTTCCTTTCTATTTTCTCTTCTGTCCGCACGAAGCAGCGGATGTGGCTCAGCTACACAGCCAGTAGCAGGCGCGTGCATTTTCTTTTCTTTCTTCCTACAGTCGTAACAACAACAATGCTTGAGGTCATGCGGAAAAATTGCCTGGGGATACGCGGCTTTGTCTCCAAAAGGGTTCCTCTGAGGAACACTGACAGAAACAGGATGACTCCAGCTGAAAGTGATTACCACACAGAAAACTAAGCGTTCCCATCTCTGACATGTCCTCCAAGGGAAGAACCACTTCTTATGCCTTGTCAGTCTAACTCTTCGGTCAAACCGTGGAAATTCAGCCCCTCCCTACTATTAATCAACTAACAATTTCTGCCTCTGACATCCCCCCCCCCCCTTACCCACGGCCACTTAGGCCTCTAAAGGGGAGAAAGTTTATTCCAAGTCTATATGCAAAGAACCACATGTTACGGGTAGCGCTACTTCAAGCTAATCTCGCCACCTTAACTGAGGAATAAGGCAGCACACCCATATATTCGTCGACGGTCCAACTAGTCAAGAGACTTCTTTCTGTGGCCTTTACGTGTCCTCAACAAGCCACGCCATTTCTTACCGGTTACAGCGGAAGACATCACCTACAACAGCCGAGCTTCGCGGCATTACAAAATGTTTCGTCTATCCTGCACCGAACTCCAGTTCGATGGCCTATCTTAACCGACTCTAGAGCATCATTGAAAATCCTTTCCAACCTGCTCAACAAAACAAATCACCAAGTATCTACATCATTTAGCCATTGTGCCAGGCTGCATAATATAATACCGGCTTATTGTGGCGTTCTAGCCAATGAAAAACCAGATGAAGCAACACGTAAAGGGCACCAACATCAGAAGTAGATTCGAATTTCTTCACGAACGCTGATGCGTACTAACTGGCTAAACGATTTTCTACTGAAGAAAGGCACCTGCTCCGTAACTTGCTAAAACATTGCCAACTTCTTCACTCAGTCGATCCACATCCAAGATAAAGTCTCGGTCTTAGATTTTCTCATCTGGAAACTGTATCGCCATCTTCACCTGAACTCTATATTTATAAACAGCTTTCGATGCCGTTTCGGCCAGACCGCATTGTGACAACTGCGGAGCGACTTTTGAAACTGTTGCACATGACCTGCTTTAGTGCCCTGCATATGCTGACGAGCGCAGAGAAGCTCTCTGTGCCCAAGGCAATAGAGACATGCAATGCACTTTTTATTTGCATATTTATATGCAATTCGAAATTTTGACAAGCTCTAGTTTCATCTTGCGTGTTAACCCCAGGCATTTTCCAAGCTGTGAAATTCGTTAGCCCATTTTTGGAACTACGCAATTCATGATATCATGTCGTAACTTTATTCGACGATGCACCCTTGTACGCATTTAATGGCCGCATTTTATCTCCCTCTATTTATTTCTTTTTTATTTTACACGCAGCTCTCTCTATATTTCGCTTCCGAATTCCTTTTACTACGATGTGTAGAATTTGAGCGTATTTTAAACCACGGCTAAGTTCTCTCTTTCTCAATAAAGGGTATTTCTTTCTCCTGTACGGTATGTCTGACCGGAATACAAAACTCTTGTGTATCTCACTCCCCGTAAGAACTCTTGCTAACTCTACAGCGCCAGTTGTCTCGTGACGTCATGCAACCTTCCGACCAACCAGTTTCCAGCCATTTTACTTTGCCAACCACCACCTGCCAGAAGCAATTTCGTGATTTTTTCGTGTACGGCGCCGATGGCCAATTTCTCGCACAAGAGGCACTTCAACGCTGCTGCATTAAAATAAGTACCTCTCAAGGCCACGACAGCGCCCAGGAAGACGCGAATACAACCAGGAAGGCCACGCATGCAAACCCGGTTACGGTGGCTCAGTGTTTACGACGCTCGACTGCTGAACGCAAGGACCCGGGTTTTATCTCTGCCGTCGTGCCCACGTTTTGATGGAGGCACTAGGCCGCGACTTCGTGTACTGAGGGTTGTCAGTGCACATTATAAAGAATTCTAGGCCGTCTAAATCAAGTGGAGCATTCTACTGCAGAAGTTTCTCATCGAGTGAGTCGCTTTGGGACGTTAACCCTATAAACTTGACCAAGCACGACGCCCAGCAGGAAAGATATCAGCAGCCTCTAGCACAATCAACACAAAGCCGGCGTTCAACAACAAATAAGCCGGCATGGTTTTGTGATGAGTTGCGTGCGAGTGCTTCGTTTCGCAGATGGCGGCCATAAGCCATAGGTGGGATAACAGGACAGAAAAGCAACTGAAGAAACTTCTTTATGTGATTTTTGTTCCAGACATTTATGCTCGCTTTAACAGCGGGTGATGAGCAGCTTTTGAAGAAGTGTCAAGGAGGCTCGCGAGTATGTAATTAAATAGTACGAACCGCTGAAAACGTTAAGGCCCAAATATATAAAAGAGGTGGGTATGTACTATATGAAGGAAGGACATTTTCACTCCTAACCTTCAATCACAAGAACAGAATAAGACAAATGATGAATAAGACAAAGAATATGTCCCTGCACGAGGTCTCGCCTGCTCCACAGAAAAATCCGAACTCCGGCGAGTTCACAAAGGGAAACACAAAGAAGGGACCCTTAATGTCTCCCTCGAAGGACAGCTACTTCCCGAACGAGACAATACGAGTCTTAGGAATGTGGCTCCAGAGCAATCAGCGATGCGGCCATAAGCTCGGCCTTCTCAAGCAATCGACCACTCAGGTCGCCAGGATGATCACGCGTGTGTCGCAGAAGCAGAGCGGTATGCGAGAGGGGGATACCCTGCGCCTGGTTCAGAGCCTGGTGCTCAGTCGCGTGGGCTACGCCCTCCCGTATTTCAACCTCAACAAAGGAGAAGTGGAAAATGCAGATATCATCATCCGCAAAGCTTACAAGACAGCCCTGCACCTACCAATGAACACCTTCAACACAAAACTACTAGCTCTTGGCGTTCACAACACATTCGAAGAAATCAAAGAAGCCCAACTGGTCACGCAGATATCCAGGCTCCAGCAGACTCCTACGGGGCGCTCGCTTCTTAGGCGACTGGGGCTAGGTGGAACTGCGGAAATCGAGAATCGTACTGCGAGCATACCGGACGCAATTCGCCAGACGCTAAAGGTTAGCTCCCTTCCCCAGAACATGGACCCCAACTTGCATGTGCCCGTAGGGCAGTCCGGGCGAAGTATGTACAATAAAATTTAGCTACAAAATCCACAACGGTATACACGGACCCGTTCCGTATACAGGAAGCTGACATAACAGCGCAGTGGCGGTAGCTATTGATTCCAACCTAAATGACCTAGCTATTGCCTCAGTCAGGGATTGCACGGCAACCGAAGGGGACGAGCTGGCCGTTGCTCTAGCGGTGGTAGCCGGGTATCGAAGCAACACGTCCCTTACCATTCTTACAGATTCGAGAGAAGCGTGCCGTAACTACATGAACGGCCGCATAGGTCGCGCCGTGCTCAGGCTCCTCCAGAGCGCACCCCATCAAAAGTCACACACAATATCTACTGGGTGCCAGGACACACCGACATAGCGGGTAACGAACGCGCCGATGAGGTAGCTCGAGGGTACACGAGCCGAGCTTCCTCCCAATCGGACGATCTACCCGAGCGAGTCGGCCCTACGTACTACTATAAGGGGGTACGGATCCGCTATCCGCCGCCTTATCGGGATCTAAAACAACAAGAGGCAGTGTACTGGCGAAGACTGCAGACAGGAACATTCCCTAACCTGCATATCCTAAGCAAAATTTACCCGTCACAATATCGGGACACATGCCCATGGTGTGGTAGCAAACTTTCCTTATACCACACCAAGTGGCAATGTAGAAATAACGACAGCTTTCGTAAAGAGCCGAGCGCGGAACAGTGGGAGAGCCGGCTCTCCAACGGCGATCTGGATTGCCAACTAGGTCTGATCCAGCACGCCCAGCGAGCAGCGAAGCTCAGCGGAGCCCTGGAATAAGGACACCGACCCTGTGCGAAGACGGAAGATTGACCTCTTCTGCTACTAGCACAAGACCTTCCTAGAGCAATTAACGTATTTCCTATCCTATCCTAACCATTGAGCCACCAAGGCTGGACATAATGCTCTATACCATTGTTTCGTTCAAGCTAAATGAAGTTCGGCTTAGTAGTGAGCTAGACAGTCAATAGTTGTGTTAACATTTAAAAAGAAAAGAGAGAAAAAGAGAAACACTGTGGCAAATTCACGGCCTTCACAGCACGCGAGCACACTAAGGTGTCCTCCAAAATTAATTTTATTATGTATGCTTTTGTGCTTAAACGTACAGCGACTATTTCACGCGGATCGGCGCCAAAAGTAGTTGCGCAGACCGAAAAACCACGCCGAGGCGCATAAATTTCTTTTTACAGTTGTCATTCAGTCATGGATGTGCTTTCACACACGTGCTTAAGTTGAATGTATTGAAAGACGACGTTCGGCGGTGGACTGCTTCAAACACCAGGCGCTTGCTTTCTTCGCGCGTCTTGGCCGCGGCGTCGGACACGGCGTCCAGGAGCGAGTCACACTTGCAGAGAAGCTCAAGAGCTTTCACTAACCGAGAATCCATCGTAGCACCCAACACGCATTTTACGGCACGATTGAGAAAAGTTCGGTTCCTATTCAGAACACTCAGGAGAGGTTGCATGTTGTTATGCACGATGAAGCGATTGAAGTGGAGTGTTAATAGCACGTAATTATGCTCCACAGCACGGGCCAGCATGAGGGGAGCCTTTTTGTCTTCACACCAGTATCCCGTAAACGAGAGGTGGTGCAGAGTACGATTTACGTGAAACAAGACCTGAAGAGCTTTTACGTCCCGGTCGACGCACAGGTTCAGGTGGAACTCTGCCTCGCAGACGCTCTTATTCCGGGCAAGGCCGCTGATGATCTCGGCGACAGAAGCCTGAGAGTTCGAGATCGGACGGATTATGAGCTTTTTCAGGGTGTTTGTGGACTTCAGAAACAACACAATGGCCGCTGAGCTCACCGGCTCCTCGGGCCGACGACATTCGATGGTGAGTTCCGTCAGCGACGCACTGATTGCCTGAACCGCGGAAAACCACCTCACCACGCCAGAGGGAGCTGCGTTACCTGTCCATCCAACGTAGAGACGAGAAAATTGGACGACTTCGCTTAGATCTGCGGCATATCCTTCAAGTCCACGTGTGTTCCACGTCACATGTAGGCGGGCAGGCACATTTCCCTTGGGCGGCCACTCGGGCTGCCATTCTTCTGAAACGACAACATCGCCTAGACGTATCGATTCAAGAGTATGGTTTACAGCCAGGGCATCCACGAAGCTTTGCACCACTGCACCAGGAATTCGGTTCTGGGCGATGTCGAAATGCCTCAAAGAAGAGTTCACGCTCAAGGCTTTAGCTAACGCGACCCCGCCAGCACGGCCGATCCAGTTCTTGCAAAGGGAGAGCTCCTGAATTGTGCTGTTTTCTCGGAGGATATCTGCGATAACAATTCCGCAGCTGCTTTTAAATATCAAGTCAGTAAGCTTGACGCAACTGAGTCCTGTGTTCCTGCGCAATGCTTGAAGTCCGTCCCACAGCGTAGAACGTGAGTGGTCAAGAGAAAGGTGAAGGGACAGAACCTTCAAAGTGTCATTTTGTTCCAGGGACTCAAGGATGATGCCTACCACGTCTTCTTCCATATAATTCACGGAAAGTTTCCGCAATGTTTTGTTACGTTTTAGACAGGCAGCGAGCAATTGACCGCTCGCTTTGGAGAATTCGTCGAAGCCAGCGATCTCGAGTGAGCTCAAACTTGTGGAAGCATTCGCGGCTCTGAGCAATTTCTTCGCTACTATTCGTGACATGTCATTCCACAGCACCAGGCGGCGCAAGTTACCCCACTTAATACCGTTGGCGATGGCTTCCGCTGCTCGGCGGTCGATTACAAGCGGTGTGATATCCAAGGACTCAAGTCGAAGCGACACTTGTCCTAAAGCGGCAGCCAGAACACTGCACTGGCGAATTTTGCGCCAGCTTTCGCTCATGCCGACCGGGTGGGCTTCAACTTTTACGAGACCCTTGCTTGCCAGCAGTGCTTCGCTGAGCAGGGATGGAAAACACATTATCGGAATGGCATTGGTCCCCAAGACCAGTCGCTTGATGCACTGGTGGTGTTTGAGTAGCCAGTAGAGCAGGATGGCGCCTTCAATTAAGGAGCTATCAGGAAGTATGATGTCCACGTCGACGCTTTGAACCGTTCTCAACGTTAATGCACTGGGGGAGTGCTCTGTGAGTTCCATAGCAACTTCGCATAAAGTTTCGTTCAAAACTGGTAAATACCGCGCTATACGGCAGTTTGTACGACCACAAAGGGCTTTCAGGTCCAAGCCGCGCTCTTGTAACGCTGCCAATAAACTGTTTACCCTGGCCACCAGACGAGCAGAATCGAGACAGCGGATTTCCTCCTTGGCGCCTCCGATATCACTGCAGGCCGGCTCCATGCCGCCGTTTTCTGTAAAGAGTACAGACATTTTTTTTTTTTTCAAGTGATATGTAAAGATATAGCATACGTGGCTCATCGTGTTGTATTCGCCTACGTAGGCTGAATAATTTCATTTCTTTTCTTTATTTACCCGGATATCATCCTGGTCGGGTCCCAAAACTAAAGCTGTTATAACAGCTTGACGAAGCTGTGGAACCCTATCGCTTGGCATATCGTGGTGCAACAACTGACAACAGCAAAGCAGAAACAAAAAAAAAACATGGGATTTGATACCAGTAATCGAGTTAAAGTGATATGTTAAAACAGCGCTATAATTTACAACGAAGGTTTTACTCATGAAGCATATGTCTTCATATATACACATAGAGTGATATAAAGTGAACAACTAGAACTGTCGGGTGACAGATGTCACCTTCTCCCTTCCAAAAAAGACCTTTCCTTGTATTAAGGAAATGCTGCTTACACATGTTTCTGTTTCTGTGTACACATGTTTACTGCCTCAATAATTTCTCTTGCTATTTGGTCTCGGTTTTGGCCTATTACTTCTGTCGTTTGGAAGCACGGTTCACACTTGCAGTCCTGGCAATGGCCAACAAGATTGCCGTCCCTTTTCTGCTGTAAATTGTTCTTGTGTTCACGGATACTATCATTTAAACAGTGCCCCGTTTGACCAACGCATGCCATTCCACATGTCAACGGAATCCTATACACAACTGCTTTTTTCACATGCGACCGCAGGGGCCTTGTGTTCCCACTGGCGTTCCTTCCTGGGAAGGAATTTTCAACCAATTCGCCCAACAATCCACTTTGAGTTGAAGTAATTTATTGTTCATTTTATTGTTTCAGGCTGATCCTCGAGATCAACAGTGAGCACAGCTTCCACATAAGGCAAGATAAAATAATGGGGGGGGTGGAGAGGAAGGGTGGGAGAATACTTAAGATCCACCATGAAACGTGGTCCCAGGTATGGTTTCAAGCTGGAAGACTTCTGAGCAAGACTGCTTCTTCATTGGCGGGCCTTATTACGACACGTGTGTGTGGCGGTGCTTTATGGGTGAAAAAAGACAATAGGGTCACTTGTTTTTTGTTTTCATTTTGTTTTTGTTTCTATTTCATTGTTTGGGTCGCTAAAACCAAAACGATGTGAGAGAAGAATTTCTAGTGATACATTATTCTTCGATTGTAGACGAACACTTGTAATACCGTACCCAACTTTACAGACACGAAAAGCCGCAACAAAAATTTGGTTCCGAGCTTTCACTATTGTTATAAAAGACGCCATGGCAGAAACATATCTCGCATTGATAAACGGTGTGTCATTGTTATCTGAGTAATGATTACTTATGAATTCGCACCTCCTGCCAATATTTTCATATGTATGACCTTAAGAAACCTTCATAGCACAGCCTAGACTAGCTCATATGGGTAAAGTCGTCTTCTGTAAATGCCACTTGAAGATACTCGTCTCATATTTAGTTGTGAGAGGCAAGGGGTAAAGTGAAAAAAATAAAAAGAAACGAGTTTAAGAGGCATTTCGAACCACCTAAATGATATAAAAGATCGGAGTAGACTTTACAGATCGCAAAATGCAAAGGTGCGGTCTACGTGTATAAACAGATAAAAAAAGCCGGTTGATGGGAACACTGTCATATAGGATTTAGAAAAGATAAGTAGAAATTAAGCTATCTTCATTGGTCGAACGGTAATTCTTCAAATCTGCGGATATTGCATTCGTGAATGTTGGCAATAGGCACAGCAAACATCACTCGAATGCTTAAATATAATTATTTCCCCTGTCATGCCACCTGCACGTGTATAACGTACTACTGAGATCTCGGCGACTTAAATAGATGTTTACAAATGACAGCTTTTGTGAGCGCACCAAGCGGGTCAGATTACACACGATTAAATGCGTATAAAGTATTTGCTTACTTGACACTGCAGCCAGCTTCCGTTTGTAACAACGATGAACGCGCTATATATGCTCTTCAGACTCACGAAGCTCGTTGTACACCACTAACCATTTTATCATAACGATTTCCAAGCGGCGCCGATGCAAACGTTACGTCAGAAAGGGGGGGAAATTCAAGCGGGACGGTCGTTCCACTCTATCGAGAGAAGGTTTCACACCGACACAGCCACAGAAGAGCCCAATGGCACAGTTGTCCGTCACTGCCTCATTGCAAGCCACGCATACAGGCCAACAAATAAATGATATGCGACTGCAAAACCACAGGCTGGAGAACTCGTGTGGCTCTGTTCAGGTACGTAGGCACAAACACGATGGCATCGCTGCGATCAGCTCGATGAATGGGTGGGGGAAAAAAAACGTCATACCATCGACGGATGCTCTTGCATCGCGGGGAAGAGCATGGATGGGAAGAGCTGGCTTGGAGCGCATATCGATTCAGTCACGTGACAGCAAGCGGTGACGTTGTCTTACGTATAACGTGACGTAGACGCTCCGTCTTTTTTCTCTTTGTTGACTACTGGAAACCTTGACAGGGTAGGGAACAGCAAGATCGTGCATTCCTCCTCCGCCCTGTCTTTCTCACTCCCCACGTCCGGTTGCGTCCTTCGAGGATCTCCATTTTCGTCTCTCGCCGTGGAAAAATTCGAGCTATGGTTACAACTTTACTCGCTTTCGTGTTGCGCGACGTTGAAACGACGCAGTTTCTCACCGATTTTAGTGTTCCGCTGACCTGTCCGCAGAGATTGCATAAAATTCTGTCCGTACCATTCTACCCCGCCGAGGTGGCTCCGTGGTTAAAACGCCCGGCTGCTCAATCACGATACCCTGGTTCGAACCTGATCGACAGCCGGCGGCTGCGTTTCGACGAAGGCGAAGGAGAGGAGCATCCGTGTGTTTGCATTTTTTAAAACGAAGCGCCCCCCCCCCCACCCCCCCCCCCCCCAAAAAAATAATAAAACACGGACAGAGAAGGCAGAGACACGATGCGAGAGCTTCTCGCAACTCAATAATTGAAGGTTTAACATATACTATGAAAAAAAGTGTGGAGCATAAAAAAGAAACACGGTAAAATAAAAAAGATCTGGGAAAACAGCAAGACTGAGAGAACGAAGCCATGCAGTGCTGCTTAACAACTGATTGTAAGTGTCATATGCTAGAGGCCTGGTAGCCCCGTGAGATAGGAACTTCTCAACTCGGTTGCTGAGTGGAGGCAAGAGGTTATTGTAACTTTTTAAAGGTGGGGAAATAAAATTAGAGGGTCTCATCGATTACTCTTAAGAGGAGAATGGCGAAAGCCTACCCTTCCTCTCATATAATTTGCCCATCATCGGTGTTTGTTGCTGCATACAATTATAATTGGTTTAAAGGAAAGGAGAGACGCAGTATCCGTTACACTTTCTCTGACAAGTGTGAGTTTCGACGGTACACAATCGCTCGCGTGGCGTTCCTTGGCGTTCCTTGGCGTGCGTTGAAGTGTGAAATTGCAGATGGCAGGAACGCTGGACAAGAACACATATCGCGGAATCTCGCGGAATATGACAAATCTCGAGCACAACTCTCGAGCGCACGACCGCTCATGTCGCACTATACATTGCTACTGTACAATTTTGGTGGTAACTAATCACTGCTAACTAGTTGCTGTTAATGACTAACTTATTATTACTAGTTAATTATTGTTAATTTGTACCCAATTAGTGGTAATTTCTGCTAACTACGTAGTACTAATCAGTACACAATCAGTGAGAACTAATTAGTGGTAACCAATTTACAATTTGTGATGAAAGCTGTTAAATAATACCTAATTAGTTATAATCAATTAGTGTTAATCAGTACCCAATTAGTGTCATAATTAGTGATGATTGTTAAGAAGTATTGTGGTTAAGTAACTATAGTAACTGATAACTATAGTAAATGTTTATGGCCATTTTTTGGGTCGCTGCCAAAGTGCGACACTCTTCGCAAAGGACAGCAGTATGAGCCATTAAGGGCTTTCACCTTAATAAAGAATGACAAACGCGAGCGCTTGTGTAGCCTTGGTTCTGGTGGCTTAGCCGCGCTCACGGTCCGAAGAATGGCTGCCTCTCGTCGAACCGTACGGCTCTGGTTTCTTCGGCCGGTCGCATCGTCGCGGGAATGGAGAACCCGTGCTGTGTGGTCTCTCCCACGGTGCAGTCTCTCCGAAGCGGCCGGCTCGCAAGCGCGAAGGAGACACTGCTGCTGGAGTGGCCGTGCGTCTCTTAGCCAGGAGCCGAGGCAGCGGCTGTGGGTCGGTTAACCCACACAACAGTAGGTGCTAGTAGGTGCGCCGCGCCTCTGCACCGGGTACAAGTGACCCTAGCGACACCACTGGCCATTCATGCGGCCCAGAAACTTTTCCTCCGACAGTACGTAATCTCACCTTTTTGTAAAGTTGATGGATATCTCACCGTGCCACTTCTCCGCTGCTATCACGATATGGAATGCCTTAACTTCTCTTGTACGCATCACTACGTCTTTGCCAAGTACAGCAGTCTTATCGAAACGGGGGAAGGCGTTTACATATCCGTCAATGTTCGGGCAAATTTTCGAGGTTTAAACAATTCTTGTATTCAAACAAGCGGACATTCAAACAACGACCGGTCTGCCCTATATAGTATTTATCACAAGACAGAGTAATCTTGTAAATTACCTGCTTTCTGAACTGCACAAATCTAGATTTGTGGTTAACTGTGTGACGGAAGTCTATGCGATGCACATATCACGCGCACAGACTTTCCGCTCCATGCGCCGACGCCGCCAGCCGCCAGTTTTTCACTGCATTTGGTACGGCACGGCGACGCTGCGTCGAAGTTTCGCCGCCCTCCATGTTGGTGGCCCTTTAGGGGAATATGGGGTTGAAGCCGTCGTCGTACTCGCCGCTTCGGCATAACACATTGCGACGCGAATTTCCTCTTTCCGCCTTCCCACATCCCTCTCAATAGCTCGAGGGGAGGTGGCGCGATGAAATTGAAGCCAAGCGCCCCAATACTGTTGATGGCAAAAAAAAAAGAAAAAAAAAAAAAAACGCGGGCTGCCACGCCACCACACGCTGAGACCGCACGCCTTTTCGCGCGCAGTGCCGGGATTTTCCCACTTAAAACGTCTCCGTAAACTCGCTGATGCACCCATGCTTGTTCATCAGTGGTATTGAATTGCTTGTTTTGTTGAACGTCGAAGTTGGCAATAAAAAAAAATATGAGAGAGCTGTTGCATCACAAGTGAGTATGAGAATGCTGCTCTTAGAATTTGGCATGAAGTGCACCACGCCATAGCGTATCACGCACACGGACGATGGTTTCTCCCTTTTGGAATTTTGTAAATGTCTGGTTTTTTCTTTTAAATGTTTCCAAAAATTGTATGCACCGTTTGACATCATTGAATCCACAGCCTAAAATGTTTCAATTTTGGGCTCTTTTTATTTATAACTGATCAATTACGCGCTCTGAAATATGTTATTTAGCATCGTCAAGCATTGGTTTTTCATTCTGAGCGTTTTAACAGCTTTGTACCCTTCTTTTTTCAATATTTCGTGGTTCAGTTATTTTAGTTCATCAGTTAAGCACTAGCCCCGATGTGGTCCAAATTTCCGGAGCGCTCCACTAAAGCGCCCCTCATACCTGAGCCGATTTGGGACCTTAAATCCCACAAGCCTACCAACCAACCAATTACACAATGCACATTTTCTTGTCATCAAGCATTGGCTTTTCTTTCTCAGCATATTTGTACCTTCGAACCCACTTTTCAAATTTTTCATTTTAATTATTTCAATTATTCATTTCATCAATTGCACACTCAGCATTTCCTTAATTAGCATCAGCAAGCATTGCTTTTCATTCCGAGTAATTTGACACCTATAGCCCCCTTTTCAAATTTTCATTTTGTTTATTTGCTTACTTCAACAATTATTTAATTCCAATGATTTCATTAATCCCACATCGCCTTATCACGTATACCAGTCAATCATCTATCACTACAACCATAGATTACCAGATACGGTTTTTTTACGTAGACCCCGATTATTTCAGACACGCGGTGGTGCCAACTAATACTACTGCTACTACTACTACTACTACTACTACTACTACTACTACTACTACTACTACTACGAGCAGTGTAAGCTGTCGCTTTTATGTAACATGAACTAGAATTACTCTAAAAAGTACTAGAAGGCTGCATCGACTGCACTACCAATTCTGCTACCCGCTTATTTCCCACTACAAGGCTGCCACCGGCTTCACGCCTGTTCATTGGTATGTTAGGAGGCTTTTACTCCAACAGCAGTTTTTTTTTACATCCTCCCAGCGCATAAATGAGTGTACCGATTACGTAGAATGGCAGTGGGAGATAGAAAAGGAATGGAAGCCTGAATTTGTATGAGGCCGCAGCAGCAAGTTGGCAAGGGCGTGCTGCTTAAACGGAGGACGAGTGATGTTGACAACAGTGGCATGCCGAAACCAAGCGATAAAGTACGTCAGGGATCACTTCGCAGATTCCGAAATGATTATCTCTGCGGAAAGAGCCCCAAAGCCGAACCTAGACGGCGTGGGAACTTCAGAGAGTGCTGGACCTTATAAAAAAATGGAAATAAATAGTTGGGTAAAAGAGAATGAAAGTTTATGTAAGGACGTGCAATGTACTGGGGTATAGGAAGACCAATTATCAACAATATATTCACGCACCGATTGTTGCAGGTGGGTGCTGAGGGACTCGAACTCACGACACTCGCCTTGTAAGGACGATACTATCCCAGGCCTTTCAAAAGATTTAAATTTTAACCTTTTGATGATGGATCTTTAGGGAAAATATCAATTGCTGCGCCTTTAAGCTTAGTTGCTGCGGTTATTTAATCTGCAATAACCAATTATCATATGGTGTTTTGTAAAGTTTGCATTCACTAGTTATAACATCATAAACAAAATATATGATATTTATTCTAAACTGTTATAAAGTTTCAGTCTATAGATTTTTACTTTTCTTGGGCATTAAAGACTTTATTTGGTCTCTAGAGTAATTGTTGGCTACGTTAGAGGTTATGATGATACAGTAACTCTACATAAATGGACATTCAATGATTTTCCTAATTGCTGGAACCACCGATCTAAATATGTACAAGAAAATTTTACTCCTTTGTTTGGCAAGGTAGAAGGATGCGGGTATACCCTACAGAACAGTGTTTCTGAGAACATACTTGGAACGTGCAGTTGATTAAAAAAGAAGGCATTACGCAGACGCTTATTCAAAGCAGCAAAAAAAAGATTAATTCAGGAATGCGAATTACGAGGTTACACATCAGTAGAACATGCTAAGAAGCGGTAACAACGGCAGGAATGTATGAGCATCAACATTCTAAAGCACTGGCTACACCGCACTCGGAACTTTCTGAAGAAAAAAACGCTTGGAGGAAAATTAGTCCCCTCGTGGAAGGATTCAGTACGTGACCAAAACTGTACGCGCGGTATAAGCGAACAAGTTATGGACATGTGCGCGATTAAAATAGGTTAACGAAATTTCTGGGTCAATGTTTTGTATGTGATAGATATTCATAATTAGACAATTAACGAAAGTTAGTCTTTAAAATGTTGTGTTGTTTTTGCGTGTTACTAAGCGATTGAGTCAATTGCATGTGTGTGGTACAAGGCGTATACCGCGTCGTAAGTGCATTGGTACAAAAAGTATGAAGGCTTAATGTAACCAACCCATTTCTCTTTAAACAATGTAATTATCGTCCAAAGATCATTCCGGAGCGCTTAGTACGCATCCGTACGGCACGTCTCAATTATTTCACTCTCTCACACAATTTTCATTACGGCGCGGTTGAGGTGTACATCTCGAGACATCAGAATTTAAGCGAACAGATAGCGATGACGGGACATGTAGGGAAGCCACACGAGTGATAACTTGAAACATTTTATTTACCGCAGCGCGAAAAAAAAATTTGAAGGAAGCTTAAGCTTTGAGTGTAGACGCGGTAGCATTTTTAACACCGCCTTTTCATTTCGCGGATGGGTGAAATTTATTTAAATTTAAATTTTAACATTTAAGTTTTCAAAATTATTGTTACTGTAACATCAGTGCACCTATCAATCCCACGTTGATGAGCCATACGCACAACAGCGCGTTCCTTTACGGTGTGGTCAGATGTGCATGTATATAGATTCTTGTACAGTGGAACCGAAAAACACAAAAGAAACCCTTAAAGTCTGGCGTTTGCAAGCGACCTCTCTTAGCATGCCGCGCTTCATATCAACGTTATCTAGTAACGTTGCTTCATATATGGAGCAAAGCTTGCATAGAAAGCTAGTCGGTGCTAGCTCCAGCTTTGATTCTGTGTGTCAATTTCGCACTGCGCGTTCCGCATACACATCTCACACATAACATCAAGCTCTGGAGATAAGGAACACCTATACAGGGTGTTCTTTTTTAGCCATTTTCAAGCCTCTATTAGGTCTACTTTAAAACGTATTATATACGCCTGCGCAGTCTGTGTTGGTGGGTTTTACAACAAGGTGGACATAATGCGCATGTTAGATTTCGGTAATTAGACAATTAATTACCGAAAATTATCAAACCACCTTTTTTCTTTTGATTTTATTGAGGCAGTATTTTGAAATTGGACACCGCGTCAACATCAAAGGTGAGTCCCGTCTTTATATTTCCTTAATCGACAAGGGTTCTTAAAGAGGCCCTGCAACGCTTCTCCGCAATGCTTTAGACGGATTATTTATGTCACGCAGATGCCGAATCAAAAAGAATTGCAGGAATCGGAGCCCAATATGTTATTAGGAATGAATTTTCAAAATACAAACAAACAATTGACCTGGACTCAATTTTCCCGGTCTTTCCATGACGAAACGTGCGTGGCCAATCGAAACAACCTACGTGAGCGCGGCACTACAATGTCGCGGAATATATGTCTTATGTTTGGTCGCTAAAGTTGGCGAGATCTTTTTCGTGGCGCCTCGCAGAACACAATGAGGAAAAAGAGTCCGGGAGTGGGCAGGGGAAGGAGACATTCTTTTATCATCATGCACCCCACCTATGTGCTTTTCCAGTGAGTACTAGTAGCAGAAAACGTTTATTAGCCAGGAAAATATAAAACTCTTGGAAACATTACAATCGCTGTTTTGATTTCAAAACTCCACTGGCCTTGGCTGCCGCTCTAGCCTGTGCAACGAGTGCGCGCTGCAGTTCAAGTTCCGAGCGGAGCAGAGAGGTCTCCCATTGCTCCTTCGTTTTATGTGTTTTGATGTCCGGGGGTTTCGGGCCCTTGCATCCCCATGTGATGTGGTATGCGTCGGGCCTATCGTAGCATCATGGACCTTTATGGCGCTCGAGAAAAACTATGCTGTATTTGTGGAGATTGGGGAATGTGTCTGTCTGGAGTTGCCTCCAGTCCCGAGCTTCCTGAGTATTTAGTTTCTTGTGCGGAGGGGGAAAGTGCTGTCGTTGCTGTCTCAGGAAGCGGAGTCGTGTGCTGTAAGTGGCAGAAACTTCAGGAAGAGAATTTGAGTCGGCGTTAGAGCCCACTCGGTTGGTATGTCCTCGAGCTAGTGCGTCCGCGACCTCGTTGCCCTCCAATCCCGCGTGACCAGGCACCCACGTGACCTGATGTTTTAGGGAGGAATTGGCGCTCAGAGAGTAGGTAGTTAAGCCTAAAAATATTTTAGGTACTATTCCTGCAAGTGTAGAGCCGACAGGCTGCTTGGGAGTCTGTCATAACGTGTACACTCGGCCTAGGCCGTCGCCATACTGGATCACTAGCAGGACTGCAGCAACTTCTGCCTCCGTGATTGTCGTGTGTTTCAACGATGCGCTGACAACCTCGTTGTGGGATGAGTTCACAGCAACTGCAGTCGCCCTCGTGATATTGCTGTATGTTGCTGCGTCAACATGCACTGTTTAGAAGCTGCGTGCCGCAGTTTGCCTGATCTATTTTATTCTGGCTGATCGTCGGCCGGACTCGGCTCCACTCGACATGTTTTTAGGAATAGGGGCGGTGTGGACCCTCGAGTGATATGTTGTGGCGAGGTTTGTCGTGCTCTGAATTAGTTGGACGTCTTCCGGTTAGCTTACCCGCTCCAGAATCTGCCTTCCGGTGTCTGTGCGAAGTAGGCATGCGCGTTGCGAGAGGAGGACGGCCTCCTGAATCTCCTCAAGTGAGTTGTCCACTCCAAGAGCCTCTAGTTTGGCGTTTGAAGTATTGGGACCGGACAGCTGAACGGGTGGCGCCGCCTCTCGGCGCATCGCTCAGTCGCTGGAATGCGCCAGCTCCAGCCGGCGCAATGCCAGCGCATTGGAGCGTGCTGTTTGTCGCTGGTTTGTGTGGAGATTGGAAATCCTAAGGTTTAGATGATGTTGTGCGTGAATATATCCTCAAGAGATTAGAAAGTTGGGCTAGTTGTGTGAATATGTCCAGTGAAACGAAGTCTGGCCAAACAAGGCTGGCGAAACGTGGTGCGTTGTTGGCTGCACTGGCAGTTACTCAAACTCGTCGGGCGCTTTTAAGTCGATTCATTTCAACGTGTTTCCACTCAAGCATGAGTGGCGGGTGACCTAAGCATGGTTCTTTGAAAGGCAGAGGCACGAATCTACGTATTTGGTTACTGTGCGGTCATGGAAAGTGCCGAAGTTTTAAAATTCCGCTTGCTACCGGATATATTGTGCCTTCTGTCCTCCAGGAGTGACGGCACGAGAGTCTCAGAGTCGAAGCCACACTCCTTCATCTGTAGTCACTTTATTGACAATTGGAAATCGAAGGAACCCAACAGCGTAAGTTACAACGCTTGCATTTCCCCGCCTGTGTACAAGAAAACCCCAGCACGGGAAAAGAAGAGGCAGCTCTACCATCGTCGTTCGGGCTGCGTTACAATCTTCAGTGATAGGCAGAGACATTGTTAATGCAGCTAGTTTCGCTGACATAGTTATAGATAATTTATTTTTTCTCTTAACAGAAAGAGCAGATAGGAGACATAAGCAATTCCTATTACCATGATCTTGTCATTTTTCCTCTCTTCTTTTGTCAACCAATGAAAATGTACTGAGAGCTCTGCGTTGATACTCTTAGAATTCGTTAACATTTGTTTGTGGCATGTCCTTCTCGCCTAATAAAATAACTTATTTCAGAGCTCATTCAACACCGCATGGTCACAAAATCTGCTATCGGCTTTATATAAAAGTCGAACAAGAAAGAAATACAATTTGTGGAAACGAGCATAAACGCAGCATTTTTTTTTTTTAATTTCGAAGGCCATGTAGCAATGTTTTTTCGCATTCACGTTGCACCTGACACGGGTTTACGTATTTTCTCAGCAGCGCCCATTTCCTGGCCCGCCTAAATACATGTGTTTCTCATTGGCGCTTTAGTGAACGTGTGATTTCCTGATTGTGGCGTAGTAAGACAAGACCGTTTTACCTCTCTCAGAAATTGCTTCTATGGCCAATGAAAACAGATTTAGCGGCAGTCCGGCAAGCTGCAGTGACAAAGTTGTAAAAGGAATGGCTTTCAGTTATCCGGATTCTTTTACGTGCAAATAGAAACTACCTACATGGTCGTGTCCCCTCACACTCATCAAGTATCGAGGTCGGGTATCGGCCCCGCAAGTTCATGGTACGCTGAGAAAGTAGAATACCTTAGCGAACCAGCCATCAGAGGGATTCATTTAACAATAGAACGTTCTCTTAGTTGTCAGTGGCTTGTCTTGCATTACATCACACTGTGTGTGTGTTTTAACATATTTAACAGTTTGACGGTATTGGACTACTGCCTTCAAATGTCCAAGGCCGCTGCGGTCAATTGCATTAAACTTCCGGAGCTGAAAGAACGCCTAAATAAGCAAAAGCCAAATACTACCAAGATCTCTATCATAGCAGGCGTCCGAAAAAAACGGGCCGCTGATAGCAGGAAATTATTTTTTTTTCTTTTCACAACCTCCACAGCATGCCGAGAGAAAGGTACTTATAGTATATTATTTTATAAGTAAATTAATGTAGCAGCTCCGACGTGTTCAACAAGAGCATTGTCATAACTGTAAAAATGATGCTGAGGTGGTATTACTCATTTGGCTTATATTATGATTAAGTTTGATAGTTTCAAGGCAGGGTTCAGTGATCTATTGTAGCGTAATTGTGCAGGAAGTCCTGGAAGTATATGTGTGTTTGCTTTTCCATAATAAATAGGATCCTACTTTTGCCTTGCTTGTTTATTTTACTCCTTTCCAGCTCTCGTTGCAAGGTTGAAACTGGAATGTCATTTGCTATTATTCTACTCTGAATCGTTCGAGCCTTGCTATTACCAAAAAAGGCAGGTGCAGCATTTTTTTCATTTCACATGAACATTGACCATTACAACTACTCATACTACGGCGCCACGGCTACACGGCTCGGCGGTATTTGATCTTCAGGCGGGGTTTCGACTAGACCTGATATAAGATAAACGCGCAGTGCAGGCGCAATTCCCGTCTTCGAAGTCGTCTTTACAAGCGCCTAACGAAGGTGTTCCTAGCGCAGGGTGAAATCACGCTCGCGGCATTTTCGAGCATATAGCAGATATACCATGCGCCAGGCGGATAAAAAAACACGCACGCTCTTTTGAGGACGGCCCTTTCCTTTTTCAAGATTTTCCGGTCGAAAAATACCCCTTGCGATTACTCAAAGCAGCTCAAAGCTCTCAAAACCACACCGAAAAACGACGAGTAGGGACATGCTCAAAAACGCCTCGCAGAACGGACCCAACTGCGCCGTTCAGCTGCCACTGCACTCCGCTGCTTCGGCACTCCGCTGTGGGCGGCGCTGTTCCGCCGAGGCGACGGTGGCGCCATACTACAGTAGCCATACAACGGGCGCCCCCCAAGTGCATGTTTGTATGCAGTATGTAGGATGAAATTTACTTTGTTGAGTTCTTGTCAAATTAATGTTAGGTATGGTAAGCCATATGAAATGTGGCTTACCACGGGTGCTTGGATGAGGCGTGTCCTCCTCCCGCATGCCTGTCCAGTTGCGTGTCACTCTTCTGATGATTTTCGCGACTTGCTGCGTTGCGGTGGATAGCAACTTGATGGCATGGGTAGCTTTTCTGTTGCTCTGGAGCCATAATACTAGGATGCGGAACTGTCGAACTTCTCGGACGGGGACGCCGTGCAGGAGAACCTGGATATCTCCTGGTGACCTGTAGCCACGTCCTTCTACGCGGATGATCTCTGACCTTTCAGGTGCACAGTGGAGTCCACACTGAGCGGCCGCCTCCTCGATGCAGGTGGCAGCTTGCTGAAGAGTTTCTTCCTTGGCCGCCGAGAGCCTTTGGTTCATATATAGTTACAGCATCGGCATACAGTGCGAATCCAATGTTTGGAACTGTTTGAACGCTTCGGGCCACACCAATCATGGCTATATTGAAAAGGAGGGGAGAGATTATCGAGCCCTGAGGCATACCTTTGTGTGGCATGTCCTGGGTGTCTGAGCGTGTGTCGCCCATGCCGATTGTAGCCTTTCGTTTCTACAGGAAATTTTGAACGTAGTTGAAAACGCGTTCTCCGCAATTAAAGTTTCTTAGCTCTTTTATAATGGCATGCGCCCTTGAGATCAAGTGCCATCACAATGTGCTCCCCTCCGCTAGGAATGTGCGCCAGGACTTCTTCTTTGAGTAGAAGGATCTCGGGTTGATAACCCGGATCGGAAGCCGATCATGTAAGAAGGGAAGAGGTTGTTGTCTTCAGTATAGTTTTGAAGACGGGTTTGAATCACCCGCTCGTATAGCTTGCCCAGACAGGGCGTGAGAGAGATAGGGCGGAGCGCCTCGACTGTGGGCAGCTTCCCTGGCTTCGGAATGACGCTAATTTCGGAGTTTTTCCACTCTTGAGGGATGAAGTTTTTTTCCCCGAGCTCATCGTTAAAGTACTTATTTAGATCCTTAATTGCGTCCTTGCTGAGGTTGTGTATTATGGCGTTCGTGATTTTGACCACGCCAGCCGCCGTATTAAGACCGGTTCACACTGTGGAAACATTTGGTCGACTCTGTCTGGCGACAGCGTCTTCGCGTAATGTCAGCTACCCTAGCTGTCACAGGGCTTCAACACGAACTGTCCGGAAGTACGTCTTTGTCGCCCGGCTAAACAGAACGGAAAGTTCTGCAGGAATCCTTGAACTCCTTGTCACACTGAAAAAAAAAAAAAAAAAAAAACACGCGACGCTTCTCTGCTGCTTCTCTAGCATAGCCGCGGGCGACTTCGGAGTCCGGAACATAAAAGAGGAGGGAAGCCATGACGGCCCCCGCAAGGAGGGGTCTTGCGCGCAAGAAAGGGCCGAAGATAAGAAGAGAACCAGGGCGGCTACACCACAGCTGGTTTCAATTGTGGCCCACTGCCCGACTGCATTCAAGACGCCGTACCGCGGGAGAGTCTCCCGTGAGCGCGGCTATAATGACTCGGAGTTGTCAGTTCAACTTCTGGTTCTTCCAACGGCGAACGAGTTTCGCGCGCTGATCCCATAAATTGCGAAGGTGCCTGTCTATTTCAGATGTCTCGTTTGTGCGCTGTACTACTTCGGTTGCGGTATTGTGTTCCTGGCGAAGGGCTGCACTCCAGTCCTGGATAGATGCTATGGGCCCCGAGGGGAATTCTGAGTTGCGAAATTTTGGCCAGTCCGTTATTCTGACTGGTACGATGCTTCTCCGGATTTTGAACGAAGTAATAGAGGTGCTTAGGATGCAGTGGTCACTCCCTAATGTTTCTGATAGGTTGGTCCATTTCGGGTGGCCTACATTTTTTACCAGGGTGAGGTCAGGACAGGAGTGTCTGGTCACACTATTCCCCTCTCGTGTTGGAATGGCAGGGTTGATGAGAAGCTCCAGTCCAAGCGTGTGTTTCGCTTTCGCTATAGACTGGCTTCTTGCAGTGTTATCGCGATACCCCCGCACTCTTTCCTAGGCTTTGGTCTTGTAGATGTTCAATACAAAGGTGCTTGCTTAGTCGCGCTTGTTAGGCACAACCTCGACCGTCAGTTGTTCGGCGTCCGTTACTGGCTGAGCGTGTTCAATGACAATAATCTCTTTTGCCACTATATTGCGACCGACAGCATCAGGGGCTTACTGATCGTGTAGTATCCTGCAAGTGACGGGGCTTTGTCGGCTCCCACTTCCTGCAGGCATATAAGGTCTTGACGGATTGGAGTGGTGGCAATGAACTGTTTGAAGAAACCGGTTTTGCGCTTGTAACCTCTACAATTCCGCTGCCAGATTTCTATGTGTTCTGCATTTTGGCCGCTTTTAGGGTGTGTCGCCATTTTGCGTGTGTCGAAATGTGGCACGGCCCCCATCACTGCTGACCGAGCTAGTGCGACTATGTGTTTGCGAGGGGCCCTGCCCATATTCTGCCGGCGAGGCTCTTGAATGGCACTGAGTTTGAAGCGCCTCAATAGTGGTTGTATGTTGGTTTAGTGAAGACGCGCGAGTGTCTAGTGAATGACTCCTATTTTTTCCGTTGGTGTTTGGAGAATTGTGGACATTCTGAGCGGAGCATCTGAGCGATTACACATTCTGTTGGGTTTGGGGGGGATGGCTCTGTAGCTTTAGGTGGGGGCAAAGGCGCCTGCTTTTGTTGAGGGACTTGTTCTAGTTTAGCCATTAGGGTTGTAATTTTCGTGTTTTGTACAGCTATTTTGGCGCTTTGGGGTCGCAATTGTAGCCTGCATACCTTGGAAAAAGGAGTCATTTGAAGGAGCGTGAGGACCCTGTGCTTTCCCTGCCCAGCTCACCTGCTTTTAGCCTTGTGGAGCTTGTTTTCCCCTGTGCTTGGCTGGAGGGGCTGGCGGCGGGACTGGTTACTTCGCCCGGGATGTGGAGCTGGATCGGCTCCATGAGCGGTTGTTCCTCCGACCTGCATCCTCGTCGTCCATTGAGAACCATCTGTTGTTGTAGATCTTGGGCCCCATCTCTTTCCGCGATTGATGAGCTGACTTGTCGCCGTGGTCAGTGGCGGGTCGTTGCGCTTTAGCAGGCTTGAGACGTTTCGGGCACTCTCGGGTTCCCGTCTTGTGCTGGCCGCCACATAGTCCGCATTAGGGCTGGCATTGATGTGTGTGGGGTGGATCCTGGACCCTGCACAGGCGGCACACTCGAACGTTTGGTGTCGGACAGACGTCCTGGTGATGACCGAGTTGCATGGATATCTGGCAGAACTGCCTGGCTGGTCTGTATTTGAAACACGTATATTGGCAGGTATCGTACAGTACACGGATCGAAGGCGGGTCCTTCGAGTGTGAGAAGTGCTGTCGTCGAAGAGCCGAGAATTCTGGCGTCTAAGAGCTTGATGCGATTGTCACTGATGCGCACCCCTGCCATGAGGGTGTCGCGTGACTCATGGGGGTCCAGTCCGTGAATGATCCCTCTGAGTGTAGTGGTGGGGGTCCCGTACACGCGCGCGGGGTGGGGTCTCTCATCCAAAGTACGGTGGGTAATTCGACAGAGCTCCGCCGCTGTGTATTCGTGCGGAGTGCTGATCACAAGGATGTTGGACCCGGCATGAGGTCGGAGGATGTACATTGTCTTTCACCAATCACAGGCAGGAACGAACTAGCGCTGCCGAAATGATCAGAGCCGGGTAGTTCTTGAGGGCGAGTTCACGTGTTGGTCGAATGACGACTTTGATATCGTTTTTCGGGAGGTGAAGTTGGACGGCGGGTGCCCGCTTGACTGGTTTGTTTCGGCGGCTGTCCTGACGTGTTCGGTGGGTTCCCGCCTACGGAGGCATAATTAGAATCGGAGGTAGATGAATTTTGATCTTGCCTGGATCGTCTGCGGAGCTTCTGTGCCCGTCGCTTGTTGATTGCGTGCTCGCAGCCTGGACCACCATCAGGAAGTGAGCTCGCATTCTCCACAGATGAATAAGAGAGAAGTTCCTGGCTCTGCGGGGAATTATAAGCCCGCTCCTCCATCGCACCTTTCTTTCTATCCGCAGGCATCTTACAATAGCGAGGAACGAGTGACGAGATGGTTGAATTCCTTCCTGCCTGACTTTTGCACCGTACCGACCATACTTTGGCCGCTTTGGCCAAGGTATACTTTGGCTGCAGAGCTAAAGTGCACTAGTGCCCTTCTAGTGCACTGTAGTGCTGTCCACGTGTGGTCGTAAAAGCAGTGAAGGTCTGTGATGCGAAGTAGTAACCAGCGCCTGCGTTGGTGCTTTTTCACTTGCTTGTTTTGCAGTGCCTTTGTGTAATGTTGGATTCATTGACTTAATATTAAATACAGCAACGTGACATAACAAATTTTTCCTAGGGCATCATTTGCAGTGCATTTGCTAGCTATTCAATCGTCAAACGAGTGCCGGTCGACGTCATATCCGCTGCAAAGAACCGCTACTGTGTGACGACGTCGTCATACCATAATTTTTCTTCCCGAGCAAATGACAATATTGAATACAGAAACATGCACGTTCCGACCGGGGGTGTAACATCACCATAACTCAACAATTGCAACGAATAGCAAAACAATGCACTAAAATTATGTTGCAGGACCCCTTTAAAAAAACCTGAAAGCTCCTACAAAGCTGGCTTTTTCGCCCTGCGTAATCGTATAATGACGTCATTACACAGAGTAATGCCGCCAAAATCACATTAACTTCTTCAACATTTTCAAGTACACCAACAGCGTCCGTATTTGACGCACGAGAAATACTACAGACACGACTTTATAAAAGTTGGTTTGGTTTATGGGGTATAACATCCCAAAGTGAATCAGGCTATGAGAGACGCCGTAGCGGAGGACTCCGGAAATTTCGACCACCTGGGGTTCTTTAACGTGCACTGTCATCGCACAGTACACGGGCGCCTTGCTTTTCGCCTCCGTCGAAAAGCGGCCGATGGAGGCGAAAAGCACGGCGCCTGTGTGCTGTGCAATGTCAGTGCATGTTAAAGAACCCCAGGTGGTCGAAATTTCCGGAGTCGTCCGCTACGGCGTCTCTCATAGCCTGAGTCGCTTTCGGACGTTAAACCCCATAAACCAAACCAATTTTTATAAAGTAAATTGTCGAAAATTCAGCTCAACGAGCTTTGAAATGCGCAGTGTCGATTACGAAATTTTAAAGACGGGACTCGCATTTAAACTTTGGTGTCACAGGCCTCCAACTTCACGAGATAACATAGTGCCCTCTAAAACCGAGTTATTATTTTTTTTTATTAGGAAATTGTTTTTAACGAAGTGTCCAATCACCTAGATCGATCACACACGTGATGTCGGCCTTCCATAAAACAATCACCCTCAAGACGCTGGTTCGTGGTATGAGGCCGAAAGCCCGACGTAGTGTGCACAGTTATATAAGATTTTTCGTCCTTAATTGTCCCCTGTTGGGTTTTTCCGCATTACTTCTGACCTAGCTCGTGGCACGTGTTCTTTATATCAGTATACGCAAACCTTATTTTATTACTAAACACTTGTTAATTCGCGCTTCGCCTTTTCCGTACTAAGAATTTAGCTCATGGGAGGCACCCGGCATATCCAACAGGACTTTTTGACGGGTTACTTGGTACATGATCTTGATTTTTATAGCGCTTAAGAAAAACCACAGGAAGAAAGGCACAAAAGGACAGAAACGCTTCTGTCCTTTTGTGTCTTTCTTACTGTGGTGTTTCTTCAGTGCTATAAAAATCAAGAGCATATATCCAACTTGGCCAAGTTCTCGCTCTCTTGATGTGCACAGACCAATAACGCGTGGTGAAACACGTGGTAGCAGCATGAGCTTACTCAGCTTAGTTATATATCGTAAGCGCAGCTCGCGATTGTCGCGCACCATGGTCGTTTCGAAGCGTCGACAAGGTATATACCTTGGCTAGCCACCATACCTTGGCGTCGACGCTATCTCACGTCTCCCGTAGTTTCGCTCTTAATCATGGGAATGATATCGAAACATTGATACGGGATTTAGGCTCAAGTTCAAGTTCAAGATAACTTTTTCCGCCTATGTTCTCATTGCAATGCAGCGAGTCGAAAGTCCCGCGCCTTAAATATCTGTTCTCTCTTGTTTGTTTGTTTTTTGTTCCTGCTCCAGGTTCTACAAGCTTCCATGCAGCAAGTGACGGAGCCATCGATTCTTTTAAATAATCATTAATATTTCGGCCGAAACGAGGATGCTTATGCCGGCATATCGGACTGCATATATTCCAAAGGAGGCTATGGTATTCCCGACGCTGTCATATTCGCAAACCTTTTTCGGTAATCGTCCTATATTGGGTATCGGTAGCAGACGAATTTGTAGGGCTACACGTGGGCTACACTTCAGCCATGCTTCAGCCGCTTCCCATGCCGCTTCTGCTATGCACATTGTCAATGCTGCTTGCACAGTTCATAATATGGTAATAAACTGTTTCCACTTGTACGTGTTTAGAAGGAAAATGCTCTCTTTTTTTTTTTTAATTGAAATATGTCACACTGTGCCAAAACCTTAGTTTTCCTTTTCGCCGCCAGGACTGTATATTTTCAATATGGCAGCCGTCAGCTGATTTTGCCGGCTGCAATAGACTCACTGTTTCGCTTCGTTTCTTTTTGCTAATCTCGATAAATGCTGCACCTATTCATGTACAAGGATGAGAGCCGTTTCGTTCTTGGACAAAGTCGAGTACGAATTTGTGGGCAACTTTCTGCAGCATGCAATCTGCTTGGGAGACGTCGACAACGACAAGGTGAAGTGTCGCATTTGCGCGCCTTCCAGCCGTGTGCTCTGGCAGAATCTTTCACATGATGAAAGCGGGCTTGAAATCGTCACACAGGCTCAGTTATAAGCTGTGTCATTAACTTAGTTCTAGTTTCTAATGAAAGCTGTACTCTACCTTGGAGTATTCTCCTATAACATTGGATTAAGTAGCTGTTTCTGTTTTCACGGGATGCTGTCAAATGAAGTTGTACGCTTAGATGTAATCGTTTTTCTACTTGCAAAGGCAAATGTTAAGCGCTTGAGAGCAGTTCTTAAAAGTTTATTGGTTTGTAGAATTTAGTCTTACATCTTTTACTTATGTGCAGGCACTGCGATCCAAAAAAAAAATTTATCAGACTGGGAAACACAAGTAATACATGTACACGAGTCTGAGAAGCACTGCTGGTTCAAATCTCAACACTTTTTTTCATTCATGTTACCAGCACCTTTTATATAATTATTTCCTTTGTATATCTGATGGAATAAATGTCACTCAAAAAACATCAAGATAATAAAATACAGCTGCACGTACATTAGGCAAAATAGCATGCACAATACACAAATGCATGCGAAAAGAAATTGTGGGCGAACGATGCACATGGTGCAGCGCCGTGCCTGAATATGGTAGCCATTATATGTGCATAAAGCTTGGCTGGGAACAGTTTAACGTGAAAATGAAAGGGCATATCTGAATTTGTTTACTTAGCTTTTTGAAATGTGTGCTAAATACTTTATAATAATTTTTCTATTAATACCCTTCCTACCTATCACAAGGCAAAATAAAGCAGGCAGACTGTTAAGACTAGGAAGTTATGGCTTGTGCAAGATATGGGTTACATTGATTTTAGACCATTTTCACTGTTTTCTTCACTGTTCCTGTAGTGCAGAAAACTGTGGGGCAGCACCTCCTTTCTTATCTTCTCATTTTGTATTGAAGTCATGTGACTGAGTAATATGTGTGCTGTTTCTTTAAATTCAGCAATGCAGGCTGTCCACCTCATTCACTAAAATGTTTATTTGTTTTTGAAAACTTATCACATATGCCCCCACTTTGTTGTTCTTTGTGTTTCATGAAAAAAAAAAATGCTTGTTCTTCCCAGAACATTGAGCTGGTGGCCGCCAACCTTCAGGGGGACCTTGCTGTGTTCAAGTTCCAGCAGCCCAGACCATGGGCAATGGCGTCAAACTTGGGCGCGGTGAGAATTTTGAGTCTGTGTACCCTTGTCAGACGCCTTGGAAGCCGTTATTCACCTTGTGCAACATTTCCGAAATGATCATCAGTTCTGCAGCTTGAGTGAGATCAGAAGTCTAAGAGCACTTGCTCTGCTCTCACTTAACTCCTCAAGAACTGTGTAACAACACACACATTTTGTGTGAGCTCGCGGGTTGCTTAATATGTCTAAATGAAATCATTGCTCCTTGTGGCTTAATAGCTCTGTAGCTCTTTGTGCTTTGATATAATGTAATTTGTTATTTTGTTCAAACGTGCATTCATTTGGACGCATATATACATTTTAGGACATTGTCGCATATTTCTGCACGCAGAGAGCCTGTGCGCAGAGAGAGAGAGCGCGCAGAAAGCATGGAGAAAATGGTAGCAGAAGAATGATTGGACTTACGGTTCCAAAATCCTTTGTATGCATTTGTGGGAACACCTAGAGTTTAGGAATATATTTAGATTGACAGTGACAAGCAGAAACCTTGCTTCAGTCTTAACGAGGGTACAGCCTCTTAGCTGAGCTAGTGAGTTATGCATGGCTCTGGCACCGAGTTGTGCAGTTACTTGATACAAAGCCTGTCTAGTGCATTTGCTTTTTCCAACGGAGTGCTTCTGTGCGTCACTTGTCTCCTCTTTTCGCACTAGGGTGCTTTGAGCTACTCAGCCATTTATTCAAGCTCAGAATTTGGCTTTTGAGTCTTCCCCTGTGAAAGAAAAAAAGCCGCAGAGCATTTGTTTCTAATGTTTTCTCCCAGCTTACATACATGTTAACTGGAGTTTTCAAAAGTGGAACGCAGGGCGATTTGTCATGACTGACGGAGGCTGCTTTTTTACCTTGTATGCTGGCCTTGCACGTTACTTGCGCTTGGTAACAAATCTGCCTTTCGTGAAGCATGTGAGCTGTGCTTGGAAACAATGTTCAAGTTTTGCCAGGAGAAGCTTTTCAATCAAAATCAAAATTGCAGAGGGCTTAGGGTACCTTCCAAGATCCTTCATTGATGTGTGCACTTGTAAAGGCTGGTCACATTATGCTGTATCCCTTCTGTATGATGAGAGCATAATGTAAGACAGACCTTTCAGACTAGCCTCAAAGCAAACTCATTATGGCTGAATTTTTTCCTGAACTGGACAAGCCAATGGTCTAGTTCTTCCTCGGGAAGATTGTGCAAAATGCTGTTTAACTCGATCCTCTCAACTTGCTCACATGGACAAGAACCTTTTTGAGTGGGCCACCAGGTCGTATTCAAGGAATCTGTGCATGATGAACACTTTGTTTCCTTTAATTAATTTTGCTGTGACCCATGATCCCTCTGATGCCTTTTCGAGCTTAGTGCTGGAGACAAACAGATTTGTTCTTTCTGGCTAAGTATGCCTTTTATGATGAGGAAGAAGATTATCCAAGATGCAGGTCTGACTCCTAAAATTGGCCCCTCTGCAGTCTGCTAATGGCCCACAAATTGCAGTTACATGCCAAAAATTGTGGTAAAAAAAATAAGTCGAGCATTGGCTGACATGATGTTTACATGCACAGATTCCTTTGCATTTGTGCTGTAGCCTCTTGTCTCTGAGGAAATGTAGCAATGTTCTTCCAGCCTGGAAAAACAATGGCCACTTGTGAGTGGCCTATCACACAATGCATAATATGGGGCATTGTTTGGCACAGCTGCAGTTTTTCTGCTGTATGAGAACTGTGAGCAGTCTTCAGCAAGCATTTATGGGTGCTTTGTTTTGTGACAAGAGGGGAGGTGTCACAGAGGTTTCTAAAATGCACAAGAATTGGCTAACTTGAAGTCTTAAATTCTATTTTTTAGAAAATCATATTCTAGGGCACCTGCTTACTGTTTCCTTGTAGACTCCTCTTCATACGCGTTTCTCCTCACCATAATGACTCAGCGGTTGGGGCCTAACTTCTGTGCCCAGGGACACGGGATCGAATCACGGCCAAGGCAGCCTCTTTTCAATGGAGGCAAAAAACAAGACGTCCATATACTGTGTAATGTCTATGCACGTTAAAGAATCCCCGCTAATCAAATTTTTTGGAGCCCTCCAATATGGCCTCCCTCATAGGCAGAGTCACTTTAGGGCATTAAACTCGATAAACCAAACCAAACCATATAGTATGTTTCTTTTATTTGTGGTTTGCCTGCCGCTGTAATATGCTGATACACATTTGCTTAACCTCTTCTGTTGGTTATTATTCTATCATCTAGCCTTCTTTTGGCTTCAGCACTTCTGTCAAGCTTAGCTCCTTGTGCAGTGACCATGATTTTACGAGGACCTCGCCAAATGTCTTTGAAGGAGTCTTTTTTATTTGGTATTTAGTGTTGGTGTTGTCCCCAAGCATCAAATGTAGAAAGCGAGAACACTGCCTGCATTGTGAACTGCATAAATATTTAGCTTATTGTTTTATGTGCAGGCTTTCCATCCTGTTTGCATGCTATAACAGAAATTGTGACTTTACGGCTAGAATATTTATGTATACCTGTTAAAGTCACAGAACAGTTCACTTTGGTCTAATCAACATGTTGTCAAACTTGCTAGTAGGCATCCAATGTGAGCTACCTAGGGGATTGATTTTGAATAGCCTCTTTTAACTTCTGTATCTTTTTCTTGGTGCCAACTGTGGGCAATGTTATTTTTTGTATAAGCGGCAAACTTTTCAAAAGAAGAAACCATGTGCTTTTGATTGCTTACAGTAGTAGTGAAAGCATGTCGGCAGAGGTCATTTTTTAAAAGGTTCTTAAGGCTTTGAACAGCAAGATCAAGTTAAAATGCCTAAATAAAATGAAGCTCCATTAGAAATGAATTCTTGACAGATTATATGATAAGCCAAATACACCCATTAGCACTCTTAACCTGAATGCTCGACAGCATGGTTGGGACTGTTGCCAGTGCTGCGAAGTGTTGGGTGCTGATGCCACAACAGTTACCTCGGTGCTTGCGGTGGCTGACGATAGCTGAAGCTCGAGTTGATAGATATTGCTAGTCTTTTGCTGTTGGGAGTGAGTGTAGTCAGAGTGGTCGTGACGTGCCTCAAGGCTCAAACAGCAACAAGTTGGGCCTCAAGAAGCTAGACAACTCTAACCAGCACATTTATTTCTCATTCATCTTTACATACACACACTCACACCGTAAACGCATATTTGCTCTGCTTTTCCTACTTTTTCTTTCAAGTGGCAGCTTTGAGGCAAAACATTAAAGGCTTGCCAGCAAATGCAACCCTGGGGCAGTTGTTTGAAAGTGTCTGAAGCTTCTTCAGACACTCACAGAGAGAAGGCATTTTATGCTTTGCTTACCTTTGGTGATGAAGGAGGCTAGTAAACTTGTTTTCTTAATGTGCTTTAACCATTTTCGAGCCTTGGTGTGCCAAGACTCCCAGCATTAAACAGTGTGGCAATACTGCTTGTCCTGAAATTTAGAGTCTGCAACAAAGCCATTACTTCATTTGTGGCAGCTAGCGATGAAATTAAAGTTGAGTATAACAAATTGAACGTTAGCATATTGTTCCATTTATGTAGTGTAGTATACATCTATTTCCTTCTGAAAACTAGCCCTGGAATGATTGCTTTGTTTTTCTTACTGCAGGTAGCCACTGTGATTGTTGGTGACATGCTGAATGACTCGCAGGTGGGTGATGCAGTCGAGCTTGATGTCAGTCGATCAAAACCTTCCCCATGCCAGTTCTGCCTGCCTGCCAATTTATGTTGCTTCTGAATTCTCTTTGCTACCCAGTGTTAAGAAATACCAAACGGTTTTGTTACTAGCTCAACACCACCTGCAGCAAAAAGTGGTGAAAACTGAAGGGTGGTGATTGTCTTGTCTCCATCGTGTCTCCATCTCGTGATTGTACAGCAATTAGTGTGGATCCTAGCATCCATAGTCTGCTTGAAATAAGGAGTGAATATTTCCAGCTGTGCAATAGCGAAGCGGGCAGGCAGTTATGGGACCATAGATGCAGATAAAAGCTGTCGCCATATGGGGCCTAGTAGGATGCAGAAGGGGCATAAGCTCACACTAAAAATGACTTTGCATTCATATTCATATTGTCCTGGTTGAAATAGGTGGCACCTGTATGCGGCAGGGTTGTGCACTTACAGAAATACAAAGTAGCTTTGGGGAAGATAGCCACAAAAGCAGCAGAAGTGCACCTATATGTTTTTTTGTGTGTGTGCAGCAATGACCTCACCTACACATCATTGTCATGCCTGCTTGTCGTACTCAGCTTCAAAATAGAATCAATTAGAGGCAGTGTTGCAGTAATTGCACAGCACCAAGCACTTGGTTGTAAAGGTGTACAAGAGCAGAAGCAGGTGCTAGGGGCACCGATGCCACCGTTTGGCACTGAAACAAGCTTGGCTATGACAGGTTATGGTGCGCACTTGTCTTTCAGAAGATAACCAGGTTCATTTGTTAATACTTTTGACTGTTTCCTTGCGTGACTGTATGTTATGGTGCGCACTTGTCTTTCAGAAGATAACCAGGTGCATTTGTTAATACTTTTGACTGTCTCCTTGCACGACTGTACGGAGGACACTTGTAATCAAACGATTATTTTATTGTGCCTTTGCAGAAAAATTAAGGCTTGGAGGTGGGGATTTGGATTGCAATTCTAGACAATCATGTGCTCGCTGCTGTAACATAGTTTCAATGGGAGTTCTGACTTTTAAGGACCTGTTTGACACTCAGAACAAAATAGAGCGCTGCACAGGCTAGGGCCGACCTGAAAGCCGGAGCTGCTACACCGGGCCGGGCCTGGGTCTGAAGTTGCAGGCTGGAGTCAGGCTCGGGCCCGTACATATAGAGCCAATTTCGGGCTTTTGATTCATTATTGTAGAGGGAAGTACACTTGAGGCTTTACAGTAGTGCCATGGGTGAAATAATCCTGCGGCACATGCCAAGAACGTGCTCCCACACCACATTATTGTGGCATGAAACGTTTATGAAGCAGCTGCTTCAGCTCTATGAGCAGTAATCACCGATGTTAAATCAGCAGTGAAAGTAGGTCATTGCTTTATATCCATTGCCATGTTGGCCGATGACTACGGGATGGTGGCCTGCATTGCTACAAGTTTTTCATTTCATCAACGGCAAATGCTAATTCACTACCGATTTCCCCCAAGGAAGAAAACTAGTTACAATATCAACGAAAAAATTGCGTGCAGGTATGCAAGGTTGGAAATTGACGAAGGCCTGCTAAGTAGTGGGACATTTGTTATCGATCAATGGGCGGAAGACATTATTGCACTGCAACCTTATGTAGGGCTAAATTATCATGCCCATGTACTATCCTTCAAACTAATTCTGATAAAGCTTCTTCCACCCGACCGCTTTCTGACTTGTGTGAGCATCTCGGGAAAGTGAAGCCTGGAGTGAGATTCCTTAAACAAACGCCGGTTGTCCCATGGAGTAGGCCAGTAAAATCACATCATGAAACTTGAAGGCTGCAATGATAAAGTCGGTTTCAGAACAGCACGATGCTATTGAAAAGCTTTTGAACGAGAGAGGTTGCCAACTGCTTGTGGAGGTCAAAGAATTCATTGAGTGTTTTAATCGTTCAAGAAGGCCAGTGATAAAGTGGAGCATGGAAAAATAGTGATCACTTTCACAGACAGCTCGGCAATCCTTAAACTGAAAGATAGTGCGCCAAAATTTCGTGATGCTAAGATGCAAGTGAAAAAAGTTCACAAATATGTAACCATTGTAGGGTGGGCCACTTATGACACAGCACTCAAAGTGTTACTTAAACTGTGCCGTCTTTTTTTGAGAAAGAAAAACGTTGAGAATGAACTTTTCTGTGAAAATCCAATCAAACTCAGTAGGCTTCTTTTTTTTATGAATTCGGGGACTGGCGCGATGCCAGCGAACCACAGTAGTTTGTGATGAACTAGAAAAATATCTTCACACCACTGACTCGTGAATACGCTGAAGACTTGCTGGTGTGGTGGAAAAGTCGGCAGAGAGAGTTTCATCGCCTTTTGCTTCTTTAACGAAAGTTCTATGCATTTCAATGCGAAATAAATTTCTGTGCTATTGCCTTCTTGGTACAGAGAGTCAACACTGATCTGATAAAAATTTTTAATCACATCTTCATCAGCTTGGGTAACACCGGCATTGATGTTTAGGTGTTCGTAGAGATTCGCGCCAATCAAACGTCTCTGTTGTGGCCTACTCCTGCCTCGACATGGCCTCATTCAAAACGGGACATAGCTCAAAGCATCTCTGATGCATGAGTTTTCTGTTGTTTCTTTTGTTACGAAAAGTTCAAATGAAAGGCACGTGGTGAGCTAGGCAAGCTTGTTGAGTTCTTAGCCACAGAATCAACCCCTTGTTTAGACTTAGAGCTAGTGCACTTTTGGAGAAGCAAACAAGCTGCTTTCTGAAGACTTGCTTTCCTATCAAACGAAGAACGTGTTAGTCATTCTGGCCACAAGTTATAGCTCCGAAAGAAACTTCAGCGCTTCCAGTTCATTATCCAGGAGCACCGCAAGTGCCTCAGTTCAGTCCATAATTTATTGCTGTTTGCACAATAAGTTCATTATACATATCTGCTGTGCCCCTGTATATTCAGCACATTTGTCATTTCAAACGTGCTGCGAACTCAGCATTTCAAGGTCTTGGATAAACTTATCATCCTGAAATTGTTTTCTTCTGTATCATTGCTTCAACTGCAGTGATAGCATGACGGGCCAGGCCCAGGCCTAGTGTCGGGCTGGGCCGAGCTTGAGTCTGTAGCGCCGAACCTGGGCTCAAAAGTTTGGCCTGTGCACACCTCTAGTTAAGAGGGCCCATTTATAGGGGGTCGACAAGCTTCGCTACAAATATATGCATTGCTGAACACATATTTCACATTTTCTTTCCCACAGTCATCCATGATTTAAAAAGCTTTAGGCATGAGCTTGCTATTAGTGTATCAGTCGTTGGGATATAGGCTGCCTTGATTTGAAAATGCAGGCTCGCCTTACAGAATATTCAGTTGTTGTATTTCAGGCTGGCTTTTGTTCTGCCCTTCCCTATAAAAATATGCTAATAGCAGGCCCTGTTGAATCTTTTGCACTTTCTTCTCTTGCCATTTCTTTCCTAACAGAACAAAGTTCTCAGCATCAGCTCTGATGGCTGGTGCCACATCTTCAGCGTGCATGCAGATGCAAGCGTGAGTTTCATAATTTTTCTTTACTTTTTTTGTTCCTTTTTTTTAGATTACATCTGACTTCTTTGCTGGTCATATGTTAGAAAAAGGCTACCAGCTCATCTTGCGTTTTTGTTCCCTGGTTTTTTTCTGAAAGGACGAGGATCGAAAGCAGCTTCAGCCCTTTCACAGCCAGCGATTGCCCGCAAATACGAAGATGGCCTTGTTAGCCGACATCAGTAAGTCCTGTGCATGTCTTTTTGTAGGCATGAAATGTTTTCAAATAGTACTTTGTTCAGGTTTTCAGAAACAAAGTAGAGAAACAAAGGGGTGCTCTGTTGTAAAGTTTGCGGCTGGTGGCATATTGAGACGACATTTCGTATTCGCACTAAAGGACAATCGTTGACGCTTCCTTATACTGTTGTGCGTAAAAAACAGCCTCACCTCACATTGGACAGCACCGGTGCAGTTTGGTACACCTTGCACAAAGAGTGGATCTTTGTCAGTTGTACCTACGCGCTCAGTTTGCACAATTGTCTGACCTGTCTTTGAAAAGTAGTAATTTATTGACGAGTGAACAGAAAAATTGGTAGAGCTAAGCTTAGCGGCTTAGATGTCAATCAGCCTGGGCTGATAGTACGTGCAGGGTCTTGCTTTGGGACCTACTTGTGAACGAATGGAGGTTGATGAAGACTGTGAAATACAGTGCGACAATTCCTTGCACAAGCGACGCCGGGTAGCTGTGATGTCATGGTTGCCTAATACAGCAGCCAGGGGAGCTGATCTGCACGCTTCACCATGAGTTAGAGTCATGTCCACGGCTGATAGACACTTTTAGTTGGGTGTACGTAGTAAGCACGCAAATGTATTGCTCACTGTGTTACGTGTGCCAGTGTGAACATGACGCATTTAGTTGGCCATGTCACAGTGCCTGTCACAGGGTTGCCATCTAATGACAGTCCCGCTGCGGTTGTTGAGTGGTTACGGCACTCGACTGTTGAACTCAAGGATGTGGAATCGAATCCTGGCTGTAGCGGCCGCTTTCCGGAGCAGGCAAAAAGTAAAAGTAAGGCGCTCGTGTACTGCACGATATCAGGGCATGTTAAAAAACCCCAGGGGA
Source organism: Amblyomma maculatum (assembly GCF_055883805.1). NCBI lineage: Eukaryota > Metazoa > Arthropoda > Arachnida > Ixodida > Ixodidae > Amblyomma > Amblyomma maculatum. The sequence continues at coordinate 122,029,847 of NC_139347.1, read as the reverse complement.
TCGAAATTTCGAGTCCTGCTCTATGGCATTTTTCATTAGCCTGGGGCACTTTCGGACGTCAAACCATCTAAACCAAAACCATCTAGTGACAAGCAGTCAAAGCACTGGAGCACTGGGTTGAAATAAACTTTGATGTGTAATTAGTACTATGGGTTTATGAATATTCAAATACGAATGAAATATTGATCTGTAATTACTACTATGCATTTGCACAGTACTAATTACAGATAAATATTTCATTCGTATTTCATGCGAATATTTAAATATGAATCAAATATGTGTGTTATCTGATTTGCATTCGTGTTCGAAAAACAGATGTTCGGGATTTTTGAATATTTGAGAATTGCCGAATACACTGAAAATCTTTAAGTTCACTGCAGTTTCATTGCACTGTGTGCTTTGCCACAATTCTTGACTGCGTGGACTTGCAGTGCCGGGATGGCAGTCTTCACATAAGGGAAGGTTTCTCTTCACAAAACTTGATAGGATCGTTCTGTGAAAAGGGAGCTTTTCTTTTTGTGAACAGGCCCTTCCCGACAGTGTGTGCAAAGCGAACCCGATGAAACCAAGGAAAAAAACGTTCTCACTTTGGTTTCACCTCAAATACAGACAACCATCGTGCAGGTGTTTATCAGATAAAATTACTGTGATTCAAATGGTTTTCTGCCATTTTTGCATTCCCTTTCGGTGGACATTTTTGTCTGATGCTTTGGAGGCTGAAATAACGACAGTTTGCTGTATTGAGCAGTCATATAATAGCTTCATCCAATTTCATGCAGTTCCTTCTTATGCAGAAAACTATTTACAGAATTTTGTAATGAAGAAACAGTTTTTACTATTACCGTAGACACAATAGTTCCACCTTTGTCTGCCATGTTCGTCCCCGTGTCCGCTCCACTTCTTGACCAGGTTTCATTTCAGGCCGTGGTGCACCCAGTTCACTCAGCATGCCTGAAGAAAAATGTTATTATCCCTCACAGTATGATCTCCGTGCATCACGGTAGTGCTTCGTTATGGACAATCAATTCATCGTCTGAGCCCTTAGTTTTACCAACGGGATTGAAGCTTGCCTCCTGTGGACCCGATGCGCCCCACGTCGTTGCTTTGTTCACAGATGCTACGAGTGCCACCGTACCTCTGCCTGCTGATGAAACTTCGATCTTCCACATGATCAGCACCGATCTCAGCTCACCTCAACGCCGTACTCTTGTGGATATTCTTCTACCCTTTTCGCCTATGTTTGACTTTTCTCAAACAGATGGACCGACCTCTCGCCCTGCACATCGGACCCATCATACTATCGATACTGGTTCGGCTCGTCCCATTCGTCAAAAGCCATATCGCGTGTCCCCATCTGAGCGCAAAGTCATTCATGAGCAAGTGGAGGACGTGCTACGGAAGAAGGTGATACAGGAGTCATCTAGCCCCTGAGCTGCCCCTGTTATTCTTCTACGCAAGAAAGACGGTTCGTGGCGATTCTGCATCGAGTATCGGTGTCTAAATCCTGTTACGGAAAAGGACGTCTATCCTCTTCCTCGCATAGACGATGCCCTCGACTGCCTCTCTGGTGCGTCCTATTTTTCTTGTCTTGATCTCAGATCTGGCTACTGGCAAATTCCAATGGACCCTGCGGATAAGAAAAAAACAGCCTTTGTAATGCCAGGTGGCCTTTATGAGTTTAATGTTATGCTATTCGGGCTGTGTAATGCGCCAGCCACATTTGAACGCTTTATGGACACAGTTTTGCGCGGCTTAAAATGGGACATTTGTCTTTGCTATCTGGACGATGTCATCATATTTGGGAAATCCTTCCAAGAACACAATGACCATCTAGTACGCGTCTTGAATTGTCTGCACAACGCCGCCCTAACTCTAAATTCGAAAAAGTGCCGCTTTGGAGAGCGCCAAGCGCTGGTGCTAGGACACCTTGTCAATGGTGATGGTGTAATGCCGGATCCCCAGAAAACTGCCGCTGTTGAGTCTTTTAAACCCCCGCAGACAGTGAAGGAGTTGCGCAGTTTTCTAGGGTTGTGTTCATATTTTAGACGCTTTATACATCACTTTGCTGACGTTGCTTACCCATTGACGTGCCTTCTCAACAAAAACTCCACTTTTGACTGGACAACAGACTGCGACGCATTATTTCGTCAACTGAAGTTTCTTTTAATATCGAAACCCATCCTACATCACTTGGATCCTGCTGCAGTGACAGAATTTCACACGGACGCTAGTGGAATCGGTCTCGGGGCAGTCCTTGTCCAACGGCACGATGAACGAGAGCATGTTATCGCGTACGCAAGTCGTACCTTGAGCATGCCGGAGCGAAACTACGCAGTCACCGAACATGAATGCCTGGCTGTAGTTTTCACTGTGCAATGTTTCCGTTCATATTTGTACGGACGGTCGTTTACTATCGTAACTGACCATCATTCACTCTGTTGGCTGCGGAACCTTCAAGACCCATGTGTTCGCCTCGCTGGGCCTTCCGGTTACAGGAATATGACTTTGCCGTGATGTACAAAAGCGGGAGGCGTCATGCAGACGCAGTTTGTCTTTCTAGGATGCCAATGGCCACGACTGGACCTGACAGTGATGATTTCGACAATTATATATCGACCCTCGAGCGAGCCAGCGTACCTACAAGCCGTTTTTGTGTGCTTGATGGCCTCCTATGGAAAAAGAGTTATTTGCCTGTCGGCCAGCAATACCTACTCGTAGTTCCCAAGACGCTGTGCACGGACGTATTGCGTGTTATGCATGATGAGCCAACTTCTGGGCATTTGGGATCTGTTCGAACACTCCATCGTGCTCAAGAAAGATTTTACTGGCCCAGAATGCACTCGACGATTGAACAATATGTTGCCAGTTGCAAGCAATGTCAACGCCACAAACGTCCAACCGCAACTCCATCTGGCTTGCTGCACCTTGTGAAGACCCCGACAGCTCCGTTTGATCAAGTAGACATTGACCTCGTAGGTCTGTTTCCGAAGTTCATGGATGGAATTCGCTGGATTGTAATCTGCGTGGACTATCTCACACTTTACTGTGAAACCGCCGCTCTTACATCTGCTACGGCGCATCAGGTGCCGCTTTTCTTGCTGCACTCAGTCATCTTACGACACGGGCCGCCACGAATTGTCATCACTGATCGGGGCCGACAATTGCTGATGTTGTTGAAGAGCTCATGCGTTTATGCGCCGTAACTTTCCGACACTCGACGCCATACCATCCCCAGACAAATGGCTTGACTGAGCGCGTCAACAGAACGGTTAACATGCTAGCCATGTATGTGGACGCAGGGCATAAGAACTGGGACACCATACTACCCTTCATCACGTAGGCATTTAATACCGCCACGCATGAGACGACTGGGTACAGTCCATTTTTCCTGCTCTATGCCAGACCGCCACGCTACTCCCTGGATACTATCCTGCCCTTCACAAGCCGTGAAGTCCCCTGCCTGGCTGAGACCCTCTGTCTCGCCGAAGAAGCTCGGAGAATCGCCCGATTACGGTCTGGTGCTTCACAAGAATGTTATAAAATGCGATACGATGCCAGTCACTGGCGGGTCACGTACTCTGTAGGTGATTTAGTCTGGCTGTGGCGTCCAATTCGGCGCCGTGGCCTACATCAAAAACTCTTGGCCCACTATGATGGCCCATATGTGGTTGTCAAACGCATCAGTGACTTAACTTATGCAATAGCCCGCCTGACAGCATCGGGTCGTCGTCTGACATGTTGCCCGCTTGAAGCCGTGTCAGCCTCACGCGCCTCACGAACACGCCCAGAGCGCTTAGGCTGAGTAGGGGGGAAATGCCATGCCACTGATGACGAGGAAGGATTGTGCTGGTCTGGGAGAAGAGGAGAAAGCGTTGGTGCCGGGGGGCTAGTAGGCTTCACCTTATCCCACTGCCATATCACTGTAAATAAACACCCCTTTGCTATTTCACCGTGACAATATACTGGATTGTTCAGTGAAGTATACACTTCTGTGTAACTGTAGTTTAATTTTATTACCAACCACTTGTGAATTGTTAAATTAACAAGATGAACTATTTGACTGAAGATAAAGCGCACAGGAAGACACACACTAGAGAAGAAGACACAGGACACGCGCTATATTGCCATTTTTTTATATTTTCATTTTTTTTTTGTTCAGAGATCACATATTTGATATTCAATTCAGTATTTGAAGGCACTTTTTTTCATATTCATATTCAAAATTTTTAATATTTGCACACCGCTAGTAGTTATTGATAAGAGCAGAGCAATAATTGCATTGCCCGCCTTTCTATTCCAACAAGAAAAATGCAAAAAGTGAAGAAAGCGGAAATGCTGAGAGAAAGCATGAAAATGACATACACAGCTTGAAAATAGCCAAGTTATCTATAAAACAAGGGATATTTGTGGCTTATACCTTGTTGCGTGGACAAGGTTTAGCGCAGCAAAAATGAATGCCACCATATAAAGTTACCTACCGCTTATGAGGAGGTGGCGATGAGATGTACTCATTCCAAACACTAGCAGTGGCATAATAAAAGTCACCATTTTTATTGCTCCATTTAGATTTCATTCAGTGATTGTTTCGAGCCACAATTGCAGACAAGCCCGGGGCCAAACTGGAAGTTCAAGCACTTATGCTATTGTGCATGCACACAGAACAAAAGTGCATTCAGGATATGGGCTCTTTACTGCCACTGTGCTTGGCTACTTTACCCAGAAGAGTCTCCTTAAGCCTTAAAAGATACAGCTCACACTGAAAAAAAAAAGAAAGGAATTTAATGCCTTTTGCTAGACAGTTTTTGCTCATTTTAGAGTGGGACTTAAAGAAAAACATCTCTTAGCTACATCATCCGAAGGCCCTATGGGTACTGTTTTACTGCACTAACTGATCAGAGCAGCAAGCAGCTAAGATTATGATGTACCACCATATTTGTGTAACAATGTGTGTCAAAGTCCTTGCACTTATAATTTCTTCCGACCATTTTAACTTTTTGTTTAGGTAACAAGAAAAGCTTGTACAATGTTCTACTTCCTAATTGTAAAAACTGTCTAGTTGCGATCAGTGTAGGTGCAGTCTCACCGTAGGCTTGAGTTGCATCTGGCTTCTTTGCATATTATCATTGGGAATGCTGTTCCAAGTTGCTTGTTTCGCATTCCTGCAGACAAGGATGGGAAGATGGAACTGATCCTCGGATTGACTGACCGTGTCGTTCGAACATACCAGTGGAGTTCTCTCTATGAGGTGCGTGTTGACACAACCCTTCTCAGCATAAGATTGCCAAGAAAGTGTCTCACCAGGTGGTCGAAATTAATCCAGAGCCCTCCACTATGGCAGCTTTCACAGCCCATGTTTAGCTTTGGTATGTTTAACTGCACAAATTGCGATTTCTTTTAAAACTCGACAGTCAAGTTTTGTTTGTTCACGCTGTTTGTTTTGTGTGTGGCATTGAGAATGTTACCCTCTCAAACCTTTGTGGCATTATAGTAACTAAAGAATTGAAGCCCATTCATTTTCGTTGCATACAATGTACTCCTATGTGTTGTTTGTTGTGCAGTACAAGAAGGAAAGAGAATTTAGTCGCTAAAAAGAACTTTCTGCACTGGCATAGTACTATGAGCTAAATGCTTGGGAATTGGTTCAATAGCAACAAAATATAATGCAATCGCTTTCTCTCTTGGAAAATCTGCTCCTTTTGGGTTAGATAGGCCTTTTACTTCTAAAGCAGTTAGGGAATCGCAGCTGTCGCGAAGATACTTCTTTTGCACGCAAGAGTGCAGAATGTTGGAGCATGTTAGGTAAAGAGCCTACAAACAGAAATTAAGCGCAGCTTCTAGGAAGCAAGAAAAATGGACTTGTTCGCATAAAACCTCATAAGAGCAGAAATGTTGTGCATCTGGAATTGCACCACACATGGTGGCTATTCCCTCTATTCATGTTTTTCCCATGTACAATACCTTAACAGTTGTAATGGTACAAATAACTACTGAGGGGGTTGTCCAGTTTATTTTCTCTCGCTTCCATTTCTGTAGCCTGGTTATTAGGGCAGATTCGAAGGATATTTGGCCTAAAAGGAAAGTTTGTTATGGCATCTTTTCAAGGAATGCTTCTTTTTCCCATCCCTACCAAGGAGGGATGGATTTCCACCACTCTACATCCCATCGTTAAAGAATGAGACTCGTTGTTTTGGCTCACCTGTAGCCACTGTGTAGATTGATGTTTTCGTTTGGTTTATGGGTTTCAACGTGCCAAATTGACTCGGGCTATGAGAGACGTTGTAGTGGTGGGTCATGCATTTTTTGACCACCTGGAGTTCTTTAAAGTGCACTAACACCACACAACACATGGGCACCTTGCTTTTCGCCTCCATTGAAAAGCAGCCACCAAGGCCGGGATTCGATCCTGCAACCTTATGTTCAGGAGTTCAGCTCCCTAACTACTGAGCCCACTGTGGCGAGGATGTTCTTGTCCTTGTACTTAGTAGGCAAAGAATTAGGAGCCTTTGCCAATGCATACTTTGTCAAGCTAAGAGGTGTTTCAGTCATTTATCATGATAAGGCTGTGCTTTTTGTTGAATGCCGAAGTAGTTTGAGTGCTGCGTGTGTGTTTCAGAATGGGACCGAAAGCCAGGGCAAGCTGGTCGGCCTCCACAAGTGGGAGTTTGCGAACCAGGTGAGATCCTGTTTTTCATCTCAGCAAAGCTGTGCAGCTTACATGCCAAGCATCAGCGTTCCTGGCATTTCGTGTCTTTTTTTCTAGAGGACTCAGAACTGCAGTGCCCCTAGCACTTTCTCAGGGAGACCACTAAGGGGGGAGAAGGAGAGTGCTTCAAGCATATTTGGCATACCTTTCCTCCTCTCACAACCAATCTCTTCCTCCTTGCAGTGCTAAGCCAAGTACAACTGAGCTTGAATTCCGAAATGTCCGCTTTACAACACATCACCTTTCCTTTTCTTCTAATCGTCTCCTCACTGGGCTTGCACACCACTGCCTCAGTTTGCAGCTGAGACAGTGTTCAATCGCCAGTATTTAAAAATTGACTTTCTCAAGCATGTAAAGGAAGAAAACAGTCTTGTACAAGAGAATTTTGGGGCACTGTTCTCTTTACACCAAAATACAGGTCGTACAAACATTGTCGGCCATTCACATGACAAGCATAGCAAATGTCTACATACTATAACATTCTGTAATCTGCACCACCAGTTTTTAAACCCTTTTAAGTTTGGTCAGCAGTTAAAAAACTATAGTAGCTCACGATTGAGCACAAATGGTTATCTCCAGTTACAAAAATGATTTCTATCATGGCTGGTATCTACAAATATTAAAAACATGCGAGGTGGTGTTAATTATACCAGCCACCACGTTAATTCACTGCTGTACTTACACCTCGTTTGTGTAGAAACCCAAAGTGTTGCCATTGATATTGTTACCGTGAGAAGACGACAACGAGCTACCATGGTTTGTGAGGAAGACGAACAGCGAGCTTTGGGATGTTCGACCCCCATTAACCATAAATCCAAAACACCAATCTATACCACGTAGCCTCCAGACGACGCAGCCCCAAATAATTGAAGCCACGCTGAATTCTATCACCCCACAACTAGTGATTCATTGTGTGCAGCATGTGAAGAAATTCCTGAACACCGAAAAACGGCGCCTTTAATCACGTCCGTTGCCAACTCTCAGTTCACTTGTGTTTCCCTTGCAGAAAAAGTAAACAGCGCACTGTTTTTCTAAAAAGTCATTTCATTTTAATAAAAAAAAAAAATGGGCAGTTATATATGGCTCGCATTTAGACTTTCTATCTAGAGATTCGGTGAAAAAAAAAGAACAAAAATATCCTACGTTGAGGATCGAACCTGGGGCCCTCATAAAATGAACAAACATGCCCGCGCTTCGTAATACCGATCCACAACGCGAGGCGAAGTGATATTTTTTTCTTTTTTTTTGACGGACTATTTCTGTACCTTTGGCTGCATTGACAGCTATGTATCAAACGGAGTATAGATTCAAACAGTGCGAGAAATACGAAGACTGAGCAAGCACACCACAACCTTTCTTCTTCGTGCTGTTTGAATATGGAAAACAAAAACCAACTTGCCCCGCTTTCGGTTCTTGTTACCCTTTTAGACAGGGCTTGAATGACTGTAAAGTTTGTTTTTTTCATACCTTTCTCCAGGTGCAATATCTCTGTAGGCCTGCTACATTTGTCTGCCAGGCTTTTGGCTCTTTCCTTCTTTAAGGCAAACTCTTAAGAGGTCAGTGCATAAATTCGCTTTAACGTTTGCTGTTTCCGATCATTTCTGCAGGTCGGCAACATCTCAGTCAACAACACACCGGGGGATGCGCTGGCCATCCTGGTGGCTCAACCCGGTGGCACTTACATCAAACTTGACTTTGGTGCCTCAGGAGGCCACACTACTGACAGCCCCACAAGGTAAGCCTGCTTCAGGCACTGGGGCATGTCCCACACGACCACCACGCTGGGGGTGTGAACTGCGAGGGTGCTTTCTGGATTACACTGCACTAACTACACTTCAATGTAAGCTATCAAACTGTGATTCAGTCCCGAAAAGCAGTTTACCGCCAGGGTACTGGAGGAGAAGAGGGGGCTCCTGTAATGTGACATAGTTTTATGCTAGTAAACTTTCAAAGCTAACCTTTCTGGGATTTCCATAAGTTGGTAAAAAAAGGCCAGACTGCTAATATCAGCCACCAAGCCATTTCAGAGAACATGTAGTCAGCCTCTATTTTCACCCAACGAACCCTGGCAGTGAAAGTTTCATTGACTCCATGTCTTGAGGTTATTACTATTACTAAATAATTATTATTATTTACAAATAACTGCTGTCGTACATGCGAGCATAGCATGCATGGTACACTTTTTAGATGAAAACAAAATACTAGGGTTATGTAAACATTCGAAATTTTTAATGCGAATGAATATGTTTTTTGTTTTATTTTTATTCATGTTTGAAAAAACAAACCGATATTCGAAATTTTTTTAATATTCGAAAATTACCAAACACACCGAAAATTTTCTAATTTACCGCAGTTTCTCCTCACTACGGGCTTCACTACAATGTTTGACTGTATGGGCTACTGTGCAGTGAATGAAGCATCTTCAAAAGGCGGCGGGGTCGTTTTGTGAAGTGGGACCTTCCCTTGTTTGAAGATGGCCTTCCCGACAGTGTGTGCAAAACGAAGAACTTGACGAATTCGGGGAAAAAAACACCGTTGTCACTTATCTTTCATCTCAAATGCAAACAATCGTTGTGCGGGGCGCACCGCCAGTTTCCAGTTAGCCACATAAATAAAATAAAATCGTCTTTCAGGCGCTGAGATACATACCTTCGGCGTTTTGTTATGTTGACCATTTATATATGTAACTGTTGGCGTTAAAGGTTTTGACGAAACGTTTTTTTCGCTCATTTAACTGCATGTCTTCTCATTTTTTGCGTGTCCTATTTGACAACGCCACCAAGTATGGCATCGAACTTTTTTAGGTCTTTTTAATGCTTTCACTGCTGACCAGTGAGAAAGTAAAGTAGCTTTGCACACTGACCAAAATATAACTAGCTGTACTCCAGCACACTCAAGCACCAGAGTTTTTACAGGTATGCAGTGGTAGAACATTTATCGCTTGATTTTCCTTCGTAAACAAACTTGGTGGGTATGCATTCGAATGGATTATTTGAACTTGCCACAGGCTCAGTAAGGGCCCTAGCAAATGCGGTGATCGTGAAAGAAGTGTACAAAGCATAGCGTGAATAAAAAAGCAAATCAATTGAACGGTCTTATCTACAATTTCAGTGCTGGTAAAGAATGATAACTGACAACTGTGGTTTGTCTCACTGAGAGAAGCTTGATTCAATTGTCTATGGTCTGAGTAAAAAATATAATTAGCAGTTTGTAACAGGTATTGTGCTACATTTTGCGTTCTATCACCTGGCTATTTTTGTCACATTCATGGCTTATGCCTAAACGAGATTGACGTGTTTAATTGCTTATTCATTTATGTAGTAAACCTAAGGGGACTTTCAATAGACGGCCAAATGCAGTGGGTTAATTGCAAGATATAAAAAAGGGGCTGTTTAATGGTTGCCTAAAAAATATTGGTGTAACAATATGGCACACATAATTTTGAGTTAAAAACTGCATGCAATAATTGAAATGCTCATATGTCTGTCCCCTTTAATATAAACACTGCAGGCGATACTGCATTCAGTTAGCGGTGTTGGTTGTCATTTGTATCTATCAAATTTTTGCCTGCTCTTGCAGAAAAAGCCTTAAAAAATTGATCCAACTTAGGTTTCATGTTGGATAACAATACTATCCAACGTGCACGAATAACAGCAAAGCTGCAAAAGGTCGGTCACAAGAACAGCACAACTGCCGACTGCAACTCTACACGCACAACACTGAGAGGAGCTAGCCACTGTAGAGGAGTCTCGGCACAAAAAGGCGTCGGAGCGACGGAGGGGCTATTTTGCCAGACGCCACTGCAGTGGTATCCAGACTGGTGGTGAGATCAAGGAACTGCTGAACTCTCCCAAAGGATATATATGGCTCTGGGTATTCCATACTCGATTTAATATTCAGTGGTAATTTTTCCCGCATTCCTATTAACGCAAAAGCCTTTAATGGTTCATGCTTGCGGTTACGATCGTGTCCGTCTGTCCGTAACACTTTAGGTTGATGGCATCAGTGGTCTAGTGTGTCATACCTTGAAATAAATGATGGCAACATCAGTAGTGTAGTATATCGTTCCCTGAATTAAAGGATGACATCGTCACTAATGTAGTATGTCGTATCTTTAAATTAATGATGACATCATCAGTGGTGTTTATGTCGTGCCTTGAAATGAATGACGTCATCAGTGGTGTAGTATATCGTGCTTTGGAAATTAATAATGATGTCATCAGTGTTGTAGTATATCGTGCCTTGAAATAAATGATGTCATCAGTGTTGTATATTGTGCCTTGAAATGAGTGTGACTATGACGTCATCACATGGCAACGTCATCGACCAGATGTGATGTCATGATGACGTCACATCCGGCCATGTCTAATCATCATCATCATGATCATCATCAGCCTGACTATACCCACTGCAGAGTGAAGGCCTCTCCCATATTTCTCCACTTAACCCGGTTCTGTGCTAACTGCATCCGCTTGACCCCCGCGAACTTCTTAACCTCATCTGCCCACCTAAATTTCTGCCGCCCCCCTGCTACGCTTTCCTTCTCTTGGAATCCAGTTTGTTACCCTAAGCGACCATCGGTTATCCTCTCTTCGCACTACATGTCCTGCCCATGCCCATGCCCATTTCTTCTTCTTAATTTCCACTAGAATGTCGGTAACTTCAGTTATTTCTCTGACCCACTCTGCACGCTTCCTATCTCTTCATTCTTCTCTTAATGTTACTCCTACCATTTTTCGTTCCATAGCCCTCTGGATTGTCCTCAACTTAGGTAGAACTCTCTTGGTTAGCCTCCACGTTTCAGCCCCATAGACGAGTACAGTGGGCGTCACCGTTGTGTAGAGCGCGCAAACGGCGGCCGCCGGAGCTCTCCGAAGCCAGCCTGCGACGTCTAACGGTAGTTGCTGGGCCCGAGATAAGATGCGTCCAGGCACGAGCGGCCACACATACAGACAAGCCTTGCTCTTTCACCTCCCGCGGGAGCGGACGCTTACTCAGCGTCTTCTCCTTTCCACTGCTCTACTTGTTTCCATGGTAGGTTCGCTATCGCGCGGAGCGAAGCAGCGGACACAGAATCCTGGGTTAGATTCAAGAAAAGTGGCCACTAACTGAGGCTCACCTGCTGTGAAAAAAAGGCAAAAGGTATTTTTTTTTTCTGTTCACCGGAAACTTACATACACGCATGTCGATCGTTTTACTTACAACTATCCATAAGTATGCAGTGAATATGGACGAATAAAGTGTGACGCTTTTTCCCCACGGCTCGCTATCCAGCACATGTGAACAAAAGAATGTCAGAATAAACGCAGCACCCGGAATGAGAAAAAGAAAAACAAGGTTGTTTATTGTAAGACAGTTCGCCTTCTCCATGCGAAAAAAAATCAATTGGTCCCCAAGAGCACTTGTATGAGCCACTAGTGCGCAGTCGTGTAACATGCGTCGAACTCTGCGCAAGAGAGTGGAGTTATGGCCTCGTGCTTGACCTGCCATTCTTATCCGTTGACGGCTGCTGGCAGCTCAGTAGTTGATGGGACCTCCATGGGCAGCTTTCAATGCTCGGATTCGTCGCGGCAGTGTATTGTAGAGGGCGTCAACAATGTTGGGTTGGTGCCGCAGGTGCTCCCACTCAGTTTTTATGGCCTCCCACAGTTGGTCCGCAGTCGCTGAGGCTAAACCCGGTTTCTTCGACAAATTAGCTTTCAGCATACTCCATATGTTCTCAATAATATTGAGATCGGGGCTTCTCGCAGGCCACTCGATCCTCGTCACTGCAAGGTCGTCAAGCAGCTCCACTATTTCTCGTGCTGTGTGGATGGAGGCTCCATCTTGCTGCAGCCAAAATAGACCGTCCGGAAAATGCCCATCCAGAACACATGGAAGTAGAACGGTTTCTATGATGCCTCTGTAGGTTGCGGATGTCATGCTCCCGACAATTCTGTGCAAAGGGCCCAGCCCTTCGAAGCTTATCGCGCCCCAGACGTGCACACTGGTACGGCCACTTGAGCGAACGTTCCACACATAGGGCTCATTATACCTGCAAGGGGCCAGTTAAGAAGATACGCGAGCAAGAATAAATGTAATTTCAGTATATACGCTTCCAATTGAACATCAGCTGAACTAGCCAATGCTGCGTTTTAAAAATTCGAATTGGTGTTAGCTTGACAATTAAAAATGACCTATTGCTAGTAAATGATATGCAAATTTGCAGCATGTGATTTAATTTTTAGCTTGCTTTTTACAATGAATATAAAGTGCCGAATATGAGAACTTACCGGTGCTTGAATGGACGCCACACCTTTCACTGTTGGTCCCATCTTGTTGTGAAGGATGCTTCATCCGTGAATATAACCGCTCGCCAATTTTGCTCGTTCCAATTTTCCACAGCAGATGCAAAATCTAGGCGCATTCTTTTGTGGTTCACTTCCAGAAGAGTTTTCTGCGCCACAGCTCTGCTGTGAAGGCCAGCAGCATGGAGGCGCCGTTGGATTGTGGCGACGCTCACATTCGTTAAACCGAGCTCATCCCTGATTTGCTAGGCACTAAGGAAAGGATCCGTGACAGCAGCAGCAATAATCAACTCGTCTTGTTCAGAAGTTGTCACCCTTGGAGACCTTCCTCGTGGCGCGTCAGCGATTCGACCTTCTTTGTAATAGGCTTGTAAAATCCTGTTTACTATCCTCATAGGGCGCTTTGTTAAGTCACAAATTTATCTTTGTGACATTGTACGGCCCATAATTACAATAGCTCGGCGTTCTTATGCGGTTAATCGGGGCGCCATCCCGGAGCACACTATTTCGCACTGCTTCTCTGTGACACTTCGTCTTAGTTGCCAGCTAGATACCTGTGTGAGCCTGTGACGTCCACCCTTTACATTATTCATTTCGACTGGTAGACGGACGCGCTGTGCAGATAAAATGACCGAGCGTGTTACAATTGGTGAAGCTACGGCTGCTGCAAAGCACTACAAGGAGCGCTGGGCCCCCAGCAGCATGACTGTTATGGGCTAGCTCAAAACCCACAGCCCCGCTGCTCTGGTGCGAAAGCCAAACTTTCGCGGAAACAAGTAGCTGCGGCAAGACGGAACACGATGCGTAATCATCCCCTTCCGCGGCCGGTGAAAGAGCAAGGCTTGCCTGTATGTGTGGCCGCGCGTACCCAGACGCATCTGATCTCGGGCCCAGCAACTATCGTTAGATGTCGCTGGCTGGCTCCGGAATGCTCCGGCGGCTGGTGATCGCGTGCTCTATACAGCGGTGACGCCCACTGTACAGGTAAGATGCAACTGTTGTATACTTTCCTTTTGAGCGATAACGGTAAGCTGCTAGTCATAATCTGCGAGTGCTTGCCAAATGCGCTCCATCCCAATCTTATTCTTCTTGTTAATTTTTTTTCATGGTCCGGATCTGCGGTTACTATCGTTCCTAAGTAGACATAATCACCTACTACTTCCAGTACTTCGCTCCCTAATGTAAACTGCTGTTCCTTCCCGAGGCTGTTGAACATTACCTTAGTCTTCTGCATATTGATTTTCAAGCCTACCTTTCTACTTTTCCTCTCTAGGTCATCAATCATTATTTGCAGTTCATCCCCCCGAGTTGCTTAGCAAGGCAATGTCATCAGCAAATCGCAGATTACTGAGGTATTCTCCATCTACCCTTATCCCTAACTGCTCCCATTCCAAGCCTCTGAATACTTCCTCTAAGCAAGCTGGGAATAGTACTGGGGAGATTGTGTCTCCTTGCCTAATACCTTTCTTTATGGGAATTTTGTTGCTTTCTTTATGCAGAACTATGGTTGCTGTGCAGCCACTATATATATATATATCTTCCAGCACTGTCACGTACGGCTGATTTCGCAATGCCTGCATCACTGCCGATGTTTCAACTGAGTCAAATGCTTAAACAGAAGCAATGTCATGATTTCACGACATGATGACGTCACCAAGGTGTTGTTAGTCAACTACATAATGAACTCTTCCAGTGCAAAGGAGCAAAGTGAAAAATCCCAGTACTCCAAATGTCAGACATTTTCCTAAGGTAAGTGATGAGTGCAAGCATTAAACGAACCACTGAGAAGAGACAAGGACAGACATTCATTAAACGATAACTTGAGACAAAATGAGCAGAAAAGTTACTGCCGGGGACAGGAAGGGGAAATTACTAAATGAAAGGGATAAAAAGCCTGGGAGACTTTCAGTGTTATCTGTATCAACACTTGTCATGCTTCTGCTGACACTTAAGGTGCTATGAAGAGCATTTTGCGAAATTTTCTTTTCATTTATATTTTGTTTTCAATATTTTTGTAAATGAATGTTTTAGCCACGGATAACATAGGCTTAAATTTGCCCATGACAATAGAAATGTGCCCGTGCTCTTTACTTTCGTCAAAATCAACCTCCTCTGTGGCGGCCAATGAAAATCCTCTAATTTGTAAAGGCACCCAAAGTAATCTTTATTGTTGCTTTTGCATACGATTCAAATAATGATTTGAAAGAAATGCTACATATTTATGGTTCAGAGTTCATGTCAATGAATTAAGCCCAAAACGAGCACACTATGTTCACAGGACCAATCTGCATATTACTCCGCCGATGGCAGGGCGGCAAGCCACCATGTGATCGCCTGAAACGAACTGCATGCATTGGGTAATTTCTCCAATGCATGCAGTTCGTTTCAGGCGATCACATGGTGGCTTGCCGCGCATTGGGTAATTTCTCCAATGCACTGCAGTGGAGGAATTACCCAGTGCAAAAGATCAAAGGCGGGAATCAGAACGTTCTCATCTGATTTACATTCAAACCTGACTATATTGAACCCATTTACATTGAATCACCCTGTATATTGTACAATTTGTGAACACCGTGATGTTAAATGAGAATGTATAGCAAAACGTATGGATAAATCGAACAAAAACATCAGCCGTGCATGATATATCGAACTTCAAGCAGAGCGCAAACTGTTGTAGAGGTTGGCTTTCCTGCTTGGTGGATAGGCAATCTTCACCCCCCCCCCCCCCCCCCCCCTTTTACAAAGTGGTGTTCAGCCCGACTGCGCTCTTGCGGCGCTGCTCTTGCTTCCTCAAACAAGCCACATGGCCACCCCCTAGCAAACAAGCCACATGGCCACCACCACGGATGGCTGCATATGAAAGCATGGAGGCAGCAGTGTATAAGTGGTTTGTAAATGTTAGGTCTCAAAACATCCCTGTTCCTGGCCTAATGATTGAACAGAAAGCAAAGGATTTCACTTTCATGCTCAACAGACCGGACTTCAGAGGCAGCTCAGGTTAGCTGCAGCATTTCAAAGAGCGTCACAACATTATTGGCCATTCTGTCACCAGTGAAAGCCGTGCAGTGTACGTTGGCAGCGTGCACAAGTGGATTGAAGAAAAGTGGAGCGACATTACGACGAGGCACCATCCTCGTGATATTTTTAATGCCGATGAGAGTGCTTTGTTCTATCAAATGCTTCCAAACAAAACGCTGGCTTGTCGTGATGGCAAGACCCGCACTGGAAAAGTCAAGTAAAGCCCCAATATCAGTGTTACTTGCCGCCAACTCGACAAGTCAACCAAGCTTCGACCGTTCGTGATCGGAAAGAGCAAATTGCCACAATGCCTGAACAATGCACCTTCCAGTGACCCACAGGTACAACGGAAAAGCTTGAATGACAAGCAAACTTTTTGGCAACGGGCTCAAGTCCTGGGACGACAACCTGGCAAGCCAAGGCAGAAAGATCTGCTTACTTGTTGATAACTGTTTGCTCACCATTGTAGCTTCGTTTCCTTCTGCTGAACACCACGTCGGTACTGCAGCCTTTAGATCAAGAGGTCATTCGTGCACTGAAGGCAGTCTAAAGAAAGCACCTTGTGCAGCGGCAATTGCTAAACCTTCGCACTGGCCGGGAGTTGAAAATTGACCTCCTGGATGCAATAACGATGTTGAATGCATCATGAAGCGACATGAAAAAAAAGAAACAATTCAGAAATGCTTCCATCACTGTGGACTCTGTGTTTCCGACGAGACTGGTGTGAGCTCATCTGAAAATTGCAATGAAACCCTAGACAGCGATGAACTACTCGGGGAACTTGAGGCTGGTGTGAGCTCATCTGAAAATTGCAATGAAACCCTAGACAGCGATGAACTACTCGGGGAACTTGATGATTCGTTTAGCCAGCTGTCCGAGTTCCCAGGTGTCGTTTATGGTGGGACCGCAGCAACAGACTTCGTCCCCGTCGATGACCATATTGCGACTACCAAAGAGTTCGCTGACAAAGACATCATTGCCAATCTGGCTTGGGATCTCGCCGTTGACAATGTACCCAATGAGTTCCAACCCACCATTGGATCTCGCCATTGACAACAGACCCAACGAATTCCAACCCACCATCGTGTTCCAATACACTTGATGCGCTGAGCGTTGTTTGCCGCCACTGTGCATTCATAGAAGGTTGTGGGCTCGGTGGTTCTCAGTCACTTGACAACATTGAGAAGTGTTTACTAAGTAATGTTTTCAAAGTTAAAAAGCAGAAGATCGGCGACTATTTCTCGCGCTAATACTCCCGCGGTACATATATATTTAACAAATAAAGAATGCTTTGTAGTGAGGTGGGGTTTGAACATTCATTTTTACATGATTTATATTTGATTGGACGATATATTGAAATAATTTCCTTTTTTTTTGTGTGAGTTTGACATATGCGGGTTTGACTGTAACAGCAAAATCCACAACACATAGCAATGATTCGAAGTTTATAAGAATGTCCCCTGCTGTCCCTTCTGTAACACAGTACTGTTGTGGGAACTATGCACTCTCAAGGGTTGTACTTCCCCTATTTTTTTTTTGTTAAGGCACCCGCTTAATTCTGACTACTTTTTTACCCTTAATGCCCTTCCATCCTCCCCCGCTCCATAGAAATTTAGATGCCTTCCCTAACGTCATCTCCTGGAAAGCCATAATTGGGGGCTTCGTTTCCTTTAGGGTGGCTTACTTTTTTTTTATGCGATAGCAATACTGCACCAGGTTTTGGACAGTCATGTCGTCCCGGGAAGGGCCACGTTTGACCTTGAACAGCAGCGAAGAAGAAGAGGAGGAGGAAGAACAACACTCAGTTGCTGGCAGCTAATGCTTTCGCTCCACATTCTGTTCAGCAGCATTGAATCCTTCTCATTTATATGTGGGCTAGTAGCTTACGCTCTCACGTCATACTCTTAAAGGATGAACTTAAGTGTCCCCAGTAATGTAGCAACTTACACTGATAGGGTGTGACAGGGGAATAATGTAGTAGGCAAAAGAAGCTTCCGCCGTTACTATCGCAGTTCAACTAGGTTTAACCAGAGTTAACCGCAACTAATTTTTTTTTTCATGCTCCTCGCTCCATGATCCAAAAAAGTCAGTCGGCGACTGCATTGCATATGCCAAAAAAGTGCACTTGCACCTTTGTTCAATACAGTGTGCCTAATCCCATCATTGCACATCTGTGTCCATTTTTGATTGGCCATATTTTTTTTGCATTCAGTAAGGCTTAGTCATTTCTTGAGGTCATAAGTCGTAAGGTACTGGTGAAAAATAGTGCGGCATACTAGCATGCCAGCTGCTCACCTGATTACTCTTTGCATCTCTAAAGAAAAAGGAATAGCACAATCCTGCTGCCTGAAAAGCTTCCCTTGCTACTCGAGAAATACAGCACGTGGCCTAGCAGCAGCCGTGATGTAGCATACAGTGATTTGCATACGTTTGGCAAAAAAAGTTCATCCAGTACTTGTTGTGGTTTACTATGATGTTGATGACAGGGTGCTTGTGTTTCTTCGGTAGCAATGGTGGAACGGCAGCAGCAGCGGCGGCAGAGGAAGCCCTGATGTCGGTCGGACCCCAGCACCACAAGCTGGGCCTGTCCCACATGCGCAACCCCAACGTCTCCTCGGTCATCACGGGCAGCATACGGGGCACTGCCCGTAAGGGAGGGGAACCAGTGGACTCCCTCATGGCCTTGGCAACCCTTGATGGTCAGTTTTGCCCTATCTGAGGCTTTGGTTTCTTGGTTAAAAAGAGTTGGTTAGTTCCATATGAAACAAACGGATCCAAACTAAACTTATTTTCTTGAAGAGAAGCTTTGAGGTTGCAACATTTTCACAAAATATTGTCCCGTGCCACATATGCGAGACCATGATGCTGTGTATGAAAGAGCATGAAGTTAGGCATTCTTTTTGCTGACATAAGGGACTGCAGTTGAAGCAGCCATAACCGGGCAGAAGTGACTGTACTGAATGAAATAACCATTTTTGTGGGTAAAATATATTTTTTAGAGGTCCTGTTGGAGTGCTATGGCACTTTGACCATGACACCTAGTCATTGGTGCAAAACTGTGCATGTCATCTCAGTGCAACACCTTGATGCTGGTGCCATCGCTGACCTTTGTGCAATAGGAAATGATAATTGCAAATAGTATAGAGCAGTGACGCAAAGCAGAGTCATTTTACTAGGCAAACAGGCGCGTGCATGTGATTCATTTGTCGAAGAGGCTGTCGCCAGCCAGCAGTGTCAATGGCGCCCTGCTCTTTGTTGCCTGTATAATGCCACTGTTCAGTGTGTTCCCGAAACAGGCCAGCAGAATCTTTTCATGTCTTCTCATCTGCCTTTCTCATGCAAATATGTCGTCTTTGAACATCTGTGTCCGTGCTATGCGGTGATCATGCACAATTCATATCAATGTTTTAGCCAAATACAATTTCTTCCGGATCCATTTGGAGACCTGTTTTTACCCACTTTTTTTTTACCTGCTTTCTGGCCTTTTATGCTTGCTACTTTGAGAACAGCTTCATGTCTCTTTCTTTCTTCTTTTACAAGTCATCCCCATCTTCGTCTTTGTTCTATTTGTTTCTCCTGCCCTTAGCAGATTGTCTTCCTCGTCCCTGAGTCAGTATACTAGTTAGTGCTGTCCTTGTCACCACCCACTCCGTGTGCATAGGGCCCTGCTTCTAGTTGAGCAGTAAGGTGTGCTGGACTCCTTCCACTGCATAAAGGGCAACTCCAACGTTTTTTAAACCTCTCTGAATTTTATTGAAACTTTTGCGGTGTGTTCTTATGAGTTTCCTGGTAATTTTTACCAAACATTGCAGCACTGCATTGTTTTCTTTTTTTTTTTTTTGTGACTCGAATGACCTTTAAGAATTCCAATTTGTGGCACCGATCGTGAAGATTTCTATGTGCAACCTTGGGCGCATGATCTGTCTGCAACGGCTGTCTATATTTGCTTTGTCTTTGCTGCAGGAGAGAATTTTGAGCTTGCTTATCGTTATTTCAGACAAACAGTTGCTGCAGCTGTTACTTATTGCCAGTTTAGCTAGTGAACATGCACACGATTGTTTTTGCGGCCGTACCCATGGTATGTGGCCAAAACCTACTTTTGGTTTCAGTTTCATCACTTTTTCTCTCTTAAAGTACATCTATTTGGTATTTTGGAAACCGTTTCTTTTTTTTTGCTGGAGGGAGAGGATTTTAAAGACTATGATGTGATTACGAACTCAAAATAATAAAAAAAAACCCTGGTGTCCTTCTTTAAGTCTTTAAGTTAAGAGGAGAATCTGAATAGAGTGGCTGTAGTCTGGAAACAAACCATATTACTCACATATAACCCACACCTCTCGCTTTGAGCTCCATGAAAAAAAAAATAAAAAATTGTGTATAGCCTGCATGTTTACCTGAAAAAAAAAAATGAGCAGTAGAAAGGTACAACTGTACACTTAGTAGTAATCATTTCGTTTTCAGAACACTTATTCAAACGACCACCACAACATCACTGGTTATCTGATTCTCAACCGTCGCTGCTCTCACTGCTGCCATCCGAGGCATCATTGCCTCTCAAAGACATAGTCATCCTCGGAGCCATCCAATGTTACTGATGGCACACTTTTTGAAGCTTTTGCACATTAAGTTGGCTGGTATCTCAACACATCCAGGATCCACTGAAACAGCAGTGAAATATTGGGCCTTCACACGCATCCCGTTAGTATGAGGGCGTAAAGGTCGTCGGCTATCCACTGGGTACATAGCCACTTCACGTGTACCTTTAACGGCTTGTTCAGGCATGCGTCAAGTGACTGTACTTGGACGTTATCCCGCCGATCACAACGTAGTCGGTGCCAGTCTCAGCTAGGCGAGCCTTCATCGCATCAGTGCAGTGACCTCAGAGGGAATCCAGCACGAGCATCGACAGGCGTGCCAGCAAGGCACCGGTTCTTCATTCCCAGATTACTTGTATCCAGTCACCAACTGGGCCACTGTTCACCCAGGAATTTTCTTCTGCACACACGATTCCTGGGGGCAGTGGTGTGCTAGGTAGCGCCTTGCGCTTGAATATCACATGTGCAGTTTCGTGCCATCAGCCAAAGCACATAACATCACCGTGAAGCGCAGCTTGGAATTTCAGCGGGTCAACACGCTGACTGATTTGGAACCCTTTTTTTTTTCCATAGTCATGTCCATCAGCATCTCAAAGTACACTGGGGTCTGACCGGCATTTCCCACCTGAGACAGCAAATAGCTGTGCTCCTTCCGAAGTCTGATGACATATCATTGAAAGCTCAACAATTTTTCCTCGTAAGCATCAGGAAGCTCTGCATAGCTCTGGTTTTGCAGTGTGTGGATAAAGCAGCTGTCTCGCTGTCTTTGATATTGCAGCTGTGTGCGTGGAAGCATGGTGCCCTGACCTGAAAACCAAAGCCAACTCGCACCACTCTCTTGATGTAGTCGTAATCTCGGTTGTTTACGATGAAATGAAAAGAAAGTTAAAATAAACAGTCCTCACAGATTGGTGTACCTGTGCTATTACCTTCCTTCTCTATTTAAATTTTGACCTAAGTGCCATTACTGGCAATGGGAGATAGCCACATGCAACACCAGGAAGATGCTTGCCTAAGGTGCCATGTTCCTACTTCACTTTTCCTTTTTTTTTTTCATCCCCTGATCGTAGTAGAGTCCTCCTGCAGTCTATCCATGGCGCACTGATGCGTTATGCAGGCACTCTGATGCTGGTCGATGGCGACAACATCCTGTGGTCCCTTCAGGTGGACCACCAGCTCTTTGCCCTCACCAAGATGGACATCACGGTGAGCACCACCTGTGGAAAGCAGCAGTGGGAAACAGTGTGGTGTGACAGAGTCATGCACTCTCCTGTAGTCTATAAGAATTTCACACGATATTTTAAGCAGAAGCTTCCTTCCTGCTGCAAACAATTTCACACGATATTTTAAGAAGCTTCCTTCCTGCTGCAAACATAGTGTCTCTACTATCAACAGTGAGTGAAGTGGGTCGCTGAGCTCAGAGATCTTGTTTCTGATTTCTGGTGTGTTCATTCACACGTCGACAGGGACGAAATGTCCGTTGTCTACTGCACGCGAAACGTGTCTTGCAGGCGAAAAACAAATCTCCTATTTCGTGCAGGCTGTGTTCTCAAAACATGACCTGACTGGTGATAAGTAGAAAATATCCACATTTTACCAGGTTTGAACACACAGAGAACCAGAATGATGTTATCGTGACGTGTGAGGCTTAACATCCTGAAGTGACGCGTGGGTGGGGGGTGTCGTACTGGAGAATTCTTGGTCAACTTTGACCACCTTGGGTTCTTCAGCGTGTGCCAACATTACGCAGCACATTGGTGTCTTTTGCGGCTCTTGCAGGAGACATCAGTGCTTGCAAAAGTACTAAGAGCACAGCAGTGTTGGCTGGTAGGAATTAGGGTTAGAAGTGTTGTGGCAAATTTGGCGGCTACATTTCTTGATGCACACTCTGGAAGTGTTGAGGACAATGCTGCCTTGGGGTATATTCTTTGCCCGTACAACTCCTTTATACATTCATTGCCATGATCCCCGTAACGACAGCAAATGGCAGGTCCAGTCACATGTTGGAGAACTTCCTACTAACTCTTTTCCCAGTCCAAACTTCCAGCTTTTGTGAGCTTTCTTTTCTCTCAGTGCACAAGCACTAGAGCCCCCATTTGCTCTTTGCTTGAACATTGTGTACATTTGAGTGACTGCCACACTAGTAGCGAGATCTATTACCAAACTAACGCAAATCGTCCTATGGGTTTGCAGCATTTAGATGTGCATTTGCATTAACCGTTTCTTTATTTCTTATTACAGTAGGATGACGACCTTCAAGTACTTTTTTATTAAATTTAGATCAGCTGAAAATGAGCCAGAAAGCTACGAAACTAACGTCCTGCTATCACGAAGTAATTTTTGGGCTCGATGAGACTTTGAATATAGTCCAAATAATTCAGCAGTCTGAAAAATATCTGAACATTGGACTTTAGTTCAAAAAATCGGCTTTAAAAATTGTGAACTTCGCAGCTGATCATTTCCATGTTTCATTTATATGCTGAAACTTGTAGTATGGCACATTCCGCTGCCATGCTCTGTTTCCATGCACCACCCATGTGCAACCATTGGCATGATTCAATAACACGGGCTACCGGTACGCACATGCTGATTGATGCTGACGCGGCAGACATGCACACCACCGGGAAACATGCGAGTCAAGGTGCTCCGCATGTGTGCAGTTTCATCCCGTGGAAGCAGATCGCGCCATGATATCTGTCCAGCCAGACTGTCTCTGTCAGAGCATTACGAAACAATGCTACAGGTCGAAAACGAGAACAAGAAGGAACTGTTCTTTTCTTCGTTCTGTAGCTCTGTTTCATAACGCTGAAGGAACACCATCTAGCCCAAACCGCTGT
This sequence comes from Amblyomma maculatum, assembly GCF_055883805.1. Classification (NCBI taxonomy): domain Eukaryota; kingdom Metazoa; phylum Arthropoda; class Arachnida; order Ixodida; family Ixodidae; genus Amblyomma; species Amblyomma maculatum. Next base: position 122,006,407 of record NC_139347.1, on the reverse strand, counting down.
CCTTCCTCGGCCAGAGTCATGCTTTTATCATCACACCGCTTCGCTTCATGACATCACGACATTATGCGAAGCAATAACATTCAGTCTTCACGTGTAATGACAGTTGTGAAGCGACAAACTCATGAGACGAAAGCGAGGGGAACAAGAAAATCCACAAGTGCAATCCCTCTGCTCTGGGGGCAGTGACATTGCCAAAGCAGCAGCGGACACAGTTGATAATTCATTTTCAATCTAATCACATGCTCATTATAGGCCAAGCTAGTCCGTCTGAATTACCTAATTTAAGCCCAAGATGAAGCCTTTCGCAGCCACGAAAATCCTATTGGTTACTACATAACGCCCACTCTCATTTATATCATGTTAAAGAGACTAGCTTTCAGTTGAAGAAGGATCGCGACTGTATTGTTTGCGCCTGTTTTAGGCCAAAAAATCTAACTTATGAACTTTTCAGAGTCCGAAATATCGGTTGTAGAAATGTACATGTTCCTGTGGGGTGCATGTACATGTTCCAAAAAAATCGATTGGCTACTGTACGTATGCCACAGTGCAAATTAGCTATTTAGGGAAAATTGCGTAAATTTTATGCATTTTGGAAAATCAAGAATGTTGTGTCATTGGGAAACTCATACTGCTTAGAGTATTCTTGTATCGAACAAAAATTAAAGAAGAAAAAAAGACCTGCGAACTGCACGGCCTTTTCCAGCATAAAGAGAATTGCGATTGCCTCCCTCTTTGCATACTGGTGATCGTTCTTTACTTTGGCACTTGAGAATGAAAACCGACACTTCACACTCTTCGCTCAGGGAATGAAATCGCGGGATCGAATCCTGGGCTCGTTGGCCGCTTTTAAGTGGAGGCGAAAAGCAAGGCGCCCGTGTGCTCTGCGATGTTAAAAGAATCCCAGGTGGTCGAAATTTTCAGAGTCCTCCACTACGGCGTCTCTCATAGCCTGAGTCGCTTTGGGACGTTAAACCCCACAAACCAAACCAAACCAATGTCAGAAGCATCTTTTTTTCGCGCAGCTGTTATTTCCACCCAACACTCAGCTCTCTGCTTGGCATTGGTACTTAATTCTTATAGGGAAACTTTGCTAGAATGTAAGGAGAAAGCAAGAAACTGCAGGCTTTGGAGTGCTCCATACATAAAGGGGACTGACAGAGCTGTGAATACAGCTCTATTATACCGGCATCTGGTGCAGGAGAGGTGTCATGGAAGGTTGATGAAGCGAATAAAATGTTCCGCGAGGGTAGGCATGCACACTCGCCATAAGAAGCTTGGGGAAGGTGACTGTAGAAGAGAATTTCTTCTCACCTAAATCACATTGCTTTAGTTTAATGGAGTACAGCCAAACCCACTTATAGCAATACCAGTTTTAACAATATATCGGATATAAAAATAAGCAGCTGCTGCACCGTCAGATTTGCCATGTGTTCTATGGTAAAATAAACCGTTTATATTGCAATGGTGTCATATTACATTGTTGGTTATAACAATGAAATATGTTCGCTGGCAGTCAACAAAAATGCGGAAACGCGACGACCACAAAAGCGTGTGCGTACGCCAAGACGCCTACAACGCTGATGCAGCAGATAAAAAAAAAAAGAAGGTCGGGACCAAGCATGTCAAGTCAATGCATTGGCCAGGTGTGCGGGGTAAGCTTGCATGCCACGGAGACATGGGAGAGGACGGAGTGCTTCCTCACATGGAGGAGGAGGGAAGGCATAAGGTGCTGCTAGGCACTGCTGTTCTGAGGGAGAGCTTTGAACGCTCCCCCTCTGCCTCTGCACGGTGAAGCAGTCCATTCTGAGGGTGCGCTGATTGTGGTGTGCTACACTATCCCCCTCATTTTCTTTGTCCAGTTGCCCGCTTTGCTGTTGCACATGTTTTGTGACAGGAGTGCAGCAGCGTTCGTGCACGTGTCTTTCTAGCAGGGTTCTCCTAGTGTGCCATTATCATTGCCACAATCTTGCTTGCCCTGGATTTTCCCTGAACATTAATGAAGGCTCCTCCTTCAGGAAGCGTGTCGTAACCAGCACAGAAGAGGAAGCAAACGGCAATACCATTAAAGTTAAGCAGAACATTGTACTTGAGCACAAGGACGGCGAAGCTCTTCCTGACACAACGATGATCAAACTTTGGTTCACAGTGAATGGTAGTGACTGCAAAGTGTCGGGACTTGAGGAATTTTTTCCATGCTGACAATGCAGTCAAGGCAGATGAACAGCTAACAGACGAGACTATCGTCGCAGCAGCCACTGATGCAGAAGACGGTTACAGTCGCGACTACGAACCGGTTGCACCTCACCTGGAGGCTTTGGGAACGATTTACTCCTTGCTGAACTTTGCTTTTGCCAAGAACTTTTCAGTGCACTATGTTCAGTAGCTGAACGCCCTGCAGAAAGATGTCGGCCAGATTGGCGTGAAACATACAATGCTTACAGATTGCAAGTTTCTTCCTGCTACCAAAAAAAAGTGTAAGCTACCTCATCCTCATTAAAAGTGTAGTTTATAATGTTTTCTTTGTTTTTTTTTTTTGGCCTAACTAGTTATGGCAATTATCATTTATAACAATATTTCTATGGCACTTCAATATTCTTAAAAGTGGGTTTCACTGTAATGTGTAATTCTCAGAAGTATGATTAAAGTGCATATTTCTATTCCAGAGTGCGCACTTATTAAAAATGAATGAAATTATTTATTTTTTTTCAGTAACATTGCTTTTTCATAAACTTAAGGCTGGGCGTGTAAATAATCACTTGGGAACGTCAGGTAACACCTAGAGGTTAATTCCAATCACGCCTATCCTGCAGAAACTGAGAAACGTTATGTGCCCTTGAGAAACAGAACTGGCGATCCCTACCAACTTGCAGGTGTCATGCATCCCGATTACAGTAGCTGAAGTCTAGCTTCGTAGCATAGAAGTTATTTTTAATCGTCGTTATCAATATTTTCCTGTTAGTTACTACACAGTAAGCTGCATTACACAAAACGCTACACTCTGCCTGTACCTCACAGCTGCACCTAAAAGTTTGGTTGCAGTGCCGCGCGCAGAAGACAGTACTGCAATGGACACTTGTGCATGTCAAAGGTGTTATCACGCCGCAACACTCAAGAGGATGAAGAACGTGTGAAGCAGATCTTGAGGATGCAGATTGCACGTGATCACATGATCACATGTCACCGCCCGCAGTCGTCGGCGAAAAATAAGAACCAGCTGAGTCGGATCCTTCTGCCTCTGGAGCTTCAGTGCCACACATGCAGGCAGCAGGACTTTGTTTGGGGCTGTACACGAGCAAGCACCACCCTCGTTCCTGGTGCCATGATGAACTGCAGTAGCTTTTACACATTCATATTGCTGTAACCTTTGCCCCCATCCAGTCAAACTGCAGCCAACCTTTCCCTCGGTTTCCTCCAGGGTGATGGACGGGAGGAAGTCATAGCATGTGCGTGGGACGGCCAGACATACATCGTCAACGAGGAGCGGCAGTCAGTGCGGTTCCAATTTGACGAGGCCGTGTGCACCTTCACTGCTGGTGAGTCCCTTCCTCCTGTCGGGTTAGTGCGCTCGCAGTTTTCATGCATGCATTTCCTGCGTCAGGCTGTGATGTAGATCGACGGTGTGTGGTACACTCTAGACTCACATTAATGCGGATGTTCACTTTATTTGGACTGGAGATTCAGACCTTTCACTATCAAGCGTAGTAAAAAGGCCCCCTTAGTAGGAAGGGTGCCCAGTCTAAAGAGATTGCAGGAGTGGAAGCGCTGCTCCAATTGCTCCATTCTGCTCCAAACTTCTTTCCCTGCTCCATCCTGCCCCAAAATGCAATATTACTCCAAAACTGCTCCAAACTGGCTGCCTTGATGTCCCAAAGTTGCTCAAAAATGCTCAAGCCACTTCCACCCCTGCAGACCTCCTCTATGTTTACAAACAAACAAGGCGATCAAGGTGGTGCTGCAGTCTGCGATCCCACGGTAGGCAAAAAGTATGGGAACGACACTGGCGCCAAGCTTATCATGGCTCGTTATTGGGGTCTGAAAGTGTCTTTTTGACAGACAAAATAACCAATTCTCAGGAATTTATCCGATAAGCCCAGACATAGAATCAAAAACTATCATGTAATACCCCATATCTAGGGGCTTTGAGCAGTATTCTAAATAAATAAATATAGTAGGTAGATTTGCTCAAGATAAGGAGCGAAAATGTTATGCCCATTCCTCTGGACTGCAAATTAATATCACTGCTCAAGCGCATTGAAGTGGTAGACTCGACAATTGAATCTATCAAGTCAAAATAGGGAAGCACATTAAGTCAGACTAGGTGTTCAATTATGACGTGCACCAGCAAGCATTCCGTTTGCTGCTGGTCTGGTCCAAGTGGTTGCTAAGGTCAGCCTGTGTTTTATATATATATGTATATTACATGCTTTGGTTGTTTGTCTTTTCAGAGATGAGTTTGAAGTTGGAAAGGCATTGAACGGGCGTAAGAAGGAATCAGATTGTAGATTTGTAGTTCAGAAAAAGAAAACGGCAATTATCAAAGGTATTTGACCTTAGAAACATGCTCCAAAGCATAATTAAAATGCTTCAAAACTCTCGTTTCGTTACTCCAAAGCTGCTCCAGAATGGGTTTATTACTGCTCCCAAAGCTGCAAAATGCTCGAGCCTGCTTCCATCCCTGATTTGTCGATTCTCTTCCTTTCAGTAACTCTGTACACGTGTTGCTTGGGCAGCTTAGCTCTGAAAAGTGATACATTGGGCACTGAACATAAAATACTGCTTGAAAACCTCAAAGCACTTTCTCATAGAACAGCTTGCATGCTAACATTCTAGCTGCCCCATAGCACCCACAGGAATTTGGTTCTCTCTAAGAAATAGCTTAGTAATTTCTGAAATCACAAAATAATACTAAAATGTGTTTACATCTTACCATGTCCTCCTCAAGGAACCTTCAAAGAACTTCTCAGGTCTTTCACAGATGAGTTGCATCTTGCTAGACATAAAATCTTTATGCATTTGCTTGCACAACTCTTCGGAGCTGTCTTGCAGCAGGCATAGCTGTTTTGGTTACAAACAGAAAAAAAACATTCACCTGTTTTCTTTTTTTCTTTTTTCTGCCATTTGTGAGTGGTTCCACTTCTTGGAAAATGGTAAGAACAAGTAACAAGAGACGGCCTGATTTCTCGAACTGGCAAGAGCATTGGCAAGCACTTGAAGATAGTGTGAGATCATAGTTTTTTTTTTTTCTTTTTTTTTTTTTTTTTTGACAAAAAGATTTTTCTAGTGTGTTTGGTTCCAACACTCAGAGCATCAAAAGCATTGCAGCAAGGAAGACGAAAAAAAAAGCAAGAAACGCGGATCATACTCTTTGATGTCTTGTAACTATAGGCATTTATTTTAAACACGTAACATGCAGGTAGGCTAAACAAATTAAACTAAAAAGAAAGAAGGAACAGGAAATGCTATGCTCTGTGTCATATTCTGGTTAAGAAGTTTGCACGAAGATACGAGCCCCACTGAGATGGGCTTTGTAGAATCTTTGGGGAGAATTCAAGGCATATTTTTTTTGGAGACCCTATAGGCCATCGTGTAGCTTCGCCTCAAACATTTGAATATTCTTATAGAGGCAAAAATCAAAGCAAGTGAATGAGACCAGTATACACTGTGGAACAGGATGTGGACATAGTCGTGACTGGGTTATTTATGACGGAAATGTTTTTCAGTTTCTGTGACATCCGCCTTCTCTTCTAGGCTTGGCCGCACCAGAGTGTTCGGAGTCCAGAGCACACATTGCAGGGGGTTAAGAATGGCATTCCTATTTGTTTCCACCTTTACTACTTTACTTGTTCATCTGACATGCCGAGCAACAGCAGTGGAGCAAAAAGTAAAATGGAGGTGTGCACGTGATCGGCAGCTATTAAGAGTTAAAACCAGTAACTGAATTTATAAAATAGGAATCATAATGAAAATTATGAGGAGAGAAAAAGAACACATTTACCCAATTGCACATGTGTATACACATCAGTGGTTGACTTAGAGCTTGCTAGAGTTACTGCATTATCTCCACGTTACAATTAATACGGTCAGTTTGCAGTCACACATTTTGTTTGGCTGAAAGCTTTTTAAGCTGTTTCAAGCCCCTGTAAGTCCCTTGCAATCTCAAATGTTGCTTCTCCTGTAGGCCATTGCGTGTTTCTCTTGGACAGAAAAAAAAAAAAAGAAAAGTGGCAGATAATTATTATTTTTTTGTGCTAATTTAATCTGGTTTCCTTTGTGGCAGGCAACCTGACGCTGAGTCCTGGCCAGACGGTGCCGTGCCTGGTGTATGCCACATTCAACAACCGCATTGTTGTTTACTACAACATCACCTTCCCCAACATGACCACACAGTCGCTTCTAGACGATGCTCAACTAGTGGCCAAGATCAATGACCTGGCACCCGGTACGTTATCTCTTCTCAGCCTTGTCAACTGTGTACCCTTGATTTTCATAAACGTTTTTAGAGAGGCCTTGAAACCACCATAAAAGCCCACATATAATATGAGGCTTTTTTTTTTTCCAATTTTATGATGTCAGATTTTCTTATGAAGATGACGTCAGATTTTTGCCTCATTTTATATGCGGATCTGAACGAATTTCAGCCTAAATTCACAATTCTGGCCTCATTATTAATTGGCGCTACCAACATATGTCGCGTGCCTGTGTGCGGTACTAGACACAAAGAGGCTCGAACTCAGCATATGCTAGCCGGCGGCTCGTGCGCTGCTGTCCCGCTTCCAAGCTGGAAGCGGTCTACTGGTTTTAGAACAAACTGAGAGCCACATCTTCCACGATTGCCGAGACGAATGGGATTCTCAAGGTGCCTGAAAATCTCCGAACCAGCCTGTGGCCGCGGGAAGGGGAGCAAATCAGCACTAATGAAGGTTTGTGGCGCTATTCAGCGCCTGTTGCAGGTTGACAATGAATGCGAAAGCGTGGAGCACGGGCAACCGTGAAATGCAGTGCCAATAAATACTTGTACTGGTATTTTCTCACTTTCATTATAAGCAGACGAAACCATTTTTCCTCTTTTGCCATCCCAAAATTACACCTCATACTATATGCAGATTTGCAATGTATGCGGGTTTTTATGGTACTTATAATTTTTTAACAACTTATTAAATTCCTTGAAAAATTGAAAAATTAGGGTCAAGGAGGTTTATCTGTAAAAAAAAACAGTGCTACGTGGTGATTGTGGGACCAATGAAAAACGGGGAGAGGATGGGGAAAATCGGAAATGACAATTTGGCAAATGGCAGGATAAATCCTACGGCATGCTCTTTGTGGTCCTTGCCCCTTTCCTTTTTTCTTCTGTGTGTTTTCATTTGCCTCGACTGCTCCATCTTACGCAACTGGACTGCCATGAATAACTGCACGGGATCACGAGGGCACTGCAGAAAGTCGGCAGGCATGTCTGAAATAAAGATCTTGGAGCTTGAGAATGTGTCTGAAAAAAAAATATGTATATATTTCTTTGACACTCAGCTGCGAGTCTCTTTCAGAATACTGATACTATTAGGAGTGGCATAACTAGTTTCTTGTCAAGTCTAACATCGCCTGCCGAGATAAGACGAAGCAGAGATGGTGGCTTTGGAAAAGGAAATTGGAGCTGTGCAAGAGTAGAAAAATTCGTCATTTCTGTGATGCAAGAAAAAGATTCTTTACTCTCCCTAATTGTTGTCTCCTTTCTATCCTTGAATTCCTGTCATTCTCTTAGACTTTTAGGCCAGGTATTCTGGGCAAACACTGGGAATTAGAGATCCGGACATAAAATACTGTGTCGGTTTCACCGCAGATTTGTTGTGAAAATGGCCTTGTGGCAGTAGTAAATGAGGCTGAAAAAGAATTCACAGATGATTCTTTTCACATTGCATATCGAGGGATAAATATTGCAGTCTTTGATAGGCACATGAACCAGCTAGTTAGTGAGGACGAGCATGCTAAAGTATGTCTTGTATGAGCAGCTCTGGGAGAAAAGTTTAACTAGTGGAGTCTAACATTCTTCTTTTTTACCATCCCATTTCCTTTACGTTATGCCAAGGTCATGTCATTCAAGGCCATTTGGCTGGTGTTGATCAACAGGTTTGTCCAACTAAGCTTGTAGTGATGTGCAGAAATGCCAGACTAATACTTGGTAACATACTATTAAGAAGTTTAAGGCAGAATAAAAAAAAAGAATTAATTTGATGAAATAAAGTGAATGAATATTTTTAAAATTTAAATTAGTCTGTAACCGAAGAAATCTGACACTTTATCCCTTTCTTATATTTTTTTGCCTTTGTCCACTATGTTTTGCTTCTCACTCTTATGCATACTTTGCTGTATTCATCACTGTACTTGTGTCAGCTTCTTCTTTGAGCAGTTAATATTAGACCTCACATGGTTGCAGTCTATATTGAGCTGAAAATTGGTGCTTGTGCTCTGTGCATCTGTCTTTATCCTGTGTTTTAACCTGAGTTTTACTAACTAAACTATAATAATACCGTAATTAACGGTTCTGTACCCCTTAGACTAACTGGTTTGCACCCTTAGAAACGCTCTGAGGAATAAAGTTGAAAAAAAAAAAAAAGGACATTTTAATGTCATGCATTTTTTTATTGCTTGTATCAATCATCTGCAGGAGTGGACCCACGCAAGTTTCTTCAGTGGTGTCTATATGGATCTCGGCCGGTGGTAGAGGACCAAGGTATGCTTTGAGTATATGATCCTTTTAGCCGCAGGCAACCCGGCAGCTTTCAAAAAGCACTCAGGGAACGCCACACATCCCATGTTCTGTCCCTTGCTGTGTAAAATTAATGCAAACAAGAATGTATAAATGAATGGCCCCTCAGAAAATATTGTTACGGAGCACAGTATATCGAGACGACGACGTGCTGATGTGAAGTAGTGAAGAAGACAACGCTCAGGCCTAGCTAACTTCGTTCTGTGGTGTGCGGAGTGTGGTGTGCATCTAAGAGTGAACTAGCCCTTACCACTGTGTTTTTTCCTTAACATTTGGTGGAGGATTGCTGGAAGTACGTAAGTCGCCAAACCTGGATCTCCGTAGTGGCCGCCAGATTGGTACAATCACTATGCAATCCGACGCGACACCTTCTTCAGTGGCACCATCAGCTCCCACCGTCATCATGACGCAGCCTCGCGATCCAGGCACCTTTTGCGGCACCGACCACATCGATGTAGAAGACTGGCTCGCCATGTACGAGCGGGTCAGCAAGCACAACCGTTGGGACGCGACCCTCATGCTTGCCAACGTAATCTTCTATCTGGCAGGTACGGCGCGCGTCTGGTTCGAGACGCATGAAGACGATATCACATCGTGGGAGATGTGCAAGGAGAAGCTTCGAGACCTATTTGGCAAGCCGATCGGACGCAAGCTTGGCGCACAGAAAGACCTCGCATCCCGTGCCCAGTCTTCGACGGAATCGTACTTGTCTTATATTCAAGACATTCTAGCACTATGCCGGAAGGTGGACAGCGCCATGTCCGAATTAGACAAGGTGGGCCACATATTAAAGGGAATTGCAGACGATGTTTATAATCTGCTGCTTTGCAAAGATTGTCCAACGGTCGACTCAGTTATCCAAGTTTGCTGCCAGTTTGAACAAGCAAAACACCGCCGTATTACTCACCGCTTCGAGCGCTTGCCAAACACAGCTGCTACGTCCTCGTGCGAAGATAGTCCAACCTTAGAGCAGCCATCTCATCCCTCCAACTTGACCAGGATTGTTCGTCGAGAGATAGAGGCTATGACACCCGTTGCGTTCGCTCCTCAACCAGCGGATGCTACTATAGCCTTAATCCAATCTGTCGTTCGCCAGGAGTTCGCAAATGTGGGCCTCAACGCGAACGTGGGCTTCAACTCTGGCCAACCTTCCGCACAGCCCTCGCTCCAACCTAATGTTCCTGTCGTAGCTGCTGCGGCTCCTACCACGCCCTTTCAGACGCAGTACCGCTACCGCAACCCGGACGAATGGCGAACCTCGGATGACCGACCAATCTGCTTCAACTGCTCACGCGTCGGCCACATTTCTCGCCATTGCCGCAGCCGTTGAGTTCCGCCACCTCGACCTCGCTACTATTCTGATCGCAGCGCCGAATATGTTCCACACCCAACCTATGTCCATGATACGCGCACTCGTGACTTTAACTCGTCAGCCCCGCGCATGCCCAGCCGCTCGCCGTCTCCTCAGACCCGGAGGTCCCGCTCGCCCCAATCTCTTCGTTCCTCATCTCCCCACTTCTCCGGCTCTCATCCGGAAAACTAACCAATGCAGCTCCCGGAGGTGACGCTGTATTGACTACCCGGCCCGAAAATCCTCTGCTGACCTTCGCTCATCGCCGCAACCTTCTAGACATCTATGTGGATGGTGCCCCTGTTACTGCCCCCATTGACACTGGTGCCCAAATTTCAGTCCTCAGCTCATCCTTTCGCCGCCGTCTCAAAAAGGTTGTCACACCCGCCGCTTCATCCGCCATTCGTGTTGCCGATGGAAGCGTCGCTACCATCGTGGTACTGTGCACTGCGCGCGTGAGTATTTCCGGTCACACTACCCCTGTCCTCTTCACTGTTATCGACCGCTGCCCTCACGACGTGATCCAAGGCATCGACTCTTTAACGGCCCATTCTGCCCTGATCGATTGCTCAACTGGTCTTCTTCGCTTAGACCTGCCCTACTGCTCCGAAAACACTGATGTCAAGCCCCGCCTCCGATCCGCCGGATTTGTTCGTCTACCACCCGAAACTGCTATTTATGTCCCGCTGGCCCCGATCCCCGCAGTTCCTGACGGCACATACGTCACTTGCCCAATTACCGATGTTGTTCTCCGTCACAACGTCATACTCCCCCATACCGTCGTGACTGTCACTGCTAACCGCACCTATCTTCCCGTACTGAACTTCAGCCGTTCGACTCAAGTTTTACCCCATGGTATCGCACTCGCTGACCTGTTGCCTTTGGCGGACTGCGAAGTTGCGGCTCTAACCCCTCACTATCTGTCGGAGCAGCATATATCGGCTTCTTCTCATTCGAACCTCTTTTCAAGCATGATAGCCGCGGATCTGCCAGATGACCAAGCCAGAGCTCTCTCCGACCTTTTGCTCTCGTACAGCGATATATTTGATTTCGGTGACCGACCATTGGGCCAAACATCCGTTGTGACCCATCGAATCAATACGGGTGACGCCAACCCCATCCACAGACGGCCTTATTGTGTTTTCCTTACTGAGCGGCATGTTATACAGAAAGAAGTGGACAAGATGCTGGCGCAAAATATTATTGAGCCTTCCTGCAGTCCCTGGGCGTCTCCTGTCGTATTGGTCAAAAAGAAAGACCAAAGTTGGAGATTTTGTGTCGACTATCGCCACCTTAATCAAATAACAAAAAAGGATGTTTACCCTCTTCCGCGAATTGATGACGCGCTCGACTGCTTGCATGGTGCCAGCTATTTTTCTTCCATCGACATGCGTTCAGGCTACTGGCAAATTGCTGTCGACGAACGGGATCGCGAGAAAACCGCATTTGTCACCCCCGACGGACTCTATCAATTCAAGGTGATGCCATTTGGACTCTGTAACGCTCCTGCGACATTCGAGCGCATGATGGACTCACTCCTCCGTGGCTTTAAATGGACAACATGTTTATGCTACCTGGATGACGTCGTTTTCTCTTCCACGTTCGCAACCCACCTTGATCGACTTTCTACGGTCCTGGACGTTATCCGCCGCGCCGGTCTTCAATTGAATGCCAAAAATTGCAGCTTCGGCCGGCGCCAAATCAAAGTCTTGGGTCATTTGGTTGACGCAAATGGTGTGCAGCCCGACCTTGACAAAGTTTGAGCCGTGCGCGACTTCCCTACCCCACGTAGCTCAAATGACGTGTGTAGCTTCCTTGGCCTGTGTTCTTACTTCCGCCGCTTCATTCGGAACTTCGCAGACATCGCTCGCCCACTTACCTCTCTTCTGCAAAAAAACGTACCTTTCACATGGGGTTCTGACCAAGCCGGTGCCTTCACGACACTTATTTCCACCCTCACCACCCCACCTGTTCTGGCGCACTTCGATCCTTCTGCACCTACCGAACTGCGCACCGACGCTAGCGGACATGGTATTGGTGCTATCCTTGCCCAGTCCCAGCATGGTTCCTCCCGCGTCATTGCTTATGCTAGCCGCCTGCTTTCGTCCTCTGAACGCAATTATTCAATCACAGAGCGGGAATGCCTTGCACTTGTTTGGCGCTGACCAAATTCCGCCCTTATTTGTTTGGGCAGTCCTTCTGTGTAGTGACTGATCATCATGCTTTGTGTTGGCTGTCCTCACTTAAAGGGGTCGTGAAACGAAAATGTAGCAGCCCAGTTGCAATTTTCCTTGCTTCAGTAAACATTAGGTATGCCTATTCCAAAATATCTCGTCGAAATATTGCTTCTGCATTTAATAATACCATTCTGAAATCAAAGCATTTTTGCGTTCCTGAAGCGACCATGCGACCCTGTAGGCCGGAATTAGAAGTACTCGCCTACGTCATGTTTAGCCGTTTGGAAACGCAGATATAATTATTATTTCCCATACAATAATAGGTTGCTGTTAAAGTTAGCAAATAAAAATATATTATATCAATTATTCGCTCACGCAAACGCATTTCTTCAACAATACTGTCACGTGACGCGCGGTCGGCGGCGGCGGCGGAGCAGGACGGGTGGTACGCTCACTTTACGGGTGGTGTCTGCTTCTCGCTGCGCTCTGGAACAGAGCGAGAGGTGACGCTCAAGTTCAGATTTTCGGTAACGACGGCTATATCTCACTCCGCCGGGTACTCCAAATGACAATGGTTCCAATCTAGTTTGTTGTTATTTTCTTTTTCTTTTTTTGTGAACATTCGTGATGGAGCACAATGTCTTGAGCAGTCTCATACCACCGGTACAACTTGGTTGTGCGGCCGCTGCTGTAATTTTTTTTATTATTATTATTCTTGGCGTCATTAAAGATACGATCTAAATACGGTTCCAGGTCAAAGAAATCGACAAGTGTGTTCAATCCGAGTGGTGGGTGGAGTGTTTCAGGAGCAGGCGCCGCGGCGCGTACTCGTATATTAGTTGCTCGCCTCCGCGCTGCATCACTGAAAATAGCGTGTCGAGCTTCGCTTCCTTTATTTCGGCCGGATGACCTGAACTATGGCACTACACGGAAAGCCGGAAACCAAAAAAAAAAAAAAAAAAGGTTGCTACAATGTACTTGGGTGGCCCTTTCACGCGTTGTCGCAGCTTTGCTCCCCCACCTTCCCGACGCCTCTCTCGTAACCTTTCTAAAAAAAAAAAGAGGAAGCATACTTCCTACAACGTCTACAGTGCTCAGACTTCGCCTATTTTTCCTGTCACCGTTAGGTTCTGGGTTTAGGCGTGTTGTGCGGTTTGAGTGCTCGCTATGCCAACCGTGTACGTCGCGATCGATTGCAGCACGGCTTTTCTGAGTGGAAGTAACGTTCGCTTTCACAAGTTTTGGCACACCGATTGGGTTCATGTGTTCGTACTACTTTCTACTGGAAGTCCTAAATGAACCTCGGCGTCATTCGAAGCCTCGGCATGGACCGGAAACGAAGAAAGCTCCTCAAACGATGCGTCGTACCGACGCAAAACCGCTGGCCCAGTGCATTGGCAAAAAAAAAAGTGTAGGTCGCGTGATAAAGGCAGTAAACGTAGTTCGATTTGTAGCCTTACAGATATGCTTATTTGAGAACTACTCGACTCGCAGAAGCCACCAGTTCTATTTGATTGTTTCCTGCCAGATTGCCCTCATAGCAGTAATATGCGCATTTTGGATTTTTTTTATTTTGAACGATACCGTGAGGCCAGCACAACAGGTGCCCCTACCAGCATATCGTACCACCCAGAACAGGCCCCTTGGTTCCACTTCGATCACGTTCTTTCCACAGCACTCATCTAGTCCCATAGAACCTGATGAAGACTCCAAAGAGGAGGATCATGTTGAGCAGAGCTCAGAATCCTTCACATCATTTAAAAGACATTTCTAGGGTAAAAATTGTTCACCTCAAAAGCTCATACGCCCCATGTCCTTGCATTACGATGGTGTGATTACCAGATCAACCATCCAGGAGAAATGCATTCACGCAAGTGTTATTGATTGGAAAGGCGGATAGATTGGCTTAAAAGTTTAATATCTGACCTGCTACAGAAAGAGAAGAACAAAGAGGGTCGTGACTTGATTAAAATATATACAGAATCCTTCACATCATTTAAAAGACATTTCTAGGGTAAAAATTGTTCACCTCAAAAGCTCATACGCCCCATGTCCTTGCATTACGATGGTGTGATTACCAGATCAACCATCCAGGAGAAATGCATTCACGCAAGTGCTATTGATTGGAAAGGCGGATAGATTGGCTTAAAAGTTTAATATCTGACCTGCTACAGAAAGAGAACAAAGAGGGTCATGACTTGATTAAAATATATACAGGAATAGTAACTTGCACCACAGTCACGAGTCAAGTCCTGTGTCATGCAAGAAGCAGCAGAAAGCCTGCACTGCCTGTAGAGCTTTCCATTTCTGGCCAACCGGCCAATAAGTCCTCTGAGAGAGGCCTGTTGCCAAAACACTTCAAAGAAGTAACTCGAGTTATTGTTTTGCACGCATATACTGGGACACACCACTAGTACACGCTCCAGAGTCTCCGTAATGTCACATGTGGAACATTCTGGGCAGTCCGCCTGTCCAATTAAGTATAAATATTTGTGTGTGAAACCACATTTAGATGCAGTCTATGGAGAAAGCATGCATAATGGCATATAATTGGCAAGTGGGTATGGATCCACTAAAGCACTACCTTGTGGCCTTGAGCACAAGTAGATATAAGAAACTCAGTGATGTGTAGTGCCAAAGGCTGGTAAGGGTGTGGTGTTGAAAACTTCCAAAAATTTGTAATGCAGGCTTTGAAACTGTGAATTCACACCACTTCTAAAGTGGTTTCCCACAGATGTGGAAAGCCTCTTACCAAGGGGCCACAAGCTCAGCAGCGGTTTGTGGAGAATTATGCCCTTAAAAAAAAGATGAGTCATGTTTTGAGCGGCATCACCACAATTGTAGGCGACGCTTGCGGTGATACAGATCTGTGTATACATGGATAGAGTTGTAATATATTCTCACCAGATGTATGTCAGATTAAGTTGCTTGAATCTACTAATTGATATCTTGGATTTCTCCAGTATCCCGAGAACATGCAAACGCACCAAAGGTTGAGTCATTACACACAGAGGTTGGGTGGGGTGGTATGGGAAGTCGTAGCGTGATAGCATTTGTAATTAATGGCAGCGGAGTGTACGTGAAAAACTGCTGTTCAGCTGCTCATCATCAGTGGGTGGCAATGGTGTTGTGCAAGTAGTTGTAAATACACACAAAGTGGTTCGTGTGACAATTATGTAGATATTGGGCAGGCACGTGACATTCTGAAGTAACAGCACAAAACGTGGATGGGAGCACAAGACGAGAAGACGACACAATGTCTCATCGTCTTCTCGTCTTGTGCTCCCGTCCACATTTTGCGCTGTTACCTCAGGATGGAAAACCAACAAGCCCAACCTGCTATTCTGGCTAACATGCCATTGTTTGAGGTGCATTGCGGCAGCCAAGGTTTATCCCAAGCACCTGCACTTCTATGTACATGTTAAAGAGTACTGGGAGTGGTGCTCATATGGGTGTGTACCATTTTCCTGGCTCGGGCAATCAGATTGCAGGCGGGCTAGCACACACAGCCCAAAGCACATGTAGTAGAAGTTTGGACTGTCGAACCGCGAAGTCTTCAGTTCAATTCCTTCCCTTATATTTTTCAATTTGTATGAGTATCGTACAGTCTGTGCTTGTATGGTTAAATTGCGAGGGTGTACATATCACCTGCGCTCCTGACCAACCTCACTCTGCATAAGTATTCACCAAGCAGTTTTCGTTCCATCAAAAGGCTTTCACAATATTCAGCGACACAAGCAGCTACTCAGACAGCATCAGTGTAGCATTCTTGGAGCTTCGCAAATCTGTGGTTACATTGTTTACTAGCAAAGCATGCACGGTATGTAGATATGTGTACTAGGTCGCATAAGATGCCGTGACAATGTGGACTGCCCTTACGTCTACAGGTGCCCTTTAATCCTGTTACATTCTAGCCTGCAGTGAATTCAGCAGCAAGGTTTCACAATTAAATCATCCCAACTTTATATTTCTAGACTTGACCCCAGCACCGACAAAGTTCATTGTATTACCAGCATTTTGGTGGCATATTCAACCAGCAGGCCAGTTAACTCAACGTCATGCAGGTTCTAGTGCAGATGTTTTCATGCAAACTACGGGTATCATCAACGAAGGAGGCTTTACTATACATACCTTTTCAGCACGCTGTTTTATGACTGGTTAAAGTCTGGTACATTTCAAAGTACAAGGCACATATTATTGTATGCATGTCTACAGATTGCAGATTATGCTGGCTTGCTTCTGAATGAGACTGCAAAATGCTGAAAACAGTGGCCACCTTTCAAAGCAGCTTTTGCAGAAAACCGTTTGATTTTTCTATTCCCCATGAGCCACTATTTTTCGAGGCCGTGTAAAGGTGAACGCGGCAACTAGAAAATCTAGGTTTGTCAGTGCCACAAGGACCGCCACTTTGTAGTACATTTGGGCATTATCTAATGTTACCAAATGAGTGTTAGAGACATGTTGCTTTCAAAATAATTTATTGGTTGGCCGCAGGTTCATCAGTGCATACAAAATTTTTAGGCTAGAAGGAAGTTGACCTAGAGCAAGACATCTTTTATTCACGCTTCTTTGCTGTCTTCCTCTCTCCTAAATATACAAATGTGTATATACAGCTTCACAATCATGATGTGTTGAGGTCAGTGCTAAATAAAAAAAAAATGCATCCGACAAAGGTATAGTTAGAGATTGAGTACACAAAATTCATTCTAAGTGAGCCTATATATGTCTTGTAGATTCCAAGGGAAGACAAGTATAGCAGGGGGCAGCAGAAACTCAGGCAGGCAGATAAAAAGTTTGCGGGAATCAGATGGATGCAGCTGACAGAGGATCGGGTTATTTGGATAGATATGGGAGAGACATTTATACAAGCAGGTATATACACAACTGCACAATTATGATGCATTTGCGGTCAGTGCTAAAAAAAATTCCACCCATCAAAGGTATAGGTGAGGAGTGAGCACACAAAATTCATTCTAAGTGAGCCTATATATGTCTTGTAGATTCCAGGGGAAGGCAAGCGTAGCAGGGGGCGGCAGAAATTCGGGCAGACGGATGAGATTAGGAAGTCTGTGGGGATCATATGGATGCAGCTGATGTATCTGCGGTCAGTTCCAAAAGAAGAAAAATTCTACCCGTCAAAGGTAAAGGAAGGGAGTGAGTACACAAAATTCATTCTAAGTGAGCCTATATATGTCTTTTAGATTCCAAGGGAAGGCAAGTTTAGCAGGGGGCGGCAGAAACTCGGGCAAGCAGATGAAATTAGGAAGTTTGCGAGAATCATGCACCTGGCACAGGATCGGGTTATTCGGATGGATATGGGAGAAGCATTTGCCCAGCAGTGGGTGCAGTCAGGCTAGTGATATCAACAAGACTAACAACTGGATGAGTTGGTACTGATTCATCTTAAAACCAGCCAGAAAACGAAACACGTGAGAGGAGCACCAGACAAAGTTTGACTATCAACTGAAATGTTACTGAAGGAAAGAGGCAAAAGAAGACTCGCACAGAAATGCACGTGCACGAAAAACCCCCAAAGCAGTGAAAGCGTGGAAAGCAGAAAGGGTCTAAAAAATCAAAATCTAAAAAAAGCAAATTCATTATGGTCAAGAACCATTCGTTACAAAAGGGAAGCCACAGATCCAAGTCAAAAGGCACACTATACTGCAAAGGCTAAGGACGTGTGTGTGGCTAAGAAATTGGTCAACAGTCTTTTGGGGCCTTTTTTACATGTGCATCTCTGTGCAAGTCTTCTTTTGCCTCTATCCTTTAGTAAAATTCCAGTTATTAGTCCAGCTGTCCTGCAATTCTCTCTTCTCATATTTTCCGGCTTGTTTCAGAATGAATAAGGTGATGACTCTACAAACCTTGCACAAACTGGAAACCAGTATAACTGTCAGATGGAAACCTTTCCCTTATTTGGCTTGCATTACAAATAGGGAGGACTTTACTGTGATGTCTGCCGAGGCATCCCCAAAGCCAGTGCGCAAGCTGGCTGTAGCAGATGTAGTGGTGCCTCCTGTTGACAAGAGAAAAAGCAATATTCACTTTTCAGCATAGCAAAATGAAAATATGATTTAGGTCTTTTACAAATTTGAAAGTTATTCATGCATCTGTACAATTAATTCCCGTCTAACAGAAGCTGTACAGTGTAACTTTCACTGTCAATTTATTCTCCCTGGAAGTATGGCAAACTTTGAATTCTGCTGCAGGTGATTGAGAGAGAATGAGACCCACCCAATATTAGAACTCCAGTGCAATCACAATTTGCTACTGCAGCAAAATAATGCCTGAAGGCAATGCAGCTTTTGACTGACAAAACCTGGTAGTCGTCTTACACCCTCTATACTAGTGTTGTGGCCGATGTCAATGTCCACGCTGATATCATCCGCATAGCACGAAGATGTTAAGTATGCGACTTATGCATTAAGCAGCTCTGTGCATGGAGTCATTCTATTCGAAGGAGCCATAAACTACAAGTGCACTTCTGTCAACAGCTCTCAATTGTTTTCCCACAACACGGCACGTGCCAAACTTTCTGCAAGTGCCGCAAAACTACTCTATAACTTCATTTGCTAACTGTAAAATTTCCAACACTTACTCAAACTGTGGAAGTTTCGGTGTACTGGCCTTTGGGAGAACGTCTTTCTTTTCTTTTTTTTTTTTTTTTTGGTTGTTACATTTCAGCACATGTAAAATGTCAGTGTCAAAGCAGTTTGGAGAGGTTTACTGTGTGCAGGTGTTGATGATGGTATCAGTGAAGTCAATTTTTTTAATTATATTTGCACACTATACCACACTCACCTAATGCAAGTGGGTAAAAAAAAAAACTAGCAAATAAAACTTTGAGTGCTGGTATGGTGATTGTTCTGGCAGCAAGTGGGGACAGGCTATAACAAGAGTTGTCGGGCTAGTTAGTGATCGTCTGCAGAAGCCAGTCCTGCTCTGTGTGTTTTTCTTTTCTGTGTCGTTTTTTAGTGCATTTTCCCACGGCTTCCGCAGGAGACAGGCTACTTCACTGCATGCAATTTCACTTAGCACAGAGTCCTCCGAAATGAGATTGCTTTTGTACTTATTTACTGCATTTCTTGTGGCATTCCTTATGTATTTATGTTTTGAAGTGCTGCACTTGCTGAAGGTCATACCTGGCTAATAAAACAAGCAAATGTGTCCGGACAGCGTCCCCCCCTCGTTACTTCACATCAATGTGCATGCCCTTTCCATTTAGTAAGTTCACACTATCAGATGATGCGTGTTTTCTCATTTACTCGTGCATGGAATTAAGCAAACCAGTAATTTGCATGGTGAAACGTCATGCTCATGCGCTTCTACGAAAACAAGAAAAATATGAAAACCAGCGATGTGTTCGCGCTAACGTGGCGCAATATCAACACTGTAGACAGTGTAGATGATCGCAGGTAAGTAACGTTAAAGGGGAAGCTTTATTTTATTAACACTGCCTTCCGCAATAGATTTCATTACAGCATTTCTTGCTCGAGAAAATGAAAAACAGGTGCCGCTTGTTCAAGTTATGTCGCCTTTCGCTCAAGGTTCTTACCTTGTGTTCTCGACTAGCAGTCCATGATCAAGAAGCATTTGGAGTAAATGCGGATGATCTGTAACACCCAGACGGCTGCTTCAACTACGTAGTCGCCGCCGGGATCTCGCCAGATGCTCTCAAGAGCAGTCGGCATCGGCACGCACCGCCCGCAGCTGCACCTGTTCGAAAGCTTCGGTTAGCGATTGCGCACTCTCGCAACGGTCAAACGTAGGCTAGGCTGCAAGACTCGGACATACATACCAATGCGTAGTTCCGAAAGGGCTGGGATCGGGAGGCTGACGGTCGGGGCTTCTGCAAGCCGGAGTTGTGCCGCGGTTACCGCGGCCTCTCGACACAAGTGTTACTGTATCGGCCGCTCGCAGGGTCCATCTTCGCCGACCTGGCACCCGAAAAGTTGCGTCGGCGTAAGGCTCAAAGCCCACGATGTAACCATGTTTTAACAGTAGCGACTATATTCTAGTTCACTATAGCAGCACAGCGACGCTGGAACCCACGGAGGAACCTAGGCGTCGGCCATATTAAAAAACCCGTTGTGAGCGTAGAGTAGGGCACAATTAGAACCTCTAAAATACACCGAGCTTGGTCAACTTTGGCTCAGCAGGCTCCGGCAACGGGAGCTTCTCATTGGCTTAGCGCTATGACGTATCTGTTGAGTTGAGGAGGACGCGCGCTAGGAAACCGAAATTCTGTTTTTGTCGCTATTAAATCAACGCGGGCGATGAAACGAATCGAGGTATATTATATGATGCAGGACAAGGATTCCATTTAACTAAGCCGTGCAAAATTTCCGGAAAACGTTTCACGACCCCTTTAAGGACCCCACTGGCCGCTTAGGTCTCTGGGCCTTACGAATACAAGAGTATGAATTTACTGTGGTGTACAAGTCCGGCCATTTACACCAAGACGCTGACTGCTTGTCCCGTCATCCCGTAGATCCTCCCGATTTGTCCGACCATACTGCTGACGACTATGTTTTGTCCATCTTGGACTTTATCAATATCGGCTCCGAACAGCGTCGTGATCCTGCCCTGCAACCAATTATTGACCAGCTGCGCAACATCCCCGATTCTTCCGCCAGCATGTTTGTACTCCATAACGAGACATTATACAGACGCAATATGCGTCCAGATGGCGCGGACCTTTTATTGGTCGTTCCGGCTCATCTGCGCTCTAGTGTCCTCGCCCAACTTCACGGCGTTCCTACAGCAGGACACTTGGGAGTCGCACGCACTTATGACAGTGTGCGACGCAGATTTTTCTGGCCTGTTCTCTACCGCTCTGTCCGTCGCTATGTCGCCGCTTGTGAGCTGTGTCAGCGCCGTAAGATACCCTCGCTTCAACCTAGTGGGCCCCTGCAACCAATTCCAGTGCCGACAGAGCTGTTTTCTCGTGTGGGCCTCAATCTTCTTGGGCCTTTTCCGACGTCGACTTTTGGAAACAAGTGGATTGCCGTGGCGACTGACTATACCACCCGATATGCTGTAACCAGGGCTATCCCTACCAGCTGCGCCTCCGACGTTGCCGACTTTCTTCTGTATGATGTCATTTTGATTCATGGCGCTCCATGTCAACTGCTCACAGATCGTGGCCGCTGTTTCCTCTCTCAAGTGGTTCATGACCTTCTCCGCTCATGCGCTACTCGTCACCAGTTCACCACGGCCTACCATCCGCAAACGAATGGTCTTACTGAGCGCCTCAATCGCACTCTGACCAACTTGCTGTCTATGTATGTGTCCGATCAACATCGTGACTGGGATGTCTCCTTACCTTTCGTCACGTTCGCCTATAACTCCTCGCGCCATGACACTGCCGGATACTCTCCCTTTTACCTACTCTTCGGCCGTGACCCTTTACTCCCATTCGACACCTTGCTGCCTCTTGACGACTCTTCCTGCAGCTACGCTTCGGATGCCATCGCCCGCGCTGATGCTGCCCGCCACATAGCTCGAGAGCGTCTTGGAGCGTCTCAGCGCTCTCAAAAACGTCGTTACGACCTTCATCACCGAGACGTTCACTACCCTCCTGGTTCCGTCGTACTTCTTTGGCACCCGGCTCGCCGTGTCGGTATGTGTGAAAAACTTTTGCCTCGTTACGTGGGCCCCCTACTTCGTCTTGCGGCAAGTCACCATTGTGACCTATGAGATCGCCCCTTTACAGCCCAGGAATCCTTCCACAGTCCCTCATCCAGAACTCGTGCATGTCGCCTGTCTAAAACCATATCATTCGCATTCTCCTGTGTAGGACGCACCGGGACGGCGCTTCTTCGGCGCGGGGAAAGCTGTTACGGAGCACAGTATATCGAGACGACGACAACGTGCTGATGTGAAGTAGTGAAGAAGACGACGCTCAGGCCTAGCTAACTTCGTTCTGTGGTGTGCTGTGTGTTGTGCGTCTAAGAGTGAACTAGCACTTACCACTGTGTTCTTTCCTTAACAATATCTTGGACCTCAACTGGCTATATGGTGAAGCAGTATGGTGCAAGTAAAATTAAGTAAGCAAATGAGAGGAGAAGTTGAGGCACGCTTGCGTTACGGGGCTTTGGTAGCCCAGAATTCTCTGCAGGAGGCTTCTGGTGAATTGAGTTTGTCAACTCTTGCCTTGGACTTTGCTTGGTGCCTTCGTTTATACGAGAGTGCTTTTCTGACAGCTCGTAAACCAGAGCAGGCGTGTAAAACAATGTTTCGAAAATAATGCAACACAGTGAAATATCATTGCTCGCCCTCCAAGGGACCAGGAGGCGTGTAAAACCATGTTTCGAAAATAATTCATCACAGTAAAATATCATTGCTTGCCCTCCAAGGGACCAGGAGAAAGGCTCAAGTCATCGAACGATTCCAAGCAACTGCTCAAAGCTGTTTGCTACACTGTAATTCTGTCGAATAAATGCCTGAAATGTGATTGGCTAGACTTCTGAGAAGAAAACTAAGTGACAACAACAATGTTTTGCAGTTTTGTGAAGTGCTTTGCCTTGCACACGCTGTCGATAACACCAAAGAATTGCACCGAAATCGTAAGTGCCTCTGCGGCCCTTTCTGCAGTGCGACAAAGTTGCGATAGCGCTGCTTCACAAATGGGCCCCATCTCGTTTTGAGGAGGCATCCTCAAAATTTACTTCAAAATGTGCTTCACCGTGCTGAGAAGAATGGAGGAAGCATGCGGATGCAAGAGAGAAGTATGCATAGATGCTGGGAGCAGCGTGGCATAAGTGTAAGGAAAACATTTGTGTGGTACTTTGGACCACTAAATTGCAATAAGGCGAAAACCTTTGTTTGAAACTTCGCTGATTCCTGGTTTCGCCTGTATCTGCTTCTGTAGGCTGTGTGATGCGGCGTTCGAGGAAGCGCCAAATGAAAGGCGCTGCACAGACGCTTGGATCGGTATGACGCGATAGCATAAGCTTCAAGCCATCATATAGGGCCCCGCTTTAACCGAGCCATATGAACATGCCTGCGTGGCCTAGGGATAACATGAATGCAAAGGTCTTTTCTTGGCGGGCTGATTCTGATATCACCCTCTCATATGAAAGGAGAGGCCCGAGTTGAGGCTTCACGCCTTCTTTTACAATTTCTGTAGGACACTCATCTTGATTCTAGATGGTGACAGCTGGAATGGACTGTGTTATTCAGTGAGTGTATGTGTGTATAGGTGGGGGCAGCTGTAATTAACTGTATTTTACTGTGAGTGAATGTGTGCATAGATGGTGACTGCTGGAGTGGAATATGTACTATATAAGTGACTCTGCGCCGCATAGTGGGGCAAATTTCACAGCTATTAGGGCCTTTTCTTGACACACAAGTGACGCAACGGTGGAGCAATTGCCGCCAGAATAAGCAAGGCTAATCCCACCTGTAGCATACAACTCAACTCTACTTGGCAGCGCCTGCTAAACGTAATGACAGTAAGCCCTAGGTCCAATTAGTGCTCGGCCATGTCAGCTGCCAGCTACTGTCTCCCACGTAATGAAAGCGTATTAATATAAGGCTTCTCCCTTTGTGGGGCGTGGGCCCAGTGTGGCCCACCTTGACCTATGCTGGCCGTCATCTTGGATGGCATCACGTGACCTAAGGTGGCTGCAAAGTGTGACGTCTTCTGAAAACGACAGTGTGAGCCATTAAAGGCTTTCACCTTAATAAAGCCACAAGCTCAGCTATGCACAGAACAATGTCAAGAATGGCATAAGCGACCGATGCTTGTGCCTAGTGGCACCAGTGGGATGATGGGTATTTGAGGTAAACGGAACTTGAATGGTGCTTCTGAGCTGTGATACGGTGATGGAGGACTTCCGATCTTCATCAAACCGGCCATAGAGCAAGTGCCAGAGATGTGCGAGCAGTACTGCTTTATGCAATTCAGGTTCATAAAAGTCCATTTGGATGATCACTGGCTTTGCTGCCTCGTGTTTCGACTTGACACCCTATCCGAGTCAGCCAGTGTGAGCCTGCCCATGTCTGAATTAAGCGTCCAGCACCGTGGACTTACGTGGACATTGGCCGGAACCGAGCTTCCTGTTCGAATTATCCGGCTTTCCGAATTGACAGGATGTGAATGTGCATAGCTGCTATAGTGCAGGTTAGGTGTATGGGGCAGACTTCTCACACTTTTGATCTGCACTTCTGTCTCTTCTAAAGGTATCCACCTGTTCAATGTGTGCTGTAAAAGCCCTAGTAATTAAGATTTTATGCAACTGAAGAAAGGATCCAAATTAGTTCACTGCCAAATTATCAGGGGATGGAAAAAAAATAACTGTGACAAAGTGCCCCAAGCTAGCATACCTTTTTTTGCTTGAACAAATCTCGCATTGTTGATTCCTTCCTGCAAGATATTTGGATACCATTTCTTTTTTTGTTTTGCAGTTCTGCCAAGTCGTACAGTGCCCACACGCAGTCAGATTAGCATACATATGACCTCTTGGGCCCTCAATGCTTCAACAGCCACACCCAAACTCAACAAAAAGATAAGCTCACCCTGCATGCTTGCAAAGAATTTATTTAAGAATGATTACAGGCTGCAGGCTCTGTGACAACACAAAGAGGATAACAAGAAAGACAAGGAAGAGAAGATAACAAAATAGTGGGGCGCTCGACTACTGTGCCCAAGGATGCGGGATCGAATCTCGGCCTCGGCGGCCCCTTTTCCATGGAGGCGAAAAGCAAGGTGCCCGTGTGCTGTGCGATGTCACTGCACTTTAAAGAACCACAGCTGGTTGAAATTTCCGGAGTCCTCCACTACGGCGTCTCTCATAGCCTGAGTCGCTATGGGACGTTAAAACCCACAAACCACGTATCTCACAGTGCTTTCACGACAGACTGTAGCAGCAATAACGACCGCAACTTTACATTTTAGTTGGAATCCAGCTTAATTCATGCTTTTCAGTCAGTCTGTTGAGTTGCTCACTCGCAATTTCATCTCTCCAGCTCCGTGAACACATGCAAGTTCCTATTCATGTCAGAAATAAGCTCACCCGAATTTTTCTGCATTGATGACAGTTGTTACAGGTTTCTCCACTGCTGTGTTCATTGACGTGTTCTATTGTTTATTTTCAAAGTGTTCAGTTATTCTACCCCTGGCTGCTGTGTATATTGTGTTGTGTACAATCATTTTTTATTTTGATTATGTGATATTATTGTTTCCCCTTCTGCTAGGGCGCATCAAAGGGTCTGCAGTATATTCTAAATAAATAAATAAGTAAATTAGCACAGATGCTTGATGGGACCAGATGCACTGTCTGAAGTATCCAGTTTTTTCTAATTATCAGGAATAAAACTAATAATATGCATGGGGCGTGTAAAAGTTTCTTGCTGGAGCATGTTTAATATACAGTCGTCGACAGATTTTTCAAGTCCGCATGACCTGGGGAGTGGTCCAAGTGATCAAACAATGCGAGAAAAACACTTTTCTGTGCAAACTTGGCTTTAAACATAGCAGACGTAACCGTGTGTCAAGTTTTGGTTGCAAGCTGATAATAGAGAGTCACAGCGGAGCAAGATCCGCTACTTTGCTCTGCTTTTACGCACTACCGGTGCGCATACGCTAGCGTGATCCGCTATAGCTGGTCGTCAATGCGCACATGCTGATCGGTCCCAACACGACGGGCTTGCATGCTGCATGGAAGTAGATGTTGCACCTGTCCCATTTTCACAGCAATGGCGTGCTGTTTGTTGGCCACATCGATGACAACGAAGAAAGCATGGTTATTGCTGCCACCTCAAAAGGCAACTATGAACGAAGCCACACGTCCAAATGACTGTCTGTGAAAACAGGCATATTATTTTATATTACTTTTGGGTAGCCTCACCATATTATATGTCTGTAAATAAGATGGCGCCTTTCACTGCCACAAAGGATCCATCGGTTGCGGCAGTGACGCTTGCTTGCGTCTATATCGCACCAAAAAGACGAGCTTTTGGCTTAGAAACGACCTCCACTGTAAAGCTGGTCCCTATTGTAGTCCGAAAATTTCAATCTTTGGACCCCACAGAGTCCGAAATATCAGTCGTAAAAATGTAAACATTACTATGGGGTGCGTGATGCTTCCCAAACAAGGTCAGAAATATTAGTCTGAAAAATTGGTCTCCTACTGCTTTGTATTTATAGGATTGTAAGTTCACTCGGATGTAGGTAGACACTCCCCCACTTCTGATTTTCAAAGTTGAAAAAGCAGAATGAGTTTCAAAAGTGGAAATATGCTATAGCGCTTTGACAAGAGAGTGGTTGGCAGCATTTTGAGTTTTCAGACCCCCAGTGCTTGTTTTAAACTGCATTCTCATTATGTTTTGTTTCTTATCACTTCACAGCTCATTCCATGGAGAGGGAGAACTCCTGTGAAGAAGCTGAGGATGTCAGCTGAGTTGTCTCCAACACAGGCATCCTGGTGCCCAGCCTTTGCACCTCCACCGCGGATCCACAATCATGGACAAAAATTTATGTGATGTTGGTTTGAGAAAATCTTCATTATGTATAGTCAGGAAGCAAGTTGAAGGTACGCTGAGGGCAAATTTCAGTCGCCTTGTACCAATGAAAAAATTGCACGGGTTCAACGGTGCTGAACCGAGTGTGGAGTGAAAGCTTCGACTGCGGGCGGCTGAGCGTTTCATCGAACACAACCAGCGTTCCATTAAACGCATCACTGGCGTTTTAGGTGAGGGTGGTAAAGGCGTTTATTACATCTAAATATGGGGGACACTTAAGCTCCTCCTTTAAGGGTATGACGCAATAGCGTAGTCTACCAGCCCACATATAAATCCCCGCTTTAACCAAGCCATATGGACGGGCCTTAGTGACCTATAGGGGTAACGTGAATGCCGGGTGCTGGCAGGCTGATTCTGGCATAACCGTTCCATGTGAATGAGAGACCTAAGTAGGCAGCTGCTGCCATGGTGCCACGCCGACAGCTTGAAAACCTACAGTAATGTAGCTTTCGCTACAAAACTACATCCTCATCATAAGGACTCCACTCTCATTGATAATGAAGCTTCTTTAAGGACTGCCGATTTCATGAGTAAAGTATGTGCATTGATATCATTTCTTCTAGAGGCTACGCAACACCACCATTCTTCACTTAAAAATAGCAGCAATGCATCCCGGCATCACAAGTTTGAATTGGCCGCTCGGAAGATTTTAAAATCCAATTTTTCTGGTGCCGAATGTACCTTTTCCTGCCAGGCAAGCATCAGTGTACCCAAAATAAGCAAAATATCAATTTACTAAAAGATTTTTTTGCAGTAGTCCTCGGTGGCAGTTTAAATGAACACCCGTGAATGAGCCTTCCGTAACATGTTCTTCATGACTGCATGGAGAGGAAAAGCCGGCGGCAATATTTGGAACCAACATCTATTCATGTAAATAAAGTTTTTTGCAGGTGGCTGCTTAACTGATAGTGGTCCAGTGTTTCAGCATTTTGATCTGTGAGCCAGTGCACATGTGTCACAGTCATAAAAATTGTACAGCTATTGTAGATACTACTACTACTTCTGATAGAATAATAACAATAGACATTAGAGTTGTAGTTTAACTAAGTGCTTTTGGCATACAGTCGAACCCGGATATATCAAACTCGAAGGGGATTGCGAAATAGTTCGATATATCGATAATTTGATATACAGAAATCGGCTTGTGACGGCACTTACGGTGTGAAAAAACGATACTGCATTTGTCGCGCAATCAACCCACTCCCGTAATGAACCCACCCTCCACTTTTGCACCCGAGAATTTGAAAAAAAAAAAGTGTTAAGGCCAGCTCGCTCACTTGCAAGCGATTGAGCGATCACAGCGACGAGCGGCAGCGACAGAGGGAAAAATTTCCAACTTGTTGGAACTGCGTCCCTCTCGCCGCTCGAGCCACTGCGGCAGCTCAAAACACGGTTTCTGTGTCGCCGGCAGAAATCAAGAGCGTTTTTGCTTGCATGTCGATGGCGTGCGCCACTCATCCACAGCTCATTTCTTGGCAGCGTGCCGAGATGCTGCGAAACGATAACATCACGGCGTGTTTATCTTGTGATAGCTCCTGCGGTGGCGGGGAGCAAACTTGGCAGAGTGCCCATGATGGCTTGATTGCACAAGCCTGGTTCGATTTATCACGCTGCGCTTGGGGCGGGGCGTAGTCCTCTGCCACAAAATCATTGGAAAGCATGATAGCTAAATGCTGTTTGAAGCGAAAAATGCTAAAAGCCAGTGTCATGATCACAGCTGACTGTGTGCTTTTGTTGATTCATACGTGCAAGGATAAACGACTCCCGCAAAAAGAAAAAAAAAACTGCCACTTCTTAACGTCCGCAGCCGCCATGTTTTACGCTACGCCGCGCCTACAGCACAACGATAAGAATGAACGACTCGCAAAAAAAAAAAAGAAAAAGAGAGAGAGAGAGAGAAACGTCTGCAGACGCCATAGCCACGTCAGCCGCCGCGCGCAGAGGGTTCGCAACACACGCTGGAGAAAGCATCCGATGTTCTGTCTGAAAACGGGCTGAGCTGTCTTGGCACATGCGTAGCGCGTGCTACTGCAAATGAAGGCCGGGAGAGAGGAAGGAGAGAGATAGCTCGCCAAAAGAATAGGCACACCCTTGCACGTCGCTATATCGCGTTTTTTCCTTCTCGTTCCCACCGGTCCTCTCTGGTTCATTCACGCACATGGCTTGCAAACGTCATGTGCTGGCGCGCGGGAAACGATAACCGCAGATGCGCGCGCCTTTGAGGAATGGGCACGGCGCTGCCCTAGACAAGTCGTCGTCGAACTATCCACTCTCATTCCTTCCGCGCGTGGCTTGAAAACGTCATACGGCAAACGGCCGAGGGTAATGCGATCATCTTCGGGGAAGGCACACTTTCCAGTGCGTGGTGCCGAGTTCGATATATCGAACGAGCGGGAAAATTGAGTTCGATATATGACGCGGCTTTCCTATACCTTTACATGGTATTTTCAAGGGGATATTCCGTGAGTTCGATATAACCAAACTTCGATATATCCGGGTTCGATATATCCGGGACTGAATCTATTCCTATGGTAGTGCAGCTATCTGGCTGTAACCCTTGATATGCCAGTGTGTATTAGAAGCCGTTTGCTTCACTGAAGTAGTTTACCTTAGTTCTGGAGTCTGAAGGTATGTTTCTGTGGCAAGTGCTATCAGCAACTCTTATTGAAATTAAGCCAGAATAGCTAATAAAGGCTTTCACTTTTTCTGAAGTCTGCTGGCAAAACTTTGGTATAACGACGTCACTCGCATTTCAGGGCCGACAGTGCATCTATGTAGCAGACACAGCACTTTCCGCTGCTTTCGCTTTTGATATGCTACACTGCAATAATTTATTTATTTTTATTTATTCAGGTTACCCCTAAGGGCCCTTCAAAGGAGGGTATTACATGGGGGGGTAAAATTGTAAAAGACACAATGCAGTTAGCAACAATTACAATAAGAAACATTAAATATAACATCAAAAGAGGAAAGAAAAACAACAGCAAAATATTGTACACATTTCCGTCACAGCGAAGTAGCTCTTGGAATTTTTTTATTCATTCCTAAATTTATACCTAAAAGCAGCGAAAAAGAGAAATAAGATAAAGTCCGGGGGCAGTGCTCAAGTTGACAAGAAGCATCTTTAACATCATCTTTTCATTCTGTGAATACTTTTATATACACTCCGCCGGGGTGGTGCAGTGGTTACGGCGCTCGACTACTGTTCCCAAGGACGCAGGATCAAATCCCGGCCTCGGCGGCAGCTTTTCGATGGAGGCGAAAAGCAAGGCGCCCGTGTGCTGTGCGATGTCAGTGCACGTTAAAGAACCCCAGGTGGTCGAGATTTCCGGAGTCCTCCACTACGGCGTCTCTCATAGCCTTAGTCGCTTTGGGACATTAAACCCTACAAACCAAACCAATACTTTTATATACATATCTTTTAATTAGTTTATAGGAAAGGTGCGATACCTGTCACTTCTCTGTGGACACTTGAACTATGCTTTGAGGAAAGGGAAGAAGGGAGCAAATGTGGAAAGAGCTGCCATAGTAAGGAACTAGGAAGTAATTTCAAACACCTTGGGATTTTCAACGTGCACTGACAGCACAGCACACACACACCGTTTCATCTCCGTCAAAATGTATTTATAATAATAAATTAGTTTGCACGAAAGCAAAGGTGCATTATGTCACTTTCTTCTGTAGACACTGGAGAGGAAGGTGGGACTGAAAGCAGAAAGTAGTGCAGTAGTAATTTGAACCACCTGAGGATCTTTATGTGCACTGATATGTCGCAGCACACCGATGCTTCTCCCTTTTTTGCCTCCATCAAAACACAGTATAATTTATGCTACATTTCGATGAAGGCACAACAATGAAGAGGTCCATGTGCTGTGTGATGTCAGTGCTTGTCAGGTCTCATTCTCACAGCCGGCCTCCTCCTCGTCACGGCGGAGGAAACCGCACGGCACAGATGAAGCGGCGCAATGTTCAAACAAAGAGGCGCCGGAAGCCAGCAGGTGATGGTAACAACTTTTATTGGCACAAAATGGAAGGGATTAGTTCGGACTGGGAAATACAGGCTGGCCTCCAGTTGGGGGCGACCTCCTGAGCTCGCTTGATGAGGGCCAGCTGCGTAGTTTTTCTTGGGCTGGCCAATAGCTTGTCCCATTTCTCCGCTGAGGGACCTGCAAGAGTGTCATTGAAGGGGGATTGCTAGCGCATTCCCATAGTATATGATCTTGGGTGGCATGCGTCCCGTCACCGCGCAGCGCCGGCATGGAGGGTTGTATTCACCGTTCGAAATTAAATTTCATGTAATCACGAGCTTGTCCGAACTATTACGTTTGAACAAACAAGTCTATGAAAGAGTGGTTGCATCAGATAGAGCATCAAAAATGTATGGGAAATTGGCAGGTGCATGTGGGTTAATAGCTAGGTCAATCAGACATCGAGATAACCAGGAGGCTTAATGTAGGCATCCAAATAGGGTCACATGGTACTCAGCTTTGGTGACATAGGCCTAACATCCGTAGCGGGAAATTTGAAATCTTTCAACGTGAACGACGAGAAAGGGCATGCTTTGCATGCACAAATTGGGGGTAATATTTAGAAAGTTTGCAAAGAGAGGTAATCAATCGACTGCAGTCTGGAACATTCTGAGAGCAGTGCAGAAATCCGATAGCCTGAACGTTGCTGCTGCACACGTCGGTACATCGCGCGCTCTTGTGAAACAACCAACATTCTGTTGAACTCATCAAAGTTACCAGCGTTCTAGAATTGGTTTACAGAAAGAAAAAGGCGCAGTATCTGTCACTCGCGAAATCCCACTGACAACACAGTAACGCTCAGGCTTGCGCCTTTCTCCGGTGTGGATTCGGCAGTGATCTCGGAATTTTTTTTTCTCCTGCAAGAGGCGGTTTGTTTTAGCTAGCTAGGCAGACCTAGCGTTGCCGGCCCCTGTTGTGGCCCCCACACCAGCACGATGAAAAACGCTGTGGACGGGGAGGATAATCCCACAGTATTCGAGAACGGTGAGTGGGAGACCGTTCTCAGCATGAACGAGCACATGAGGAAGAAAGACGGGAAACCCACTCTGAACTCTGGCGAGAAGCAATCTATTACCCAGAAAAGCGGACAAGATCCCAAAATCCGCTAGAGGGCACCGATGCGGAAACTCCCAGAGAGTGACTATAAAATAATCTTCAGGCCAAGAGGCTGAGTTTTCTCTACTCCCTGGAACGCTCAGATGAGTCTGCTCAGACGCCACAGCAAGAATAGAAAGATAGCAACCACCAAGACACGGTTTATGAAGAGCTGCACGCTGCAGCTTCCGCCCAGACGCCGCAGCACAATAGTCACGACATGCTTGATGACAAGATGCAAGAAATGCAGCAAAGCACATGGATGTACGACCCTGATAGCAGCAGAACAGTTGACCCACAACAACAATGGCAGCAATGAGAAAGAAGGAGAGGCCAACTACAAAAGCAGCAAGCTCTGAGATTGAAACGCCATCATCGCAGCAAACTAGCCCAAAAAGTGCAACAAAGGCGCTGTGCAAGAGGCCCACTTATCCTCCCTACCAATGGACGACGCTAAGATTATCTTCTGACCACAAGCAGGGCTTCAACTCTCCATGTGGACTCAACTTGCAATCACACACACCATTGGAAAAGCTGGTGATCTCACCCAGCGGGACTTCTTTGACAACATACGAGTCCAGGTCCCCAAAAACATCATCATCGCCAGTGCAGCCAACAAGACCATATGGCATATGAAGTTCACAACAGGATCGCAGAACTCAAACTGGGCAGGAAAAAATACAAGGTCAAGGCAAATATTAAAATGCCAGACGGAATCAGCAAAGGCATTATACATAATATCCCACCAAACACTACCAGCGCTGAAATTCTAGCAGGCCTCCGCGTACCAGCAAGATAGTATACCACCCTTGCGGCGCGCATGTTGGAACAGTCCTCTACCGCCCTCACCTATTTTGAAGGATCGCATGTACCGTTTGACGTTATCTTTCAAAGTAATGACTTCAGGTGTTACCCTTACAGAAAATCAATTCAATACTGTAGATTGCGCGGCAAGCTGGGGACCGGCAGGACGTCTGCTCAGACCCGCAGGCAAATTTCGTTCTCCGTTGTGGCGAAGCCAACCAACCCCAGGATTATAACTGCCAAACGAAATGAAAGCTATGTCAACTCCAACATGAAACCGCCAGCCGAGACTGCAAGAAAAAACTCAAACCCAATGCCCCCTCCCTTTCCACATCAGGCAGCAATGGGACAACAAAAGCTACAAACAGGAACGCGGACCACGAAAGTGATTTTCCCGTTCTCTCAACGACAACAACGAGCAATGCTAAGCCTCTGACAGCAAGCAAACCTTCCAACGCAAGGTCAAGAAACACCTCAAGGAGACGGAAAGACAGCAGGTCTGACTCCTGCTCATGCTCCCGAACCCTAAAGCAGGTCAGCTGCGCAGACACTGGGACTGGTGGGCAGTCCGACCGTGAAGAGAACAATATCTCCGACGAGATACAAGCCAAATTACAGTAACAACAAGCACTCATCAATAAGCTTCTTAACAAATGCAAAGAACAAAAGGTCATTATAAATGGCTCCAGAGCAAAAAGCACGTACTGCCAACACACCAGTGCCGACAGAAGAACGTGTCAAAGAACTTATCAATGAAGGGATCCAGAAAGTTGTCACACCTCTGGCACAACAAATTACGCAGCTGTTGATGCAGCAGATCATGCAGCATGACCCAATAGACCGATCCCACCGATTGATCTGCGCATGCGCCGGTTTTCCGGAAGTTGCACCACCGCCATATTTGTTGTAGTTGGCTGGTCAGCGCGCGCACATGTGACGGCACTATTTAAATCTTCGGTCCACAGGAAATCAATGCACATTTCTCATACCTCACTGCCAAGGAAAATCCGTTGTCATTATTTCACAAATTTACAGTGACTGTTAAATGCAAAGCAAGCGTTCTAAGGGCCTTAATTTTGTTTTGTTTTTATCCAGTAGCCTCGTTCAGTTTTGAAGAGCTTGTCGGAAATAATCGAGGGCTGCGTACAAAAATCGTATCATGGTCATTTGTGGTTCTGGTGATTGATGGTTGATCAGTGTGTGATAGGTGGTGAGGTAAAGAAATTATTGTAATTAATTGATCAAATAAAGAAAATAAATTTGAATGAATTGGTTAAAGGGGGCTAAAAAGTGTCAAAATGCTCAGAATTAAAAGCTGATGTATGATGATGCTAATAGAAAATTTAGATTATTTAATTGATCAATTAAGTGAACTAACTGAAAAAATGAAATTGGAAAAAAGGTTTCAAAGGTGTCAAAATGCTCAAATAAAAAGCCAATACTTGATTATCAATAAAGAAAACCTGAAGTGTGTAATTGATCAAATAATTGAAATAACAAAAAGAAGGGTTCAAAGGTGCTATTGCATAGAAAGAAGCCTATGCTTGACATAACCAATCAAAATAATTTAGGAGGTAAAACTGACCAATTATTGATTTGAAACAAAGGACAAACTGAAAAATTATGAAGAGGGGTCAAACAATGAAAGAAAATGATTGATGATGATAATGAAAAAATTAGTTTATAAGTGACCAACTAAAATTTTTAATGACTGTATGAAATGAAAAAGTGTATTTAGTAATGCCAAACTGATTTTGACACTTTGAACCGCATTTTCTAATACAAGATTTTCAATTCTTGGAAATAATTTGATCAATTACACTCTAAATTTTCTTATTTAGCACCAGTTAGCTTTGAGGTTCAATACCCAGGCATGTTGACACCTTTGAACCTCCTTTTTTGGATGTTTACTTTTTCAATTATTTCAGTTAACCAATTAGACTTCAAATTTTCTTAATTAGTATCAATGCATTGGCTTTTCATATCGAGAATTTGGCACCTCTCAAATTCCTTTTTTTAATTCTTAATTTTGAAATATTGCAATTACTTAATTGATCAAATACACACTAAATTTCCTTCCTTACAATCATCAAGTATTGGCTTTTTGGTCTCAGAATTTTAGCACCGTAGAACCCCAGTTATTTTTTCAATTTATCACTTTTTCATTTATTAAAAATTATTCAGTTACGCACTAAATTTTCTTACTTCACATGATCCAGCATTGGCTTTTCATTGTGACAATTTTTACATCTTTGAGGCCTCATTTTTTTATTTTTATTTTTTTTTTTCAATTTATTACACATTCTAAATTTTCATAAACACCACCATCTAGCACTGGCATTTCATTCAAATAAGACAAGTTTTCATTTTTCACTTATTTCAACTAATTAAGTGGCAATATGCACTACATTTTCTAAGTTAGCATCAAATTGGCTTTTCATTCTAAGCTTTTTGAGACTTGAACCACCCATTTTTCAATTTTTTTATTTCATTATTTATTCGATTAATCGCATTGATTTCATAGCTCGTCGTCGCCTATCAAACCTCAATCAATTATCAAACAGTGGAAGGACAAATGACCATGATACAGATTTTTACTCAGCCCTTCTTATTTCCGATATACGGCGGCGACAACTATTATTTCTACTGCTGCAACCAGAGCCGTATATTCCCGAACTCTGACTACAACAATGCCGACAGCTTTTTGGCTGAATGGGCTGTATAAGCTTGCCTAAATGCATAAAACTAGACTAATATATGTGCCATGTGCTGTTATAGCGCCCAGGAACGAGACAGGTGAATTTTCCCAATGCACTACGGCATACACAAGAGCTCAAAATATTTCGGAAACATGGCACGCAGGCTCTGCTGGCAGCTGGAGTGGCCGGTTGACTACATGTACCAGCATGCACCGCGAGAGCGGTGCCGTTGTGAAACTGGCCGGTTGGATCGGTCTGTATTTAAGTCGTGAAATGCAGAAAGTCAACGCAACCCTCCAACACTTTTGCATGCATGTTCAACAAAACTACAATACCCAGGCTCACCTCAAACAGATTCTCGGTAAACAGGAGAAGGCCCGCAAGAAGGCTAAAACAGGCGCAAACCAGGTGGATGCCACCTTCTATTGTAAACAAGACGTCTCCCAACAACTGTGAAGGAAGAACACCGCCACCAGAATCGAAAATGTGGCAGTGGAACTGCAGACCTTTTCGACCAAAAAACAACCTTCTTCAACTCGCTGCACAAGATAATCTGGACATAATAACTCTAGAGGAAACACACACTAAGTCACCTGGTATCCAATGATATGAAACATATACCTCAGATAGTACAAGTCATACAGCCATTTGGTACAGAAACCTCTCAATGCGCGACAGACCCACGTGAGCAGCCTCATCGAGCACACGTTCGTTGAAGTAATCCCAACAGGAAGAGTGAGCAAAGCCTGTTCGTCCTTCATCTGTACAGTCCTCACAGAGATCACCTGGCAGGGTTCGATGCCCCCATGTGGTAAGTGGACCGGTTCACACAAGGACACAAGCTTATTGTAGTAGAAGATTTCAACGTCCACCACACTGCCTAAGGACGATACATCGTATTGTCCAGGTGCACAATACGATGCAGCATCACCAACTAACTCGAATTAACCCCACACGCCCACCAGAATTGTCAACAGTGTTTCCATAGACACAAATCTTGATTTGATGTTCACCACGGGCATCTCGCAAGTTACATGGACCAGGCTCGAGGAGACCCTTGGCAGTGATCACCACATAATGCAAACTGAAATTACCCATAAGAAGACGCCGCTTCGCATCGGCAAAGCTTGATCACCTTACGAACTGGGGTGCTTTCAGGAGACACACTGCGCCCCCATCTACGGCTGACCTTGAAGCCTGGACGAACTCCTTAATAGAAAGGTCGGAAGTCACACGAAACATATCCAACTCACGACAGAAACACCGGCTGCGGAGTTTCATCTACTGCATCTTTGGGAAGCCCAGCGAGGGCTCCTTAAATGATGGAGAAAACAAAATAAACTGCTAAAAAAGCGGATTGCCAAAATCACCAAACAGGCTGAAAAGTATGCTGAACACCTCAGAAGACGAAATTGGGACCAGTTTTGCGATCGACTACAAGAAACTCTGAGTATGCATTATACTTAGAACATTCTAAAATCTTTCATCGGCACCACAGAGTCTAAATCAACATCTCGCAAAAACTTAACTAGAATATTGCATTCCCACAATAGAACGGAGCAAGAAATCCTGAATGAAATTAAGAAGCAATTCACCAACGGCAGTTTGTTACCTCCTCACCACATCAGATTTCCGACGTATCAAGGGAGCCGAAATGAGGCTCTAGATCGGCCTTTTACGATGACCAAACTACTGCCGTCCCTGGCGAAGCTCACCCGGAATACCACCCCTGGCAAGGACCGAGTAACCAACAAAACCAAGAAGCAACGACGTACCTCCTTGATCAAATCAACAGCTGGGAGACGTGGGACATACCAAAAGCGTGGAAACACGCTGAGGTGATCATGATTCCCAAGCCTAACAAACCACCAGGACTTGGGAACCTGCGACCTATATCCCTCACTTCATGCGCAGGAAAACTGTACGAGTACATGGTCCTGAACCACCTCACAAACCATTTGGAAGATCAAGGGCACATCCCCAATATGCTCTATGGTTTCAAACAAGACCTATCCTCACAAGATATTCTACTTCAACTCGGAGGATATTATTGACCATCTTGACAGATACAGTAAGAGCGTCATTCTTGCATTGGATATAAAGGGAGCGTTTCACAATGTCTCACACGCCGCAATTCTTGCAATCTATGGGACAAATTGCGGAGAGTGATCATATAACTATGTTCATACATTCTTGACGAATCGTACAGCCACCTTAAGTGTGGGGAACCTCAAGACAGACAAATTCCTGGTAGCAGACAAAGACATCCTGCGAGGATCTGTTATATTGCCCCTCTTGTTTAATATCGCTATGCTGAAACTCCCGCAGGCTCTAGATAAAATCAACGAAATATGCCGATGATATAACAATCTGGATTCGAGGTTGCTGCCCAGGACAGCGGCAAGATGCCCTTCAGGAAGATCGTCGACTGCACCAACAACTATTTAAAAAATTGCAGACTCATCTGCGCACCAAAGGAATCTGGCGGCGCTTGGAGATAATGACGACGAAGCGGCTGTTGGCTCGAGAAGCGCGCTGGGGCTGGACTCGGATATCAGTGCTGGAAGCCGCCCTGATTCTCGGGTTCTCACCTACGCGTACTTTCACAGCTCCTTGGGGCTTGAGTCATGACACTGGTGGAGGTGCTGGGTACTGATCCCAGTACCTGTTGCAGGGCTCTTGAGGCGACACAACTTCGCATTGACTCCGCATTGTAAGTGGGAAAGAGGCCATTGCGTAAAATCAAAAGAAGCGGGCAGAAGAATATAAAAAGTATGCTGGGGTGAGAATTATGCACAGGGAGTTATGCGTACTGGACAATCTTGCTGCGGATTTCTTCATGGTCAGAGAACAAACCATGACCTTTGCTTCCAGCAAATTATGGAACGATTAACGCAACTTAAGCATAAAGCTTTTGCTGGCGACCGTTCCGGCAAACCAGAAAATGCGACTTGGCAGCTGCAGCTGGAGGAGGGAAATGTGTACAGGGAAAGAGACCCGGTCAAAAAAAAACCAACCGCGCGCTCATGCGTATTTAAGGAAGGGAGGGAAAGAAGGGGAAAGAGGGTGGGGAGTGCGGGGCCACTATGTTACCCCTGCAGCTCGAAAGTTGGTAGCAAGCGTCATTCCGCGCTATCCCAACTGAGGCCAGAGAAGGGCGTGGACACATCAACTTTGAAGAGAGCAAGCAGGTTTTCTGGTATTTGTATACTATTTTTAGAGTGAGCTCTTTTCGAACGAAGTTGTCTGACAAGGAGATACAGGAAAAGAAATGAAGTATAACTATTGGCGCGCTTAATAACATAAACAAATTCGCGCTTGCTAACAAACACTCTTAGTTTTGCTCTCAGTCCTTTCTGGGGTTTCCCATGGCAGAGTATATACTCGGACCTTTGCTCTTTCTAATTTATATTATGTGCCTAGTAACATATCTTCTAGCATTCGCTCATTCTCAGATGGCTGCGTAATTTATCATACCATCTATAGCAGCTCTGACTATCAGTTCACAACAAGATCCGAAACGAATTGAAACTTGGTGCGACAGGTTGGTTAATGTGCCTAGACAGTAACAAATTTCATTCTCCCTTTTTATCGCCGAAAAAGCTAGGAGACATATACTTACTTCATTTGCGGCTCAACAATATCACCTGTTCAGTCCTGCAAGTACCTTACCGTCACCATTTCCGATGCACTAACTTGGTATGAACACATAATGACCATTACTAGTGAAGCCAATTGCATGTCTTCGTTGCCTCCGTCGAAGCCTACGACTAGCTTCTACATTGATAAAAACAGTAACCTACCTCACATTTGTCAGACCTAACGTAGAGTATGTATGTGTAGCCTGGAACCCCAATAAATCTTATTGAACATTCTCGAAGGTGTTAAATCGTACTATATTAATTTCCTGTGACTACTCCTATTATTCCAGTGCCACTGCGCTTGAATCATGAGCTAAAATTACTAATTGCATATTCAGACTCTTTCTCAAGGGCCCCACCCGGTGGATCAGTCTATTACTGAACCCAAGTACAGGGACTCGATTCTCGGCCTTGGCGGCCGCTTTTCTGCCAGAAAAAGCAAGGCACCCGTACTGTGCGATATCAATTCGCGATAAAGAATTCTCCGGAGTCCTCTAATACACGTATGGAATAACCCGAGTTGCTTTGGATACGCTTCAGAACCAAACCAAAACATTTTCCCTAGTTCTATAATACACCGATAAATGCTTCCGCAACCTTACCAGCCCATCGATACTCAATCCCGTCAATCATCTTAAAATCTTCTATCCGCCCCCACCACAGACTGCAGCCCATCTTCATTCCTTGTTTCGCTTGGGTCAGTATAGCCTGCCTGCAAACACCGTAGCTCCTACCCACACCTCTTCAAGGCTGCCATTGAATCACTCTTCACTTAATTCCACACCAGGAGGACCATTTGAATAAATTTTAATTAATAAAGTTTGGTCTTGACGAATGCGTCTTTATGGACTTCATGCGGGATGCCCCTGACAGCTGAAATAAAACTAGCAAAGCCAAACATGCTCCTCTTTCCACTAAATCATTTAGAACACTATATGGTATCAGTATCTATTATATAACGTGATGCAGTGAGCGTGGAAAA
The DNA here is from genome assembly GCF_055883805.1 of Amblyomma maculatum. Classification (NCBI taxonomy): domain Eukaryota; kingdom Metazoa; phylum Arthropoda; class Arachnida; order Ixodida; family Ixodidae; genus Amblyomma; species Amblyomma maculatum. Next base: position 121,966,346 of record NC_139347.1, on the reverse strand, counting down.
GAGTGGATGTACTAATTGCGGCATGTAGTCGCGTCATATTTGCATTGATGAAGCCAATGAAACTGCATATGTCCAAATGGTAATGAGTGGCCGGTACGAAAGCTGACCTATCTTTTTTTTTTTCATTCCATCGTGTGTTATGCAAATGATTGTTTCATAGTCTGATCACCTGCGTCTGGAAACAATTTTTCAGGAAGTCATGGAAATATACATCATAACTCCTCCCAAAACAACTCACCATGCAGCGTGCGATGAAGTTCTGTCAAGAACAATGGAAAAGAACAGTCATAAAACCTACTATATGAGTTACATTCATGAGCTTTAGGGCAGCGAAAACCAAATAACTTTATTATCCGCAGCCAGCGTATATATTGTTTTAAGAATTTGCTTCTGTGATATTGTGTCCAAGTATGGGCAACGTTCAGGAAGCGTACCTGTTTGACTCCTGAAAAGGAGAAAAATAGTGAGAAAAATAAGTTATTGGAAAACATTTCGCAAGAGATTATGTCGATAGTATACAACTTTATGCTTGTTACGCAGCTTGCAATCAGAACATTACAGTCAGCTGAGTTTTCAGCAAAGTTTTCTAAGGAACAGGAGATGGCTAGACCGTGATATATTGAGAGCATGCCTTCTACGGTGTCAGGAATATCTACACGCATGCGCAGTGCATTTCCGACAAAAATATTTTAGTTCCTGCACGCACATCATCGTAGCGAGCACCCACCGTCTGCTACACACATCTCCCTCTCTTCTCGCGAGTAATGCATCGCTTTATAGCGACATAGTTTCACACGTAGGGCATAGAAGTATGCGCGATAGTTGATAACGCCTGAGTCTCCCTAAGTGATCTTGCCCTTATCTGCTCTACGCTCCTGGTCAACTATTAAATGCGCCAGCGCTAAGGCTTCTGTCTAGAAAGCGAGAGTAAGGGCCTCTTTTTAAAGCTTTACCCTCGTGGCCGAGGGTACATGAATGGCTAGATATATGGCTAGCATTAAAAACTCAACCTTGCAGTCTTTACTTGACAGTGACTGTTATACTTTATATCATGCAAGCATTATGCAACTTACATTACATATTTATGAAATTATTTTCATTTTCGGATGGTTTCGCATCTAGCGCTAAAAGACGGTTTTACTGTTGCAGACGAGTTGCTGTAATGTTACCCTTGAAGAAGCTTCGATGTGATCACTGCTCATTTAGTTCTGTTTCTTGGGAAAAATTCGGATTTAAATGGACAAAAGTAGCTACCATGCCTCAATGCATGTCATATGCTTGTCGAACGTTTGCTGAGCGACAGTGTTTTTATATAAAGACTCGGTTCACGTGTGTAGCATGCTGACGACATGCCGCTGCGGTATCTACCTTCTGTGTTCTTTCATTTCGGGGCTGCACTCACAACGAAACAAGCCAGCGACAGCGCGAAACTATATTCTAGGCACTATAGCGAAACCATGCAAAAGCCACCCCCCCGCCGCTGAAGCAGATGCGGAGCAAACAGTAAGCAGGTCGCGCCCCTTGCGGCGGCAGAGAGCGTAACTCAAGGAGAAAAGTTCCCATTGTTCCCGCGGCGATTGAGAAGGCCGTAAAGGCGGAGCACGGCCGGTCTCGAGGGAGAGGGCGCGCGCTCTTTCTTACGGCCTTCTCAATCGCTGCGGGAACAATGGGAACTTTTCTCCTTGAGCTACGCTCTCCGCCACCGCAAGGGGCGCGACCTGCTCACTGTTCGCTCCGCGTCTGCTTCAGCGGCGGCGGGTGGTTTTTGCCTGGTTTCGTGTTGTCGCTCGCGAGTTTCGTGGTGAGTGCAGCCCCGAAATTAAAAAGCACAGAAGGTAGATGCTGCAGCGGCATGTCGTCAGCGTACCACACGTGAACGGATATAAAAAACACTGCCGTTCCGCAAACGTTCGACAAGCATGGCATACATTGCGGCACGGTAGCTACTTTTGTTCATTTTAATCCGGATTTTTCCTAAGCCTGTACACGAATGGGAACAAAAAGAAAACTGAATGAGCAGTGATCACATCGAAGCTTCTTCAAGGTTAACATGACAGCAACTCGTCTGCAAGAGCAAAACCGTCTTTCAGCGATAGATGCGAAACCATTGTAGCACCGAAGATGAAAATAATTTCATAAAAATGTAATGTAAATTGCAAAATGCTTGCATGATATAAAGTATTAGTATAACAGTCAAAGTAGACGTTGTAGGGTTGAGTTTTAAGTGTTATTACAATTCATATACTTGGCAATATGTGATACTATAAACATTATTTTAATTTTGCAAATTTTAATGTACTTTTTACATGATATTATGCTTAATATGAAAACAAAAAATGGTTGATATTCATGACACCACTTGTGCTCGAAGTGGTAAAAAAAGGCCAATAAATGATGAAGGTGATACTCGATGCAGTGACTTAAAAATGAGTTCACCTGCTATATCGGAAGTATGCAAGAAACTTCTAAAGCGTTAAAGAAGGACACTCTCACTGAAGACTCATTTCAAGCCTTATATAGCGACCCATTGAGGCTCTCTTCGGGAAAGTAAGGTTATGTGCGGAAGGGAATGACATATGCCAGATGCGAGGGCCGTAACAGTTAGCGGCACATGACTACATGACTACATTATCAAGACGGACGTTTCATCTGAGAGCAAAATCAAGGCACGGAAGGAAGTGATGGCATCTCCTACCATCCCATTTTCCACTGTCACATATTCCGGTTCACCTTACGTCGCTGGATATATCGTATAGTTAATCAACTTCAGGTCTTACGCTTGCGCTATTCTTCTTGAAACTAGCGAAAGAAGCAGCCGGTGTAGTACGCTCTTCTACGAGGACAATGTTCTAGTGGACTGCATCATCCGAAACCAGAGCTTGTTGCCCTATTGGACAAACCTTTTCTTTTTCGAAAAAGCTGCCGTGCACCTACAACACACAAATGTTCTCGAAGTACTTAAGATCCTGATTCAGTCAGCATTTCAGAACTTAACACTGAGTTGCCAGAAAGGAATTGACAACAGCTATGTTATTAGGTCCGTTTCTTTGATATTTGAAAAAATTCTCAGAATTCTTCTTCTCAATTAATTATACCAGGAAAGTGACAGAGAAGACCGAAAGGCCAACTCCTTATGTGCACAAGCCATGCAGGAAGATTTTTAGCCTGAATTTTCTAGACGCAGGTCGCATTTTGATGAATTGATGAATATATAGTGCAATGTGTAACTTTGAAGGAACATTTTTTTATTGTTTGCTGCTCTTTTCGATTCTGCTTAACTGTTTATGCCCATTTCATTGATTAAAAGTAGTCGCGAGACTACATATACATCTTCGGTCTTTCAACCGACTGATACGTTTTGAACGAAGCTAAACAGCCCAGTTCACTAGACAAGTGAAATGTTTACTATATGAGTAAATTTTTGTTATTTACTCTGAATCTGAGACGCGCCATGAATTTTTGCCGGTGCCTCTTCTGATCTAAACGAAAACGGTAGCGGTTGACAGAATCTCCACCCAACAGTTCACCATGCACTCACGTCAGGTGGCGCTACACCTGCTTAAAACATTCAAAGGCAGATTGCATAGCCTGGTAAATTTATTTTTGTACAAAACTTAGTGGTAAAAAATGTTGAAGTGTACCCGAAGCTTCATTCGACCGTGCACGGCCGCACTGACGAAGGAACGCGCGCGTGACGGATTGTTGACTGTATTTTATTCCTCGTACACGATAAATGTTCGATGTTGATGACGGACTTTGTATAAACCATAAGGGGCGAAATGTCAGTACCTGCCAGTTGCAACTGACGCGGGCGAAGCTAAAAGCGAGCGCGCGTTTCCCTTGCGCGTGAACGGCTGTAGCGGAGGAGCAGCAGTGGGGCGGTGGCGACCCCACCGAGGCGCGGCGGCCGGTTGAAACAGACCCCATTGGAGAGGCCGTAAGAGAAGAGAAGCGCTCTCTCCCTCGAGACCGGCCGTGGGCGGAATTACACTCCGACATGGAGGAAGGAAAAAACTTTTTTTTTTTCCTTCCTTCATGCACTCCGACGTTTTCGGCGCGCAGGCAAGCGCCGGTCGAAGTCGGATACGTCAAGTCGGCGACGCCGCACCAAGCACGAAACCGGCTCCCTACAGTGAAACCGGTTCCACCGCGGAGAGACGCCTGCAGCTGGACAGGCGCAAGCGCAGAAGGCGAGAAGCAACGAGGGGAGAGGGTGCACGTGCGGCTTTCCCCTCTGCTTTTCTTTCTTCTCTATATTCTCTTCTATCTGCACGAGGCAGCGGAGGTGGCTCAGCTGCAGAGCCAGTAGCAGGCCCGTGCATTTTCTTTTCCTTCTTCCTACAGCCACAACAACAACAACAAATGCATCCGGATGCATTCGGCGCCGGGCGCCGTCGGGCCACGCGGTGCTTGCCTGCGCGCCGAAAACGTCGGAGTATAACCGCGCCTTTAGCAACTCCCTGGGCGTCTTTCGGCAGTTGAGCGTGCGCGCGCACGGTGTTATTTTCCGTCGGGTATACCGCCGTCTTCACCCTCTTCTGTTGCCGCATGCACTTACCGCCGCGGGCAGTGAGTACGAAGCCGCGCCAGTGAGCAGAAAGCCGCTTTCAGACTACGTGCGCAACGCATTCGTAAGGATCGTAAGCGCAAGAACGTAACGTACGTGTCTGTTCAGACTGCTGTTGCATTGAGCGTAAAATGCGCAACGTCCGCAGCCAGCGTGGGCTCTAACCTCCTTGCGCGTGCTTCCCCATTAGGTGGTTTTATATTTCGCCCCCGTTCGCTCGGTACGGCGGTTGTTCTTGAGTGCTATTCTTTTGTCGTGTACTCGAGCACAATAAACTGTTCGAGTACGCAACTCGGTGTTTGTCCCCTCTGGATCGAACCCGCCGCAGTAGCGACTTCTCGCACCGCGGGTTGGGGGCAGGGCTGCACGTAGGGGCTAGAAGGCGACTGTAGCGTCTAGCCCCCCCCCCCCCCCCCCCCCCCCCCCCGTGGCGCATTCTTGCGAGAATAAACCCCATATTATTGGTGCCCAACATGGAGCCAGAGGTGTGACAAACTGAGTGCCTGTGTATCGGACTGTCGACGCAGACAGGCCATGGAAGCGAGCAGGTATGACTTCCAGTCCCTGCTAATGCTTTCCGATATGGCTTCCCAACGGCAACCTATTGGCGCAGCTGTATCTGCTACAGTCGGTTCATTCACAGAGGCTGACGCTAGCCCCCGTGATCTAATATCGTTTGAGCCAAGCTGTGCTTCACGCGACGCACTCAGACGCGCGGGGACGCAGGGCACTTTTCGCCAAGCGCTATGCCGCTAGGTATAGAATGCACGGAGCGGCCGTCACTACCGTGCACATCCCAGCCGGTCGTTGAGCCAGATTTATCTGGCCAGACCAATACCCAAGAGGCTATGCTGCGAGACGCTTTGCGACTCACGGGTGTCGTGCAGACGACTCTGCATACATCCGCGTCAACTGCGAGACCGAGGTTAGAGGTGGATTTGCCCAGTTATTGCGGCTGTCATGATCATATCAGTGCCAACGAGTACCTGGACCGCATCCTGAATTACCAGCAGGCGACAGGGCTTACCGATGGCGAGATTCTGACACGGGTCGTGCAAGTCTCACTGACCGATCAGGCTGCCCGCTGGTTCCGCCTCACTGGCCACCGGTCAAGCACGCTGGATGAGTTCCGAGGGCGGTTTCTCGAGGAATTCTTGCCCGCAGATTACGAGCGTCGTTTGCGGCGCGAGCTGGAGCTTCGCGCACTCAGCATCTGAACGAGTCCTTGTTCGAGTACGTGAGGGCGATGGACGAGTTGTGTTGTCTCGCAGACCCCTTAGCTCCGAAAGTCGAGAAGGTAGAGCGGGTCACGCGACAAGCTCACCCTGCCTTCGCAGCCTACCTACGAAGAGTTCAGTTCAGATATTTGGACGAACTCGCTTCGGCAGCCAAACGCAACAGGCGGACATACTCGCTTCGCGCACCCATCGGCCGCCCCTGCCAGCGTCGCACTCACTTGAACCGCGATGCACCTTGAATGGAGGCACTCTCCGCCCTCGTTCCCATGGAGCCGAAACGGTTGCATTCCGTGACGGACAAACGAGAAACGGTTGGGCTCTCGACCCGTACACGTATGCCATGCGTACAGGACAGGCTGCGCCTAGTCAAGACATGCAGAATCATGGTCGACATACCGACATGAGGATGCAAGTGCAAAGCGCATCTGCAATGGTAAACCCGGCAAGGAGGTACGGTCAATCGGCGCGCGGCGACAGCTGCCCCGCCCGGCAACGGCCGACTGCACTCTGATACCAGTGCAACCAACCAGGGCACTATGCCAGGGATTACAGGCGCCCCGCTGCCCGAGAGCACGCGCTTTCGGGAAACGAGCGGAGCCGCCGGTGAGCACTACTGCACAGCCGGTGGCGTCAACAGCGGTGCTCAGTGAGTCACACGAACTCTTAGCCCCGTTGACTTGTCGTTTTGGACCCCCCAGCGACATGCCAGTGCTACTCATTGAGCGTACTGTCGTCCTGCGTAAGTTCATGGCTTTGCTAGACACAGGAGCGTTCGCTTCCTTGTTTGGCGACTAGTTATGTGAGCATCTCCGTCGGAGTGGGATCCGATTGCGAGAGAGCAACATTGCCTTCAGACTAGCCAGCGGCACGGCGCACTCGAGCAGTGCCGCGTGGCTTGTGGTGCGATGGGAGAAACGAGTCAGACGCCAGCGCCTCGCTCACCTCCCTGGCCTGTCGGTCCCAATCATTCTTGGTAGAGACTTCCTCGCTAAGGCAGGCATTGTTATTGACGTTTGCAACGGAGGATACAGGGAGGGAGCATGTGGCACCCTGAAACCTTTCGTTCAACGTCAAAAAAGCATCAGAAGTACCCTTGCTATCCGATGCTACTTGCGCAGACGTAGCAACAAGCGCTCGAAAAAGCTCCTCGAAACGCCTTCAGCCGGGCAAATTTGCCGGTCGAGCGCGCTGAGAGAAAAGGCGCGGAGGGGACCGACTCCCCTCCTGCGCGACCCCCTGCCCCTTTTGTGGCTGCACCCTGCGCCGCGGGGGAAGGCAGGCCTCCCCACCCTCTGCTGAACAACTCGATCAGTTTGTCAAGGGAGGAAAAAGCGCGTTTGTCTCAGCTCTTGAACGAGTACGACGCCGTATTCACTGAGCGGCCTGGCTGCACTACACTAGTAAGGCACAAAATTGAGGCAGGCGACACCGTTCCGTGGAAGTGCAATTCCCGGACAGTCAGTTTGGCAAAGAGGAAAGCGCTTGATGACGCTCTGGATAAACTTGTCGATACAGGCGTCATGGAACGTTCAAACAGCCCCTGGGGTTTTCCAGTGGTGCTGGCGCCCAAAAAAGGACGGAACTACACGCCTTTGTGGGGACTATCGCCAGCTGAACGAGGTGACGCGGAAGGATGCCTATCCACTTCCGAGTATTCCCTCGATCGTGTCCAATGTTGGCGGAGCGAAGTATTTTACTACGCTCGATGCCAGCAGAGGATACTTTAAGGGGGAGAAGGATCCTGCACTGACAGAGAGGAGACCTTATTCACCTGTCACAGGGGTCTTTTCCAGTTTACCTGAATGCCATTTGGCCTGGTTGGAGCTCCGGAAACGTGCCAGCATCTTATGGACGGTGTCCTAGGCGATGCAAGGTGGCACTACGCTCTTGCCTACCTAGATGACATTGTGGTGCATTCCTCCAATCCCTTCCTATGTCCTTCTTTGCTTGACTTCGGGTTGCGTGACGTCCCATTCTTGACATCACCTTAATTGACTGGTTTAATTAACGAGTTTAGTATTTGATACATTCAAATGTGGCTCCAAGCCATTCGCTAATGAGACCATTTTAGCATTTACTGTTCCCTTCTTGCCTCTAATTATTACCTAATTAACTTATTGGCCTATCATTTTTTCACACACATTGCGTCACCCTCTATCGATTGGCACCACTCATTAACCTCTACGACTTCTCAATTACAACTCCTGCAGACTACTTTTACATTTTGTGTCGGTAATTAATTACCTAATCACCTTTTTGTCTTAATTACTTTTTGGCTTCAACATTACGTGAGCCTCTGTCGACTGACACCACTCATTAACCTCTACCATGTCTCAAGTACTCACAACTGTTGCGAACACAATTTTGCGTGTTTTGCCTGTAATTAATTACCTTATTGGCCTAATTAATATTTAGGACACAATACTAAATCACCCTCTATGGATTGACACCATTCTTTAACCTCTACCATTTCTCAATTACAACTGCTGCGGACAACTTTTACATTTTGTGTCTGTATTTTACTTAATTAACTTATTGGCCTAATTACTTTTTCGGGCTCAACATTACGTCAGCCTCTATCGACTGATACCACTTATTAACCTCTACCACTTCTCAATTACTCGCAACTATTGCGGACGCGGTCTGCGGACACGGTTTGCGGACAGAAATCTGTGAACATAGCGAAGTAACGCTTTCGCTTAAACAACATTTGAATGCGAACGCGCAGCAATACTAGGGCAGAATTGCAGTGCTGCCTATTGCATCCTACGTCGTTGTAAACCTCCACAGCCCTTTAACAAGTCCAAGGCATAGTTAAACTCCACCTTCCTGATTCTCAAGATGAGAGAACCAAAACTTCAGCTCTGAAAATTGCTTCTGTGCCTATAACTCCAAATTCGTTGCAATTTAGATGAACGAATTCACAAAGATAGTGAAGGAAAGTATATATTGTTCAGTAGTTCAAAAAGCAGGCCTCAACACGTGTTGACCTTGTACCTTGAGCTTACGTTGAGCTTCATTGTTTCTTGTTTGATTACCTTAATAGTTTTGAGAAAAGCTTCAAGCATAAAAGTGTAATTACTAAGAATACTTACAATCAGAACTTGTCTTATATTAAAGCTTGGCTGGAAACGAGGCACGAATTCGTAACTTTTTCGCAAGAGATCCTTGAAATCGGCTACTACCGGCGCAGACCCAAAATCCGTAGTAAATATAAATTTCCGAGTTGTAATTCTTACTACCACCTTTACTGTTGTGCCTTTCTCTGGTGGACTTCCCAGATCAGGCACGGCACCGAACGTCTGTTTCACGGTGATCCTGAATAAAGAGTGCAAAGAGTTAACAAAACATGCAGCTTAGCTCAGTTTATTTCTACACAGGCAGCACTTTCGGCCAACGCTGCTCAGATCACTTGCGCTCCATCTGAGGCAAACTCGCTGGCCACTCAATGAGGCCGAATCGACATCTAGCCTTTGTCACACCCCGAATATTGCCGAGAAGCTATTTGCTTTTCCTTATGCCTGCGCTCTTCATTCATAATTGCTCTGTCACGGGTTAGCCAATTTAATTCGGCAGAGGCTGAAATTTACCCATCTTCAACTCAATTTTCGCATCACCTCCGAGAACTGCACAATCTTTGAGTCAAATTTTTGTATCGTACCTGGGTTCAATAACTCAAGCAATGTTGCATTTCATAACTCTGACGTTTTAGGCATTCTAAGCGGAAAAGCATTCCGTATAAAAGTACGTGTCTGAAATTCTACTCCGCCTTCCATTGTTGCCATTATCCCAACTACATCCTCTGGAGAATAGAGGCCTTTCCCATTCGTCACCTAATAATAATTATGTCCTCTGCCGATGACAACCTAAACTGGTTAGGGATACACTTGCATTATCACCACACAGTAACGGCCACGCGTAATTATAGACACTGCATTACGCGTACCACCAGCGCGATCCATCAATACCAGCATTGTTATACCACCAATGCCAACACGAACTGCAAGCTGCCAGTGCACACACCCTACTTGGCCCCATCGCCACAGGAACATGCGGTTCGTGACTACCTCTATCGCACCCAGGGCAATGTGGCATAGCGAAATAGACCACATGACGGCGAGGCACTCCTTTTCAGTGGCAGAGTAGTTTGTCTCGGCCTGGGACCGAGCCCGACTAGCGTAAGCGATCACACGTTGTTGTATGTCCTCGATCACACGTTGTTGTAGGACTGCGCCTGAACAGACATTGCTATCATCGGTGTTCAGTTCGGTATCTGCGCTTTAATCGAAATGTGCCAGAACTGAAGGTGACTGCAGGCGACAATAAAGCTCTTGAAATTATTGCAGTTGCGGCGCTCCCCGCGTGAAAGGCATATTCAACTTAGTAAGAAGTTTAAGGGGGCGACTATTTTGGATAAGTTGTTCACGAAACGCCGGTAATACGCATATAATCCAAGAAAGCAGCGAACTTCTTTCTGGTCCCGCGGTGTCGGAAAATTTGGTATGGCAGCTGTTTATTCAGGCTCCGGCAGAACTCCTGCCTGCTTCACAACATAGCCTAAAAAATTCAGCTCTTCGTATGCGAAATGAAATTTCTCGGCTTTCAGAGTGAGGCCCGACGATTGAATGGCTTCTATACTCCGTTTCATACATCAGGTGCAACGCAGCGAAAGCTACGCAAGTAGTCCGCAAGAAAAAAAGCAGGAGGCGTATCACTACGCGCTCGTTCTGTAGGCGAGTGGTTCCTGCAGAAACGGGCTCTATTCCGAGCATACACGTTTGCAATAAGATGCTTCGCATGCTTCTTCACAGAGCGGATCTTATAGAAAACATGCGCACCAAAGAACCATTTTCTCAAAAAGAGATGCGCAGCGCGGAGGGCACAGCCAGCGCCATCTGGTGGCAAGCTGGTAAGGTTGCGGGGCAGCAAAACGCGGCACGAACAAAAACGACATAAAAAAAACATACAAATTAGCTGAATCCGACCTTTTCTCTCTAAAAAAGGTGCTTTTTATGAAGTTGATGGCAAATGTAAAATGTATTAAGCTTACAGACAAAGCAACTATTATTTTCTCTCGTCAAGAGCAGGCACTATTTTTTATCGCGGATGCGGAGAGCGCGAACAAGAGCTGTACCTTTGGTAGTGTTGCACTTGATGTATGAAACGGAGTATAGTACCACGTCTAGGCGACGAGGGTGCTCCTCGAAATTTAGGGCAAATACTGTCACGTCGTCCAAGCATACAAGACAAATCGTCTACTTCAGATCTGCAAGGAAGCTGTCCATGAGTCTCTGAAAGGTTCGGGCCTGGAACAAAGGCCGAAGGGCATGACTTGGAACTCTTTGGGCCCGCCGGTGCAATGAAAGCCGTCTTTTCGTGGTCCCTCTCATCGATCTCTATCTGCCAGTATCCAGACTTGAGATCCATGGAGAAGTACATCGTGTTGCACAAGCGATCTAAGGCGTCGTCTATTCTGGGCAAGGGGTAAACATCTTTTTTTCGTATCGTTGTTCAGTCGATGATAGTCAACACAGAAACAGAGTGGGCCGTCTTTGTCCTTCACAAGTACCACAAGTGCAGCCCAGGGGCTTCGGGAAGGTCGAATGATATCATTATCGAGCATTTCATTGACTTACACTCTAATGACAATGCGTTCTTTTGCGGAAACCAGATAAGACGACTGACGGAGTAGTCGAACAGCTTCGTCTGTAATGACGCGGTGCTTTGCAAGGTGCGTTTGACCGAAGCGTGACGATCAAGCAAATGCATTAGAGTAGAGACTGAGCAGTTTTCGTAGTTTTTCTTGGTACTTCGGAGGTAATGCCGGGTACAGCGGTTCAGTGTTTTTGTATGTTGCTGTTCCTGAAGCGCTGGTTAATTGCGTGCACAACTATTGTCAGTTATGGCGTCGAGATATGTTCATATATATGCCCTCTGTTCATATGTTGATGTTCATTGCTGAAGTTCGGGAAAAGAACATCAACGTTGTTATTTGCTCTGGCAACTGCTACGCCTCTTTCTATAAGCAATTTGTGCTAGGTCTGGACGACATCTTCGGTGCGTTGCATTGGGAAGGAACCCATGGTCACCATGGACACCATAATGCTCGAACGTGGGGGCATGCAGCGCAGAGCGTGTCATTGGTTTCGGTGGCATTCTCAATTGAAAATCTTACCGACTGGTTCTGCAAATCGATAATTGCGCCGTTTTCCGTTAGAAGGTCCATACCGAAGATGACATCACTGGAACACTGGGCCAACACGATGAAATTCGTTGGAAATGTTGGCCGTTGTACAGTCTCGGTTTTGATGCTCTGAAGGACTGGTGTATTGGAGGTCGGCGTCGTTGCTACGTTGTTTTGGTGTCGGTTCTGCTAGTGTCCGCGTGCAATGAATTGCAGTGTGCGGCGAAGAACTGTCGTGAGTCTGTCGAGGATCTTGGAATTTTCGTACTTGAGCAGCCGCACCTCCAGAGGCGGCTGCATCTAGTTCCCCTACGGGGACTTTGGGGTTGCTCCTGGCGCCCACGAGAGCTGTAACTGCGAGGTAATGACGATAGGAAGCGGCTTGGACCTGGGTTGGCATGCGAAATGTATTCTGCAATTTCGCTTGGCTGCTGTCCATGCATAAGACGACGGGCATAAAAAGGAAACACACGGAGGCCGAATTTCCTGTAGTGGCAGTGGCGACAGATGTATGCAGGTTCTCCGCAATGATAGTCCAACGGAAAAGGACAGCACAACGGTTGGTGGTTCGGTGTCCACCAAACATTGGTCCTTGCAAAGCCGCGGCGGCGTACGTTTGGACGGAAAAACACACAGGTGACCGGTGCGCGTTGATCACAGGGGGGTGCAGGCGGCAAGTAGCGGCTGGTGAGTGCGGCGTAACCCAAGGTTTGGAACGGTGGTGTAGCTGGGACGGATGCGGGCACTGCGACGGGTGAGGGTATGCCCAGCGCTTGTTGTACCTCTTTACGAATAATGTCAGAAACTGTGGCGACATGTGGCTGTGGTGGAATCTACAGGTATTTGGCCACCTCTTAGCGCACTATCGCCCGGATCGTATCGCGCAACGATTCCGCGGAAAATGGTATGGCTTCACCTGCAGTAGGGGCGATCATGGACACAGCAGTGCGCTGGTATTTCCAGGCGCGTGTATCATGCGCCTTTTCGATGGTGATCGCTTCATTGATGAATTCGCTTACTGTTTGTTAGTGGACTTCGCACTAGGCCCGCAAACAAATGTTCTTTAACACATTTTATCAAAAGGAGCACTTTCTTTTCTTCCGACATCGTCTGGTCTGCGCGACAAAAGAGTCGCTTCATCTCTTCGGCGTATACCATCACAGTTTCATTCGGATGTAGTATTCGGCTATTTAAAAGCAGTTGTGCTTTTTTATTACGAAATGTGCTGATGAACGCAGGCAAGAATCCCGCCTTGAATGTGTCCCATGTTCGGAGTCCGGTTTCGTGATTTTCAAACCACGTCATAGTCTGAAGTAGACATGGCGCAGCTTGGAGTTGGCGTTCGAAGCGTTGAAGAAAGCCACCCAGCCGAACTGCTCCAGCAAGGGACTTTAGCTCCAGCCAGTCTTCAGCGTCCTCATGGGGCAGACCGTGGAAATGGGGTGCATCCCGCTGGTCAATGAGCATGACCGGATTTTTCAATACTGGTGGATTCATCGCGCTTATACCAACGTTCTTTGCTAGTTGTGGTCAGAGAGGGGACCGCACTCGGGAAGCAGAAGCTCTGATGTACTGGGGTATCTACCTGAAGGGTGCGCTCTGGGCTTGGGTACCAGCTTGTAGGTGGCGTCCGGTGCGTGAATGTTCTCCCAGCACCTCCACCAAATGTCGCGTAAACGAGGACCTTCGCAGTTGAGTCCGAGGCAGAGCTCAGGATCTAGAACAGCCTTGGACAGAATAGTCAGAACAGTCAGTCTTGGACGTATCGCGTTTCTTCTTTTTCTTCCACACTTCTGCGCGTCTTCGTCCTCAGCACATATGCTACAATGTAATCGATTTCCCATTGTTCTTTTTCTTTCTATACTTAAAGCTGCCCACATTTTAGAGTAACAATTTATATCCATATTACAAATGTGCCATTTTTCTTCGCCATTCCGGTTGAATTGTGGCGCATTTTACACTTTCAAGTTATTTAACATTATGCGCTTATTTATAGTCGGTCTAATCATACAGTTTAAGAATTTTTGTTTTCTTTACACTAACATTGTGTCGTTATTCTGTCGCTTTGTTAAAATGTTTCGCTTCATTAATTTTGTACTAATGTTGCTGAGAACCAATCTAGCAGAATTTCAGTACTTGCCATATTTTCTGCCAAAGATAATTCGTGTTTACTGTTATTCAATCACTGATGTTTTCATGTATTGAAGGGCTGATGTCTCAATTGCGAAGCTGCTTCATCATTGATATGAAAAAAGCTTGTCGACTAGTAAATGCGTTTCACACTTAACAGCAGTTTATTTAAAAAGTTCGCTCGCCGAATATAACCGGAACTTTCACTCAACGTACTTTGCTTTTCTATTCAGCGCTTGTATTGCTGGCATTTCGCTTTGCTTTGCCTTGTTGTTAACATAATTAGTGTTTTAGCGTAAAAGTTTACGAGTGGTATGTCGTATTGGCATAAGTGGCCAGCCGTGTACAGTGCCTGGTTTTGGTCTACTTGCGGTGATGCCTTTCAATGGCATGTACTCTACTGCACAGAATTTTATTTTATCAAATAATTTACCTGCATATGGCATTTCTTCGTCTTTTCATTTGCTATGATACCTCTGTGTAGCGGATTTGCAATGCGACGAGAAGTTTTATAAACAGTACAAAAAAAAACTTTTCTTTGGCCTCTTGCATTACCGGAAGCATAAATTACAACTGAAGTCAGAAACAAAACCTCAAAGGGTTCTTGGCACTTACGGATCGTCCCCTTTGTAGATACCACTGTATATGAGGCAGCTTCCAACCTCGAACCGGACGAACGTATTGAGTGCGTTGTCCTGCAGAGACGATAGCAGCACCGTGTCCTAACAATATTTATTTATTTGTTCTGAATACCCCCAAAGGCATGTAGAGGGTATTTTATGTAGCCGGTATAAACAAGTTAGTCATAGATTATATAACGCAACATAAAGCCAGAACGACTGCACAAATGACAATATGCTGAACTATAAGTAATGAACAAATCTATAAGCATAAGTATTGTATAGAAAACGTCAGGAACGATAGCATATCGGCGCAAAAATTAAGCAAAAAAGCACTGGAAAATGCACTTTAAATGGCAGTTGCGAGACAAGAATTAGATGTGACACAGGCACAAATAAAACCATGAAACTGGTTGGGTAAGATGCAATGCCATTATCTGATGGTAAGATGTCTACATGGCTATAGTGAGCAGTAAAAGGAGCGTGTAATGAGATAGCTTGTAATTTATACTTTTGACTGTATGAATGGTCGCCACGGAGAGAAACGACTGGTACTGATTTGAATAACGTTATGGAAAAGTGATAAACACCATATTTTATGTCAGACCGCCAACGTACCTAATTCACCAGCTTTATTCTTTAATGAGGTAGTGCTGGTGGAACATGAATACTAAGAGAAATTGCACGGCAGCATGGTTTTGCCAGAAGTGTTATTAATATTGTGCGGGACTACCCAAGTTCAATTCTGACCGGCCGGCGGCGGCTGCATTTCAAAGGAGACGAAACGAAGTGGTATCCGCGTGCTGTGCGATGTAGTGCAGGTTTAAAGACTCCCAGGTTGTCGAAGGTACTCCGGAGCTCTCCACTACCAGCACTAGTTTCTCTCCTTCTTCCCTTCCTTTACGGCGCGGTTGAGGTGTCCACGGAACAAGTGTGACAGATACTGCGCCTTACCTCTCCTGTGAACCAATTCCTATTATATATATATATACAAGTGAAAAATTGCTTCATACTGTTTCCAAGTTTATTTGTGGTCGACGTTTCGGCAGGGCTCCTGCCGAAACGTCGACCACAAATAAACTTGGAAACAGTATGAAGCAATTTTTCACTTGTATGTAACCTCTAGCAACCAAGTACGTCTATTTACTTATGCTGTATATATATATATATATATATATATATATATATATATATATATATATATTGTACGAGTATTGCGCCAAACGTCCAGGCAACGCCCTGAGCCTAGAAGACTGCCGTAGTCCGAGAGCGGTCCGAGCAGCGGTCTGATTGCGGTTCCAGGCAACTAACTTCGTCGTCTACGCCAACTAGCAACCACTTCATCGTCTACGTCAACTAGCCACTGATTGTCTCCGCTTCGTCGTCGACTATAATTTGTATCACTTCCCCCCTCCTCTGTAGCATCGACTCGATGCGACGCGGTGCTACTAGGAAGAAGTCAGCGAAAGGGTGCACTAAAGTGTGACAAGGACCCAGCGGCGTTGACGAAAAGCTCAGTCATGTACGATCATGATAGGGCTTGAGCCGAACCACGTGCACGACTTCAGGACGCTGTGGCCTTCGGGATGGAGCTGAAGCTACGGGAACAACAGCGTAGGTAACTTCACTGATACGAAGAACAATCTCGTAAGAGCCGAAGTATCGGCGCAGTAATTTTTCAGATAGGCCGCGATGACGAACAGGTGTCCAAATCCAGACGAGGTCGCCCGGCTCGTAAGTGACGATTCTTCGGCTAAGGTTATACCGAGCAGCGTCATTCGCCTGTTGTCGGTGGATTCTGAGGCGTGCTAGTTGCCGCGCTTCCTCAGCACGCTGAACAAAGATGTCGGCGTCAAGTTCGGCTTCAGAGCCGCAAGAAGGACTAACTGGCAACATGGCATCCAACGGCGTGCTCACTTGGCGACCGAAGACAAGTTGGAACGGGGTCAGTCGCGTCGTCTCTTGAGTGGCGGTATTGTACGCGAAAGTTATATAGGGCAAAATCACATCCCAGGTGCGATGTTCTGCGTCCACATACATAGAAATCATGTCGGTGAGGGTGCGATTGAGGCGCTCCACCAGCCCGTTGGTCTGAGGGTGATACGCCGTCGCACGTCGATGGCTAGTGTGAGTCAGAGTCATGACCAACCGAATTAGGCGAGCCGTAAAAGCTGTTTCACGGTCAGTGATTACCACGGCGGGGGCGCCATGACGTAGGACAATGTTATGAACGAAAAATTGAGCAACTTCGGCTGCGGTACCTTTAACAAGGGACGCTGTCTCTGCGTACCGTGTTAGGTAGTCTGTTGCGACGACTAGTCGACTACCCAACGGTTGCCAGACGAGGACTTCGGAAAAGGACCGAGAAGATCCATGCCCACTTGATGGAAAGGGGTCTTCGGCGGAGCAATAGGCTGAAGAAATCCAGCGGATTTCAATGGCGGAGACTTGCGACGTTGGCAGTCACGACATGAGCGTACATAAGCCCGCACCGATGGGAGTAACCTGGGCCAATAATACTTTTGACGAATTCGTGCAAGTGTACGGCTCACCCCCAGGTGGCCGGCGGTGGGTTCATCATGACAGGCACTCAATATATCTCGGCGCAACTCGGAGGGCACAACAAGGAGAAACGTCTCTTCACTGTTAGCGAAATTTTGCTTGTAGAGCACGTTACCACGCAGAGTGAACGTTTGAAGCCCACGATGAAAAACACGCGGAATACGGGCGTCGACGCCCTGCAGATAGTCGACGAGTGACGTTAACTCTGGGTCCATTCTCTGCAGCTGCGCCATTTGGGTTGTACTAATAGCCCCCAGAAAGGGAAAATCATCGGCCGTTTCTTCTGGACATATGGCGATGGGCGAGCGCGACAGACAGTCAGCATCCTGATGCTTCCGTTCTGATTTGTATACGACTGTTACGTCATACTCTTGTAATCTAAGACTCCATCTAGCCAATCGTCCTGAGGGGTCTCTGAGGCTCGCGAGCCAGCATAATGAATGGTGGTCGCTTATAACGCGGAAAGGTCGGCCGTAGAGGTATGGTCGGAACTTGGTGAGGGCCCATATTACCGCCAGACATTCTTTCTCAGTTGTTGAATATTTGGTTTCGGAGCGGGTAAGTGTTCGGCTCGCGTAAGCGATGACCTGTTCTGCACCGTCTTGCCACTGAATTAGTACTGCACCAACCCCAACGTTGCTGGCATCAGTGTGAACGTCAGTTGCGGCGTTTTCGTCAAAATGGCCTAGTATCGGAGGATTCTGTAGGCGGCTGCGAAGCTCAAGGAAAGCGGCCTCTTGTTCACTTCCCCACAGGAACGGCGTGTCATCTCGAGTCAGTGTGGTTAGCGGTTCTGCGATGTGCGAAAAGTCTCGTACAAAGCGGCCGTAATAGGAGCACAAACCTAAGAATCGTCGAACCGCTTTCTTGTCAGTAGGGTGCGGAAAACCAGAAACGGCAGCTTTCTTTTCATGGTCCGGGCGAACACCTTTTGCGCTGACCACGTGACCAAGGAAGCGAAGTTCCTCAAAGCCAAAGTGACATTTCTCCAGTTTGATTGTCAGATTGGCGTCTCGGAGAGCTTTTAACACAAGGCGTAACCTTTCTAGGTGTTGGTCGAAGGTGGTCGAAAACATGACGACATCTTCCAGGTAAACCAAACACGACTGCCACTTCAAACCGGACAGAACGGTGTCCATCATGCGTTGTAACGTGGCCGGTGCCGAACATAGGCCGAACGGTAGCACCTTAAACTCATACAAGCCATCGGGTGTCACGAAAGCCGCCTTCTCCCAGTCTCTCTCATCCACTTCTATTTGCCAGTACCCACTTTTTAGGTCTAGCGACGAGAAGTATCGGGCATCTCGCAGTCGATCGAGTTCGTCGTCTATGCGAGGAAGTGGGTAAACGTCCTTTTTAGTGACGAGATTAAGTTTTCTGTAATCGACATAGAACCGCGGAGTATTGTCCTTCTTTCTGACGAGAACAACCGGCGAAGCCCACGGGCTTGTAGACTGCTGAATGACATCGTCGGAAAGCATTTCGGTGACCTGTCTCTGAATCGCTGCTCGTTCCGTTGGAGAAACGCGGTATGGGCGTTGGCATACGGGGCGCGTGGTCTCGTCTGTTATTATACGGTGCTTGGCGACCGGAGTTCGGCCCACTTTGGAAGACGTTGCGAAGCAGTCTGCAAAATCTGCCAATACAGCCGAAAGAAGATTCTTCTGAGCCGCGATAACTCGGCGTTTATTTCGATTGGCGGCAGAACGTGACGAGGTCTAGTGTCGTCTTGAAGGGCTTCTTCCACGGTGCACAAATGTGGACACTCCGCGACGTCTTGGAGGAAGGAGATTACCGTGCCTTTGACGAGGTGCTGAAATTCGTTCGAAAAGTTGGTGAGCAGAACGGTAGTGCAGCCATCCCGTAGGTGGACGAGGCCTCGGGCAACAATGAGACCCCTCTCAAGCAGCAGCGGGATATGACCCTCCGCCATGCCCTCAAAGTCATGAAATAGGTCATTCTGCACGCGCATTACGACACTGCACCGTGGTGGCACCCTGACATCATCCTCCACAATACGCAGAGCATGGCTACAGGGATCGCGGGTGTCTAAGCGTGCCACTGCCCGTTTGGTCGAGAATGTGACTCGTGCCTCGTGTAGGTCGATGACAGCACCGTTTGCCTGCAGAAAGTCGAGCCCCAGAATCAAATCTCACGAACATTCGGTCAAGACAACGAATTCTCCAACGTAGACGAAACCGCGGATGCCAATTCGGGCTGTGCACCTTCCGGCCGGGCTAATGAGGTGACCTCCAGCCGTGCGAATGCTAGGGCCCAACCATGGTGTCACAAATTTGCTCAGTTCCTGGGCGAGGGCGTGCCTCATCACTGAATAGTCTGCACCGGTGTCAAGTAACGCGATCGTGTTAGTTCCGTCAAGTGTTACGCACAAATCAGAAGTAGCCCGTCGGATGCTGTCGCTACCCTGCCACTGTGAGAAATCAGCATATCGGTGTATCGGCGGCGGAGGATCTTCAACTTTTCCGACAGCAGCGGCCCTGCTTCCGGAGACCGCTGGAATTAGTTTTCCCGGTGTGGACTTTGAGAACGCCGCTCAGTATTGCTGGAGTCTCTGTGAGGGCTTGGGGAACGGTACCGCAGCGGAGATGACGATCCTGAGTCATAGCGCCTGTATCTCCCAGGCCTCTGTCTGGCCGACAGATGAGCTTCTATTTCGAGCGGCCGTTCGCCGTTCCGTGGACAGGGCGCATCGGGTACGAAGCCGCGAAGTCCCACTCGGAGATAAAGGCATGCACGGCAAAGGTGGCCGGCCTCCCCGCAGTGGTAGCAGATTGGCCTGCGGTCCCGCGTACGCCACACGTCCGAATTGCGAGGGCGTGTAACAGGCACCACAGCTTGAGCCGATACGTCATACGGACTGATGTGACTAACCACCGGTGTCAGGTCAGTAGGACCACAGGCAGCTGCTTGACGTGTGACGAACGCGTACGTTCGTTTGTCGTCGACCCGTGGAGGCATGGTAGCGACAGGACTGTAGGCAGCTGCCTGAGGAACAACGGATGTGTGCGTGGGCATTTCATCGCCGCGCTGCAGTACGTTGGTGACCGGGAATTCACGAGCAGCCTGGCGTACTTCGTCTCTGACGATTTCGGTCAGTGAGATCACTGGGGCACTCTGAGACAGACGGAAACGTTGGAGTTCCCCTCGAACAACCGACCGAATGCGGTCACGTAAGGCGTCCGCACCGCCTCCATGGCAGGGCGAAAAAACATCTGGGGCCAGACCGCTGACATCTCGGTTGTACTGCCGGGCCCGTTGTTGGAGCGTCGTTTCCATGGTCGTTGCTTCCGCGAGGAATTCAGCAACGGTACGCGGTGGACTGCGAACGAGGCCCGCAAACAGCTCCTGCTTAACTCCACGCATGAGGTGGCGAAGCTTCGTCTCCTCTTTCATATTGGGGTCTGCGCGCTGGAAAAGACGGGTCAT
Source organism: Amblyomma maculatum (assembly GCF_055883805.1). Lineage (NCBI taxonomy): Eukaryota > Metazoa > Arthropoda > Arachnida > Ixodida > Ixodidae > Amblyomma > Amblyomma maculatum. The sequence goes on along the minus strand of NC_139347.1, from coordinate 121,945,598 downwards.
GTCTTCCCAGAACATGCGTACACTTCATTTGGCCGCTGGTTTCTGGACTGAAGTGCAGCTTCAGCTTTCTCGCGGCGATCGGCGTTGGGGAAGGTGGTCAGAAGCTCATGGCAAAATGCTTGCCAGGTGGTAAGGGTGCCCTTGTGGTTTTCGAACCACGTACGCGCTGACTCTTCTAAGGCGAAGTAAACATTATTGAGCTTCCGCTCGTCACTCCAGCCGTTGTACCGAGCCACTCGCTCGAAGGTAGCCAGCCAATCCTCAGCGTCTTCGAAGACGTCGCCGTGAAAAGATGGTGGTGTTCGCGGCGGGTGGCAAAGGATCGGAGCTGAGAGCCTGGGATCAGTGGCCATGTCGAGGTGGCTCGAGAGTTGCGGCTGCGTGATCCTCGTAGGGGTGGAAAGGGGCCCAACCTCAGGCGACTGTCAGCGGAGGCGGCGACTGAGTCGCTGGTGGACCGGAGTCAGATCCGTCGTGAAGTGTGTAAACGTGGGAAAACGTACCCAGCGCCTCCACCAGACTGTAACGAGTATTGCGCCAAACGTCCAGGCAACGCCCTGAGCCTAGAAGACTGCCGAAGTCCGAGAGCGGTCCGAGCAGCGGTCTGAGCGCGGTTCCAGGCAACTAACTTCGTCGTCTACGCCAACTAGCAACCACTTCATCGTCTACGTCAACTAGCCACTGATTGTCTCCGCTTCGTCGTCGACTATAGTTTGTATCACTATATATATATATATATATATATATATATATATATATATATATATATATATATATATATATATATATATATATATATATATATATATATATATATGAAGGAAAGAAGCCAACAGTCGGCGAAGCCAAGGAAAGCGTTGGGGATGGTACTTTATATCTTTTTTTTAATGTTTAATTGGATAATCACGGAAATTAGTAATGTAATCTGTTTAGGGGAAAGATAATTAAACACAAAGTAGAAGACTGTTGGCTTCTTTCCTTTATGTATTATAACGAGCACCCTCATTTCCCCCTCTTATATATATATATATATATTGTAAAGAAGATGAAGAAGAAACAACGCTGCGGCATCGCCATCACCATCGCTGGTCTCCGGCGCCCATCTCTCTCGCGCTGCAGGTGTGCCCTGCGGCTGGTATTCCGATCCTGCTGTGCCCGAATTACTGCCGGCGCTAGACATTCCAATAAACTATTAAATCCACATTTCACTTGGTGGAGGTCAAGCTGAGGTTCTCTGTATCCATCTCGCCCTGGAACTTCGCAGCAGAACGTTAACTACCCCAATGACGGAGCCTACTTCATCGCATCTACCTCCGCCAGTCACCTGCACAGGTGCCCTTCGTCAACGGGACCCCGCTACCTTCAGTGGAAGGAGCGATGACGACGTCGACGATTGGCTGTCCACTTACGAACGGGTCAGCCGTCACAATAACTGGGACGACAACCGTAAGCTCAATAATGCCATCTTTTACTTGAGCGATGTTGCTAATCTGTGGTTTCGAAACCACGAGTCGGATTTTACCACCTGGGCGAATTTCAAGACCAAATTTTCCGACGTCTTTGGCCGCCCCACCGTCCGAAAACTCCGCGCGGAACAGCGTCTTCGATCGCGACTACAGCTGCTCGGTGAGACGTTCACCAGTTATATTGAGGACATTGTTGATTTGTGTCGCCGCGTTGACCCGACCATGACCGAGGCCGTTAAGATACGTCACGTCCTCACAGGAATTGATGACGGCGCTTTCAACATGCTTATCGCCAAAGGCCCCACTACGGTCAAGGAAATCTACGACCTTTGTCAAAGCTACGACGAACTCCTCAAGGAGCGTGCTTTGATTCGCCAGCCTCATGCATCGCTCGCTGGACTAGCCGCGGAGAGGGAGTCATCTAGCCTCTCTGAAGACATCAAGGCTTTTGTACGACAGGAGGTCGCGCGACAACTGTCCCTGCAGCATATGTTAAGGAGTCGTCACCAACTGGCCTTGTTCCGGAGCTTCGCCGTGCAATACAGCAACATGTATCTGAAGTCGTCCCTAATCCTACTCCTCAATCAGCTCCGGTCGCACCCTCAGTGACGTTCCCCACGCCCACAATTTCATCGTCCGGCATTGCGCCACTGAGCTACGCTCCAGCATTCGCGCCGGCTCCTCCTCAGGTATTGCGTCGCACGTATGCCGAAGTTACTTCAAGTCCACCTCCTGAGCCAGCATATGCCTTTGCTTCGCCCCCTCGGCACCTTTGTTCGGCACCAACAGCTTTTTCTCCCCCCTTGCGTCAGACACCATCTCCATGGCGCACTGCAGACAACAGGCCTATTTGCTACCACTGCGGCATCCTTGGACACACTACACGCTACTGCAGGCGCCGAATAAATATGGCCTTTGCTGCACGGCCTGCGCCACCTTATTTGGCCCCCCAGTTCCCCGTCCCATTGGGTCCTCCAACAGCACCCCCCGATTCTCCGGACTTCCTGCCTCGTCGTTCGCATCACCACGTCGCCGCTCCATTTCGCCAATGCGCCGACGACCCGCTACTCAGCCGGAAAACTAACCGCCGCAGTTCGCGAGGCACGAACTGCGTATTCGACAGAATTTCAAAGTCCTCGTCTTAATCCCGCGAATGTTACTGCTGTCATCGTTGAAGGTGTTTATGCTCTTGCGCTCGTCGACACCCGTACCGCTGTATCAGGTATCAGCCAAAAACTCTGCCGCTCCCTCCGAAAGGTGACTACGCCTCTCGAGGGACTATCGCTTCGTACCGCATCCGCTCACAGTATACAGCCGACAGCTGTCTGCACTGCTCGCGTCGTCATTGCTGCAGCCTTGTACATCATCGAATTCGTCGTTCTTCCCAAATGTTCTCATGACGTCATTCTCGGCTGGGATTTCCTGTCCCAGCATCATGCTATCATTGACTGCGCCAATCCTCAAGTAGAGCTCATTGAACCAAGTGATGCACCGTCTGATGCCCTGCTCCACGAGTCGTGTCCTCGTTTTGCGGCCAAACTCCTCGTAGCTTATGACACAACCATCGTACCCGTTAGCGCTGTTCTGGTTCCCCTCACTGCCCCTTTTACCACCGCCGCAACAGTCTTCTTTGTGCCCTCTAACGTTGTCTGCAGCCGCCGCCACTTACCGCTGCCGTTTGCCGTCCTTGACATGAACAAAGGCGCTTGCACACTTCTGGTAGCCAATCCTCTTGCGTCTCCCGTTATGTTGATCGAAGGGGAGTGCCTCGGCCGCGTCGAGCCCGTGGACCTTCTGTTCGCCTTTGATGATTTGTCATTCCCTGTTTGCCAAGTTGACGCCTTGACTCCAACTCGTGTGGCTTCAGATCCACTACAGCGGGATCTTTTTGACCATTCTGTCGACAGCGCTCTAGAGCCGCGCCACCGCGAGCAACTTCTTGACCTTCTACACCAATTCCGCTCCTTCTTCGACATCCCGCAATCTTCCTTGGGCCGCACGACGACCGTTTCTCACCTCATTGATACTGGCGCTCACCCACCTCTCCATCAGCGGCCGTATCGGGTGTCTCCGACTGACCGCCGTGTTATTGCCCAACAAGTCGATGACATGCTGCAACGCGGAGTAATTAGAGAATCCTGTAGTCCATGGTCGTCTCCTGTGATCCTAGTTAATAGGAAGGATGGATCCATACGATTTTGTGTTGATTATCACCGCCTAAACAAAATTACTCGTCGTGATGTGTATCCCCTCCCAAGAATCGACGATGCTCTAGACTGCTTGCAAGGCGCAGAATTCTTTTCCTCACTCGATTTGTGCTCTTGATATTGGCAGGTGCCCATGGCAGAGGAGCATCACGCTAAGACCGCCTGTATTACTCCAGACGGACTATACGAATTTAATGTTATGCCGTTCGGACTCTGTAACGCCCCAGCCACATTTGAAAGAATGATGGACACTGTACTGCGTGGCCTGAAATGGAACATCTGTTTATGCTACCTCGATGATATCGTCATCTTTTCAGCAGACTTCCCGACCCACTTGACTCGACTTCGCCAGGTCTTCACCTGCCTAACCCGCGCCGGTCTTCAACTGAACCTCAAAAAGTGCCGCTTCGGTGCCCGCCAGCTCACAATACTCGGACATGTTGTGTGCAAAGATGGAGTTCTGCCTGATCCTGAGAAGCTCCGCGCCGTTGCTGACTTTCCGAAACCGACCACTTTGAAACAACTGCGAAGCTTCGTGGGCCTCTGCTTGTACTTTCGTCGTTTTGTTCGCAATTTCGCGACCATCATAGCCCCCCTTACACAGCTCTTAAAAGGCGCCCCTAACCTCCCCTCTTGGTCGCCAGCCTGCGATGATGCATTCGCGACGCTGCGCAATGTTCTGACGTCACCGCCAATCCTTCGCCATTACGACCCTACTGCACCTACAGAACTTCACACCGATGCCAGTGGTGTCGGCCTCGGCGCCGTCCTCGCCCAGCGCAAGCCTGGCTTCTCCGAATACGTTGTCGCCTACGCAAGCCGTGCTCTTACCAAAGCCGAGACCAACTAGTCCGTTACCGAAAAGGAGTGCTTAGCAATCGTGTGGGCTGTAACGAAGTTCCGCCCTTACTTATATGGCCACTCCTTCGATGTAGTTACAGATCTTCACGCTCTCTGCTGGCTCGCGTCTCTCAAGGATCCGTCTGGCCGTCTCGGGCGCTGGGCTCTCAGGCTTCAGGAATACGACATCCGTGTAGTGTACTGCTCTGGCCGCAAGCACTCTGACGCCGATGCTCTTTCTCGGTCACCGGCGCGTTCGCCTAACTCATCATCCCCTCCTCAAGCCTCTTTGTCAGCACTCACCATAGAGGATATGCCTTTCGAGCAACGACAAGATCTTTGGGTTTCTAACCTGCTAGATGTCCTTGGCACTACTTCCGCGGCTATGCATCCTCGGGCACTCCGCCGACAGGCCTCCCATTTTACCATTCGGGACGGCCTGCTGTACCGAAAGAACAACTCAGATGGCAGAAAATGGCTTATTGTCATTCCGCGCCACCTCCGCTCTGAGGTTTGTGCCCACCATCACACTGACCCGCAAAACGCTCATGCCGGCGTCCTGAAAACCTATGATCGAATTCGTCATAGGTATTACTGGCGGGGAATGTACAATTTTGTACGTCGTTACATTCGCTCTTGTACCGCCTGTCAACAACGCAAGATTTCTCGCCACCTCGCTGGCCCTCTCCAGCCTTTACCGTGTCCAGCTCGCCCGTTTGATCGCGTGGGAATCGACCTCTATGGTCCGCTACCATGCAGTGCCGCCGGTAATCGATGGGTCATCTCCGCCGTCGACCACCTGACCCGTTATGCGGAGACTGCTGCACTTCCCGCGGCGACAGCCCGAGAGGTAGCCCATTTTCTCCTGCACCACTTCATTCTTCGACACGGCGCCCCTCGCGAACTACTGAGCGATAGAGGTCGTGTCTTTCTTTCCGAAGTAGTCCAAGAGCTCCTTTCGTCTTGCAAATCGATACATCGGGCTACAACCGCGTACCACCCGCAAACCAACGGCCTCACGGAGCGTTTCAACCGTACGCTTGGGGACATGCTCGTGATGTATGTTACATCTGAATCTGGGAGTTCCAACTGGGACCAGGTACTGCCATGCGTAACATTCGCGTACAACACTGCCACCCAAGCAACAACTGGTTTCTCGCCCTTCTTTCTCTTATACGGCCGTGAACTATCTTGTACTCTAAACACAATTTTGCCATACCATCCAGATGTCTCTGAGTACAGTGCTTTGCCCGATATTGTACAGAAGGCTGAGGAATACCATCAGCTAGCTCGCACGTTTACCTCCAACACTCAAGGCTGTCGCAAAGATCAGCATGATAGCGATACCCCTGCTCCGACGTTCCTGGCCGACAGCTTCGTTTGGCTATGCGTTCCTACCACCAGCAAACTAGAAACGAAACTCCACGGACCTTATCGCGTCTTGGAACGCACATCCCCTGTTAACTACATCATCGAGCCAGTCACCCCTTCTTCCGACCACCGCCGCCGCGGCCGTGAGGTTGTCCATGTTAGCCGCCTCAAGCCGTATTACAACCCTCTGGTTGTCTCTTCTCCGTGAGTCGCCAGGATGGCGACTTCTTCACGCGGGGGAAATGTAAAGAGGATGAAGAAGAAAGAACGCTGCGGCATCGCCATCACCATCGCTGGTCTCCGGCGCCCATCTCTCTCGCGCTAAAGCTGTGCCCTGCGGCTCTTATTCCGATCCTGCTGTGCCCGAATTACTGCCGGCGCTAGACATTCCAATCAACTATTAAATCCGCATTTCAATATATATATATATATATATATATATATATATATATATATATATATATATATATAAGCTCCTTAGGGATCCAAATGGCAAACACGTATTTTAGTTTGGGACAGATTATTGCGGCCTAAGCTACTTTGCTACATGCACTGCGTTCTCTCTAAGAAAATTATGTTTGAAGTGCCAGAAGGCGCTGTTCGCGTAGGCCGGAGTAAAATTAATATGATAAATCCATGATAACATAACATTTTCTCGAGTTTATTCACATGAAAATTGTAAGCTGCGGTGAAATGTAGTGTTATTAAGAGAGTTGGTGGTGAGCACTTGTAACCTTTCGCTTAAAGACATGAGCTTAACTTTGGAAGTACTTAATTTCTGACCTTGTCCAAGGTGGTGGTAAAAATATTCTAATGAAAATGTTTAGGAGGTTGTAGCGGTGGTTGGAGCCCCCAGTCCGGAACCCCATTGGCGGAGGCTGCTGTCCGCGCTCTTTCGATGAGTTTTTTTTTACCCCTTGCGTCTGAGCTGGTCAGAGCTGCCTCCCACCCCTCCCGCGTTGGCTGGTTATTAATAGTGACAGTCTGATTTTGCTGGCAGGTCCACATCATATAGGTACAGGTCCGCCTTTTCCCCGCTGAATTTGCATTGTGAGTCAAATGACTCTGCATCTATTGCGTGTTGTCTTCGTGGGTTGTTAAAAGTGTTGGTCTGTAGCTTGCGGAGGTGTACCCCCTTCCCTTTGTCTAGTGTCTTTGCCGGTGGAGGGTAGATCCGGCGAGATAATCTTAAGTGCTGAAGTATTTCAGTGTAGGTTAGCAAAGGGGTAGGAGGTTGCACGAGATCCGTATTGGGTGCCTGGGGGATAAATGCTCGGGCTGAGGCGTGTGCGCTCTCGTTCCCTGGTATGCCCTGGTGGCCTGGTATCCTTACTAAGTGTTTATGCGTGGGTTGTTAGCCACGGGTGTAACTAACTATTTTGAATGATTTTAGCTGCTAGCGGTGCAAACCTGTCCCTGAGGTAATTGCGATATGCTGTCTGTGAATCTGTAAGAATGTATTCTGAGGTAGTGTGTGTTGCAGCTAGGGTAATCGCCACTTCTTCCGCAGCCAGTGTGTTTTGGCTGCGCAATATTAGTCCATTCACTGTTTGATTTTGGTGCACTACCGCAACGGCCGCCATTCCCCGCTCAGGACCCGCATCATCAACATAGAACACGCCATCGCGCCCGCCGTAGTGCCTTTTTATAGCTTCCCCTCGTACTTGTCGTCTTGGCTGGTGAAAGCGGGGTGCATATTCCTCGGCAATGGAGTTTCTTTGAATTGTACTCTCCATGAGGCTGCGATTTCGTTTTTAGGGTCTAGCTGTCGGGGGCAAATGATGTTCAAGTCGTTCGAGATTTGTCGGTCAGTCAGAGTCGTGGAGAGTCGTACCACGTGCACCGTGAGGTATGCCTCTATCAGCTCATCTACCGTGTTGTGGACGTCCAGTCGTAAAAGCCGGTCCGTCGATGTCGTAAGAGGGAGGCCCAGGGCCTTCTTGTAGGCTGTTCTGATTACGACGTCAAGGGTCTTGATGTCAAACTTCTTGAGACGGGGTAGGGTGCTGTATAGACGATGCGGCTCACGACGAAAGCCTGCACCAGTCGGAGAGTATCTTCTTCGCGCATCCCTGATTTCCGCGCCGTTATTCTGGCGATCATCCTGGCGACTTGCTCGCTCACGAGGCGCAGTTTCTGGATGGCGATGTGGTTGTTGCCCTTGTTATTGATGTACAGACCCAGTATCTTGACGGTCTGAACTTCCTTGATGGATTAGCTGTCAACAGGGATGTCGATCGTGGCCTGATTTTTGTGTGCTGGCGGAAGACTAGGATTTCACATTTTTCGGAAGAGCAGGTTAGTCCACACGCTCGTGCATAATTCTGAAATGTTGTTGCCGCTGTTTATAGTTTTTCTTCAATCATTCCCATTCTACCCGTGGTGGTCCAGATGGTTATATCGTCAACGTACAGGTCGTGTCGTATGCCCTGTATCTGATTTAGAAGAGGTGGATTTCGGAGTGCAATATTGAACAGAAGTGGGGATAATAATGCCACTTGCGGAGTGCCTCTCCTGCCCATCTTCATTTGCGTTGTTTGTTTAGTGCTGATGCTGATGTTGACCGTTCTGTCTTTAAGGAAATAATAGATGTATGAGTAGACTCGCTGGCCACAGTTCGTGGTCTGGAGGTTCTGGAGATTGTGAAGTGTTTGACATTGTCAAACGCTCATTTGAGGTCGAGGGATAGAAGTGCTCGGTCACTGTTTCTGCGTGTTGGATCAATGACTTGGCGCTTGAGTTTCAGAAGCACATCATGGGTGGACAGATGTGCTCTGAATCCAAACATCGTGTGTGGCAGTAGCTCGTTGTTCTCTAGATAGTTAGAGAGACGCGCGTAGACTGCCTTTTCCATGAGTTTGCCTGCGCACAACGTGTGGGATATGGGGTGTAGGTTGCCAATGCTGATTTTCTTTCCGGGTTTGGGGATAAAGTGCACATTGGCTGTTTTCCATACCTGTGAAATGGTGCCGATGCGCCAGCATTCGGTAATGTAATCCGTAAGTTGCTGCAGTGCCTCCGTGCCGAGGTTGGTTAGAAGTCCGACCATATATTTTTGTCCCGGGGCTGTACCTCGGCGCATATCTGCTAGTGCTGCTATAATTTCTTCTAAAGTGAAGTCTTTATCTAGGTCGCTTGGTTCCCCCCGTATTCTGGATTTGAGGGTTCCTCGAAGTGCAAATATAGCGACGCGTGAGTTCATCCACGAGTTCGTCATCTGTGCCTTGAAAGTTGTGTAAGGCTCGATGCAAATTTTTACGTTGTTCACTCTTCGATTTCGGTGGATCAATTAGGCATCGGAGAAGGTTTCACGTAGTCTTGCTGTCTAAGCGACTTTTGAGGGATTCGCACATTTTTAGCCAATTGGTACGAGCGAAGTCCCATGCGTATTGGTCTGCTTGAGTAGTTAGCTTCGCTATTCGAATTCTGAGCTCTCGAGTATGCCTTTGTTTCTTCCACCGTTTTATGAGACTACGTCTAGCTTCCCAAAGGTGTAGGAGATGGTTGTCAATAGCTGGGTGGTCCTCCGTGGGTGCAAGTGTTTTTGTGAAGTTTTCTTTAAGGTCGAGAACGGATGCCGCCCATTCTTATAACTAGTTATTTGTTCCGATGTAACTAGTTTAGTGTCCTTCCTGAATTTCTCCCAGTCTGTCACTCTGGCTTGCCCACGTGGTTTGCTGTGCTTGTTGCTTTCAAAAATGTCTGTAGCACGTAGTGATCGCTGCCTAAGGTCTCTCCCGTAAGTCACTCGTAGTTGCGGGCGTTGCGGACGAGCGTGGGGTCGGGGGAGGTATCTCGAGTTATGCTGGTACCGACTCGAGTCGGGTGCTGCGGGTCAGTAAGTAAGGTAAGTGCCATGTCAGCGATGGCGGAAGCTATTTTCCTGCTTGCTATGCCTTCCTTTGAATTTCCCCATAATGGACTAGAAGCGTTAAAGTCGCCGACTATAGCTAGGGGAGCTGTCTGAGCTTCTCTTAGTGCTTTGATAAAGATAGCGTCAAAGGCTACGCGGCGCTGTTTGCGGCGACAATATATATTGAGTACATAGGTGCCCTTGCTGTTTCGGTGTTGTGGTAGCAACTTTATGAAGGTATATTCAATGTCGCTATGTAGATCAAGGTCTACAGTGGTTGCTGTGCGTGATTTGTGGACCAAAATGCATGTCGTGGGGTTTGTTTAATGTGTTGAGTATCCTCTGATCTTAGCCTCCATATTCACTTCTTGCAGGGCTATTATTTGCGCCGCACAAGAATAAGAGTATGCATTGTTGTAATGTTTCCCTTTCACGCTTTAGTCCCCTGCAGTTCCATTGTAGGATGGTGAGTTTAGGTCTTGGCTGTGGCGCCACGTTGAGGATTAGAAAGGTGTGTCTGATCCTCTGGTGCATCTTCAGGTTTTTTATCAAGTTCAGGGATGACTAGACGACGATTTCCCATTTTGCCCTGTAGTTTTGTGCCGTTGTTGTGAGAAATATCCGAAAATTCCTGAATTTTTTGGTCAGTTTTAATCTCCTGCACTTGCATCCTGATTAGAACTTGTTCAAGTTTTTCCATCATGGGCTTGATGACCGATTCTGACAGGCTTTTCATTGTCGTCTCGATCATAATTTGTAATTTATTCTCCGTGAGATCTTGGACTGTGTTTTCCAAGCGGGTAATGCGGTCTTGTGCTTGGGTGTTCTCGGTATATTGCGGCATGGGTGCCTGCGGTGCTGCTGCCCGCTGTTGTGGTACCTGCGACATTGGCGCCTTCTGTGGCGTCTCTAGTGCAGTTTGCCTGTCGATGGTGCTAGTATTTAGCTGCCGTGGGTACGGAGGGTGTACCTCTTCTTTGTCCTCCTCCATCGGACATGCCTACTGCGTCAATTGAGGTAATGTGTTGTTCGGGTTGGCAGTGATGACTAATTGCTCTTTTAGTTTCTTATTTTCTGACTTTAGTTTCTCGATCTCTGCTTTAAGTTGCTTGTAAGCCAACGCTTCGCGGGACGAGGTAGCTACATCTGCCCAGCTTACCTTGCCGGCGTTGCGCTGCTCCTTGTAATGGGGTCCTGTTGTCTTCTCAGCTGAATCACTGCCGGTGGGGTGCGACGCCCTGTCGGTAATGCCAGGTCCTTTTCTTGATGACTGTGAGCCGTGTGGTGCTGAGTTGCTGCTGTTGGACTGGGCCCGCTGGGTCAGTCTGTCCCCACTGCTCGATGTGCCTCTGCGGCTGGACCGGTCTCGAAGCTTGGCCGTGGACTGGTGACTGTCTTGACCTGTCTTGAATTTGACTGGTTCTGATGTTCGGTACCGGGTTAAGTGGAGAAATATGGGAGAGGCATTCGCCCTGCAGTGGGTATAATCAGGCTGATGATGATGATGTTCGGTACTTGTACTTGCATTGATTGGACCCCTTGAGATGTGGGCCTTCACACGCCGTGCACTTGGGTTGGCAGTCATGGGCTTCTTGAATATCAACCTGACCACACTGCGGACATTGTGACTGCGCAGGGCAAGGGCAGACATCCGCCCGGTGTCCAAGTTTCCCGCACAGTAAACAGGCTGGTGTTGTTTTCTTGTATAGGCGCACGGGAAGCGTCTCACCGTAGTTAAAAAAACGTGAAAAGGAACCTTTTTTCGTTCGAAAGTGACGGCCGCTATGTTGGAGGAACCTATTTTCTCACGCTCACCACTGGTGCTTTCGGGGAGCGAAGCGCTTCTGTGATGTCTTCGTTGGAAAACCTAGGGTCCACCTGTATTACTCCTTTACATGTGTCGTCAGAGGGCCGGAGGTAGGAGTACACTGTGTATGCTGTATCACCTAGTTTAAGTTCTTGAATCGCGAGGATCTTTCTGATTATTTCGGCGTCTCGCACGCCGACGACGATGATGTTTTGTTCACAAATGGGCCAGATGCTGAGCACTGCTGATGTTTGTTAATGCCTGCTGCCATGTGAACGTCCGAGAGTATTGCTTCCCCTGAATTTACTGAGATCCAGCGTTCCTGTAGGCTTGATTATGATAATTGCATCTTTCTTGTCGAGACGCGGCTGCAGAGGAGGCTTCCAACGCTTGAATTGCGTGCGTGGCATCTGCTGCAGCGGCGTATCAGCTGCGGCGGTGAAGTGGTCATCTGGCGTTCGTCCTTTCTGCCGTGCCGAGCGTGTGTTACGGGCTGATGCGCGTTCCAACTCATCTATCTTGCGTTGGATATTGCCTTCCGTAATCTTGTCGAAAACTGACGTTTTCGCCTGCGGAATGGAGACGATACGCATTCCATCCGGGTCGTACCCCGTCAAGGTCGTCATGATTTGCGGCAGACTTTGCCTGCGGAGTCGCGGCGGGCAGCTGAGTCGAGGCCTATCTGTTAGTCTTAGCTATTCGCTCGCTCCGCTTGAACTTGAACTCCTTGTTGGATTTAGAAAATGGTCCCACCTGAGAAATGGTGGTCTCGTCGTTGTTCTGAAATGACCGTGAACATGTCCTGGTGCTTTTGAAGCGCTTTGGAAATTCTTATTCGGGAAAGGAGCATAAATTCGGCAGAGCCGATGTAACACACGGCCATCCTTCCCGACTGCTCGCAGCGCCCTCCTGACCTTGTCCAATAACAACACCATGCACTTATCTCCTCTGGGTGAAATAACAATGATTGGCTGTCACTTTTACTTGTTACACTTTGATAATTAGCACAACCACCAGGAATTAGACTAACTTTGGATGTCACGACTCTGGGTGGATCATTACTATAGACTCGCAAAAGTGAATGTCTAAGTACGCTACATGAAGCCCTTCAGACATAACACCAGAGTCTCGGTTCTGGCAGTCTTGAAGCCATAGGTAGCTTAAGAGGTTTCTAGCACAGCTTGCACCCTCGCTGTTGATCACGTTCTACGTGACGCTGGCGGTAACACGTACAGGACGTTCCACGTCCGCCGCTATGGTTGAGGGTGGCGCTGGTGAACACTCTCAAGGTTCGTATACAGACAACATTAATACCCTAGAAAGTAGCAGGGGGGACAGCGGCCGATGTAGCTCAGTTGGAAGAGCACCGGACGCGATATTTGGAGGTCGTGGGTTCGGTCCCCACCATCGGTACGTTATTTTTTCTTCTACTTTGTGTTTAATTATCTTTCCCCTAAACGGTTTACATTACTAATTTCTGTGATTATCCAAGTAATAATTAAAAAAAAAGTGCAATCACCAATGCTTCCCTTGGCCTCGCCGATTGTTGGCTTCTTTCCTTCATGTATTATAACGAGCACCCTCATTTCCCCCTCATTTATCTGCTTGCAGCGAAACATGAGTTAGAGTTGTAACAGAGGGGAAGCGAACTTAAAATCAGGAAACCTCTATCCCCTTTGACACAATATTTCGTCAGGGCCATGTTCTTAAAGTTAAAGCAGCAGCCTAATACGACAAACACAATCGAACATAGTATAATGCAACAAATACGATAATCTGAAATTGGTACACCGACTAAGAACCAGCGCCAATCATTTGGTGTAAGTAATTAATCGGAAAAAGCAGATGTTCCATGAGTATCTCAGGAGAAAACAATAGAATTTCAATATGTTACGGTCTTCGAGATCATTTATTATCTTATCGCGAACGGCGGGCACTCCAGCACAAATGCACTGTTAACCCTGTCCTGTAACAGGTGCAACTACCTTAATTATGCATGTTTTGCAATCGCATCCACCCACCTGTTCTACTTGGAGACATCTGCTACGCTCACTCTATTTCGACATCAACATACGATACGCTAAACCTCGCTTTCGGCTTTCCGAAGATTCCTGCAATGTCGCGCCGCGCGACGCCTTCTTAGGCTACAAGGGGCATTGCCATGGAGACGTCGCAACCGAGGGTCTCCTCCGTACACGTCGACGGCTGCGTGTACCTTTGCGGCGCTCGCTCGCTCCTCGCGGCCCTTCTCTTATACTCAGATGACACCGAAGGCGTGGTCCAGCGCTTCAATTTCCATCCTGCCTCGGCCGCCGCACGTTAGAGAACGTAAGCGAGACACCTTCGGGCAGCTTGATTTTAATTGCACCTTGAATTCTGGCTCGAAAGATAGACCGTGGCCAAACAGCTGCAATCGCTTTGAGCATCACATATGGTACACGCAAGGTACTGCACTAGTTATGCGTTATTGATTTATTCTGAGGTCCACACTAACAGCCAAAGGCATTTTACAGTGCACTGTCACAACAGTTGGAGTACTGAAACAGAATAAACAAAAATGGAAGAACAACAAACTAATTCTAAAAAAATATGGTTTGGTTTATGGGATTTAACGTCCCAAAGCGACCCAGGCAACGAGAGATGCCGTAGTGGAAGGCTCCGGAAAATTCGACACCCGGGTTTTATTTAACGTGCACTGACATCCGACAGTAAATGGGTCTCTTGTTTTTCGCATTCAACAAAAAACGCCCGCTGGAGACGGGATTCGATCCTGCAGCCTTGGGTGAAGCAGTCGAGCACCCTAACTCCTGCGCCACATCTGCGGGGCGCAATGGCGAAAATGGAAACTACGACGATGTGTGCTAAAGACTGTAGTAGTCAGAAAGTGTTAAAGCCCAGGTAATTACACCAGGTTTCGTCTAACTGTTGAAAGTCTGGTGAAACAAATTAACGCCATATGGTGTCATGGCGCTATAACAACACATCATTTTATAATGACATTTCTGCTCACAGGAGACCGCTTGGAGGAGACTCCAGACGAGAGCCCTTCTTAGCTCTTACCTATTAGCAGAAATGTACCCGGATGACTTTAACCCCGCATGCAGGTTCTGTGGCGAAACAGCCACGTATGATCACATACAATGGCAATGTAAAGAAGAACCTCCACCGGAAGATCTAGTACAAATTCCTTCTCTTGAGCGATGGGAGGCCGTTCTGGTCAGCTCGGACCCGGGCAATCAAGCCTTGGCCTCCGAGTGGGCCACTAAGGTTGCCGCCAGCCATGGACTGGAGGCCATCTAGAGCGGACCGTTTGCATCTGCATTTTGACGAATAAATGTTTTCCAATCCAAATCTGCTCAGAGAAGGTAGCACAAGGAAGACCTGGCAAACCGATAGACCGAGCTTTACAGTCATGGCCTTGAATTCGCACCGTACCCACTCGTTGCAGCGGCAATCGGTGGCCATCTGCCGATTTACACTTTCCCCCGAAATGAGTCATCGTAACGACTAATGGCGGTAACAACACGCGTGGTCATAATACATCTTGAAGCGGCACACGTGGACAGCTTCTCGGCTACGTCGGCGGAGATGCACTCACAAGCTTCGCGGGGTTTACGATGTACCGTCATTCCACAATTCTAAGCACCGCTCGTAATTTCGCAAAACGTATTTGGTAAAAAAAATGCTTAGATGCTAATCTAAGACAGAACCTACTTCTTTTGTGAGGAAGAGCAGACAAACAAGGTCTGCGGCATTCATGGCAAGCAGCCTCAACCTGCAGCTGATGTTTGCATCATGGCACTGTGTGATAAGTGTCAATCTGCTGCTGCGCTTTGTATTCTGGTATTTTGATAGATAAGAATGTTTACAGAATAAAACTCTAACAAAGCCTTTTTAAACACCCGACTGCGCTGCCAATATACCCTTACATAGTCTTCACTGCCGTCCAGGCTGCACAGAATGTCCTGTTCATACCTTGGCGAGTGCCACCCACTTACCAAGCCGGTGTCCTCAGGGAATGCTGCACTTGGATCGTCGTCTCCGAAGTGCGTGGACAGCTGTCTATTTGTGCCGTTGTTTCGGTTAATGAATTGAATCTCTGGAAAGAAAGAACCGCCGAGGTTACCGAGAAGCGCTTCCAAACATGTGTTGCACGCAGGACACCTCTGCAGAAGAGTGTTATACATTTTACTATTTATAGTTACCTATTCACGCAAGTTGAGCGTTTCGGGCTGCTGGTCTCAGAAAACAACGTTAAAGAAGTTACACCTAACTCAAGCTGACTTCATGCTCTCCATTATATACCAGCTACTAGGACATATGCCAAGACGTATTGGTTGCCTGTTATGAATCGTCATCGATTTATAAACATTTTTCGCTCAATGTTTTTAATTTGTCATTGCCAAATTTCTGTCGGTTGAAGAACGTGTTCATTGTCGTAGAAATGTTAAAAATACTCAGCTGTAATCGCTCAGTTCGATTGCAAAAGTACACCTTCTCTGAAGAGTGCCTACTTTTTCAAGTAAGCTATAAATATTGCTTAACCGTTCAATCTTCAGTACTACTTTCATGTTTTCTGTTGAGAGTTGTAAGCAGTGTTAAAGTGATTGTTGTTGTGATTGTAAGAAGAAGGAAAATAAAATTCACGGGCCTGTTACTTGCTCTGTATCCTTCCTACATGCCCCAACTTTCCTCATTCCCATCATCAAACGTCGCAGAGTCCGAGTCTCTCATGAAGAGCACCTCAAGTCAAGACCAACGGGAGATAATTTCCCGTACAATGAGGAGGATTGCTCTTCAAGGACTTTCTTTTGCCTTATAAGGGTGTCTCCCATGTAGTAAGGGAGCACCCAAGTGTCATGCAGGGGACTTCGCCCCCACTATTTGTTCCAATGACAATAAAATGTTTCTACCACTACCTGTAGCTGAACCACCTCCGCTGCCTCGTGCGGACATGGGAGAGAACAAAGAAATAAAGGAAGAAAAGAAAAGGAGGAGGAGGACAAAACATTTATTGACGATGATTTGATTTGGGAAGGAAGGCGCGTTTTGTTGTGGAGCTGAGTGGCAGACCCTATTCCGGGACGTCATTGGACGCCGCCGCTGCCCGAGCTCTCTGGACCAGGACACGCTGGGCCTCCAGGTACGAGCTGGACAGGGCCGCCTCCCAGACTTCCCTAGTTTGTTTTATAGCTTTTATTTTTGTATTTTGCTGGCAGGCCCACACCATGTGGTATAGGTCAGCATACTGCCCACAGAATTTACACCCACCTGTGAATGTCGGGTCCATGTGTTTTAGTATGGCGGGATTTAGAAAACACCCGGTTTGGAGCCGTCTAAGGTGGCACTCCTCAGATCTGTCGAGACCTTTGGCGGGTCCTGGGAGTGCCCTCCTGCAGAGGCGTAAATAATTTGTAATGTCCGCATAAGTTAAGAGCGGGATTGGTATGGTTGCCTCGGTAGAACCGGAGGATTGAGCGGAACACAGGGGAGAAACACCCGGGCAGCCGCACGAGCGCTCTCGTTCCCCTCCACCTCCTGGTTACCGGGCACCCATATAACCTGTTTTTTAGTAGTAGCCGAATCTGAATTTTTCGTATGTGCTAATAATAATCTACGGGCGAGTGACGCTATCCTACCGAGAGCCCCTTCACCTGCCTTCCTTCGTGCACAACAGCAATGGTGCAGATGCCATCCTCGGTGGGACCCGCTGCATCCACATATGTGCCTGTCTTACTGCCATAGTTATTTTGTATAAATTTTGCCCTGGCTTCACGCCTCGCCTGATTATACTCCCAATTCATGCTTTTGGGAGCGGCCTAACAGTCAAAGTATTTTTTCACACTTCTGGGATGCCCACTCTGTTTTCTGTGGTGGGGAGAAGCCCTAGATTGGGGTCTCGGAGGACTTGCTTGCCGGTACTGGTCACCGACAGCCTAGCAATTTGGCTTGTTCTGTGGGCCTCAATCAACTCCCCTATTGTATTATGGATCCCAAGTTGGAGCAGGCGCTCCGTAGACGCCCTGACCGGGAGTCCTAGAGCCTTTTTTACCGCCGCCCGAATCCTCGCGTCGAGCGTGCCACGGTCGCTCTTAGCTTGAGGCAGGGCGCCACGTACACCACACGACTAACGACGAATGCCTGAACCAGGCGAACAGTTTCTTTTTTAAGAAGTCCACCGTGCTTGCCGGATATCCTGTCAATCATCCTATTAATTTGTTCGCAGGTGGACTTTAATTTTTTCAGGGCTGTGGCATTGTTACCCCGGTTATCGATGTGTAATCCCAATACACCTTTGGTATCGGAATGCCGTTTACGTAAATGTGTATGTTTTGTTCTGGGTCTTTATGTTTTGCAATGGGTGCAAAAGCTCTGATCTATTCGGAGCGCACTCTAGGCCACATTCCCGAGCGTAGATTTCTACTACCGAGGCGGCCTCTTGGAGGGCCTCCTCCATCTGCCCTAGGTTACCCCGGGGCGACCAGATGGTAATGTCGGCCGCATAGATGGCGTGGCGTACGCTATCCACAGCTTTGAGCCTCTCTTTGAGGCCTATGAGGGCAACGTTAAAGAGCAGCGGAGAGAACAGCTCCTTGAGGCGTTCCTCGGGTTCCCATATATATAGGCCCGAATTTTTCATGGCCCAATCTGATATAAGATTCCGATTTTCTAAGAAGTTTCTGATGTAACTAAATGTTTTCTCGCCGGAATTGGTGCCGTTTAAATTTTTTAGAATTCTACTGTGTTTAACGTTGTCAAAGGCCCCCTTCAGATCCAGGGCCAAAATAGTCCCGTCTCCTGAACTCCCAAAAGGGGGATCAATTACTTCCCCATTGATTTGGAGCAGTACACCCTGCGCTGATAAATGTGGTCGGAAGCCGAACATAGAGGGCGGCAGCAGCTCGTGCTGTTCCAAATAATCGGACAGCCTTTGCCTCACTACCGTCTCCATGAGCTTACCGGCGCCGGACGTGAGAGAGATTGGTCTTAAATTGTCTGTGTTTATCTTTTTGCCGGGCTTTGGGATGAACGTCACTATGGATGTTTTCCATTCATTCGGTAGCACTTCCGAGTCCCAGCAATCATTAATGTAGTCGTAAAATCTTGTAGAGTTTGATCATTGAGGTTGGCCAGAAGGCCGACCGTTATCTGATCGTCTCCTGGTGCCGTTCCTTGCCTCATACTCATTATTGCGGTTTTAATTTCCCCGTCGATGAATTCTGCATCTAATTTTGGGGTTTTATCTCCAGTGTATGCTCTAAATTCTTCATCTTTGTCTACGGTTGTACATAAGTATCTCTCTTTTAGTTTGTCGGCGAGCTGTTCATCCGTGCCTTTGAAGTCAATTAGGCGGCCTTGACAAGTTCCTGCTTTGTTCGCCTTTTGATTTATTAGGTTCAATGAGGCACCTGCAAAGGCTCCATGTACTTTTCGTGCTGAGGGCGTTTCGGAGGGAATCGCATCTGCATATCCAGTTGGTTTTTGCTAGAGACCACGCGTATGTTTCCGCCTCCTTGGTTATCTGGGCAATTCTAATTTTAAGCTTACGGTTGTGTTTGTTTTTTCCATCTCCTAGTAAGAGATCTTCTGGCTTCCCAAAAGTGTAGGGGGTGAGTAAAACGTCGGAGGTTCTTCTTGTTCTTCTTTAAATCTTCCACACCTCTCCAAGGTGCTCCTCGATTCGACAGGCAACGTGTAGTTCACACACAAACACACCGAGACGTAGGCCGATTAGCTTGCCGTAACAAAACGAACAATAACTTTATATAACAAGAACACGAAGCACAGGGTACAGAAAACTTAGTTACACGAGACAGAGAGGCGACACACTTTACAAACGAGACTGGGCGAATAACTAACGGCAAAACGAGCGCATCACTCTTTTTACGACTTCTCAGTCGGGGCCTGCCTGCTACGCTGTCTTCTCCGAGCGAGAATCGAATCAAAACCAGAACCGTCAGTAACTGCGCGGCGCGCTCTTAAATAGCCAGCGCCGAACCTTCTAGGCGCGGAGGAGGAACGGAAAACAGCTTAGCGCTGCCAAAGCTATGCCTTCCCCCCTTGGCCTTCTGGAGAGGCCTCGAATTTTCTCGAACATGGTCAGCACGCGCGGCCCTCTCGCGCGAAGCGAGGAGGAGGGCCGGGACCGTGCGGGGGAATGCACGCTTGACTCCGCGCATGGCGACGAGGGCGAGGAGGCGCAGCGCGGCGGCCGAGAAGACGTAATCGGTCGCGTCGCTATCTCGTAGCTTGGAGAACATTTCATCGCCGTTTTCTGCGGCGCGCGCGCCGAAACATTAAAGAAAGGGCCACCGCGGCCTTACACGCCCCACCATAAGAGGATTGCTGGGCTTTTTTGCCCAGCCAAACCAAATACATACTAAGGGCCGCGGCCCTTCCTCCGCTGGCACACAGTCTACATGCACACTTTCTGTTCATAGTCGCTTCGCAGCATGCATGATGTCCAAAGCCAGTCGCAATTCTTGGCGCACAAAGTTCAAAAGCACTTCTCTCGAGCACAGTCACTGCACAGTATGCTAAACGTTCACGATAAGCCCCAGACCCTGGAATTCCGCACACATCACATGTGATCAAGCCCGGCAAGTGTTCTTTGCACGCTTCGCTTGCCACTCCATGCTCGCGAGACATCCCACTTGCAGGTGACTTACTGGATTTTCTTGGACGTTGCGCCAAGAACTCTACAATCACCTGCGCAGTCCCACTACATGCACCAGTCCCGGACCTACGTCTACTCGGACTAAGGGCCTCCAGACGAAGGGCTGAGCGAGTGGCCGAGCGCACTCACCATCCCGAACATTGGAAGGCCTTCCGCAGGATAGATGCTTGCTGCCGACGTCAGGCCAATCGTCGTTCTCGAGAAAGTTGGGCCAGCATTTGCCGGTCCATACAGTCAGCCAGGCAGTCCTCTGCTGCCTGGCGCATCCTCAAATCCCTTTTGCACGTTGCCTCCAATCGACAACCTGTCCTGGGAGCAGCCATCGCAAGAGGCATTTCCTTTCAAGACTTGGCAGAGCAACTTGCTGACTTCCTTTCCAAGTCAGTCACGCCCCCTCCATCCGCTGGCCTTCCAGTGGCGAATCCCCCTTCGCCCCTTCGGGCTACCCCTTCACCACCAGCAGCCTTGGCACAGACCATCTCTGCCCTCTGCAATGAACCCATTGCCCCTCATGAGCTTCACCATGCCCTCAACCGCTCGAAGAAGAAATCAGCTCCTGGCGCTGACGGACTTACACTCCAGATGCTCCGTAATCTGGATGCCCCGGAGAAGAAGCGCCTCCTCGCAGTCTTCAACGACACATGGGACAGCAGCATACTACCGGACAACTGGAGAAATGCCATCGTTGTTCCCATCCTTAAGCCCCGTAAGCCGGCTAAACAACTATCCTCCTACCGTCCTGTATCTCTCACATCTGCAGCCTGCAAGACAATGGAGTTCATTGCCCTGGAACGACTCACATGGATCGCCAGAGCAACCAACTTCCTTCCAGAGATGCAGACAGGATTTCGGAAGCACCGCTGTACTGCAGACTCTATAGCGGATGTGGTCGCCACCCTTGAGGAAGCCAAATATGCGGGCGACGTTGTCTTCCTGGTTCTTCTGGATGTCCAGTCCGCTTTTGACAACCTGCCCCATACCATCATTGAGCAGGCTCTGGATGCCCTTGGAGTGACTGGGAAACTGCGTCGCTTTGTCTCGGCATTCCTCTCCAATCGCTCCTTCCAAGTTCGAGTTGGGCAAACACTTAGCTCTCCTCGTCCTGTTACATCTGGGGTTCCCCAAGGATCAGTCCTCAGTCCTTGGCTGTTCAACCTCGTCCTAGCTGGCCTACTGAACTTCGTTCAGCAGATCAGAATCCACAAAGTTTCCTGCTCCATTTATGCAGATGACATAGCCCTCTGGATCCGAGCTCCAAAGAGACGTATTGTCTCCGCTAGGAAGGCTATGCAACAGGCACTGGACGGCGTCCAGTACTTCCTATCATCCAAGGGATTGACCCTCTCGGCTACTAAGTCTGAGGCCCTCGTATACCATCCCAGAGGAGCACGGAGTTCCCGCGTCTTGCAACTTTGCATATCGAAGGAACCCCTCTTCCATGGAAACGCCAGGTGAGATACCTAGGTCTCAAAATTGATGACCATCTCACCTGGATCCCAGCTGACAAAGCCCTCATTCCCCATCTTGATCGTGTGGGAAGAGCAGTCCAGCGTCTCCTTGCAAATGGCAATGGTTGCTCATCCACTTGGGCAATCAAGCTCTTCGAGGCAGCGGCGACATCGGTCATCCTAATGCCCTTCCCTTCGTCTCCCTTCGGTCGACTCGAGTCATTCGTCTCGACACGATTCGAAGGCGCTGGATTAGAAGATTCCTAGGAGTCCCTCAATCCTCACAGATTCCCGCTACCCTTGCGGAAGCTGGTATCTACCCTCTGGATCTTCTCCTCGCCCAGAGGAGACTGACCCACATTGATCGTCTCAGCTATGCTCCAGATGGTGCCTCACTCCTAGCACGGCTGCACAGCAAATCCCATTCTCGTATGGGTAAGCTGTATACAGTGCACAGAGAAATCATCGGTCCTGTCCCAGGTTTCTCAGTCCTACCCCCTCCACCCAATCGACCCCCAATTCCTGTCTTTTTGGATACGGATGGTCACACCAAACGTCACACCCCTGCAGCTGCCTTCCAGCAGACAACTGCAGCCCTCCTTGAGGAGTGTAGAGGATCTACACTCCTCTTTACGGATGGCTCGGTTCGACCCGCTACCTTCCAAGCAGCTGCTGCTATGACAGCACCGCAGCTAGACCAGCCTAGGTCCTGCCGCCTGTCATTCCCTGCCAGTTCAACAGCTGCTGAGCTGGCCGGTCTACACCTAGCCGCACAGTTCATCGCTTCCAGTGTCCCTCCTGGACCTGTGAATGTTCTGTGCGACTCCAGATCTGCTCTGCAGCTCCTGACTATCTACCACGGCACCAACCTCTCGGTGAACATTCTCCGAGCCCGTCTCCTAGCCCTTCAGGACTCGGGGTATCAACTGGCCCTACATTAGGTTCCAGGACATACTGGAGTCCAGGGAAATGAAGAGGCGGATGCCTTGGCCAAAGCGGCGCACGACAACGGCGCCCCAGTCACTGAGGCTGTCACACCTTTTGACTTTTCAAGACCCCTCTTGAGAAGGTCGATAAGGTCTTTCCATCCTGACCGTCGTATTGCCGCTGGAGAACATCTTCAACGGCTCTCTGACAAACTTTCACGGAAGGACAAATCCCTCCTCCTACGACTTCGAATAGGCTGCACGTGGACTCCGTTCCGCATGTATGCCTGTGGCCGAGCTCCCAGCCCAGCCTGTCCCTCTTGCGGCAATACTGGCACACTGGGACACTTGCTCCTCGTGTGTCCAGCCTCCGCTGGCCATCGCCAGAAACTTCTGAATGGCTATCGGAATCTTGGTCTCCCTGCTGATACGGAAGGGCAATTGCTCTTCCCAGCTCGGAACCAACTTTCTGCTCACCGGCTCCTCCTGATTTATATGGAGGAGTCTGGCCTCAGCTCTGTTCTGTAGGCCTGCATGGGCCTATAGTGCTTCGTGCGTAAATGGCGGCGACATGCGGCGTCAGCAACCTTCCCTTCCCCAACCTTCCCCTAATCCCAACTTCCCCTTCCCCCTGGTCACCAAGAGTGATGCCACAAAGATGGCTAACATAAGACGTGACCAGTACCCCCTCCCCAAAAATAAACCATAGTCACCACCACCACCACCACACATTTTCAAGCACAGGCGAGCAGGACTGCTCATGCCCGCCGGCGCAACGCTGCTCAGGCTCAAGTGGAGAATTCGTTTCATCTCGACACTCGTTAGAGCTAGGGAGGGGCGCGGCATCAAGCGGCTCGTGTAGGTCTGCAAAAATGCAGCATGCTGACCGCTCACCTTCAAATGGGAGACTCGTCGCTTTATCTAGCGTCTCGGATTCACGAGTGCAAACGGTGGCAAATTCAGCGACTGTTGCGGCGCTGACTTCGATATTTACGACAGCTGCTGAGGCTTCTGCTGTGGTCAACGTATGATCGCGGATCTCGACGATCTCATCGCACGCGACCGCTGTCACTGAATCAAATATGGCACCCTTTTCTTGGTAAGCGCTCGCGCCCGGTGCCGTTGTTTCACCCGCAGTTGCTGCATTTAACGCGTCAGGATTAGTTTGTAAACATGCGGCAGCTTTACGCGCTTCAATTACCTCGCCTACAGCGGGTTCGAGTTCGGTCTCCTGCTGCTGCGCGCCTTCCGGTGGCCTTTCTCGTAGCTTGGAGAACATTCCATCGCCGTTTTCTGCGGCGCGCGCGCCGAAACATTAAAGAAAGGGCCACCGCGGCCTTACAGGGTGGTTGTCTACTACTAGGGTGTCTTCAGTGGCCTGGAGTTTGCGCGTGAAACGGTCTTTTGTTTAAATTAGAGATTTGGCCCAATTCTCATATTTTGATGCGTCGGCACCGAGTGCCGGGGTGGCCACTTCCCTGAACTTTGTCCAATCGATGACGCAAGCTGCTCCCCTCTTTTTGCGGATTTTGTTTGAATCTAATTCGATTATAGGATGCATTGATTGCTCCCGAGAGTTTCTTCTGTATTGTACCATTCGTCATTTTTAGCGTTCCGGACTAGCGAAAGGTCCGGGTACATGTCTCGGGAGACGCTATTTCCTATTCTAGTAGGGTACAGCGGGTCCGTGAGGGTGGTTAGTGCCCCGTCGGCTATGGTCGCGGCTAATTTCTTGCGTTTTGCGTCCTCCTTATAGTATCCCATTGGTAGCTGTGCGCGTAACCACAACCACCACTAAAGGCGATCCGCTGGCTATACGCATCGCCTTGAGGAAGATTTCGTCAAAAGTGGCTTGGCGTTGTTATTACGGCCTGCCATAAATGTTTAGAATGAACGCACTTTTGCTGGACCGTTTGTATGGTAGGAGTTGAATGAATGTATGATCAATTTCTTCTTTTAACTCCAAATCTATTGTCACGGCGGTGCACTCTTTGTGCACAAGAATGCAGGTGGACGGATTCGTTTGGTGGGTACTGTATGACCTGAGTTTGGCTTCTGTACCTACATCACGCAAAGCAATTATTTCTGGCGTTATGTCTAACACTTCTATGTATTGTTGTAGCGTTGCTCTTTTTCTCTGAAATCCTTGCAATTCCATTGCATGATTTGTAATTCTTGTTTGTCGCGTTCAGCCATGTTGAATGAGTACTATGTGGACGGTGCTTTGTAGCCGTTCCCCTCTTGAGGTTCCTCCTCTATTATGCCTTTGCTGCTCTTTTTCCCGGATATTTTAATCATTTTTGTTCGAGGGCCTACCGCCATTTCCTGCAATCTCCTGTCAATTTTGATTTCGTACGACGGAAGGTTGTAGAGAATCGGTTCAACAGAGGCTTGAATGCTCTTTGTGACTGCCTCCTGACTTTATTGTTCTATATTTAATTTCATTTCCTCAAATTTCTCTTCCAATTTACGCTCGATCTTTTGTTCCATATTTTTTTCGATCTGAATTATCCGCACTTCGATCTTCTGTTTTAAGCTTTGCTCAATTTGAGCCCACCTATCTTCAAATTTCTGCTCCAGTCTCACTTCTATATTCCTTATTTAGAGGCAGAATTAACAGTACGGCACTCAAGATTCTCAATGGAGGCCCGCTCCCTGAGGAACGACCAATACACCACATATTCTGAATACCGAGTCACGCAGGGATCGGGGGCAACGAAGGGGCAGACAACCTAGCTCGAGGAATGACTAGCCGAGCAGGAACGTCACTGGAGGAACCCCAGATTAACTGCGGGGACAGCTATTCGGAATTACTAAACCTATATAAGCGGCTAAGATTCCAGTACCCCCCACCACATAAACATTTATCTAAGAAGGAAGCCACAGGATGGTGAAGACTGCAAACAGGCTCCTTCACAAATTTATACATATTAAATAAGATGTTCCCAACACAGTATAGCGCCAACTGTCCGTGGTGCGGAGCAAAACCAACACTATATCATGTCACATGGGAGTGCGGAAGGAATCAAACATTTCACAAACACAAAACATCAAAGGCGGAGCAATGGGAGAGCCGGCTCACCAGCTGCGAGCAAGAGGCCCAAAGGGCACTCATAGCACACGCAGGCAAGGTGGCCAGACTCAGTGGAGCCCTGGACTAGGGGCCCACCCATGGCCAAGGAGGACACAGACTTCAAGACGAAGACTTCGTCCTCTACCGCTACTACTTCTTAAAGAACCAATAAAATTTTCATTCATTCATTCATTCATTCATTCATTCCTTATTTTACTAACGATTTCTCTAACCTCCTGCTCAGTTAGAAAGCCAAATTTGTTGTCGTTCGCCTTATTTTGCGCTGGCGAGGTGGAAAGGTTGGAACATTCCTCTTCCATCTCCTCTTCCGAAGAAGGGGCGACAGTCGCTATGGGTTTGTTACAATGGCTGCCCATGGCGTTCAGCGCTTCATGTAACTTTTACAATTCCTGTTTTAATCTCAAATTTTCGGCCCTAAGTATCTGATCAGCCAACGAGGGAGGGGGGGGATAGCGACTCTAGCCCAGCTCACCTTGTCATTGGCGGTAGCATTGGCTACGGCGGCAGCAGCAGCCGGCGTCCCCTGGCTGTTTCTGTTCACGGTTGCTGGACGCTTGCCTTTTCCTCCTTTCGCTCCGGCAGGTGGGAGAGTATTCTTGAGTTGGTAGCCGCTGTTGTCTCGGTTGAACGTGCGCCCTCCTCTCGCAGTACCGCCGGTAGCGCTGCGGTTAGGATATCTGTATTTCCTGACGCATTCCTTGGAGCCCGTGAGGTGGGACTCTCCGCAAATTAGGCACTAAGGTTTGCATTCATGTCCATCTTCTGGGCTGGTCTTGCTGCAGGCATGGCAGCGGTTTGTTTCTGGATTCGGGCAAACGTCTGCCCTGTGTCCGACGACGCCGTATCGGGCGCAGGCCGGGGTAGTCCAAGGAGGATATATAAAAACTTCTGGACTGGAGATGACGTCCAAAAAGTGCCGGCATCTTAGGGGGGGGGGGGGGGTGCAAAACATACAGGTGACCACATTCGCGGCAGCAGCCGAACTCTCCCCAGATGAGGCTGGGACAGGTAGGTCACCGCCGCTTGCGGCGGGGGCTAGCCTGCCACATAATTTTTATCTGTTGTAGGCCGTCATTGCACCCGCCACCGTTTCGGTGGTGGACGACGGCTGTTGTTGCGGCACGCGTCTTCCTCTCCCCTTTTCTTTTCTTCTCTATTTTCTCTTCTGTCTGCACGAGGCAGCGGAGGTGGCTCAGCTACAGAGCCAGTAGCAGGCCCGTTCATTTTCTGTTCCTTCTTCCTATACAGCCACAACAGCAGCCGCAGTCCAGCGCGCGGCTCGTTTACGGATATTTCTTTACTGCATGGTAACGCCGCTTGGATTAATGTTGGTGTATGGAGTCATGAATAGTTCCTGAGCATATTAGTAGCTAATTGCGCTAATTATTACTGCTAATTGCATAATTGTGAATAAATATTAAAATACATGCTATAGCTACAAGTCGTATATTGTTGGATAGCTTATGCCAAGTCCAACAGCACTGGACTAGCTGCACGTCTTATTTACCGCTAATTGCGTTAATTATTACTGCTAATTGCATAATTGTGAATAAACATTAAAATACATGCTATAGCTACAAGTCGTATATCTTTGGATAGCTTATGCCAAGTCCGACAGCACTAGACAAGCTGCACGTTTTATTTATTTACCGCTCATTGCGCTAATTAATTATTGTTATTGCATAATTGTGAATAAATATTAAAAATACGTGCTATAGCTACAAGTCACATATTGTTGGATAGCTTATGCCAAGTCATACAGCACTAGACTAACTGGACGTTTTAATTATTTACCGCTAATTTCGCTAATTACTGCTAATTGCAATTATTTTAGTTTAGTACAACTGTATTAGTTTAGTACAAGCTACACCAATATATGACTTGAAAGGATAGCATTCAATTCAATTTTAATCACAATTGACTAATTAGCGGTAATTAAGACGTGCAGTTCGTCTAGAGCACTTGTAATCGGCATAAGCTATCCAACGATATATGACTTGTAGCCAATGCATGTATTTTATCATTTATGAACAATACCTAATTAGCATAATTAATTAGGAACTAAGTAAGGCCAGTGCACTTATACTCGACATATGCTACCTAACGACATACGACTCGCTTATGTGTAAAATTTAAAGTTCATTAGCAGTTAATTCACCGTGTTTAATTAAGACTTGCAATTAATTAAGGCTTGCTCAGCTGGTAGCCCAAAACATTACATTAGAACTTAAAAATCCTTTAAGCACTTGCACTACACTGGTGACGCCCGCAAACAGCGCTTCCAAGCACTTGGCAGGTCAATTCTTGCCAACCACAAGATGGCCGCCGCAGGCTTCATCCCAGCCCATTGGCCGGCATAGGGGACTTCCACTCTAGCAGTGTTTTTTATATCCTCCTTGGGGTAGTCTTCCGGTAGAGACGCGCCGGAGTGGCTTCGCCCCAGTAGAACACGTGGAAAGGCACTGTGCGTCCCTCGAACGTAAGCACTGCTGCGTTGCACTTGCCTAGTTTGCGCACACCGACAACTTTAACATCGGGCGAGTGGATGGCTTCGGAAATATCTTTGTAACACGGGGGTACACGTGGATAACCCCACGGCAAGAGTCTTCGGATGGTTTGAGATGAGTTTGAACCGCACATTTCTTGCCGTCAATGGTCAAGCTTTCTGTAGCGAGCACTTGCCTTAAGTAAAGAGGATTCTGGACGCCTATTATTACGATATTTTGATCCCAGGCAGGCCAGATGGATAGCTCCTTCGCAGCTTGAGGGATCCCTGTTTCTGCGTAGACGGCTTCTCCTATTTTGTTGCTTCCTTTGTGTCTTCCAAGTTCAGCGTGTCTCTAGGCTTGAGTACATTCACGGAGTCTTCTCTCACAAGCTTTGGAACGACCGCTGGCTTCCATTGCTGGCGAGGTGGCGACGCCGGTTGCTGATACACGGACGCGGCAGGACAGCTGCCAGCGTTCCCGCCGACACGGTGCAGCAACTCTCAGTTCGTGGCTTCTATCTTTTCCTCCAACTTCGTCGTGATGTTGTATTCGGTGAAATCGTCAAAAACGACCTGTTTTTGTTTCGCAGACTGGATTTCCACGTCTTGCATGGATTCTGGGTCGTAGCCCCTTGCAGTCGCCTTTTGAGTCGATGAGTTCGCTTACACCTGGCCGTACTCTTAGCTAGGCCTAAAAGACCTAGCTCGGCCGTTGTATGTGATGGACAAGGAAAACCCCGCAAATTGCCAAAAATTGGCACACCTGGCTAGGCATGGTATCCACGGGTACCAGATGATTTCACAAATCTTGTCCAGCTAACTTTCATCGCCGCAGATAACGTAGCCGATTGAAACCATGAATTTTCTCAGAGCCGACGCGACGTACGACAGCACTTCTTGGCAGCTCGCAGCGCCATGCGTGTCGGAACTGGTCGCAACAGCTGCCCTCCGCCACCGAAGCGATGGCGGGCGCAATGACGACCTACAGCAGGTACAAACGCCGGTTGCAGGCGAGGCCACTAACGGCGGGGGCCTATACCATCACGCGACAGGAGCGATGGTCTACCGTCCAAATACACTCTTGCCGGAGAAAGTTTCGTAGATACTGCGTCTTTCCTGTAAACCAATTATATTTATATGTAGCACTGCAACTAAAGCCGACAAGACGCTAACGATGGGAGGCAATTTTGGATAGGAAGGGTTTCCCCATTCTGCTCTAAAGAGACATATAAGAAACCCTCTAATTTTTTGTACTCTACTGAGTTGAAAAATGTATTTCTATTGCATTATTGTTTTGAATGTATTCAGTAGCATTAGTAGCATTATGGTTTTATTGAGTTTTAACTGATTCAATAGAAAGCAAGATGGCGCTCATAGAAATGAAAAAAAAAATTAAAGGGTCTCTTAAGTTGTTGTTGTGGCTGTAGGAAGAAGGAAAAGAAAATGCACGCGCGGTCCCGCCGGGGTGGTGCAGTGGTAAGACGCCCGACTACTGTCCGGAATACCCGGGCTCGAACCCGACCTCGGCGGTGGCGTTTCGATGGAGGCGAAACGAAGAGGCGCCCGTGTGCTGTGCGATGTCAGCCAGCACCACCTAGTCTAGGCGGTGTTGTGTCAGCGCACGTTAAAGATCCCCAGGTGGTCGAAATTTCCGGAGTCCTCCACTACGGCGCCTCTCATATAGCTTCAGTCGCTTTGGGATGTTAAACCCTACAAACCAAACCAAAAATGCACGCGCCTGCTACTGGCTCTAGCTGAGCCACCTCCGCTGCCTCGTGCGGACAGAAGAGATTGATTGATTGATTGATTTATAGGAAGGGAAAGGCGCGGTAACTGTCTCACTTCTTTTTCTGTGGACACCGCAACCGGCCGTAAAGAAAGGGAGGAAGAAGGGAGTGAAAGTGGAAAGAGAGAAAGAGGAGCCGTAGTGGAGGGCTACGGAGTTCGACCACCTGGGGATCTTTAACGTGCGCTGACATCGCACAGCACACGGACGCTTCTTCGTTTCGCCTCCATCGAAACGCAGCCGCCGAGGTCTGGTTTATTTATAGGAAGGGAAAGGCGCGGTAACTGTCTCACTTGTTTTTCTGTGGACACCGCAACCGCGCCGTAAGGGAAGGGAGGAAGATGGGTGGGAAAGTGGAAAGAGAGAAAGAGGAGCCGTAGTGGAGGGCTACGGAGTAATTTCGACCACCTGGGGATCTTTAACGTGCGCTTACATCGCACAGCACACGACGCCTCTTTGTTTCGCCTCCATCGAAAGCCGCCGAGGTCGGGTTCGGACAGAAGAGATTGATTTATTTATAGGAAGGGAAAGACGCAGTAACTGTCTCACTTGTTTTTCTGTGGACACCGCAACCGCGCCGTAAGGGAAGGGAGGAAGATGGGAGTGAAAGTGGAAAGAGAGAAAGAGGAGCCGTAGAATTTCGACCACCTGGGGATCTTTAACGTGCGCTGACATCACTCGGACAGAAGAAAGTAGAGAAGAAAGGAAAAGAAGAGGGAGAGAAAGACGCGCGCAGCAACAACAGTCGTCCACCCCCCAAACGGTGGCGGGTGCAATGACGGCCTACAACAGAAACATTCGGTGGCTGGTTAGCCCCCGGCGCAAGCAGCGTTGACCAACACCACCTAGTCTAGGTGGTGTTTAGGTGGTGCAGTGCTCATCCAGTGACGTCACAGGGATGGGGCCTCACCGTTTTTCCGAAGAGCATGCATGTTTCTTTTTTACTGCGCGAGGATATGAGGCAGCAGCACAGCTGGCTGCAAAATGTTTTTACTCAATTTGAAACATCAGTGGAGAAATTTACACGTACAAAACATTTATCTACATTTCGATTATTGTAGCACTGTTCTCGATGCGGAATAATATATACATTTAAAAGTCACCAGCAACAAACAAACAACTTTTCACTTCCTTGAAAGAGTTGCAACTTTTCTTAGCCTTCGAATTTGCATCGGCTACATCATCGTTGAGCTTGAGGCAGAAGGTTTTGAGCAGAATGTGTACTGCTCCACAACACATGCTTCAACAGAAGCTCAACTGTGTGCCCATCTTTGCAGGTGTCAAAATCTGATGACTTGATCTGCAAGCAGCTGTAATGTGAGTTCGGTGACTAGACGGCGCTGGTTAGAGGTTCCTCAAGAACTCTGTTTTCTTGGACACTTGTTCAACAACAACATGGTTGTGGGTAACAGCATTTACAGCAGACAACGCTGGGGAAATGAGGCCACCTCGGTCTATATCTTTCACCAAGTGATAGTATTTTTGAGTTGCAGAGACAGTGATAGTCTTGTCGACTGTCAATGCTGCCCGACATTTCGTGCAGTTTAATTTCTTGAGAGTCGCGTAGACTGCATATCCTGCCACGTATACCAGGACGGGGATAAATGACGCCTCTCGTACGATCTCGTCGTATGTGAAGTGATGCTTACAGACCTAAAAAAGAAATATTTGTCTAATATAAGTAACAGCCTGCTACAAATAATAACACGTGATCAAATATTAAATACACATTTAGAAGGTACCCAAAACGTTTTGAAAGTTTGGTGGTGCTACAATTTCAAGCTACAAAAGAGAACGAATGGAAAAATTATTCATCTCTTACCCTGGAATGCTCAAAAGGGACGAATTTTTTCCGTGGAATGGCACGTATCCACGATTGCTGCAGCCCTTTATCTTGCGGGAACTTAAACACATGAATCTTTGGTCCCGTTTTATAGTTACCTCGGCACTGAGGCACACAACATTTGTTCGGCATTTTTGCGTTAATGTCGAAGCGTCATCACAGCACTCGCGCACAGAAGAAATAGACGGCAGCCAAATAAGCCGTGAGCACACCATCGGACACGAAAGGCGACTGACCGCTCCTGCCGGAGCCACGTGCAGTGGCTTCCCGGATTCCCCTCTAGGAATTCAAGGTATGCTTGGAGCAGACCGGTTTCTCGCGCCCCGTCGCGACTTCCACGGCATAGGAGCAGAGCAACACCTTCTCGACTTTTACAAGGCCTGCTCACATCCTCCTCTCCCAGCCGTCTACGTCACGCTAGTTGTCCTGTTCTCCCAACAGCATTGGCGTTTGGACGCTACATCGCTCCTGTCGCGTGGCGTTCCTTGGCGAGCGTTCCAGTGTGTAATTGCAGATGGCAGGAACGCTCCTGTCGCGTGGCGTTCTTTGGCGCGCAATGGTGTCGGTTGAGCAGAGCCGCGTCGCGACACCGGCCTCATCCTTGTGACGTTGCTGTGACGTCAGCTCTCAGCGCAGAGGCCTTAAGTTCGTCTAGGTGGTGTTTAGGTGGTGTTGCGTTGACCTACTGTCCCAGGCCCATAGGGCCAGGAACAGACCCTTCTCCTTAAGAGAATGGCGAAAGCAAGCCTACCCTTCTTCTCCTATATATCATTTGCCTCCGATCGTTTGCCACCTTATCGGCGTTCGTTACAGAGCTATAATTTTAATTCAGGAAAAGAAAGGTGCAGTGTTTCTCATTTTTTCTCCGGCAAGTGTATTTGGAAGGTACACCGAGGGTGGCCGTGTGCTGCGCGATGTCAGCGAACGTTAATGATCCCAATGTGGTCGAAATTACTCCGAAGCCTTCCACTATGGCTCCTCTTTCTCTCTTTCTACTTTAACTCCCACCTTCCTTCCTTCCTTCCTTCCCTTACGGCGCGGTTCATATGTCCACAGACACAAGTGTGACAAATACTGCGCCTTTCCCTTCCTGTGAACCAATTAATTATTACATCGAGGGTGGCTGCTCCTGGCCCTACCGAACTAAGGATGCTAGGTCCCAGCCATTCGCGCCGGCCACCGGTGGCTGCACTTGCTGCAGGCCGTCATTGCACCCACACCACTTCAGTGACGGAAGACGGCTGTTGCGACGCGCGTCTCTTTCTCAAGGCGAAATATTAATGACTCATGCTGTCGTGGACAAAGTGTGTGCCACTTTTGCGGCGTTCTGATCGGCCGAGGCAGGATGTGTCCCTGCCATCTGCAATGTCACACTTGAACGCGCGCCAAGGAACGCCACCTGACAGGAGTGATGGTGTACTGTCCAAACTCGCACTTGCCGGAGAAAGTGTTATAGATACTGCGTCTTTCCTTTCCTGTGAATCAATTATAATTATATGTAGCACTGTGACGAATGCCGACAAGAGGCTACCGATGGGAGGCTAATTATAGGATATGAAGGGTACGCTTTCAGAGGCCCTCTAATTTTAAGGTGAAAGGCTCATACTGTCGTGGACAAAGTGTGTCCCGCTTTTGCGACGGCTGCCGCGTGGCGTTTCTTGGCGCGCGTTCAAGTGTGGTACTTCAGACGGCAGGAACGCAGACAAGATGAGACTTCTGGAAGAAAGGCGCAGTACCTGTCATACTTTCTCCGAAAAGTGTGCGTTTGGATAATGCGCCATTGATCCTGTCGCGGAGCGTTCCTTGGCGTGCGTTCGAGTGTGGGATTGCAGATGGCAGGAGCGCTAGACAAGATGAGGCTCTCAGGCTTTCGCCTTTCAATGCTTTAGTCCCTAAAGTTGCTCGTAATTTTTCATTCTTTTCTATTGCCTCCGCTGGCCGTACGAGGCAGCGGAGGTGGCTCAGCTACAGAGCCAGTAGCAGGCCAGTGTATTTTTCTTTTCCTTCTTCTTACAGCCACAACGACAACAACGGTACACAATCGCTTCTGTCGCGCGGCGTTCCTTGGCGCGCGTTCAAGTGTGGCATTACAGAAGCAGCGCTAGACAAGAACTAATCTTGTGGAATCTCATGGAATATGACAGATCTCGCGCACAAGTCTCGCGCACAGCTCTTGCGTAGTGGATTTCGTTCCATGAGCCAAGAAAGAATTTCGCTTTAATATTCTTATACGGCGCTCCAACTCATTAAATTGCAGGGATCGATTTTTAGGTATTGCGCTAATGCAATGCATAAAAGTGACGCTAATTGGTAGCAGAAACAGTTCAGTTGCGTCTCTCTCCGGCACAATATAAATGAACATCGACTGCCATTCTAAACGTCTAAACGTCATTACTCGGCGCAGCCCCACTCTTCCGCTGTTAAAAGAATCGATTGTGCGGTTTCCAGCGCCCACTTATGCCTTAAATAAGGTCTGGAAAAGGCGAACAGCGCCTTCGGTCACTGTGGTTATGCAATTTATATTTAATTGTCACCAAGAAGAGCATTAACTTGTCAGCTGAACAGAATCGGAGTTACTTTCTCTGCTTCTCTGCTTGCATCCTTTTGTACGAATCGGCATATCTACCACTGATGCTCAGTAAACGACTGCTGTAGAGCACCTTATATCATGCAAGGCGGCAGTGCGTACTGCGACACTTTGCAGGCCGGGAATAGTCTTTGCGGTACGTGTCGCTGCGGGTAGGTGCCTGTTTAAAGGAAGAACCTAAACTTTAAGGTATCTTGGAGGGGTTTTTAAAGACGGTCTTCCATAATTTTTCTCCAGTGTAGTAAACAGGGAAGTTTTTGACCAACTGCCATATTTCGGCAATAAGAAATACGGCAGTGCGGTCTGTGCATTTTTTTTTTGGGGGGGGGGGGGGTCACCTAACATGCTTAAGATAGAACTTCATGGTTAGACAATTATTTACCCGACGTTACTAATCAACTGTTTAACTGTTGGTTTAAAGGGGCAAAATACAATGCGAGATTAAAACCCGTCGCAATAGAATGTGAACCATGTTTCTTCAATTGCTTTATTCGCCCCGCCTGGGTGGCGCAGTGGTAAAGGTGCTCGACTACTGTTCCCAAGGACGCGGGATCGAATCCTGGCCACGGCGGCCACTTTTCGATGGAGGCGAAAAGCAAGGCGCCCGTGTGCTGTGCGATGTCAGTGCACGTTAAAGAACCCCAGGTGGTCGAAATTTCCGGAGTCCTCCACTACGGCATCCCTCATAGCCCGAGTCGCCTTGGGACGTTAAACCCCACAAACCAAACCAAACCAATTGCTTTAATCGGCAGTGCGTCTCGAAATATCGACTGCCGAAAATGCGCCTTTGAGGTCTCGTTGAGGTGGCTTTCTGCAGCGCATTAAAATCTAACAACGCCGTTATGCGTGGTAATGTCGTCAAAGACTTGTTAACTTTTTTTAATCGATATTTATTGCCTCAGGGCTCAGTAGGGTATGAGATGAAGGATGAATAAATGATCAAATTAATGGGAAAAGGTTGGCTGATTTTATGAAGTCCAAGAGTGAGCGATGATGAGGTCCCTGCGTCCAAGCGACTATGAGGCAGGATTGGTTGCTGAAAGGCCAGCTATCCTCAGGTGTCGGATTCGTGTTGGTTTGAGCGCTGGGCAGTCTCACAGCAAATGGTGAATGTCGGCCTCAACATCTTCGTTTTTGCAGATCGGGCACCCTGGGCGGGGATATAAGTGTCGGAAGTATGACCACGTCCTAGTGACAGCTGGTGTGAGGGCAACACCGACCCGGATCCTCCTAAGCGCAACCTCATCTGCACGGGTGAGACCGCGGGGAAGGGATACCGCACACGGAGGGATAAAGGCACGTGTGCGGTGACGGAGGTGTTCCTTTCTTGATAAAAAGAGGGTATAGCGTCGTCCACTTAAGAAACCGTGGGATTGATGCGTCTTGGTCACGAGGCGGGTCGAAATCAGCTTGACTTTGGGAAGGCAGCAGGTGCCGTGGCCCCCACTCAATGCGTACTGACTGTGGGATGCGCGCCGCAAGCTGGTGGATATCTTGGCAATTTTAGGGCAGCGGCTGACACGTCGGAGCAAACGTACTGCTTGAAGTGCGTCAGTGCGGATGACAACGTGGGCTGTAGGGAACATGGTTATGGAAGCCACGGAGCAGAGTGCCTCCTGAACTGCCATGAGCTCACCGCAGAAAGATTTAAGTGGTTCCGAAAGCCGAAACGTAGTGGTCTGATTCAGGCTAGGTCTCCGTGGACAGTAGATTGCTGATTTTGGCTTCACAGCCTTGCAGGCTTCCATCTACGTACACTACAATGGAATCTTGAGGCAGGTGAGTATCTTGCTCTTCAAATTTCTGGCGAAGCAACGATGCCGAGTTGGCAGACGTTTATCTGCGAATATCGGTTGGCTTGTTGTCTCCTAACTGTACAAATTTTCAGGTAGGGAGAACTGGCGCAGGTGGCTGAATAACAATGTGTGAAGTTGCATACGCCCTCAGTGCTTGAGTGGAATGTGACAAAGAGGCCTTGAGTCTGCGAGCATCACGGCGCTGCTGCACCACTTCATCGATGGTGTTGAGCTGCGCATTCTCCTGTAATGCTACGACCGGAGTGATTCCTGGAAGGCATGTAATGGTTCTCATTGCTTCTCGGTTCACAGATTCAAGGCGATCCCATTGTGCTCTTGTGAGATGCTAGAACTGGGCTTGATAAATAATATGTGGCTGCAGCACCGCCCTCACCAACTGGTGTGCAACAGACGAACCAGTGCCACCCGTTTTAGGTGCAATTCTTCTTATTAAACTCATAGTTTGAAGTGCTTGCTTTTTTGCCTGAAAAAGCAAAGCAGTCGCTGATCCTGATTGGTGGATTGTTAAGCCCGGCATTTTCAGGCTCGAACTTTCTTGTAGTGGGGTGCCTGATAGAGAGAGAGGCGAATTGGATTTGAGGTAAGTATACGGCGTCCCCAGCGGTTGGCGACTGACGTGTATGTAGTTTAACACACAGAAAGTTGAAGGCCAATGGAGGATGCGTAATCAGAGGTTACATCTAATGCTGACTAAAGGGCGGCCTCTTGAGTGAGATCATGAGTGCTCCATAGCGTGATATCATCTGCGTATTGTAAAAATTTGATTTCAGTGGCATCATGTAAGCGCCACGCCAATGGGATGAAAGTAATATTGAACAATGTCGGAGACAATACTGATCCCCGGGGGTACGCCACGTAGTGAAACTATAATGAACCAACTGTGTCACCACTGAGGCGTATTGCAAATTTTCTTCCGTCCAAAAATGATGCGACAAAAGTGCGTACTCTCGGAGGGAGATGAAGCATGTCAATGGCATTCAGGATTGCAGAATGGCTGATGTTGTCATATGCCTTTTCAACGTCGATTGCTAATATGGTACGTACATTGCGGCTGCGGGTAGATGATAGAACTGCTGATGCCAAGACCGCCAACCCGTCCTCTGTACCTATGTATGGACGAAATCCAATTTGAACAGGGTGATAAAATCCGTACTGTTCAAGCCACCAAGAAAGTCGTGTGGCTAGCATTTGTTGCAAAACGTTGATGTTAAGGAGATTGGTCGTAAGTGGGCGAGGTCCGTTGGAGGCTTCCCAGGTTGAAGAATAGAGATCACGATAGCTGTTTTCCAGCTCTCGGTTACGACATCATCAAGCCACACTTTGCTTATGGTGTCTAGTAGTTGAGGGAGTGCAGCAGTACTGGGGTTCTTGTAAATCTCATACTGAAGTTTGTCCAGGTCGGGCGCTGATTTCTGTTTTGCATCGTCAATTGCAGCCAGCAGCTCAGACATCGAAAACGGACTCGCAATTCCATCTGCGTCGGCAGCAGATGGTAGTTTCTATGCGTTTGCAGGGATACCTGCCAAATTAAAATTTGCAGCTGAAGGAGGCAATATATCTTATTTTGGGAAAATTTTTCGAGCAGCCTCTTTGGCGAAATCGCCCGGCGACAGATTAGCGCAAAGCATGCTGTTGCGGCTGCATCAGTTGAACGACGACCGTGTTCCATTGGACGAAACATTCGTCAGAGTGAGGCATTCGAATATTTATCAAAAAAGTGTTCACACCATGCATGCCACTGGTGTCGCGAGAGATCGCGTTCATATCTGCGAGCCTTCGCAATAAGATAATTCAGTCGTGTACGTGCCGGCCCCGAAGTAGGGCCTCGCGTAGCCCACAAGTTAAGCAGGCCAAGATCTGGTACCGGTCGACCTACATCAATCCAGGTAGTAGTCGTAGCGCTGTTTAGTGCTCTTTGTATACAGTCAACAAGAAGTGACGACGATTCTGAAGACATACTGTCGAGACATGAGCGAAAGCTGTCCCAGTTGGTCACAGAACATTTGCGGCGTAAAGGACGGAGACGGGAGGGATGGAGACCGATAATGATAAGGTGGTGATTACTTCCCCAGCAGTCTGGCTCCATGTGCCACGAGGGAGTTCCCGCGCCCAACCACCGCGTCAGGTCTGGAGCATAGGTATACACTACGTATATGTGACGCACAGGCCGTGTTGCTGTCCCAGGGTGATTAAGCAGAACACACAGGGCATCAGTGAAGGCGTCCCACACACGCCTACCACGAGGGCTTGCAGTCGGATACCCTAAATTCGGGTCATCATCATCATCATCATCAGCCTGACTATACCCACTGCAGGGCAAAGGCCTCTCTCATAT
This sequence comes from Amblyomma maculatum, assembly GCF_055883805.1. NCBI lineage: Eukaryota > Metazoa > Arthropoda > Arachnida > Ixodida > Ixodidae > Amblyomma > Amblyomma maculatum. Next base: position 121,907,053 of record NC_139347.1, on the reverse strand, counting down.
TTCTCCACTTAACCCGGTTCTGTGCTAGCTGCATACACTTGACCCCTGCGATCTTCTTAATCTCATCCGCCCACCTAACTTTCTGCCGTCCCCTGTTACGCTTTTCTTCCCTTGGAATCCAGTTTGCTACCCTAAGCGACCATCGGTTATCCTCTCTTCGCACTATATGTCCTGCCCATGTCCATTTCTTCTTCTTAATTTCCACTAGAATGTCGGTAACTTGAGTTATTTCTCTGACCCACTCTGCACATTTCCTATCTCTTAATTTTACCCCTACCATTTTTCGTTCCATAGCCCTCTGGGTTGTCCACAACTTACGTAGAACTCTCTTGGTTAGCCTCCACGTTTCAACGCCATAGGTGAGTACAGGTAAGATGCAACTGTTATATACTTTCCTCTTTAGCGATACCGGTAAGCTGCTAGTCATAATCTGTGAGTGCTTGCCAAAAGCGCTCCATCCCAATCTTATTCTTCTTGCTATTTCTGTTTCATGGTCCGTATCTGCGGTTACTACCTGTCCTAAGTAGACATATTCGCCTACTACTTCCAGTACTTCGCTACCTAATGTGAGCTGCTGTTCCTTCCCGAGGCTGTTGAACATTACCTTAGTCTTCTGCATATTGATTTTCAAGCCTACCTTTCTACTTTTCCTGTCTAGGTCATCAATCAATATTTGCAGTTCATCCCCCGAGTTAGTTAGCAAGGCAATGTCATCAGCAAATCGCAGATTACTGAGGTATTCTCCATCTACCCTTATCCCTAACTGCTCTCATTCCAAGTCACTGAATACTTCCTCTAAGCAAGCTGTGAATAGTACTGGGGAGATTGCGTCTCCTTGCCTAACACCTTTCTTTATGGGAATTTCGTTACTTTCTTTATGCATAACTATGGTTGCTGTGGAGCCACTATATATATATCTTCCAGCACTGTCACGTACGGCCAATTCGGGTGAGGGGCGTTAAAGTCGCCTCCGACTAAATTTGGACACTCGGGGTATTGCCGACGGACACTTAATAACCAGCCAAGATTATTACGGGAAGGGGCGCCTCCAGCTGGTCTAACGTAATATGAAACAAGCACAACGGCTCCTTTCAGAAGTTTCGCAGCAACTTCTACTACCTCTTGATATGATGTGCACCAGTTTTCGATAGCAAGGCGCACATGAGGAATACGCGTTTCAGTATATACCGCCGCCTTTCCCGGGGGAGAAGCAGTCTGCACGCGACGGTCGGTCATTGAAGAAGACACGTAGCAGCTGAAGCCCGGAATTGATGGCAAGGCGTTCGGTTCCTGTAGTAACATAGCCCACACCCGGAGCTTGTTAAATCGCAGTCGGGTCTTAAGCTCGCCCACCTTCGTGGAAATGCCTCTACAGTTCTACTGTAGTACACCAGGACGACCGGAATTCGCCATTTTCGTGTACTAGTCCAAGCGCTGCAGTATCACAGATGCCAGGTTGGACAACTGGGTGACCATATAGCGGAGCAGCGATGTTGCAGAGTTATCATTGGGCGTTGTGGTACACTAGGAATAGGCAGCAAATGGCCTTGTTGCGCGGGATGAAGGCGGCGGTGCTGGGCAATTGCTAGATTTGGCGGTTACTTCTGCAGCTCGCCGAAGTCGAGCAAGCATTTCGCGGTGTTGTCGGTGTTTAGAGACCTCTGCTAAGAGACGATTGATTTGCTCATCCACTACAGCCATATCGTCGTCTGGTAATCAGTACGCTGCTGTATTGGCTGTTGTCGACGGCGTTTCTTAAGCACTGTATCGTTAGACTTTTTCTTAGCTGGAGGTGCATTCGAAGCGGGCTCAGGAAGCTCTGGCCACTTGTCATCATCCCACTGGAGAGCTGCAAAGTGATTGGATGTCTGCACTGGTGTCATGTCTTCTATTGGCCAATGCTTAGCGTTCTGAAGACGAGCCTGCTGCGTTGCCTTTTGCTTTGTCGGACAACTTGGAGATGTTATCTCGTGGTCGTCCGATTTGCAGAGGCCGCATCGGCATGTAACTTTCCCTTCAGACACACCGTCATCGGTAGCAGCAAAACGGCAAGTTTTGCGCATGTGCCCTGCCCGGAAACAGTTGTAACAGTAAACAACACTCGGTTTATATGGCCGCGGCCTTAATATGGAGCCGTAGTACTACAGACAGGCTGGGTGTGTCGGAGGGTCTTGCACGGTGATCATGCAGGAACGCCCCTTTTCTATGTGTCGGGCCTAAAGTCGAGAAGGTGTTGGTATGACTCGGTGCGTGGGGCATTACAGCTCACGCTGAAGGGTTGCTTGATCTGCGTTTACGTCAATGTTGTAAACGACGCAACGCTGCAAGTCGGAGCCTTCAACTAGATACACTTGCAGAGGCACTGAGATCTCACTTGTGATTGAAATACAACTAAGCGTTTGTATACGTTCCACCGCAGTGAGTGTCGGGAGCCACAAAGCTATAGTGTGACTTCTACCTTGCCGTGAAGCCCGAAAACCTCTGGTTCCGAGATACGCGTCCAAGTTGGCCTGGATGATCCTGTTTGGTATATCGGTCAGGCTTTGGTTGGCTAGTGATTTATTCGCCACTTTATAAGATGTCGATCCCGGTGTAGGCGCAACCCGGTTTTCGAGAGTTAAACAGGAGCGCTTTCCTTGATAGCCATCACTTGCCAAAGACGAATTCGGTTGATTATCTTTCGAAGGACGCTTGTTAGGGGCACGGGTGCTCGTTGACACGGATGGTCGTGCCGATAGAGCACGTCTCCTCATGGCGCAATATTGGATGTCCATCTCGGCGTGTTGACTGCGTGGCCATAGCCGTGCTCCGTCCAGAGAACAGTTCACTTACTTACGCGATAAATTAAGCACACTTCGACTGTATATACATATGAGAAAAGTAATAGAAACATGTTTCTGAATGTGCAATGTCGAAAGGACAATTCAAGGAGATTTGAAGAAAACATTTTCGACACCGATATTTCGAACCACACTGCCGATTTAGAAAATTTAAAAACGAGGGGCTTATTTCGGATCTTGATGGCCCTTAATATACATAAAATCAAATCAGTTTATTTGCCACCTAGAAATTTTCAAATGAAGGGGAGCAGCGAGAAAGGTTTATTAGTAAATTTTAGTTAACTTATCGCACAATCAACGAGCTACTTCGCATACGTGATGTTTGCTTTGCTCTAAACCACGACTGTACAGGCCGCACAAACGTAGATATTGTAGTTTCTTAAGAACGAGTTTTTAAACGGTGAAAAAGCACCCTGTATAGATAGATCAGTTTTTTTAGTATTAGGACCGCGATGGCCGTCGGAAAGATGGCCTTCTACTATGCGTTGGGTGTGTTGAAAAAAAGGTGCGGTGAGGAGAGAGATGTATATACATACAAGCATATTTAGTGGCATTGCAATCACCACTCGAAGCCCGCGTCTCTCGAACATCGTGACAAATAATACTTGCGTTGTCTGGAGAGGTTTCAAACATTCAGGCTAGGCCTGTGCCAGTCGTGCGAGCATAGTCTGCTATAAGCATCAAGGAAGCGGTCAGTGTAATATTTTGCGGCCATATATTAGGAACACTGATAGTATAATAAGGAAGTAATTACTGACTGACATCGACTCAAGCTCAACCATACGACTAAAAAGGGAAGTTATACACTTTTCTCTCAAACTTGTAGTTAAAGAAAGCTTTGTCCTAGTCCAGGGACGAATTTTCGTTAACTGCGAAGTTTCTGAGCAAGCTCTACAGGTTTACTTTGTAGCCGTATGGCTGCGCTTTAGTGGATATAACTATTCCCTTATTAGAAATCTTCTCCACCTTGTGGAACTCCGCTAAACATTCGACCAACCACAATATTTCAATAGTATATGCTCCAGAGCCAAAACATGGCGCGCTTCGGGGAGTCTTGGTAAACAATTAAATAATTCAGTTAGGAGCTTTTTCTATGCACCAAGCATGCATGAGGCACGGAATTTTGCGCGGCACAGAAGATGTCACTGTCGGGCCTAGCTTTTTAAGATCAGTGTGTCGAGTGCTTATAGCAGCACCCATGATCTCACTGTCAAAGGATGCCAGTTGTAATTTTTTTTCAGTAAAACGCGACTGCTGACTCTTACACTCTACACCAGCGCCCTGTGACAGAGCGAATAGACACAGTTCGCTTGAGCTGAGGTAATGCTAGCAAAGCACTGCCCGTAACTACCGTCGTTTCTATGCCGTTAGTGGAGTAGCGCGCAGGCCTTAGTTCAACCTTTCACTTGCCACACTGCTTAGCACTCGTGTCACTGATGTTCTGATCTAACGGGTTGGCACCAATTGGCACCACGAACCGAGGTTCTCGAAATACTTTTTCAGCAAAAGTTCCACTGCTCATTATTTTCTTTCCGCACATTTACGAGAACAGTTACAGCCCGCGTGGTTTGTAAACTGCTGGATAAAATCCCAAGAAAAACGGTTGTAACCCGAGCATGATCAGCTCAGTATGTTAGATAATTTCCACCTCACACTTATTTTGCAGTTGCGTAGGGAAGCCCTGTATGAAGCAATCCTGGCTGTCCTTGTCGCCATCGCCAAAAGACGCCCACTCTGTCTGTGTATTTTGCCCGGCACGATTTTACGCTACATGTCAACTCTGGCTCAAGGCGACGACTTCTCGGCCCTTTTTCATCGCAGAAAATTGGAGGACGCTCATGCTTCACCTAAAAGAGACGCGAGGAAACTTCGCGTGCTTGAATTGCAATAGAGCTCTCTTGGTATATTGCATAGCTCACCAATCGTGCCAATGCGGCAACATGCACTGGAAAGTAATACCCAGAAAATTCAAGATAGTGCTGGACGAACAATATTTAAGGCGTTTAAAGGGTAAAAGTCACAAATGCGAAACTCGATGAAGCTTCGATTTGTGTCATGTAAGTTGTTTTCTTAGCCTTTGTCGAACATTGGGTTTGTGGGGTTTAACGTCCCAAAGCGACTCAGACTATGAGAGACGCCGTGGTGAAGGACTCCGGAAATTTCGTTTCGACCACCTGGGGTTCTTTAACGTGCACTGACATCGCACGGCACACGGGTACCTTCCTTTTCGCTTCTACCGAAAACCAGCCGCCGAGGCCGGGATTTGATCCCGCATCCCTGGGAACAGTAGTTCGAGCGCCGTAACCACTGCGCCACCCCGGCGGGGCTTTTGTCGAACAGTAAAATAACAACAGCAATAGCTTGGTTAGGCCGCGGATAGTACGAGACCATAATCCTTTGCTCTAGCGTTGCGCCTTTCTGTTCACCGATCTCAGTGCAGATTCCGGGCTTACATTAGGCGGCCTCTGACCAGACAAGTTTTTTTTAGCCGCTCCCTGGCGCGGCCATTTTCTGCCGACTGGCGCTCTGCCGCGTGGGCGCTTTCTTGGGGACTGCGGGGCCGCGGTATTGCCGCGGCCGCGCCTGCACGGTAGCCACGTTTAGCTAGCCTTCGGGCGCTAGAGAACATCGCCAAAAATATTTTCCCTGCACGGTGCGCTAGCGATTTCATTTGCTTGTCGTAGAGTTAAAATCGATTTGTTATTTATGGGGTTTAGTTTGACGTTCACATTACCTCTGGTGAATACGTTCGCTCTTATAAAAGTTACCTGTGTTGGTCGTCATCACGCAGCTGTGCTAATGATGCCGTTGCGGTCCCTTAGTGACAATAAAATGTTTGTGAACAATTGCTAACATTACTCTTGCGTATGACTCGTATATAATTCCACTTCCAATGCGCTCTTCTTCCTTCAGTGTTCTCGTTTGCGTGGTGCGCGCCAGTCATATATATGGCTAAAGCATCATAATATTTTCCAGTAGTCCTGCATTATATTTTCACGCTCTAATGAGCTGTACTGAACAGCTAAGAATAATCGCAGACCAACCAACGTTTCGCTCCTTTCCGCTTCTAGCGGATATGTTATGCCGAATTTCGGTAGCAAAACTCTCAAAGGCCGCCAAGGTTTCTACTCCTCTTGCGAACACTGTCACTTGCTCGAAGCCGAGAGCAACTGAGTAATAAGATTGTTTTTGTATCCTTTTCTTAATGGGAATAAAACGTTAAAACTCACGTTCCCATGACAGATCGACGGGCTGTATCACCTTCTCCATGTTAATAGCCTGTAAGAGCAGTGGGAATGAGGAGTTAATGATCGTTCTTGTTTATGAAATCGAAATGTTGAAAATCATGCTCACTATAACAAATAATATAGCAAAATTTCTTCTGTGGGGTTTGTGCACTAGGTTGATTTTCTCGTGTACGCTCATGACAACGAAATTCATTTCCGTGTTTTTTCACACTTGTCTATGAACAGAACTTCCAACATGCTTACAAAAAAGTTTGCTGGACACGAACTCCATACGCGGTGAACATTCGCTCTGTAATCGGTGCGATTAGAAGCGACTTGGTGTTCAACACGTGTAAACGCCTTTTTTTTTTAATTGGGAGAAGTTGTGATGATGTGGATTATGGCAAATTGTGCGTACAACAAGACGCTAGCGAAATGAAAAGCGCGCGCCTGAGCGCCCGTCCGTGAGGCAGTCACGTGCAGGGTATGTATGCGGACGTCGCAGCTTGTAGCAGTGCAGGGACGCGCCTTTTATGTTCGAGTTGAAAGTCACGTCTGCGGGTCCGGAGTTTTGCTTCACTGGGGAGCAGGCCTTCGAGCAGCCCTTGCACCACTCGAACTGCCAGCCCGCTACTATTCGACACTTTCATACACCCGACGCATCGTTGGTAGCAAGCTGAGCGCTTCTGAAAGGGTGGAGAGGCCGCAGCCGATGCCCGTGTCCTGTGAACGCACAACTGAAGCAATGGCGCTACTTTACTTTTGCAGAACCTAATGAAGTGAGTCTGTTTTAAGAGCGACAAAATTCGTTCCTCCAGCTACAAACGCGTCCACCGCTTGGTTCCCTCATCATGACCTTGAAGCTGAGCCAAAGTCAAATTGAGATTTATACTGGCTAGCGATAGGTACCGCCCGATGTGTTCTACTCTGGCCAGCTGGTGCGTGGTCACATGACTGACTAACCACTTGACCATGACTACTGACCTTTATTTTGTCTTTCACTTTTGATCTCTAGCTTAGGCACGCGATGACGTCAGCTGGTGACCTGAACATTAGCAAAACCAAGCAAAACAGGTATCGCTCTTGGCATTTGTTTTAACTGCATTTAACCACTGGTAGTTTTTATGCAATGTCACCCACGTTACCTCGCTTTCTTTTCCGTCATCGCATGGAATACATATCCCTGAGTGTATATCCATGTTCTCTGTCCAGGGTTCCTGGGCAGGCCTGGGGCTATTACTTCTAAAACAATGATTAATCCCGCTGCCACCACACTATACATAGAACGATCACTCTATTGTGATAAAACATACTAAGGGCGATTACGACACTCTCAAGTACGAAATTTGATAGCAGCTATTTAAGCGTTAGGTAGCGAAGTACTGGAAGTAGTAGGCGAATATGTCTACTTAGGACACGTAGTAACCGCAGATCCGGACCATGAAAAGGAAATAACAAGAAGAATGAGATAGGGATGGAGCGCATTTGGCAAGCACTCGCAGATTATGACTAGTAGCTTACCGGTATCGCTCAAGAGGAAAGTATACAACAGTTGCATCTTGCCTGTACTCACCTATGGGGCTGAAACGTGGAGGCTAACCAAGAGAGTTCTACTTAAGTTGAGGACAACCCAGAGGGCTATGGAACGAAAAATGGTAGGGGTAACATTAAGAGATAGGAAGCGTGCACAGTGGGTCAGAGAAATAACTCAAGTTACCGACATTCTAGTGGAAATTAAGAAGAAGAAATGGACATGGGCAGGACATGTAGTGCGAAGAGAGGATAACCGATGGTCGCTGAGGGTAACAAACTGGATTCCAAGAGAAGGAAAGCGTAGCAGGGGGCGGCAGAAAGTTAAGTGGGCGGATGATATTAAGAAGTTCGCAGGGGTCAAGTGGATGCAGCTAGCACAGAACAGGGTTAAGTGGAGAAATATGGGAGAGGCCTTCGCCCTGCAGTGGGTATAGTCAGGCTGATGATGATGATGATGATGATGATGTATGTATGTATGTATGTATGTATGTATGTATGTATGTATGTATGTATGTATGTATGTATGTATGTATGTATGTATGTATGTATGTATGTATGTATGTATGTATGTATGTATGTATGTATGTATGTATGTATGTATGTATGTATGTATGTATGTATGTATGTATGTATGTGTGTGTGTGTGTGTGTGTATGTATGTATGTATGTATGTATGTATGTATGTATGTATGTATGTATGTATGTATGTATGTATGCATGCATGCATGTATGCGTGTGTTTGTGAGTGCAGTTACAAACCAATCTATTTTTACCATGATGAAAGAAAATTTCTCACAAGACAAAGAAGAGCCACGAACAAAGGGCGCAGAGCTGGTGGCTCTCTCTCTCTTCTGAGAAATTTTCTTTGGTTCGTGACTCTCAACTCGATGCGCTCGGCTACACCGTCAATGGCACCAACGACGACGCTATTCAATCGCCGTATACCGGCGCATGAGAGCTGCGCGCTAAAAGGGGCCCGAATTTGATTCCAAATGGACCAAAGCACTAATCGCCGCTCGCAAAATCGACATTTCTCTAATTTAAGTTGTAAGTCGGCATCCGGGAGGTATTGCGAAACAGTCTCGACGCGGGTCAGATGAGTCACAAAAATAGAGAAGACCGAATGTAATTGAAGGAGCAGAAGCAGCTCACCTAATTTAAGACAGTTGATTTTCTTGCCTTTGGCAACGAAGCCCTCTCGCCAGGGCGCACGTGGTAAGTCCTTAATAGGCATGTTGCCGTCACCATATGACAATAATGTGGCGGGGAAAGTGAGTAGAAGAGAGAGAACGCAACCTTCATGCGCACTTTTCATTCGCTTTGTCACGCATTTTTTTTTTCAAGCACTAGCGCTGCGACTAGATAATTAGGGTCACCCAGATGGCTAGTTTTGCACGCGCGAAAAGCGAGTAAGGTTTACGTAAGTTTGGTTTATTTCGTTTTGGGGGTTTAACGTCTCAAATCAGCTCAGGCTAGAAATCCCTCAACACCTCCTCCCCCTCCCCCCCCCCCCCCTTCACCCCGCGGGAAGCACTGGTGCTTCTACGAGGGGGCCCAGACCACTTCACAGATTAACCTCTAGGGGAATGTACTTCAGCTTTTTGTTCACGACTTAAATTGTGCTGCCGACTAGACTTTGCCTCTCTGATTTTTAATTAATTGACTGCTTTGTTAGCATAAGATGAGGAGCGGTTTCCTGCTTGGTGCCGCTTGCCTCTATTTGCACCCTCGTCGAATATCTTTTTTTCTACAATGTAGCACACGGCTCCATGGAACAGAAGATAAATGAAATAAAATGTAAATGACCTAACAGAAAATAAGCGATGAATGTTAACCTTAACAATAATCTCCAAGCTTAAGCGTAGGCATGCAATGCATTGTTAAACATACTGTTGCAAATTCGCAGGGTCGCAGCGGAGCACCAGAGCAAGATGACCAGCATGGCAGGTTTATTATTCTGAACAGCCCGTGCCGAGCGTGCGCTCCGAGCACGTGCTGTACATCTTTATTTTCCTCTAACACGGCTGGTAACGCTGGTCTCAGCGCCTCCGTTTTATAGCGTCGGCGGGCGCTATAAGCTCATGCAAGGTTGTCTGAGGAAACTATAATTCATTCATTTTCCATTCTCACGAATGGAACAGCCCAAAGTAAAAACTGCATGAGAGTAAATTAAGCCGCCCTCGACCTCTAGTCTCGGACTACGAACTGAAAGATGGCGTGTTTCGGTTTCGAAATTCTCTTGGGCTTGCATCCTGGAATTTTAATGTTCACACGTAAAGTAGCAACAATGTCTGGGCCAAATACAATGGCAGAAGAGCTCAGACTGCACATATATCGCACTTTATGAAGGTGATTTTTGGAGCTAGGTGTCGGCAGTTAGTGACGCCTTTGCAGATTATTGCAAACGCTGTAGTAAGCGCTGTATATCGCTGGAAAATCTTACCGTCACTGTGGACTGGGACAAGCCTCACTCTATTCCTTCCATTCATGCATTCCCCGCTTACGTTGTAAACAATAAACCCACCCCTGGAACAACTTGGTGGAAGTGCGGGGCAGTTCTGGACCGTGCAGAACATCGACGAAGCTGGCGCCTGGCCGGGCGGCCGCTTGACCTAAGAGCCATGGTGAGCCATGAAGAAGGTCACTATTCGCTTACAACTGGAACGGCTACCAATTCAGGCTATAAATATCAAATACAGGTCAGTTCTTGGCCGCATCAGTGTGAGCCCAGAACATATTTCGGTCTCCCCGATGAGGTTGTAGAAATCGGCTGACGCACTACAAACAGGTCACCAAATATAATCGCTGGGATTCAGCCGCGCAACTCACAAAAGTGGTCTTTTTTCTGACCAGCGCAGCACTGTTATGGTTCGAGAACCACGAAGACAACCTCTCTACATGGGATAGGTCTGTGGAAGAGATAATTGTTTGGAGACTCCTCATCTCAACGAAGCAGGGCAGAACAGATTCTGTACCAACGACCACAGGGGCCAGGCGAGACGACTTGCATATCTTGAAACTTTGGCGCATCGTGAAATAACGCATTTGTCCGAATGAGACAGGGTTGGCCATAATTTAAAGGGGTTCGAGAGGATGTTTACATTTCCTGATTACAAAGGAAACCCTCGCCACTACCTCAGACGCTATCCACTACTGCCGCACGTTTGAAGCGTTAATAATGTGGCGCATTTCACTCAAATTTTGCACTTTTCAAACGTTCCAACAGTGACCAGCGTTGACTACACGGTCCGCGACAATCTTGACTCATTGGTCCACAGAGTTGTGAGTGACGGGCCGGCCTAGCACCTGCAAGGCGTCGACGCGCGGCCTGTGTACTGTTCAGCCACAACAGACTGAACACTCAGCGTCGTGGGCGTGGTAGCGAGGCCTTCTGCGCTACTCTAATGAACGCGCCTCTTCCCCTCTGAGCACCAAGTTTTCTCCGCAGTCGAACGTTCGTCGTACAGCTTGCCCGTCTATCAACCACCGTAGAATTCCTCCGGCGCCAGCACTTACGCCTTCCTTTTGTAGCCGACTTGTTACTAACGCGGACGCCGCGGCCACATCGCGTGGTTTCGTCAGCGCTGGCGACAGCAGGCCGCACGCTTTTGGACCTGATCTTGAGCAGGTTTCCGGAAGACCGACCGCGTTGAATAGAGTCAAGCAGTGATTCCACAGCTTCTTACCACAGCTTCACGCTATGAGCCCACACTCTCACCGAGAACGGTACCCGTCACCACGTTAACGACCGCTTAGACCGCCGGGAACCAAGCAGGAGCAGCCGATGGAGGCGAGGTCGCCGAACAGTTTTCTCAAATTTCTCTGCCTACTTTGATGTTGAAGAACAGAATGCGCGTTGGTGTAAATGGTTTATATACTTCTGCTTTAATGGACACGGAGCCATTTTTCTTGATGAGTCTCAGCTTCAACAATCGCCTCTAACAAACAGTAATGTTTTGTAGGGACCGAAGTAAACTTTGCGTTCTGTGGGTATCTCCTGCATGTCAGGCATTTTTGCTGGGGAAACGTTTCAAGTTGTTTGCAGATTTAGCACCAGCCGCGCATGATGTTATTCTAGGCATTGATTTTCTGCGCGATTGTGAAGCAGCAGTCGATTGCACAGCAGGCGAAATTTTCTGCGGCGCAATATTCTGTCTGCGTTTGTAAGGACTCACCTAACCGTAATGATGGAGCATTTTATGTCACCAGCAATATTAAGACGAAAGCCTTTAAGGCTCATTGTTGTCAGCAGAAGCTGTCGGCAGAGGTTGTCACACTTTCGTGAGCGCACCATATATGGGCATTGGTAAACAGTAACTAATTGAAAGGCAGTTAACGGGTTAATTGGTTGATTAGTAATGAGTAGTATGGTAGTTACGCAATTAAAGAGTTTAATATTTAGCTCATTAGTATCATCTATTAAAGAGAATCGCAACGCCTGAAGCACAGCCAGCAGAGCTTTGAAGCTGTACCAGGCTCCACGATTACGTCACACCTTCACTACTACTAATGTCAAATAGCTAACTAGTCACTAACCAGTGCTAACTAATGAGTTACTAACCAGTTCTATTTAAGTCACTAACTAGTTCTAATTAGTCATGAGTAATGACAGATGACTACGGCGCCATCACACGGTAACGTCATCGGTCGTGACGTCATGACCGGATGGGACGTCATCATGACGCCACATCCGACCATGACTAATAATCAGACATGATAATGACGTCACATCCGGTCATGACATCAGTACTAGTGATGACGTCACCAGTCGATTCAACGCCATTCAGTATCAAGTTTAGCAGGTGGCCCTGGCCCGCTGCTACGGAGGTTCAGCGAGAGATTGTCGAAATCGCGGGGAAACGCACTACACCGCCCTGTGCAGTGCAGCAGCTGACCAGAGCCGTCATCTACGAGGAACTCCAACACCACCTCCTCGTTTACACCGACGGCTCCGTGGCCAGAGACAGTTGCTCGCTAGCAGCGGCGGCTACCGTCCCCGCCCTGCAACTGCACAGACAGCTGCACCTGTCATACCTGGGTTTTTCCACCACGGCGGAGCTGCTGGGCCTACGCCTAGGACTGGATCTACTGCTTGAACTGACTCCGCCGCCACCCAGGTGTGCCGTGCTATGTGACTCCCGCGCTGCCCTCATCCGCCTTCGAACCACCGGCCGGGGAACTCCGCTGCTGTGTCAGATTCGCGCGCGTCTCAAGCGCTTGGCGGAGCGTGGCTGCGCTATACGGGCACAGTGGATCCCCGGGCACTGCGGCATAGAGGGCAACGAGTGTGCCGACGAGCTCGCTACCGCAGCACATGAACTCCCTCCTAGCGACGAGCAACTCGCTTTGGAGGATGTGCGTGCGGTAATCGACGATCACCTCCGGACGCAGCACCCCGACCCACGCATCGCAAGAGGTGAGCGCATTCACAGTGTCAGCGGCCGCTCGCTGACTCGGCTGCAACGCGCAATGATCCTCCGTGCACGCATTGGATGTGTGTGGCCTGGGGAACGACGGATGCGCCACGGACTTGCCACTAGTGACGTGTGTGACGGCTGTGGCGCGGTAGAAACTCTCGAAAATCTTCTACTGCGCTGCACCGCGCTAGCCGAACCACGACGTGAGTTGCTGGCGGCTTACAGAGCGCAGGGGGTAATCCCGGACAGCGTAGCTGTGCTCCTGTGGCCGCCGGGCTGTGCGCGCGTCCGCGAGCGAGCTCACGTGAGCCTGTGTGAGTACATCGAACAGGCGGGCTTGATGACCCGCCTATTTCACCTCGCCAGATAGTGCGCGCTGGGACTGAACGCTCCACGTGTGCTATTTCCCACAATAACGGCCGATCGCCCACGACAGCCGTCAGTGTTTTGTACAGTTGGCCAGTGCGTGCGTTGTGAACAGTTGCCTGGACGCAGAGCTATTGCGGAGGCCCGCCCGATGTGCCGAGTGCTCAGTGACTTAAGACATTTGCGGGTGGGCCTCAAGCAAACTACTGTATACTGTACCATAGTGTATATATTTCTTTTATTTTAGAGCGCAGCTCTGTCGTCCGTTCCTGGGTTTCGCGTCGGCGTCGGCCTCGTAACCAGCTCCGCCCCCCTTTCATCCCCCCAGCGCTAGCAGCGACCGACTGATACCGCTGGATGCCGCTGACGCCGCTAGAGTCAAGATAACGTGACTGCACAGAACACCGTCGCCGCCATGCAGAAAGAGGAGGGGAGGTTCCCCCCCCCCTGTTCCTGTGTGGCGGATAGGGTGCTCTTCAGTTGCCGACGCGCCGGTTATTTCACGTAGGCTCCGGCACGTCGACGAATACGTGACCACCTTCCCACGGCTAGACCTGGTTCTTGGCGCTGCGGAAGCGAGGGTATCATATTGTTTTCGTCGGCATCGGCGGCGTTGTCCATGAAACCAACTCCGCAGCTGGGGTTGACTCACTATCGGCGTCAGCAGCATCAGTCAGTCGCTGCTATCTCTTCCCTCCTCCCTTTATCGCGTTGTCCGCTTGCTGCGCGCGCTTCTGCCGCCATCGTTTGCCGCTGGATGTACACGCCGCCCCCCTCCCCCCTCTTCCTGCGAGTCTCCGGTTGTCAAAGCGCCGCCTCGAACTTAATTCATTTCTTCGCTCCTCGTCCAATGCAACCCCTGTGCGGTCTGGTCTGGTGGCGGCGGATCTGTATATGTGCACCGCCCGAGCCGAAATTGCCGCTGCCGTTCGCCACTGCGAAATTATCTGCCAGTTCTTTCTGAGCCATGAGCGAGACGACCGGTGGAAGTCCTCCGTCTGCTGCTGCTGCTGCTGCTGCTGCTGCTGCTGCTGCTGCTGCTGCTGCTGCTGCTGCTGCTGCTGCTGCTGCTGCTGCTGCTGCTGCTGCTTAGCCCTCCACTACGGCTCCTCTTTCTCTCTTTCCACCTTCACTCCCACCTTCCTCCCTTCCCTTACGGCGCGGTTGCGGTGTCCACAGAAAACAAGTGAGACAGTTACCGCGCCTTTCCCTTCCTATAAGTAAATCAGTTTTTTTTAATCAGTAAATCTGCAATGACGTCACGTGAATAACTCTATACGAAAAACTCAAGCAACCCACAGGACTGCCAAAAAATCTAATCATTCCCCCCTCCCTCGTAACATATGCATCCCATATTCAACAAAAAGAGGAGGAAGAAGAGAGCAGAAGCACTAATCAGACGTTGCGATTCGATCGACAGCAAGTCGGTTGCGTACTTGGACGCGGTAAATGGCAAAACGGGTGCGGCGGCCGCCTCGGTGGTCGACGGCCGAGGTGCCCCCGTATCAGCCGCCACCACTAGAAGCCGCAACACGGAAACGGCTGAAGAAGTTGCAATAGCACTCGCTTGCGTTCCATAATCAGCGATAGCAAAATGGCCATTTGTATTTTTGGAAAGGGTAGTGTTGCGCCGGAAGCAGCAAGACTTCTGGCCAGTAGACGATTAAACAGGAAAATTCTCCTAATTTGGACCCCTGCACACGCGTTCGTTCCTGGCAATGAAGCGGCCCACGAGTTAGCCCTAGCTCTCTACTTCCGGGTAACTGTAGAGCCGCCCGACTGACGGAATATGGACAAGCGTCTGCAACATTATACGGAGATTCTTGAAAAAAACATGTTAAGCAGGAGACTGGTGCCACCCGGATAAAAGTCTAAACAATATGGAGGCAGCCGCATGGCGGCGCCTGCAAGCTGGGAACTTTGTAAACCCGGTATGGCATATTATGTCCAAATGGACGATAGAGAAAACGATAAATGCAAGCACTGTGGGGAGAGAGGGATCTCAATCATAATATTTGCGAATGTGCTAGCTCCCCAGGGGCTAAAGCAAATATAAATTGTAGAGAAGCCTGGGAAGCCCTGCTACGGAGCGAGGGCCCTGCTTCACAGCAATCAGCCATCTGCCTGGCGGAAAATGTCGCGAAGAACCAAGACCTCTTTGCCTGTTTCTGATCACGGAGCTCTCGTCTCCCATCCCTTAGGCTCGCGTGCCGGGGGCGGGGATTGGGGGGCCTCCTTATCTGGTGGACGAATAAAGTTGTTATCATCATCATCACCATCTCTATATGGGCGTTCGATCCAGGCGTCCTCGAACGCCGCACCACAAAGCATTAGCGGCGTTTGAGATTCGTTTACAGCAAAGAAAAGACGCAGTATCTGTCACAAGTCTCCGCGGACACCTCAACCAAGCTGTAAAGAAAAGTAGGAAGGTGGCAGTGAAAAAAGCAAATTGTATGGCAGCAAAGAGAAGGCGCAGTATCTCACAATTCTTTGCGGACACCTTATTTGAGCTATAAACAAAAGGAGGAAGGTGGCAGTGAAAAATAAAGAGCTGCCATAGTGGAAGGCTTCAGACCACTTCGCAACAGCCGCTCTCACCTCACTGCACTTAAGTGATTCAAAGTGCCCCTAGAAAATTATATCGTTGCCATCCATGGCTGCAATGATTGGGACTGTCCACAGCTCCTCCGATCGAGCAGGCAACTCTGTATTTGTTGAAGCCGACATGAACAACTTCGCGAAGAAAAATTTATTATTGCCCGGTGACATGCCGTCGTCGAGGGCGCAGTTGGTTGTGCCCACTGTGAACATTTCTTCAGAACCCGCGTGTTTACTATCCGGCCTCAGGTTGACTACATTTGACGCCTGCGACGTCTTTACTAGTGCAGGGAAATTAACGAACAGGTCCGGCATATCTCGAAAAAGGGTGTTATACAGGAGTTGTCCAGTCATTCGGCTGCCCCCGTCAATTTGGTAAAGAAGGACAACTCATGGAGATTTTGTGCTGTCTATCATCAGTTAAAGCGGTTACAAAGGGCGGTTCTCCTCTTCTACGTATCAACGATGCCTTAGACTGTCTTCACTCCGCTTGGTATTTCTTGTCAGTAGACCAGCGGTCTGGCTATTGGCAGACCCTGACGTCGGTTCATGAAGAGATAGCCTTTGTGACATCTGACGGACTCTGATAATTTAATGTGATGCCCTTAAAGCTGTTCAATTCACCATCGGCCTTCGAACGATTTATGGCCACAAATCGGTGTGGCTTATAGTGGGAGATATGCATGTGCAACATGACGTAACCATCTAGGGAAGAACATTTTTGGAGAATAATGAGCGACTTAGATTTATGCTGGATGTTATATCCAGACGCCAGGCCAAGGAACAGGAAGCTTTATTACGAGGTGAATGCTCGCGGCTTAGAAACCAACAACCAAATACATCAAGAATGCGCGCTGTCTTATACCTACCTGCGTGAGCTGCCGGCGCATGCGTAGACAGACATGACGAACGCGATCAGCCATGACAATACATAGCGAGCGTCCTTCTCGTGATACAACACGACGCTATAACACTCCCTTCCCATTACAGTTCTAAAAGATCCTGCAGCCGTCGCTGTATGGAGCTCCTTCACAGTGGCACCGGTTGGTCGCCGCTTGTTTGCTGTGCTGGCAACGGTGGCGGGGTTGATCCAGCGGATTTTCCTATGGCCGGTGAATGAAGCCCTGCGTTTGATGCAAGAGGCAGTTCCACCTCAGGAACTGATCTTGCACTCGACGTGATGCAGGATCGCCGCAGCTGGTCGCAGGTGGTCAGCGTACACAAACCGCACTTTGTTTCTCACACACACCAAATATGTTGTCGGCGATTTCACTCGCATATTTTGCCCAGGCCACCATTTCACCACGTCATCACGCACCGAGCGAACCCAAACACGATCTCCAACAGCAATAGATATATGAATTTATTGAAAGGAAAAGGCAGAGAGGTTGGCACGAATAATTCAAATCTGGCCTGCTACTCTTCACTGGGGAAGGGGAAGGAGAGAAGAAAGAAGGTCATGATGGGTGACGATGTGGGAGAAGGCATATGAAATATATATATACACAGCAGCTTGCTTTACAAGCGCGAATCAAGTCCGCTGGCGCTCAAATAACGGCAAAGAGCATGCACTGCCTGGACGCCCTTCCCCTTGTCCTGCCAAGCGCCCAGCAGCAGTTCCTCCAACAGAGGCCTCTTGTCCAAACGCTTCAAGGAAGCAGCTAGCACATTTCTTTCGTTCGCATACTCTGGGCACACCAATAATACATGGTCCACAGTCCCTGGGATGCCACAAGTTGAACATTCCGGTGAGTCCATCTGTCCAATTAAATGTAAGTACTTACGCGTGAAAGCCACGTTTAAACGAAGTCTATGTATCAAGCATGCCTGATGACGCGGAATATTACGCGGAACATTAAATTTAAATGTTCGATCTAGCCTTCTTAGACGGATGTGTCGGGTGTCTGGTTGAGCCCAGTAAGCTGCAGTAGCAATATTCATACAATTCTTTAGAAGACATGTCGTATCCACTCTTGAAAAAGGCACAGCTGTTTGGAAGTCATTGATGAGTGCGCTTTTCGCTTCAACATCGGCCTGCTCATTCCCATGGAGGCCGCAGTGGGCAGGGATCCATTGAAACATTATCATGTGGCCTTGCAGCTGGGCAGATGTGATGAGCTCCATAATGTTTAGTGCCAGGGACTGATAGGCAGTGTGGCGTAAGAAGTTTTCCAAAATTTGTAATGCAGTCTTCAAGTCCGTGAATATACACCATTGTTGAGGTGGTTCCCCACACCCCTGCACACCTCTGCGTTTATCAGCAGACGTTTTTACTTTGTCAGCCTTCGCACTATAGTGCTCGGTTTTAGTAACGACAAGAGTGTCCGCAGTTTCCTTCGCGGAAATAATTCGGCAGGTGTTCTTCCCGTGAAAGTATGCGGCGTAGTTCTATAAGAGAAAACAAAGTTGTCAATTCTGTGCTGCAGTGACCTAGAAGTGCCTCTTTTTTCATCTTCCAACAGTTGCTTAAGCAATGCCTTCTTGACTGCACTACACGCTCTGCCGCTCCATTAGATAGTGAGTGGTAGGGTGGCGTGAGCGCATGCTTAACTCCGTTTGCTTTAAGAAATACTTGGAATTCAGCTGCTCGAAACTGCGGACCGTTATCGGTTACTATACTTCTACCGGCAACCCACGTGAAACAAACCAGGAACGAACACATTCAACCGTTTTGGCAGCTGTTGTAACTGTCATAGCTCTGATTTCTAACCATTTGGAGTATGCATCAATCGCGAGAAGGAACAATTTCTTTTTTTTTACGCAACATCAAAATGTACACGCTCCTATGGGTTTTGGCACTGTTGCCAGGGGGCCAAAGGTACGGGCTGTGCGGAGGGGAGAACATACTGGCATATCTGACAATTCCACACACAATGCTCGAGGGCGTGATAATGCCAGGCCACCACAACATGGGTCAGCTTTCATTCTGGTCATGCCCAGATGTTCATGCATACATCCAGCACCTGATCCCGGAGCGACTCGGGAATGACCACTGTGTTTGTCCATACCAGCATCCATTGTCAATACTGAGCTCAAATCTCCGAATGAAAAATGGTTTTAACTGATCGGACACAGTTCTCGGCCAGCCATGCCATATCATGTCCAGAACCACGCTCAGCAGTTATTATCGCCCAGTTTCGCGTTCCACATCCTTTTCCTTCACAGGCAACTAATTCAGAGACGAAAAATAAAAGATTTCCTCACACTGGTCCCCCGAGTCGGGTAGTGGCAAGCGAGACAATGCATCCGCATGGCTGATAGCAGATCCCGGAAAGAAAGAGAAGAGCAAAGAGAGCCAAGAGTGAGCAGCGCAAGGCTCGTGGCTCTTCTTTCTCTTCTTCTGAAAAATTTTCTTTGCCTCGTGACTCTCGCTCAGTTGCACCGGCAACGGCACCAACGGCGACGAGGCTCAAACGTCTAACTGGCGCGTGAGAGCACGGTCTTGGAACAATAATGATACTATATACAGTTTAAAGGACGTAAGCGTACCAAGCCCACCATGAAGGAACGGAGAAAAATACAGATGAAACACATTAAGAAAACGTTGGCCGATAAGCGAGAGCCCCTAGTAGTGTCTCTGTGTCTCGATCAGCTTAGTCTCATGCTGGTGAGCCGAAGGCGATGCTTCACAGGAGGGCCTATGGGAGCATGGTGCCACTAAAGCAGCGGGGTGCAAGGCTTACGCAACGGAGAGGGAATAAAGGCTTCCAACGGTGCGATGGCATGTAAGACGCCACTGGCCGCAGGGTGAAGGTTGCATGGTACACGGCATCGACCAAGAGGGACACGAAAACACAAGAGGTCTCGCATCAGCGATTCAATAAAGGTGTACAACTGTGAGAAACAGCTGTCCGTCCACTCTCACGTCGAGACTTCAGTGCTCGTTTTTGTGTGTTTCAGGTGTTTCGGGAAGGGGTACTTGCCGCGGGTTAGGCTGGCTATCCGGATCCACGAAGGCGTTGGAGATAAAGAAAGCGTGGATCGCATGCGTTTTGGAAGCACTGAAAACACGGAGGAAAATGAATTGCTATCCCAGGTTAGCGGGCGTTCGTTCGCAGTGCTGTCAAATCCTATAATCGACATTCGCGTAGCTCACAGCAACAAAACGTAACGCTTGCCCACTTCCCGATGTTTCTGCATGGAAGCCGCAGTACGGCGCCAAACTTCTTAAACTACAGCGCCCGAGGTTCCATTGCACTCGTTTCTACATCATTTTCAGCTGTTAGGCTTAGTAATGGCCACCGATCTGCAGTTTCGGTTTGAAAAACGACGTTTTGCGAGTAATGTCCGGTACGCTCACTCCACTTACGAATTTATTAAATTGTTCTTGGCACTCGCGTGACATAGTACTACTAGAACGCAATAGCTCCTTTTAGAGAGTGGACAATTGCGTCATAGGTAGCTTTTTGACACCGTTCGGGACCGCGCGCCACACAGAGGTCAGAAGTAGAGAACAAAGACGTGTCTCGTAAAGGCGTTCTCGGGAGGAGCAATGGAGAATTCCAGCCTGAATGACTGGTGTGTATCTCGCATTAATTCCATTCTAAGGAAGTTGGACAGGACTCGACAACTGATCGCCCTATTCGACCAGCAAATCACTCACCTTGAATCCTTACGTATGCGTTTGGAATGCCCCGAAGTTCTCATCTACATTGACCTTACGTGTGTCAAGATGCGGAGCATGAGAAATCTATTACGTCACTTTGCGCAGCGCAAACAACAAGAGCTAAACTCGATCGCAAGGCATCTGGAAAACCCGAACCAAGCCAACGAAGCATCTAGACGCAACGATTAATAGTAGCTCACGAGACCTTTTGCAACTATGCCTGATTCTGCGCTTCAGGCCTGTTCCTGAAGAACATGTCTGCTCATCCAGAACTGCTCTTCTGGCTTGTTCATGGACCCTAGCGACTGCCGCTGTCTCCATGGAGTTTCATCATCAAATTTCTACATCCTTCTAACCTCCGGCACTCAAGATCCGTCTGCAACCAGGCAGCAGCGGCACGTTATGTTTTGCTTATCTGTGACTCATATATGTATAGTGTATTTCGTGGCTGTTTAAATAGGCTAACTCTTTCAAAACGATGGCAACCGTGGCATCAGAACTTTGGCAAATGTGTTTTGACCAATAAATTTTCTCAGAAATTTGCTGGTGGACTACTTCGTGATTTTCTTGGAATATACTTTTGTGTTTTTCTCCATACTTTATACCTCTTGCCTTAACGCAGATTGTTTCCAACGATAGATTTTGTTACAGACGCTTCTCGCACATCCCCACACGGCGGCTCGGGAACCAAAAGAGTACGAGGGAACCAGGAGGGTAGTGGACTTCACGGTGATTGACATAACGACGCTCTTGAGAGCGCGGAGATGCTCCAAGCCGATCACGAGCAATGTCGCGGACGGCATCAGTGCAGCCGATGGCGTCCGAAGTCTAACTGCAGGAAAAGTCGTCACGAGGAAGCAAGATGTCGAAGGGAAGTAAAGGGTCGCGGCCAAAAAGTAGATAAAAGGGTGAATATCCGGCGGTATCATGGCGTGAGGGGTTATAGCCTTACGTTACGAAAGACAAAGATGCGTCGAATTCACGATGGTGGTCGAACACATACATTGACAGCATGTCGGTCATTGCACGATTAAGGCGCTCAGTAAGACCGTTCGTTTGCGGATGGTAGACCGCGGCGAATTGGTGACGACTAGCGCATGAGCGGAGATTGCCATGAACTACATGAGAAAGGAAGCAGCCACGATCTGTGAATATTTGATGTGAGCGCCATGAATCAAGATGATGTCATGGAGAAGAAAGTCGACAACGTCGGAGGAGCAGCTGGTGGGGATAGCCCTGGTTACAGCATACCGGGTGGCATAATCAGTCGCTATAGCAATCTATTTGTTTCGAGTAACCGACGTCGGAAAAGACCCAAGATGATCGAGGCGCACACGAGAAAATGGCTTCGTCTTATCAGGGATTGATTGCAGGGGCCCACTAGATTGAAGCGAGGGTGTCTTAAGGCGCTAACACAGCTCGCAAGCGGCGACGTAGCGACGGACGGAAGGGAGAGACCAGGCCAGAAAAATCGGCGTCGCACATTGTCGTACGTGCGTGACACTTCCAGGTGTCCTGCTGCAGGGGCGTCATGAAGTTTGGCGAGGACAGCAGAGCGCTGATGTGCCGGAACAACCAGTAAAAGGTCCGCGCCATCTGGACGCATATGGCGTCGATTTAATGTCTCGTTATGGAGCACAAACATGCTGACGGAAGGATGGGGGTTGTTGCGGAGCTGGTCAATAATTGGTTGCAGGGCAGGAACACGACGCTGTTCGGAGCCGATATTGATAAAATCCAGATGGAAAAAACATAGTCGTCAACAATATGGTCGGACAAATCGGGATGATCTACGGGATGGCGGGACAAGCAGTCAGCGTATTGATGTAACTGGCCATACTTTTATACCACAGTAAATATCTACTCTTGTTTTTGGAAGGCCCAGCGACAAAGCCGCCAGCGGGGTCCTTCAGTGAGGACAGCCAACACAAAGCATTATGGTCTGTCACTACGCAGAAGAACCTCCCAAACAAATAAGGGCGGAATTTGGCCAGCGCCCAATCAAGTGCAGGGTATTCCCGCTCTCTGATTGAATAATTGCGCTCAGAGGAAGAAAGCAGGCGGCTGCCATAAGCAATTACGCGAGAAGAACCATGTTTGACTGGACAAGGATAGCACCAATACCATGGCCGTTAGCGTCGGTGCGCAGTTCGGTAGGTGCAGAAGGATCGAAGTGCGCCAGAACAGGTGGAGTGGTGAGGACGTAAATAAGCGTTGTGAAGGCATAAGCTTAGTCACAACCCCATGTGGAAGGTACGTTTTCCTGGAGAAGAGAGATAAGCCGACGAGCTATGTCTGCTAAGTTCCGAATGAAGCGGCGGAAGTAGGAGCAAAGGTCAAGGGAGCTTCGCACGTCACTTAAGCTACGCGGGGTAGGGAACTCACGCACAGCTTGAACTTTGTCAGGGTCGAGCTGCACAACATTCACATCAACCAAACGACCCAGGACTTTGATTTGGCGCCGGCCGAAGCTGCATTTTTTGGCGCTCAGTTGAACACCGGCGTGGCGAAATACGGCCAGGACAGCAGAAAGTCGGTCAAGGCGGGTTGCGAACGTGGGAGAGAAAACGACGAAGTCATCTAAGTAGCATGAACACTTTGTACATTTGAAACCATGGAGGAGCCAGTCCATCATGCGCTCGAATGTCGCAGCAGCGTTACAGAGGACAAATGACATCACCTTGAATTTAGAGTCCGTCGGGGACGACAAATGAGATTTTCTCGCGATGCCGTTCGACGACAGCAATTCCCCAGTAGCCTTAACGCATGTCGATGGTAGAAAAATAGCTGGCACCATGCAAGCAGTCAAGCGCGTCGTCAATTCACGGACAAGGATAAGCATCTTTCTTCGTTATTTAATTAGGGTGGCGATGTTGTACACAAAATCTCCAAGTTCCTTTCTTTTTTACTTATACGACCAGGGACTGCAACTTCTTTATATATAATGTGCCGCTCAGTAAGGGAGACACGATAAGGCCATCTGTGGATGGGGCTGCCGTCCCCCGTATTGATGCCATGGGTCACAATGAATGTTTGGCCAAATGTTCGGTCCACGAAATCAACTATATCACTGTACGACAGCAAAAGGTCGGAGAGAGTTCTGGCTTGGTCATCTTAACTATCCGAGGCACTCATGTCAGAAAAAAGGTTCGAATGGGAAGAAGCCGATATATGCTGCTAAAAATAGCGGGGGCGAAGCCCCCTGCATGCCACCTGGGTTCTCCTTTACTACATGGGAGACACCCTTATAAGGCAAAAGAAAAAAGACGTTCTTCTTTACCAGAACGCTGCGTTCCCGTCTCTACTGTTTTTGTAATTTGTGCCATAACCGGGAGGCGCCGCTCTTTTTTTATCGCGGTGATGCAAGTGGACACTCATGGGCTTCCTTTGGAACCCGGTGCGTTGGCAGCAGTCACCCAGAGGAAGCGCCTTTACCACTTGACTGACGCAAGCAGCCAGGCCACCGTGCTGTACTCGGCTGCTAGTGATGACTCTTCAATCGACGACAATGGATTCGTGCCGGTGCTTAGCAAGAAAGCAAAACGAATACTACGCCGACGACAAGACTACTCTTCATTTAACAAGTCTACGGTCATCACTACACGAGGCCCCCGACACGCACTGTCTTGTTTGTGCCAGAGACGCCAAGAGAGAATCTGAACCTACTCAAAAGGCAAGTCACGTCTATGTTCCTTACGCCCCTGGAAAGATTAAAGATGTTAGAGTGAATCCCTACAAAAACGGTAATTGTCATTGATGTCATGGAGCGGAGCGCACTGGAGATTGACCGCCATAAACAAACTCGGCGACATTAGTATGCGCTCCCATATTCTTCAGGGACAGCGCCACTACGGCCGGCGTCATCAACAATGTCGACGTGGCCATCACTAACACCGATCTGCCTGTTTTGATCAAGCCAACATCAAAGAGCATCTCCATACTGAAAGTGCAGTGTCTCGGGAGATCGAAATGCATTAAGCTCACTCTCAAGGGCGGCTGCATACAAATCCAAGTGAAGGTTGGAATTTCCGACACCTGGTCCGGCCTTTCGTGCCCAAGCCACTTCAATGCAGAAAGTGTATGAAGATGGGGCACGTGAGTGCCATCTACGAAAATTCCATCGTGTGTCCGAAATGCTCTGAGTCGCATAGCGGCGACGATATTTGCCGTGTGATTGTTTTGAAGTGTGCCAACTGCCGTGGCCCTCATGATTCCTTCTTTAAGGACTGCCCCGCTTAAAGACTGAACGAGCAGTGCTGAAGCAAATGGTGCGTGATCAGTCTACACACAGAGAGGCCGCTGCTAAGTTGCGACGGCGTCGTTTGCGTCGCCAAAGATCATCTAAGAAAGTCGCTACTTTTCATAGCAAGGCCTGGAGCACTCCCGCACCCTGTCCTACTCCTATGCCTGCTGTTTTAAATCAAGGGACCTCGACAGGCGGTGAAGCTGGAGGTGCTGTCTCAGACATTAAATGGCCACCGTTACCAAAATCTCCCACGTCCGCTGGGCCAGGAAACTTGCCACGAACCAAATGTCCAGCACCAACAGCCGAACTAGAGAAAATTCTAGGATGTGGGACATGTCCAAGACCTACAGGTAATTGCCATTCTCATGTCCATGATGAATGCAATCCGCGCTGTGCTACCTAGCCTGCGACCGCCAGCAGAACATGATGCGCTACAGGTTCTAGACGCCCTAACACCAGTTCTAGTGGCTCTACAGTGGAAGGCACAATGACTCCCCCAGCCTTAACATTTGGAAAAAACACTCAAGGACGCCTTTATTTTTCAATGGAATGCCTGTGAGCTTCAGTTACAAATTGCAGATATTTGACAATATGTTCATGCAAATCAAATCCCCATCCTTATTATTTGTGAACCGAAAGTACCAAAGATCTTGCGACTGTCAGGCTACGAGGCATTTGCATCTCCGCGCACCAGGGAAACAGCAAGGTCATCATCTACATGTGACGAGAACTCAAGTATGTACTCCATCCGGTTCCTCCCAGCAACGATAACCAGTACGTTTGCCTGACAGTGAAGACGCGCCATCTCACATTTACGCTTGTGAGTGCGTATATGTCGCCATCAAGTCGTTTTGGCGCCACAACATTGAACGACTTGATGGAGATTGCACCAGGCCCTCGGATCATCACAGGAGACTTTAACGCTCACCACATAATGTGAGGAAGCGTTCGAATGAACCTCAAGAGAAGAAAGCTTGTGTTCTTTGCCTCTGATCATGACCTGCAGTGTCTTAATGGCGGTACGCCGCAACCTTTATTCGAGAGGCAACTTACAGTAGCTGTCGATTTCGCTTTCGTATCTCGATGCCTTACCAGCAGCGTTCAATGGTTGGCGGATATAGAAACACATGTAAGGGACCACATCCCTACATATGTGATCATTAATGGCCTTTCCACATTCATTTCTGCCATACGTATGTCCCGCATCGACTGGTCGGCGTTTCAAGCACTTATGGAAGATGCTTGCAGCAGTTGCAGGTTTTGAAGAGAAAAATTAAGGTGGTTATGATAAACGCAACGTCTTTATTCACCCCAATGCCTAGCTACACAGAGTTTGATACGGACAGAACCTGCGATCGCTGCGACGGAGAGCAGAGCTTAGATACTGACACATGAAGTCGCGCCTCGACCGCAGATGCGAGGTGCATGCCAAAGAAAATTCAGCGCAGAATTCAAGCCCTCTAGACACAACGTTGGAGGTTATTCTGTGAAACGCTTGATACACGGAAGCCTTCATCACGCATCTGGAATGTTGCTCGTGATCTCCGAACATCCCCTCAACAGCTCTACACATTCAAATCTCTCGCCCTCTAGCAAAGACGTGAAGTTGAGGCAGCTAAAGATTGCGCTAGGGTAGCAGGCCAATCGACCCCAACGGCAACGCTACATTTCAACGATATTCCAGCTTCTTGGGATTCACGAATAGACCTTCCCTTCTCCGTGGAGGAACTTGACGCTGCGCTGGCTTCTTGCAGACGGTCATCATCGCCGGGTCCCGACGGTGCGACATACGCTGCGCTTGGAAATCTTGGACAAGAAGTTCGACACGTTCTTTTGGAATATTACAACAAATCATGGAGTGAGAATACAGTTCCATATGAGTGGATGTGCAGTCGTTTAGTCCCGCTCCTGAAACTCGGCAAATCGCCTCTGGACTTGACATACCATCCAATTTCACTGGCTAGCTGCGTCGGCAAAGTACTGAAAAGAATGCTGCTTACACACATTGAGTGGTACCTAGAGTACTACCGCGTGTATCCGGATATAATGTCTGGGTTTCGACGTGGACGCCCTTCAATTGACAATGTGGTGGACCTGGTATCATCTGTAGTAAGTCAAAAAATTTTGAAGCGCTTACCCGCGGCGTTGTTCCTGTATATAAAGGACGCATATGACAACGTCACTCACCGGGCCATTTTGGACGCTGTGGAAGCTGCCGAGCTTGGCGGTCGTGTTTTTTGCTGGATACGCGGTTATTTATATCCACAGATCTCAGTTTATGCAGACTGAGGGTGGCCCAACGTCATCTCATTTCACTTCCCGTGGAGTCCCACAGGGTGGAGTACTAAGCCCAACGCTCTGCAGTCTTACTCTTGTCGGGCTTGTCGACTTAATACCACAGTCGGTGGAACTTTGAATACATTGTTACGATGAAATAAGCAAGGGGGTGTTTATTTACAGTGCTGTAGCAGCCGGACCAGATGAAGCCTGATAGCCCCAGAAACCAACGCTTCTTCCTCTTCCTTCTTCTCTCCTCCGTGCTCTGCTTGAGACTAAGTCCGTAACAATATGCAGGTGACATCTGTATCTGGTCATCAGGAGTTCAAAAAAGTTAGAGCGAGGCTCCAAAAGGCGGCAAGTACAGTTGCTGCCTAACTCCACCTGCAAAGTTTACAGACGTCAACCGAAAAGTGTTCGCTAGTTGCATTTACATGCAAGAACATGTCTCCTTACACCGTGCGCATTGATGGTAAAGCAATACTTTACGAAAGCAGCCATCGCTTTCTAGGAGTGATCATCGACCGAAATCTTTCATCGACACCAAATATTTCATTCATAAAAAAGTGGCTGATAGCGATTGCTCACGTAGGTACTTGCCTTTATTGGGGGAACGTCATGGGGAGCGTCAGTGCGGTCGATGCTTCAGCTGTACAATGCATTATTTACGGGATTCCTTCGGTACAGCTTACCTACACTTGGAAATATTAGAAAAACCAACTGTAGAATTCTACAGAGCGTTAAAGCTCAAGCTCTGCGAACCTGCCTGGGATTGCAAAATGTGCCTCTACGGCTGCTGCCATATTAATTGAAACAGGACGTTCCAAGGAACGACCATGTTTCTGCTTGTTCTCCTTTACAATGGCGCAGTCGACTAACGTCAGGCCAGACCCGGACCTCCCCGCCCCGCTCCTCCTTCGAAGCGGCCAGGCAGTCACACGGCCGGCTCACTCGGCGCCTGGCACTTCTACCCCGTCCGAAAACGGCGTCCATTCCTCCTCGGCAAATTAGGCCCTTGCACTTGTTCCCGAAGCCCTCGCCACACTCCGGGGGTTATCCTCCCCTTTCACTACAGCTCTTCACCGCGCCTCGCTGTCCTCTGAATGTTCAGTACCTTCGGTACCGCTTCCAGAGTTATGTGGATTCTCTGATGACGTCGAAGCATGGGTTCAACATGTGGACGATGCTGCCCGGCGTTCCACCTGGTCTCCCGCCACCACGCTCGCCATCGCGGAAGACCATCTTTGTGGTGCCGCCCGTGCCTGGCACCTGTACAAAGGCCACCGCTACACCATTTGGTTGGTTTGGACCGCTGCCCTCCTTGCCGCCTTGACACCCTTGGCCAGTACGTAAGACATGAAATTCACGACGATGAGATCGCGGCGCCAGGCTCCAGATGAAGACATTGCCCCATACATTTATGACAAGGTCCGTCTTCTACAGGCCTGCAATATCAAGTGGCCTGCGCCTGCTGCTAACCAGTACATCATCGACGGCCTTCACGATGCCAACCATGCATCCATTATGACCGCACTGGACAACGACAGCCTGTCCATCTTTGTCCTCCGGACGGCCGCCTTGCATGACACCGCCACTCGTTGCGGGGTTGTTGCTGCCGCCGTGACATGAGCAGCACTCCAGCATGCTGCCCGTCCATGCGTAAACGTCAAGAACCATCCTCTTCCTTTCCTGCCGGTGCATGTCGACGGCATGGGGGGGGGGGGGGGGGGGGTTGACTGCATTATTTGACACCGGCGCTCAGCAAACGGCATTGCTCCAGCGCCATGCACTGGTCCCGCTGAACCAATGGACCTCGTCTCCTCTGCAAGGCTTGGGGGAAAGCGTTGTTCCCGTTGGTGGAGTCGATATCTGCATCCGCACTGAGGCTGGCAGTAAGGCCCTGGTGGGCGTCCCGGTGTTTACGGACTTGCCTGCTGATATTGTCTTGGGTACGGACTACCTCATTTCCTGGGACGTGGCTGTGTCCATCGAAAACGGCGAAGTGCAGGTCCACTTGTGCCGTGCCGCCCCTAGCCCACCCGTGGACGAGCATGCTGAAGGGGAGGCTAACCGCATGCAACACCAACAGGAAGCGTGCATCACCCGAAAAAAGGCTGTGTTTCCCGCGGGCGGATGAGTGGAACAGTGAAGTGGTTTAACGAGATCGGAGGCTACGGCTTCATCAACCGCACCGACACTGGTGAGGATATTTGTGTCCCCCACACCGCGTTATAACACTCCCGTAAACTTCGCCGCATCGGGAAAGGGCAGGAAGATGAATATTAAGTAATTCCAGGAGAAAAAGGCCGCACTGCGGCCAATGTCAGTGTGCTCGACGTAAAGTGCGCGCAGTAACGTGGCGTGTTCGTTAGGAAGGAACAAGCCCACACCTACGACATACTCAGAAAAGCTGTGTACGGCACGGTTCTTCCGGTAAAAACTGTGGCAGTAGCAAAAAGTATTGCGGCGAAGCTTTTTCAATTTTTGTCACCACTGCGGATGCTTCACGAGGGCAGTTCCAGATCAGGGAAAACCATCGGATACCGCGCTAGGAGAGCAACAGCATGTAACGGACATTGGAGAAACGTTCAGGAGCATGGCTATCAAGTCCTTGGCAGAACGCCCAAGTGGCAACTGCCAAAAGTCCCGCATAGAGAGCAGCGCGCCAATCGCTGAACCAGGCAATAAGCAAAGATTATCGGTACGAATATCATCAAGGCTACGCAGGAGGACAGCCCGAAAAAAAACATCTTGTGCAGCTGATGCGATGTCAGCGATATTATTGTGCTCCAATTAAGGACGAACGCAGTCGTGGCCAAATGTGATGTACTAGGTGACGACGAAGTGAACAGTGCAGGAGCGAAGGAGGAGAAGACAATGACGACAGAATAAAGTAGGGCTTTCTAAGGAACGGCCGTGTTTCTGCTTGTTCTCCTTTACATTGCACAGGAGCATCCCATACCTAATAGTGGACGCCCTAAGGGCACTTTTCCGACACATCTCTGGAGTTCCGTCTCATCATCTGGCCAGTCTTCCTATTACCAGGCAGCGTACATCGTTTACAGAGACCGTTGGTGCATCATCGCGCTATTATGTCATCCCAGTTTACACCCGCATCTGGACCATCCTCTCCATTATGGAGCCTGCATCAACTGTACGTGCTTCCTTCAATACCCGGCATCTGGAAGAAGGTCGAGCTATGCCGACAGAGCTAAAACAAATCACTCTTCAATACATTCATGAGAGCCATGCAAATCGTGTGCATGTGTACACCGACGGTTCAGTGAATGCCGTGAGTTCAAGCTTCATGGTCATCCCCGCAACTACTACAGAAATAAAAGTTAGGACAATTCACCCGACTTCTTCAACAGCTGTAGAGCTAACCGCTCTGTGTCGCAATTAGGCATTGTAGTTAGCAGAGCCCTCAGCGGTGTGAAATGTGGATTTAATAGTTTGGTCGAACGTCTACGCTGCCAGTTGTTCGGGCACAGCAGGATCGAATTGCTAGCCGCAGGGCACAGCTTCAGGGCGAGAGATGCGCGCCGGAGACAAGAGATGGTGATAACGATGCCGCAGCGTTGTCTGTTCTTCGTCTTCTGGCGTGAAGAAGTCGCCAGACTCACGGGGAAGAGACGACCAGAGGGTTGTAATACGGCTTAAGGCAGCTTTATGGCAAACCTCGCGGCCGCGACGGCGGTGGTCGGAAGAAGGGGTGACTGGCTTGATGACGTAGTTTACAGGGGATGTGCGTTCCAAGACGCGATAAGGTCCGTGATTTGATTTCTAGTTTGCTGGTGGCAGGAACGCATAACCAAACGAAGCTGTCGGTCAGGAACGTCGGAGCAGGGGTATCGCTACCATGCTGATCTTTGCGATCGCCGTGAGTGTTGGAGGTAAACGTGCGAGCTAGCTGACGGCATTCCTCGGTCTTCTGTACAATATATGGCAAAGCACTGTACTCAGAGGCATCTGGATGGTATGGCAAAATTGTGTTTAGATTACAATATGGTTCACGGCCATATAAGAGAAGGAAGGGCAAAAAACCAGTTGTTGCTTGGTTGGCAGTGTTGTACGCGAACATTACGAATGGCAGTACCTGATCCCAGTTGAAGCTCCCAGATTCAGATGTAACATACATTGCGAGCATGTCGTTAAGTGTACGGTCGAAGCACTCCGTGAGGCCGTTTGTTTGCGGGGGGGGGGGGGTACGCGGTCGTAGCCCGATGTATCGATTTTCAATATGACAGTAGCTCTTGGACTACTTTGGAAAGAAAGATGCGACCTCTATCACTCAGTAGCTCGCGAGAAGCGCCGTGTCGAAGAATGAAGTGGTGCAGCAGAAAATGGGCTACCTGTCGGGCAGTCGCTGTAGAAAGTTCCGCAGTCTGCGCGTAACGGGTCAGGTGGTCGACGGCGATGATGACCCATCGATTACCAGCGGCACTGCATGGTAGCGGACCATAAAGGTCGATTCCCACGCGATCAAACGGGCGAGTTGGACACGGTAAAGGTTGGAGAGGGCCAGCGGGGTGGCGGGAAATCTTGCGTTGTTGACAGATGATGTAGCGACGTACGAAATTTTACATTCCCCGCCAGTAGTACCTCTGACGAATTCGATCATAGGTTTTCAGGACGCCGGCATGAGCACCTTGCGGGTCAGTATGATGATGGGCACAAACCTCGGAGTGGAGGTGGCGCGGAATGACAAGAAGCCATTATCTGCCATCTGCGTTGTAGTTCCTTCGGGAGAGGAGGCCATTCCGAATGGTGAAATGGGAGGCCTGTCAGCGGAGTGCGATGGATATCTAGCAGGTTAGAAACCCAAGGATCTTGTCGTTGCTCGAAAGGCATATCCTCAATGGTGAATGCTGCCAAGGTCAATGGAGGGGGCGATGAGTCAGGCGAGCGCACCGGTCACCGAGAGAGAGCGTCGGCGTTAGAGTGCTTGCGGACAGAGCGCTACACTACATGGATGTCGTATTCCTGAAACCTGAGAGCCTTGCGCCCGATACGGTCAGACGGATCCTTGAGAGACGCGAGCCAGCAGAGAGCATGATAATCTGTAACTACCTCGAAGGAGTGGCCGCATAAGTAAAGGCGGAACTTCGTTATAGCCCACACGATTGCTAAACACTCTTTTTCGGTAACGGAGTAGTTGGACTCTGCTTTGGTAAGAGCCCGGCTTGCGTAGGCGACGACGTATTCGGAGAAGCCAGGCTTGCGCTGGGCGAGGACGGCGCCGAGGTCGACACCACTGGCATCGGTGTGAAGTTCTGTAGGTGCAGTAGGGTCGTAATGGCGAAGGATTGGTGGTGACGTCAGAACATTGCGCAGCGTCGCGAATGCATCATCGAAAGCTGGCGACCAAGATGAGAGGTTAGGGGTGCCTTTCAATAGCTGTGTAAGGGGGGCTATGATGGTTGCGAAATTCAGAACAAAACGACGAAATTACGAGCAAAGGACCACGAAGTTTCGCAGTTGTTTCAAAGTGGTCGGTTTCGGAAAGTAAGCAACGGCGCTTCTCAGGATCAGGCAGAACTCCATCTTTGCACACATGTCCGAGTATTATGAGCTGGCGGGCACCTAAGCGGCACTTTTTGAGGTTCGGTTGAAGACCGGCGCGGGCTAGGCAGGTGAAGACCTGGCGAAGTCGAGTCAGGTAGGTCGGGAAGTCGGTTGAAAAGACGATATCATCGAGGTAGCATAAACAAATGTTCCATTTCAGACCTCGCAGTACGGTGTCCATCATTCCTTCAAATGTGACTGGGGCGTTAGAGTCCGAATGGCATAACATTAAATTCGTATAGTACGTCTGGGGTAATACAGGCGGTCATAGCACGATCAGCCTCTGCCATGGGCACCTGCCAATACCCGGAGCACAAATAGAGTGAAGAAAAGAATTCTGCGCCTTGCAAGCAATCTAGGGCATCGTCGATTCGTGTTAGGGGGCACACATCACGACGAGTAATTTTATTGAGGCGGCGATAATCAACACAAAATCGTATTGAGCCATCCTTCTTCTTAACTACGACCACAGGGGACGACCATGGACTACAGGATTCTCTAATTATTCCGCCTTGCAGCATGTCATCGACTAGTTGGGCAATAACATGGCGCTCAGTCGGGGACACACGATGCAGCCGCTGATGGAGAGGTGGGTGAGCGCCAGTGTCGATGAGCTGGGAAACTCGTCGTGCGGCCCAAGGAAGATTGCGGGATGTCGAAGGAGGAGCGGAATATGTGTAGAAGGTCAAGAAGTTGCTCGCGGCGGCGCGGCTCTAGAGCGCTGTCCACAGAATGGTCGAAAAGGTCCCGCTGTAGCGAATCGGAAGCCACACGAGTTGGAACCAAGGCGTCAACTTGGCAAACAGGTAATGACACATCATCAAAGGCGAATAGAAAGTCCACGGGCTCAATGCGGCCGAGACACTCCCCTTCGATCAACATAGCGGGAGACGCAAGAGGATTGGCTACCAGAAGTGTGCAAGCGACGTTGTTCATGTCAAGGACGGCAAACAGCAGCGGTAAGTAGCGGCGGCGGCAGACAACGTTAGAGGGCTCAAAGAGGACTGTCGCGGCGGTGGTAAAAGAGGCAGTGAGGGGAACGAGAACAGCGCTAACGGGTGGGATTGTTGTGTCATGAGCTACGAGGAGTTTGGCCGCAAAACGAGGATACGGCTCGTGGAGCAGAGCATGAGACGGTGCATCACTTGGTTCAATCAGCTCTACTTGAGGACTGACGCAGTCAATGATAGCATGATGCTGGGACAAACTATCCCAGCCGAGAATGACGCCATGAAAGCATGTGGGGAGAACGACACGACAAATTTGATGATGTACAAGGCTGCAACAATTACGACGCGAGCAGTGCAGACAGCTGTCGGCTGTACACTGTGAGCAGATGCGGTACGAAGTGATAGTCTCCCGAGAGGCGTAGTCACCTTTCGGAGGGAGCGGCAGAGTTTTTGGCTGATAACTGATACAGCGGCACCGGTATCGACGAGCGCAAGATTATGAACCCCTTCAACGATGACAGCAATAACATTCGCGGGATTAAGATGAGGACTTCGAAATTCTGTCGAATACGCAGTTCGTGCCCCGCAAACTGCGGCGGTTGCTTTTCTGGCTGGGTAGCGGGTCGTCGGCGCATTGGCGAAATGGAGCGGCGACGTGGCGATTGCTGGAGTCGCCACCTAAGCGCAGCTAGGGGGTTTGTAATAAATCGCTTTGTGTTTGGTTCTAGAGCGGCGTGGATGCTTGGCTCTCTCTAATTCGGCCTCCTGGCACAACAGCACGGGAACGCCCACACAACATGGTGTCAGAAGTGACAGCATCATGAAAACCTCGTCTTAAAAGCAGCTCTCAACAACCGTCAACGGCAAGAAGATGCTCCCGGAAAGCGCTCAGCAGGCCCAGTGGCTAGGCCTCACTCTGCAGCCGCCAGACGCGTTCGACTTCTGCAACCCTGCAAGTTGGTCTTCATGGAAGTCTCGCTTCGAGGACTATGCCGCTGTCTCCGGACTACGGAACGCTTCGCAAGACTGCAAGTACGTACGCTTCTGCACTGTATGGGCCCGGAAGCTCGCTCGCTGCTAGACACTTTTTCACTCGACGCTGCCAAGTTAGCCTCTTAGGACGCAGTTGTCAAACGCTTCTGCGAGCATTTCGTGCATCCCTGTAGTGAGCTCCATGAGTCGTCTCGCTTTCACAAGCGCGTTCAACAACCTGGCGAGAGTGTCGACGCATTTTACGCCGAACTGTTCAAGTTAGTCAAACGTTCCAACTACCCGTCACCGGCGGTGGAAGAACGCTTGGTCCGCGACAAGTTTGTCGTTGGATTGCTCGACACGCGTCTCCGATAAACTTTGCTGCTCCCCGAAGCTAACTCTCAAAGAAGCTTGGACGCAAGCTCGTCAGTCTGAGGACGCGGACAAAGAACGCTCACTCGCACAGGCTACCTCGCAGGGCATGGTCAACACTGATGCTGCGACTCAAAAGTTTTCGCGACGGCCGGTCGACGCCAGAACGCGCTCAACGGACGTGAAGTCGGAACACTATCGTGACATTGCGGTCTGTTTCTTCTGCGGCCGCGGATATCATGAACGCTCAGAGTGCCCGGCAAAGAGCTCTATCTGCAACTGCTGTGGTAGAAAGGTCATTTTGCTGAAGTTTGCCGCTCCGGGAAGTCGAGGCAGGCCAAACTCAATTCTATCCAAATGCATGCTCTCGAGATGTCAGCTAAAGCCAAGTATGTGGATATCACAGTCAACAACTACACAACTCAGTTCAAAGTAGACTCAGGGACCGAGGTTTCCGCAGTTCCAAGTGACTTCCTCGGAGTCCCGGCTGAGCTCGCCAAGGTAGACGCTATTTTGACAGGGCCCGGTGGCCAACCTCTGCGTGTACGGGGTTCGTATTTGGCACAGCTGTCTTGGCACGGGAAGATCAGCTCCCAGCGTCTTTACGTCATTGAGGCACTTTCAGTACCTTTACTGGGTGTACCAGCCATCCAAGCTCTTGAAGTTATGAACTTTTTTTGTGTACTGTCAACACTCCTGAGCCAACACTTCATGCTGAACTGTTCCGTGGCCTCGGCACGCTCAGAGATGAGTACACCATTCGCTTCAAACAAAATGTTGTGCTGTTCTCACTCGGTGCACCTCGACACATACCGTTCCCGGAGATCACCTCCCTCGTGACCAACTGGGAAAGGTGCGCCCTTATCAAGTGAATTCAGCGGAACCACTCCTTCCTACAAACCTCCCTGCTCGTCCCTGGAAAGTTCTGGGCATGGACCTTTTTCACCACAATTCTCAAACCTTTTTGATGGTAGTGGACTACTACTCCCGGTTCCCAGAGATGGTGGCACTGAAAAGTACAACAGCTCCAGTGGTCATTGAGGGGCTCAAAAGCCTGTTCGCCCGTCACGGGATACCGCAACAGGTTAAGTTAGACAACGGTCCGCCATTTTCTTCACGTGAATTTGCCGCATTCGCCGCATCTTATGGTTTCGACCACATCACCAGTAGCCCCCAACACCCACAGCCTCACGGAGAGGCAGAGCGAACGATCCGGACTGTGAAAGACATCTTCCCTAAGGCAAAAGATCCTCACCTGGCCCTTCTCAGCTATAGGGATACACCAGGTGTGAGTGGCTTCAGCCCGGCTCAGCTCTTAATGGGAAGGCAACTGAGAACTCGAGTCCCAAAGCCGGATGAAAAGCTTCGTCCATACTGGCCCGAAAGGGAGGATTTAGCCCTCAGAGGTGATTCTTACAGGCAAAGGACTGCAAATGACTTCAACCGACATCATCGCGTCGGGGATCTGCCATCACTTCAGTCCGGTGAGCAGGTCTGGGTTCGACCTGACCAGGTGCGTGCTACAGTTTTAAGCAACGCACAGCGTCCAAGGTCCTTCGTCGTCGAAACGGAGTAAGGAACGATTCTGCAGCGGAATCGTCGACACCTTGTTCCGTTTGTGCTGAGGGCAGCAGATCCCGCACTTTTCCAGCCTCACCCCCTAACTCAAGAGACAGCAGCACAGGATCCGCCGCCTGTTACAGCGGGACCTTCACATCCTGATGATGGTGTGTTTAAAGGAGGCTATGGTTTACCCGTAGCTGCCGCCGTGTAGTACCACCGGACCACTTGAACTTGTTACTGAGGGGGGAGGGGGGGAGATGTTGGGGTCGCCACCTATGAACTTAATAGTGGCGCCGTCTAAGCTGAAGCGCAGCTATGGGGTTTGTAATAAATCACTCGTGTTTGGTTCTGGAGCGGCGTGGATGCTTGGCTCTCTCTCTTTCGGCCTCCCGGAACGACAGCACGGGAACGCCCACGCAACAGTGATGACGAACGACGAGGGAGGAATTCCCGAGGATTAGGGGGGGCTGATGGAGGTCCCGATGATACTGGGAACTGAGGGGCCAAATAAGGTGGCGCAGGCCGTGCAGCAAAGGCCATATTTAAGCGGTGCCGGCAGTAGCGTATAGTGTGCCCAGGGATGCCGCAGTGGTCGCAAATAGGCCTATTGTCTGAAGCGCGCCATGGAGATGGTGTCTGAAGCAAGGGGGGGGAGCAAAACCTGTTGGTGCCGAACGCATAGGGGGCGAAGCACAGGTATATGCTGGCTGAGGAGGTGGACTTGAAGTGACTTCGGCATACGTGTGACGCAGTACCCGAGAAGGTGTCGGCGCGAATGCTGGAGCGTAGCTCAGTGGCGCAACGCGCGATGAAATTGTGGGCGCGGAGATTGGCCGTGAGGGTGCGACCGGAGCTTATTGAGGAGCAGGATTAGGGACGACTTTTAGAGACATGTCGCTGGATTGCATGGCGCAGCTCCGCAACAAGGCCAGTTGGTGACGACTCCATGGCTGCAGGGACAAAAGCTTTGATGCCTTCGGAGAGGCTAGATGACTCCCTCCACGGCTAGTCCAGTGAGCGAAGCGTGAGGCTGGCGAATCAAAACACGCTCCTTGCGGAGCTCATCATAGCTTTGACAGAGGTCGTAGATTTCTTTGACCGTAGTGGGGTCTTTGGCGATGAGCATATTGAAGGCGCCGTCATCAATTTCTGTGAGGACATGACGTATGTTAACGGCCTCGGTCATGGTCGGGTCAACGCGACGACACAAATCAACAATGTCCTCAATGTAACTGGTCAACGTTTCACCGGTCATCTGCACTCGCGACCGAAGACGCTAATCCGCGCTGAGTTTTCGGACGGCGGGGCGGCCAAAGACATCAGAAAATTTGATCTTGAAATTATCCCAGCTGGTAAAGTCCGACTCGTGGTTTCAAAACAACAGATTAGCTGCGTCGCTCAAGTAAAAGATGACATTGTTAAGCTTACGATTGTCGTCCCAGTTATTGTGACGGCTGACCCGCTCGTAAGTAGACAGCCAATTGTCGACGTCGTCATCGCTGCTTCCACGGAAGGTAGCAAGGTCCCGTTGACGAAGGGCACCTGTGCAGGTGTCCTTCGTCATGGAATACATGACATCATCTACCAATGGCTTCTAGGACACAGTGGCATAGCGGGCAATCTCCGGGCGGACGAGGTTGCACGAATAGCCCACCAAGACGGCGATTGTGTGTTGATTCCCTTTTCCAGGGCAGACGCAGCGGGCAGGTTCTGCGCACTTGCGCGGGAACACACACTCTCCTTGTGCAATTTCGGCCAGTTTGCGAACTGCCGCTTAAAATCCCTGGACCCTGACCTGAAGCTCCGGCTTCCTAACCGACGTGAAGAAACTTTGCTGTGGCGTCTGTGGGTTGGTGTAGCATTCACAAACTATTATTCTGGTATGATAGGTATAGCAAACAGCCCTGTATGTAAAAACTGTGGGTGCGACAAGACTATAGGCTACATTATTTGTGAGTGCCCCATATGCAGTGAGGACAGACAGTTTCTATGCTGTGCGCTGGAGCGTCTAGATGGACGCCCATTGACTGAAATTAAAATTGTAAGTCACTGGCCGCGGCGATAGTCGGCGGTGAATGCCTCCCAGACACTGCTCCGCTTCATGGAAACCACGGGCCTGATTGACAGGCTGTGATTTTGCTGTTATGTGACATGACCGGACTGTGACGTGATGTGACGTGATATGGCTTTGATGTGACTGTACTGAGTTCACCCATCCCTCTCTTAACCCCCACTTTTATATCCACTCCCCGCCTTACCCCAGTGCAGGGTAGCAAACCGGTTTCTCTTACCGGTTAACCTCCCTGCCTTTCCTCCTCCTCATCTTCCTCCTCCTTCCTCCTCCTTGGAGAGCAATCCTCCCATAGCACTGGAAATGGTCTTCTGCTGGTCTTGACTTGAAATGCTCTTCTTAAAAAACTCCCAGTAGGACTCTGCGACGTTCGGTGATGGGGGATGAGGAAAGGTGGGGCATGCAAGAAGGATGCTAGGATGTCTCCCGGTTTGCCGCAGACTCTGCATGATGGGGAAAACTAGTCTAGGTATCGGGCATGTAGAAGTGTAGGGTATGGAGCAATCTGAGTCTGCAAGTTTCGCCTGTGTACGGCATGCGCTATGGTGAGAGAGGCGGCTGGGGGTGTATATTCCCTTCGTTTGTTCCGGTAGTACAAGAGAATATCACGGAATGAGAGCAGGTGCTCCCCGGCTTGTAGAGGGGGCTCCCTTCCTCTAGCCTGGAAAGTAAGACCTCAGGCTAGGGAATTAACCTCCTCTTTGACAAGGAGGCCGACATGTGCTGGCGTCCAGGTGAGGCTTATGGGGCGCCAAGGTTGTCAGAAGCGCAATATCCGAGCAGCGGTGCAGGATATATAGCCATTGTTATAATTGGAATCGCTGATTTGTGGCAGATGTAGAGAGGAGAGAAAGCGCCATGGGTGCCTCCTCTGCCTTTGGGGTGTAATTGGTGATTATAGAGCTGGAAGTAAGCAGCTCTGCTTGATTGTCGTCTACGGACAAGCCTGACTCTGACTGTTCCTTGCGTTCATGCATTCCCCGCCTAAATTGTAAATAATAAACCCGCCCCATAACAATATGCATTAATACTCACCTCAAACTTATTGTCTTTCGCTCGAATTGCGAATGAGTAATGATCGCCTTCTTTTACCCAATGATTTGCCCAGCCCCAAATCTCACTGCCGTTCCTTGGTTTCAACACTGCCAGGACTTGCCTTGAATCTGGGGAAACTTTCAGTATGCAGTGACTGCCGTAGCCATAGACTGCCCACTCGTAACTGAAACAAAGAAAGCAGGACAGAGCAAAACATTTCTCTTGTATGTCCTAAACCAACTGAGATGTTTAGAACTAAATTACCGTGTGCATAGGCTGTGCTAGCAATCATGTCATGCATACATTGAAGATATCTGTTTGAAGGCGAGCACCTCATTTCGCGAGAGATGTCACCAAACGCGTGGGAGCAGCCAAGTAACTTAAACCCTCCCGACAGTTTAGATGCTGCTCAAGAGCTGTTAACGGACTAAGTGCGGCTAGTCAGTCTGAAATAATACAACCGAAGGCCCTTAAGCCTCCTCACCTGCTTATGTCTTCCAGTTTCCCTTCTTTTCGTGTTCTTTAAGCGAGATATAGACGAGCGGTAGCTCAATCTTACAGAATGTTTGCGTTGTTTAACGTTTGATTTTGGATTCCACTCGTCGAGACATTTTAGCGATATATGACAACCCATGTAACTAATTAACGGTTTTAAACAAATACTTCTCAATATTCCAGTTCACTTATGCTCGACATAGCAGTTCAACATTGCATGACTTGATACTGTAGCGAGAAAGTAAATTCAATAACAATATTTAGTTAATTACGGGTAAATATTTATAGAATACATTTAGTGCAGTGCAATTGCGCTCAAAGTAAACTATCCAACGATATGACACTTATGGCTACTTTACTCGACATACGCTACGCAGCTACTGCGGGCTATTCTGTACGCATATTCTGCACACACATTGTGTACACCCCACGCAAGACCAAAGAATTGATACGCATTAAAAGAAAAGTACCTTCCATGGTAATCTCATCATACGACGAATGGCAGCGCTAGCGTAAGTCTATCAGAGAATGGCAATAGGTATATTACACAACAAAATTACTGTATAATTACTGTTCCCGCTGATTCTAAATGTAATAAATTTGTAAGGACGGTAATTTCGCAATAAAATTTAAGGCCAACCCACATGGAGCGATTTTCCCGTGGCAAGCCTTGCGAACTGCCGCCCGGCGGCCGTTCGCGGCCGCCGGCGGCCGTTCGCAGGCTATCAAGCCGGGCTAGATATTTTCGCCGGCGGCCGGGCGAACGGCCGCTCCTGGGCGCGACCACCGTGAGATGGCAGCACTTGCTGCCGCACCGCGCCGGCTGCAGCTCCGAGTCGTGAGCGCCGACGATACGCAAAACTTTAGAAACGTACGTGTGCTAAAGTTTGTTGTTTCAGTAAATAATCAGCGAAATGTCAATACTGAATCCTTCCTGAGGATCGCTGAGCCGTACCGAGTGGCTGATATAGAAGTGACAGCTGCGATGCAAGCTAAGTTCTTCCCACAACCATCTGCCGCCTTCGCGGCACGACTGCTCCGGTCCGCTTGCACGCCGCCTCCGCTAAAAAGTGGAGCCGAAGTTAATCATATTTTGCTTTTATTGTTAGAGAAAGGGATTGAGATTTAGGCAGTTCTATGAGTAGACCATTTACTATAGCACGAAGGAATTTCATAGCGCCGTTTCATGTAGTACTGTATCATCGATGCGAAACAAAATAGACCTAGCGACGACTAGGGAGCAGCGCACGACAGAGCACTGTCGTCCGCCGCGCCAGCGGGCGCACTGCTTTGCTAAGGTCTCGCCATAAGGTGCTGTAAGCGTTGCGATTTTGCCTACTCTGATGATACAGCTGAAGCGGGAGCTTTTTCGACGTTCCGCTCAACACTGGCTCAAACCCTG
This sequence comes from Amblyomma maculatum, assembly GCF_055883805.1. NCBI lineage: Eukaryota > Metazoa > Arthropoda > Arachnida > Ixodida > Ixodidae > Amblyomma > Amblyomma maculatum. Next base: position 121,865,518 of record NC_139347.1, on the reverse strand, counting down.
CTTCAGAGAGACGCGCCTGCAGTACGCTGTTGCTACGGCGTCGGACGTACACTCGGAGCGCTGTCGGGTGCAATTTGAGAGGCTAGCTTATTTATATGTTGCTCTTGAAATGTCATTTAGTGTGAAAAGTGAATTGTTGAATCGGACTCAGGTCGTAAGTTTTCTCACTCGGGCGCCAACGCTGCCGACGCCGCCAGTTTTTCGCTGCATGGGATTCGGCACGGCGACGGTGCGTCGGCGTTCCGCCGCGCCGCATGAAGTTCGCAGAGAAAGTTCGCTCCATGTGGTTGGCCCTTTACTCATTATTTCCAAATTACTTACCAAGTGCACCGTAGGTCTTTCAAAAGAGAACATGGTAGGTTGCTGCGAAAGAATGAACGACGCGCGGCAAGTAACGGCCACAGTATGGCCACAGTATGACCACAATAACCGATGAAAAAAAAAGATATATAACTGCATAGAACTCTGCGCTGAGGGCCTTCAGTGTATCGTGTAGCCGGCCTACTTGTTGCGGACTGCGACTAACCTATGTGCAGCTACAACCTTTCCCCAAGCAGTATATCGTGTAAGGCGTCAAAGAGCCGCGGAAGAGAAGATGGTGCAAGAAGGCCGGAGTTTAAAACTACAGTTGAGAACGCGCAGTGACTCTCCCTGTTGCGTTGGCTATAGGAAACATTTTTGCCTGGCTACACTCATCGCCACGGGGCGAGGAGGTAGGAAGGAGGGAGGGAGGGAGACAGAAAGGTCCATGGTCTGAACATTATGGACCGCGAGGTGCCGAGGTCGATTCCTTTGACAATGGAAGCAATAAACAACCTGTAGCTCCTTCAGGGGCTTGAAACTGTTGAGACAGCTCGGTCCAGCAAGACGCCGAGATCGGAGCTTGTTTTCTTCTTCGACGCAATGAAATGAACTAGCGTTCATGTGAGTCATTCTCTGATCTTCGTGGTTGTGCGTGCTGTAGGGAATAGGCTGGGGCGAAATTTGGCGGAAAGACAAAGCAATGTGTGCATAGCGTTTGGAGAGAGGCTATTGCGTTATTTACTGCCGCGTTATTTACTACTACGTTCGTATGGGTGAAAAAATAGAAAGTAATTTTTTTACTTTTCAATACTGTTGGCATTTTTAAATTTGAAAATTATTTCAATACTCGGCAGAAGTAGTTGTAGTGTAATGTCATTATGTTTTAAGAGCAGGAAATGTTGATGTAATGAATTGCATTTTTGTAATTTTCAGCAAAGTAATTATTAATGCAATCTTATTTCTTTACAAAAGCAATTTTGTCATGTATGATGATGTTGAAAAGATTCGTTATTGTCAACCTATACGATTTTGGGGACACTCAAAGTCTGACCGCAAGACGTTTCTTCGGCGTCTTGTCATAGTCTCGTCTACGGGCACCGTCGCTCCCAGTCCGCAGGAAATGGCGATCAAACAAATGACGGCGTACGAACTGGCGTCTACATGCAGGTGCGTGCATGGATCCTGCATGTTAGAATAAGTACCCTCTCTCCATAGTTAATGGTCCTATTCGGAGGCAACGGATCATGCTGGGGGTGGAGTTGGGAAGGGTGGGGAGGAAACGGGTTGACGGAGAACCCGCGGGGACAGAAAGGAGCTCTTGCCATCGCGGAAACGAGCCGCGCCTCAAACAGGTACAGCAGCACTGAACAAACCGGAAATCGCCGCTAATGCGTGACTTCAGTGGCTTGCCATGATCCCCACCGATACCCACCTGCGAAGCGTTCCGGCACAGAGCCTCAGATTTGGCATCACGAGATATCTGACTTCGTACATCGCCTCGCCCCAAGCTCCAGAACTTCGCCTCCGACGGCCCCGGTTGACGCTGTTATGTGCTATGTCCTTTAGGCTTCGATACGCGACTCCAACGTTTATAAGTGTACCCCAGTAAGTCACTAGTGGCTCCCATGTGAGGCTCTCCTTGCGAACCTTCGTTCGCTTTTAGTCGTCCACAAACAGAAGATGCCATTCGAGTTGCCACGATTATGTTTTTCCGCATAAATAGACGCTCCTCTGACAAGTGTTTTAGTGGTGCTGCGCCGACAGAAAGCGCTGGCACGTAGTTTTGTCCCATGTCGTGGTTTCTCCCCTTTTACGCACGACTATACATGCACTCTGCTGCTCCCTCAATCACTAATACCTTAATCTTTGCCTCTTTTATCTCATATGTGTATAACGAACACGAAGTCGTATAAACGACCACAATATCTTAAAAACCACCCTAAGTAGACATTAATTTCTCCATAAACCATGCCCTACGAACATGCTTGAGTGACTATGGACACCTGGGCTATCTAGAGATCCAAGAATCCCGGATTCGATTCTGATCCCACCCTCCCATCTCCGAGGATCTAGATCTCCTGTCAACGTGGCTCTATCGATTGGTCTCGTGACGTCACACAACCCGCTGGCGAATCAGCGGCGATGTCACCTGCCCGAGGCATGCTGGTAATTTTCTCTCACAGCGTCGGCTATGCTGACGCAGAATTTTTATAAAGCAGGACCTTTGATGGTGTCGGGCTAATACGTTCCCTGTAGAGCAAATCCATCTTGCACTAATGACAGAGCGGAAAACGTCATTACCAATATGGATAAGACAGTCAACATAGTTGGGGATTTCTGCACTGATCCATCCGAAATAATGAGGACGAACATAAGTTACAGTAGTGCACAGCAATCTGACTTTGCGATATTAAAGAAGCACGAAATAAAAAAGCCATGAAAAGAGGGAAGTGTCTGGTGATGATCAGGTACCTCAGATCACTTGGGGAGAAAAACTGGCCACCATGTATACGCAATGCCGCATGACGTTGAGCTTAGGGAAATTTTAATAGACTCTAACATTATTAACTTTGAAAAAGCGGACCTGGAGGCTTTCGTAACGGTTATTTGACAGTACATCATACCAGCACTATCGACTAGTTATGGAGAAGTGCGCAGAATATAACTAACGCTTCATAGATGACGGCAATACATTAGCCGAAATCTCAGCAATCATACAGGCATTGAGGAACCAGGGTTTAGAAGAGCCATAGGCCAAGGTACTAGAAGAAATCTGTGGTTGCTACAGAGCAGCTATACCAAACCATAAATAAAGCAACAAAAATGTATTACGAAGGAGTGTAAGGCAAGCATACATTCCCGCGTGAATGCTATTCATTGTTTGCTTACAGGTGTGGGCGATTCCTCTGCCCGAGGGATGCGCACGACAAACACACAGTGGGCCGTATAACAAACATATTTAATCTCACAGGGATCTTGTCGTCCGGGTGGCTGCGGGTCGTTTCCGTGGAGAGCCGGGAGGGAAGCGGGAGCGACGAGCCAGGGACCAGGAAGCGCCAGGGACCAAGAAGAGCCGCGACGGCGGCGCGTGCCTTCTTTTATAGCCCCCTCGCGCGGGACCGGTTATCCCCGCGCGAGCGGGGAGAGGGAAACAGGCACGCGCGCAGGGAGCATTGGGAAGTGGCGCGGCCTTCAAATGCGCGGCGCGCCACGAGCCCTACATCTTCCCCCCCCTCAGCGTCCGACCCGGGCTCCGCCAACAGCCGGGCCATGTCCATGTCCGAGCCCGGGTCGGCGTAAAATATGAAGCCTTGTCGCCAGGCTCTGGCGGGATGCCATGCCATCTCAGCTGGTCCCTCTCCGGCAGCGGCCACATCCTCGGGTTCACAGCGCAGCTGGGCTCGGCCACGGATACGCCTGGCAGCGGCCCTGAGCTGCTGCTCTACATTGGTGACCCCTTTCCACATGGCGCCGTGCTGGATGCACATTGCAGCAGGCGTTTCCGCCCCAGGCACACCTGGCTTCCTGAGGACCATACTCCAGGCCTGGGCAGCGGGCTCCAACCCAGACTTGTTGAAGACGGCCAGCATGGCCGCGCTGGTCACAATGATGGGCCACAAACCACTACAAACTAGGGGGGTACCCCCTGTTTAAGTGGCCCCTCCTTGAACCATGCGCTGGGTGCGGTTTCCCGCCCCAGCGACGGTGGTTCATCTGGCTGCTGCAAAATCTTATCAGAATGCATTCTGAAAGAAGCAAAGACGTTAGACAAAGTAGTGCACTACCTTGGCCTTAGGTTATAGCGTCGGTTGCGAACCGGGTTGCTACCTGCATCGTTTTGAGCTTCCCCCGCTTCGCAGTTATCGTCCTTGCGAAGGTGGTAAGCTTTCAAGTCTGCGACGTGCACCGGACCAGCGGTTTCACCGCTCGCCAACAACCGCAGTTGGTAGGTGAGTGGCGTAGTCCGTGCCGTAACTTCGAACGGTCCAACCCACTTGTGCGCTAGCGACGCGGCGAAACCACGCGCTGCGTTACTAAGCGGGTGCGTTCTTTTCAGTACCAAGTCGCCCGTGTTGAAAACGACGTGACGACGACCTTTGTTGTACTGATCCGCTTGCTCCATGCGCGCGACATCGAGGTTTTCACGAGCCGCGCGCTGCGCTGCCTCAAGGCGCTCGCGGAGCTTTGCCGCGTACTGTGTAAGCGGAGGGGGCGCGGGCCCCGCCGCGTCAAGTAGGGCGTTCTCTAGCGGAAAAGCGATCTCTTTCCCAAAATTCAAGTAAGCAGGTGTCATACCTACCGACCTGTTCACGGTTGTTCTAGTGGCGAAAGCCAGTTCGGACAGCCGTGCGTCCCAATCTCTGTGCTGCTCGGTCGTCGCGACCAGCATACTCTTAACATTCCGATTCACTCTCTCGGTTATGTTGCTCTGAGCGTGGTAGGGACTCGTTTTCCTGTGGCGGATTTGAAGCGCCCGACAGGAATCAACAAAGACTTTGCTTGTGAAATACGAGGCATTGTCTGTAATCAGGTCGGAAGGGAAACCGAAACGAGTGAATGTCTCCAACAGTTTCTCCCAAATCCGTTCTGACACAAGCTTCCTAAGGGGGAAAACCTCAACCCACTTGGAATAGTGGTCCGTTATTACCAGGATGTATTGGTGTCCGCGCGCGGAGCGAGGGAGGGGTCCCATGATATCGCACGCGACCACTTGCCACGGATAGTTGCTAACTACCGGCTTCATCATGCCAGCGGGTTTCCCCGCCAGAGGCTTGGCTACCTGGCAAACAGGACATGTACGGGCGTAACCCAGCACATCCTTTCTCATACCTGGCCAGGTCGCGACACGGCATAACTTATCGTAAGTCTTACTGCCGCTGCCATGGCCTGCCAGCGCTGAGTCATGGAAGTACTGGAGGAATCGTTTCCGCAACTTCCTCGGGACCACGACTCGGAAGGGGGATGCAATCGCCTCTTCCTCGTCAAGTTGGGGGATGTAGCGGAGCAGTAAGCCATCCTCGCCCAGCAGATACGCGTCGTACTTGCCCTCAGCGTTCCCGGTGCAAGCTGCACTACTCGCAAGCTCTGTCAGCACCCGCTGGCATAGACCATCTGCTTTCTGGGCCTCAATTAGCTCTTCCCTACTGACCGCTACTCCCCAAGACAGATTTCTCTCTGCCTCACTTCTTGGCAGGCGAGTAGTCGCCGCCACCAGCTGCTGCACCTTCTCTCTCTCGCAGCACCGCGCGGCAACTCTGTCCGCCTCCTTCCTCTCTTTAACTACGCAGGGCGCGACACTCGCGTCCGCCCTCTCCTCCTCTCCACTAGCGGCGACGCCGCTATCAGCAAAGCTGGTTTGCGCCTCTTCTGCGCTTCTGCCAGCCTTCAACGGTGCGCGCGATAACGCATCGGCCACCTTATTCATGCTGCCCCGGCGGTACTCAATGGCGTACGCGTAACGTTGCAACGTCAACGCCCATCTCGCGAGTCTGCCTGCGGGGTTTTTCAGCCTCTTTAACCACGAAAGTGCCTGGTGATCTGTCTGCACGGTGAAAACCGCTCCGTCTAGGTACATGTCGAACTTTGACAATGCGAACATTATCGCCAGGCATTCCTTTTCGGTCACGGAGTAATTCCGCTCCGCCGATGTGAGCGTGCGGCTAGCGAACGCGACAGGGCGCAGCTTGCCCTCGTGTTCCTGCAACAAAACAGCTCCTACACCGGCATCACTAGCGTCTGTCTGCAAGACAAACGGCTGGTTCAGGTCGGGGAGGCGCAAACTAGCGGTGTTCGCTATCGCGCGAGCCAAGGCAACAAAAGCGTCGTTCTGTTCCTTGCCCCAGACCCACTTCGAGCCTTTTCGCAACAGCTGGTTCAACGGCCTAGCGAGCTCTGAACAACTAGGGATGAATTGTCTGTAGAAGGCAACCATTCCCAAAAACCTCTGCAAGCTTTTCACGTCCGTCGGGCAGGGGTAGTTCAGAATTGCCTGCAGTTTGTCATCGTTCGGTCTCAAAGTGCCATCATCAACCACAAATCCCAAGAGGTTAACTCTCTTCGATGCCAACTGCACTTTCTTTGGGTTGATCGTTATACCCGCACGTCTCATTCTTTCAAGAACGGAATTCAAGTGAATGAGATGCTCTTCGAACGACTGTGAGAATATCACGACGTCGTCGAGGTACGCCATCGCGTAGTTGAACCTTGCATCGCCCAGCACGATGTCCATCAATCGCATGAACGTGCTCGGTGCATTAGGCAAGCCAAACGGGAGTCGAGTAAATTCGAAGAGCCCGCGGTGACAGGTGAATGCGGTTTTCTGAATGTCACCTTCCGCCACCTCAATCTGCAGGTACCCTCTGCTTGCATCCAGGACTGTGAAGAACCTTGCGTTCCCTAACGCGTACATCACAGCCTCGATCGACTGGAAAGGGTACGCAACCGTAGGCGTCAGTGAGTTGAGCTTTCGATAATCAACACACAGCCTGACCGAACCATCTTTCTTTGGCGCTAGAACCACTGGGGACGCCCAGGGACTTTGTGAGGGTCTCACCGCGCCGGTATCTATCATCTCGTCAAGGGCGCTGTCGAGAAGTTGTCTCTTATGCGCGCTTAACGGCCGCGGGTTACATCTGAAAGGGCGCGCATCACCCGTTTCGATCTCGTGCTGAAGCAAGTCGGTCCTGCCTGGTTTCTCTGTGAAACAATCCGAAAACGGGAGTAAAGTTTCTACGAGCCTTCGGCGCTGACTACCGGTTCCCGAGAAGGACGCGATAATTGCTTCTAATGGGCTACCATTCAGTGTCGCGGGGGAGCCCTCTGCGACAAAAGCGTGAACGCTCGCTCGCTCAGCGACGCATTCCTGCTTGGGTGCGCTAACAAAGGGAATGAGGGGGGTGAAGGGGCTGTAGCGATAGCCGTTCTCCCCCATGTCAAGCACAATGCCTTCGCTCGAAAGAAAATCTCTTCCCAGAATAACTGGTATGGTTAAGCCGGGCAGATAGACGAAGCGATGCCTCCGCTTCCTGCCGTCAAAACGCAGGACCAGACGCACCGCTCCTTCCGCTTTTGTCGTCCCTGCTGCTAAGCTCAAAGGGGTTTCTGCTGGCCTGACACGGATGTTACATCTACGGCAGGCCTCGAACACATCATCACCGACCAGTGACAGAGTTGAGCCCGTGTCAATGAGTGCCGAGTAGCTTTGACCAGCTAACCGCACTAGCATAAAAGGGCTCGAGCGCGACAACATTCCTTGCGCTCTACAGGCGAGGGGGACAAAAGCCTCAGCGCCCGGTGACGCGGCGTGGGAGTACATTTCCCATTTTCCGCCGTGGCTACCACGAAATTCTCCCGCCGACGGCGACAGGCTGGTGTTACCAATTATGGCCGCCGGCGGTCCGCGTTTCCCTGCATACGCCTTGCTTGACACTCTCGTGCCACGTGGCCCGGCTGGTTGCAATTCCAGCAAAGCCGGTCGTTCACCTGCCGCGCGGACGGGGGATGCCGCGTTCCACGAAGCTGTTGGGGACGTCTTTCCCCTCTCTCCGCGCCTGTGCGTACGTCGCTGGCGAGCCCAGCTCGACGCCGCTGCTCGAACGCGTACGGGTCAAGAGCGCGAGGAATATCGGAGCCTTCCGCTGGCCTTTCCTGCCCTACCGTCATTACGTCTGCGCCCCTGGCGCGCGGCGCGGAGTCTTGGCCTCCGGCCCAGGCGCATTGCGGCTCTAGCGATTCGGCTGGCCTGGGGGGTGGCTGGTAGCGCAATTCAGCGAGTAAATCCGCCTGTACTACCTTCGCTTCCTGTGCTAGGGCCTCGAGGTTTGCAAAACCACGTCCCCGCAAATACGGCTTGAAGCGCGGATGGCATTGCCTCATCACGCGCGCGACCTGTTCAAGATCGGTTGCCGTGGGATCTGCCCTCTTGTAGAGCTCCTGCATTGCGCGTACATACTCGAGGAGGCTCTCCTCTGGGTGCTGTGTGCGCAACGCTAGCTCCTCAAGCATCCGGCGTTCGTAATCGGGCGGCAAGAACTCGGCGCGGAAGCGATCTGTGAAGTCTGCCATCGACTGGAAGGCCGGCTGGCAGCGTCTCCACCGCGCCGCGCTCTCGACAAGTGCCACGGGGATTACCTGCGCTAGCACCACGTCGTCTGGGGAACCCAGTGCGGTCTGATAATCCTCGAGTTCTTGCAGGAACTCGTGGACTGACTTTACGTCCGTATAACCGGAGAAGGAGGGAACCTCTACATTTATCCGCGGACGCGAGACTGCCGCCGCAGCTGTGGCTTGGTTGGCGCTAGCCACCGAACCGAGCTGAAGGGCGAACACCGACAACACCTCGTTCATCTGCCTCATCAGGGCGGCCGCATCGGTAACCTGCGCAGACTCTACCGCGTCCCTCACCTCACTTCCGGACGCACTGGCGTCCGAAGCGGCGGCCCTATCTGGCACGTCTTTTCTCGGAGGCATTGCACTCAACAACTAAGGCCGGCCGGGAGTCTACACGCGCACGACTACCACCTAGCCCACGTCAGGAGGCTATTCACAAGGGCTAAACACTTCATAAAACTAACATATGCACAAAAAAAAAATTAAAACACAAACCGCCCGACACTAAAAAACACACACATAACCCAAAACAAAATTAAAACACTGTACAAACACTACTATACTACACTCCGCCTCATATGCACACACGCTAGCCCTAAACTCAAAATGGCGTCGCGCCTAACATACAAAGGACCGGCCCGTCGTGTTGCCGTGCGCTGCCACGTTGGCAGAAAAATCGTCCACATGGGTGCTAATTCAGCCCCAGTTGGGTGCCAGTTGTGGGCGATTCCTCTGCCCGAGGGATGCGCACGACAAACACACAGTGGGCCGTATAACAAACATATTTAATCTCACAGGGATCTTGTCGTCCGGGTGGCTGCGGGTCGTTTCCGTGGAGAGCCGGGAGGGAAGCGGGAGCGACGAGCCAGGGACCAGGAAGCGCCAGGGACCAAGAAGAGCCGCGACGGCGGCGCGTGCCTTCTTTTATAGCCCCCTCGCGCGGGACCGGTTATCCCCGCGCGAGCGGGGAGAGGGAAACAGGCACGCGCGCAGGGAGCATTGGGAAGTGGCGCGGCCTTCAAATGCGCGGCGCGCCACGAGCCCTACACAGGAACCCCGTAAAGGCCTCAAGGATCAGCTTTCACATAAAATGACAGATTATAAATATCTTGGAGTTGACTTTTTCGCTAACCTGATCAGAAAAAAAATGCACATCCAATAAATATGAACAAAGGCTTCAAGAATGTCAACTTTCAATAAATTTCAGCGATATACTCCTGAGAAACTTGAGGAACTTTTACATTTTATATTATCCGATCAGCATAGAGTATGCCTGTGCTGTAAAGGACATCCAAGTCGCGATCCCCTGTGCTATTCTAGAGTGCATTCACAATCGCACAGCGCGGTTTGTTGCTAACAGCTATTGTTTCAACTATAGTAGTAGTTGTATCCGGAAGGAGTAAATGTGGGACTCTCTAGAGGAATGGAGATGAAAGATTAATTTTGATGTTTTTTCCTGCACCTTATGTGAATAAAACTGGCATAAGAACTGAAAATCTTTGCTGCCACTGCATTTTATATCCAAACGATGTGACCGCGAATGAAAAATACGAGAGGCAAAATGCGGTACTGATGTTCCCAATAGTACTTTGTTTATGCCATCAATAAGTAAAACAAGCTGTCTGAATTTCTTGTTGCATGCTTGTTTGAAGCCAAGTTCCGAGCATTATTTTCAGGCCTGTGGCCGGCGTAAATGCTCATTTGCTGCTTATAACCTTTTATTTCATCTTTCCCTGGTTTTAGCACTCCCTAAAATTTTGGGGCCTATAACTCCACGAATTATGCTGCTGCTTTCTTTATCTTTTTTTTTTTCAGCCATACTTGTGCACGTATGCATCCCCACCTTCCTGCTACATGCCATTACGTCGCTGTAGAAAATATAATCAACAACAGTTAAGGGATAAGAGTAATAGGAAATACCTCTTCATCATCATCAGTCGTACTACACTTACTGCAAGGTGACAGCCTATCACATACTTCTTTATTAACTCGGTTCTGTGCTAGCTTCATCCACTTGGCCTCTGAGAACTTCTTAACCTCACCCACCCGCCTAACTTTCTGCTGCCCCTTGCTACGCTCTCCTTTCCTTGGAATCCAGTTTGTTACCCTAAGCGACCATTCATTATGCTCTCTTGTAACTGCATGTCCTGCACACGCCCATTTCATTTGCCTGATTTCAACTACAATGTCTTTAATTAGAGTTATTTCTCAGACCCACCTCCTATCTTCCTTTTTCCACCTTTCGTTTATATTTGCACCTCTATACCTACCATTTTTCGTTCTTTAGCTCTCTGCGTTGTCCTTAACTTAGGTAGAACCTTTTTCATTGCCTCCACGCTTCAGCCCCGCAGGCGAGTACAGGTAAGATGCAACTTTTATATAATTTTCTATTGAGCGATATACCAGTACGCGGCTGCTCATAATTTGCTAGTGCTTGTCAAATGTGCTCCATCTTAATGTTATTACCTCAGTTATTTCCTTTTCGTGGTCCGGATCTGCGGTTGCTTCCTCTCTTAAGTAGACATGTCCGCCTACTACTTGCACTACTTCGCTACATATTGTGACGAAGCTGCAAGCCGATGAAAACAGAACAGAGTACAGAGAGATGTTCGATGACAGTGAGATTATGTTTAATGTAATGTTGCCGGGCCTAGCGCGAGCGCTCCTGTCCGCACCACTGCCCACTTCTTTCTTGATCGTCCGTAACATGACCCTGGGCCACCGAGCGATCGTCCCGATCGTGGACGAGGAAATTTACCGATATTGGTGATTCCATGGCGTGATGATGGGCGGTTCTGGATGCTTGAAGAAAAAGAGAAAGACGGAAGAATAGAAAGCCTTGTCGGCACGATGATTCCCGATGAACCTTGGCCCAGGACACTCTCGGGCCACACGTTCCCACGACTCGATGGCGGAGGCCAAGGCACGCACCGCATGGCATAGGCAGGGGAGGATGTCTTGAAGTGTAGTGGTGTCTTGGGTTGTGGGGTCTTTGTTCGGTACATCTGGTCAGTGGGGTCACATTAGGTCATTCGGGTCTCTTCCTGTGTCTGGTGGTCATGTGTGGCGTCTCGGGTCAGTATCTCCTTCGTCGTGTCTTGTGGTCGGGACGGGGGGACGGGGCGGAGGAACGGCAAGGTCTCGCTGGGTGCGGCAGGCTGGGTAACAGCCATGCGATGCCTCCTAACCTTCAACCGACGGCTCAAGAAGTCGCAGGGCACCGAAGCTCCGGACTAGGATAAGGGGGTGATGATGAAGTACTCCGCACCTCCAACCAAGTGTTACGAAGCGGCAAGCCGATGAAAATGGGAGAACAGAGGACAGAGAGATGTTCGATGACAGTGAGATGATGTTTAATGAAATTTTGCCGGGCCTAGCGCGAGCGCTCCTATCCGCGTCACTGCCTGCTTCTTCTTTCTTGATCGTCCGTAAGAATATTGTAAACAGACATTCTTTTCCGAGGCATTTGAGCATTACCTAAGTCTTCTTTCGACCTACCTTTCTGATTTTCCTGTCTAGGTCATCACTTGTGTTTTATGATTCGTCCCCTGGGTTAATTAGCACGGCAATGTCGTAAGCGAATCGGAGATTACTGAGTTCCCATTCCAAGTTGCTGAATACTTTCTGTAAGCAGGCTGTGAATAGTACTGTAGAGGTCGTCTGTCCTTGCCTAACATCTTTCTCTACGAAATTTTTATTACTTTCTCTACGGATAACAACTATTATTAAGGTTGAAAGTTGGGCGAGTTGAATCTGGTTCATTTTGTAGGTAGCGCGAAAAACGAGGGCCAAGAGTAGAAAGCACTCCTGTTGTGTCCTTCTACTCTTGGTCCTCGTTTTTCGCGCTACCTACAAAATGAATAACAACTATGGTTTCTGTGCAGCCATTGTAGATATACTCCAGTCCTTTCACATGTGACTCATATATATAATAATTTCGCAGTCAGTATGACTTCTGAGGTTTCGGCTGAGGCAAATGCTTTATGGTAACCAATTTGGCTATGTATAGAGGTTGATTATACGCGAACGTTTTTATGCGTAAACTCGCGTTTGGCGCATGGTGGCCTTAGTAACTCATGTGCCAATAAAACCAACTCACACTCAAACTTTTATATCACTTGATCGATAGACGGGTATGATCGATGACAGAGTACCCGTTCCAAAAACTTGCTTGATGTTTTGGTTGATTGAACTCTAAAGTTGCCCTCATTCGATTAGCGATTAACTCAGAGGAAAAACCTTGTACGTAACAAATAGTAAGCTGATTAGCCTGTATTTTTTCAAGTCCTTAGTGTTCCCTTTCTTGTGATATTGTATTGTTAGCATTGTTCCAAGAATCAGGTAGCATCGATCTAATGAGGCATTGCCTATACAGGAAGGCCAGTGTTTCTAGAACGATATCCCCGCCGTGTTTATACAAATGCGTAGTTGCCCGATTCGGCCCAGGTATTTCCCTCTTTTCATATATTAGAAAGATTTCTCAACTTTGTCCTTCGTCACTGGCGGAGTGTCCGACTGCTCTTCGCTATACTCAATTCAGTTCAGTCGTTCAGTCCTGTCCGACTCTTCGTGACCCTATGGACCATATCACGCCACGCTTTACGGTCTGTCACTATCTTCCTAACATCACATAACTTCATTTGCAGCGCCTCGAGGACGCCATCTAACCATCGCGTTTGCTGCCTACCCCTTCTCCGGTGACCCTCAACCTTTCCCAACATCAAATCTTTCTACAGCGACTCCTCTCTTCTCATCAGATGACCAAAGTAGCTGAGCTTTAACTTTTGAAATTGACCCTCCGATGAGCAGTCAGGGTTTATGGTCGACAATATCGACTGATTTGATCTTATGGCCATCCAAGGAACTCTCAAGAGTCTCCGCCAGCACTACAATTAAAACACGTCAATTCTTCGGCGGTCAGCCTTCTCCACAGTCCCACTCTCGCGTCCATACATCACAACTGGAACGACCATAGCACGAGTTATACGGATCTTGGTTGGCAGTGTCATTTCTCTGCTCTTTAGTAGGCGGTCAAGGCTAGCCATGCCTCTCTTTCCCAGAAGCAGGCGTCTCCAAATTTCATGGCTGCAGTCTCCTTCCGGGGTAATCTTGGAGCCCAAGAAGAGAAAATCTGTGACAGCTCCCACTTCTTGTCCATTGATGCTCCAGGACTTGATAGGGCAAGACGCCATGATCTTTGTCTTTTTAATGTTCAGTTTAAGCCCAAACTTCTCACTCTCTTCTTGTACGCGCATCAGAAGTCTATTGAGTTCCACTTCACTTTCTGCCATTAAAGTGGTATCATCCGAATATCTAAGGTTGTTGATACGTTTCCCAGCAATCTTCACTCCAGCTGAAGACTCGTCCAGACCGGCCTTCCTCATGATGCACTCAGCATATAGGTTAAATAGGCAGGACGACAGTATGCAGCCTTGTCTCACTCCTTTCTCAATCGGAAACCAATCAGTAAGACCATTCACAGTTCTGACTGTGGCCTCTTGTCCTTCATACAGGTTCCTGAGGAGACAGATTAGATGAATCGGAACTCCCATCTCTTGGAGAGCTTGCCACAATCTGCCGTGATCTACGCAGTCGAACGCTTTCGCATAATCAATAAAGCAGAAGTAGATGGGTTTTTCTTTATCTCAGAGGCTTCAGTGAGGTCCCTGCCTCGTTCGTCCTTTATCACGCCCAGCTTAGCACAGAGGCTTCCTTTGATATCTTTGATTGTCTTATAGAGAGCTCTTGTGTTCCTCAATTGGCTGTTGTCCTCAACTGCTTGGCACTGTATGTTCAGGAAGGCATTCTTATCTCTGCTTGCTATTTTCTGAAAATCCGCATTGAGAACCTTGTATCCTTCTCTTTTCCCCATAACTTTTGTCATCTTCCTTTCCTCAGCTATTTGCAAAGCCTCTTCAGATAACCAGTTTGCTTTCTTGCATTTCTTTTGCTTTGGAACTACCTTAGTAGCAACTTCTTGTATTATATCGCGAACATCAGTCCACATCTCTTCAGGCTCTCTGTCTTCTAGATCTAATTCTTGAAATCGATTCCTCACTTCCACAGCATATTCTGATGGAATTTGATCCAGATCATATCTGAAAGGTCTTCTAGTTTTCTGCTTTGTCCTCAATCGAAGCTTAAATTTCGCAACAAGAAGCTAATGATTGGTGCCACAATCCGCCCCTTTTACTGCTTGTATAGCGCTTCTCCATCTCTGCCTGCAAAGAATATAATCAATCTGATTCCTGTAAAGACCGTCCGGTGACGTCCATGTGTACAGGCGCCTCTTGTGCTGTTGAAAATGAGTATTCGCTATAGTCAGATTGTTTTCTTGACAAAACTCTACTAGCCTCTGCCCAGCTTCATTTGGCTCACCAAGACCGAACTCTCCTGTAATTCCGGATATTTCTTCACTCCCCACCTTAGCATTCGAGTCTCCTATGAGAAAAAGGACGTCTGATGATGGAGTGCGGTCTAAAAGGCATTGCAGGTCACCATAAAATCTCTCAACGCCAGCTTCTTCAGCAGCAGTGGTTGGTGCATAGACTTGGATAACTGTTATCCGAAGTGAAATCATTCGGTCGTTTTTGGGGTTGTACCCTAGCACTGCTTTGCCCATTCGTTTGTTTACTATGAGAGCGACCCCATCCCTTCTCCTGGATTCGTGCCCGCAATAAAAGACATAATGGTCGCCGGAATTAAATTCTCCCATTCCGCTCCACTTGAGCTCGCTGATACCCAAGATATCAATGTTCAATCTGTACATTTCCGTTTGATGATATCCAGTTTACCTTGCGTCATAGATCTTACATTCCATGTTGCTATGTGATATATCTCCTTGCAACATCGGACTTTCCGGTCGCTTCCCGACACGTCCACAACTGAGTGTCCTTTCGGCTTTAGCCCAGTCGCTTCATTTGTCCTGGAGTTACTAGGAATCGCCCTTTGTTCATCCCCAGTAACATGTGGGACGCCTTCCAACCTGGGGGCTCGTCTTCCGGCGCCATATCATTAATGCTTTTGTGACTGGTGATAGGGTTTTCTTGGCAGGAAATACTGGAGTGGGTTGCCATTATCTTCGCCAGTGAATCACATTTTATCAGAACTCTCTGCCGTGATCTGCCTATCCCGGGTGGCCCTACACAGCTGAGCTCACGACTTCATCGAGTTTCGCCCCTCCGCCTCGACAAGGCAGTGATCCATGATCGCTATATTGATACTACCAGTATGCATTGTCGTCCTGGTACATCGGCTACAGTATAAGTCAGAATAGAGCCCGTCGGCGACTTTGATTTTCTTTTTCTGAAGAACAAGGAGGATTCAGAGGAAGAAGGAGGATTATGAGGAAGTTCCTCTGTAATCTGCGCTTCCCTGATGATAGTGCCTTGGAATGTAGCTCGGGGGCTAATTTCAAAGGATGTAAATGAATTGAACAGGCAAACAGAAAAGTAGGTCTGAAATAAATATTGTGAAAGAAGGCAAGGTCGAGACGGCAAACTTGTGACGGCAAGGCAGGATATGCCGTGTAAGCGTTTAATCCGATCTTGAACCCAGGCGAGTGCCGGAGCCAGTGCCGCGGGCCGATGACGATGGTATGTACAAAAGAAGGAAGATCATGGTATGTACAAATGAAAGAAGATCCGTGGAGGGCTCACACAATCTGCCCGGGGGGTCGGGAGCGGCCAGCCTGGCCGCTCCTAACCAATTGATGCACCGCGGCGCACAAACGGCTTCAAGCGAGAGACATATGAACAAATTCAGTTCTATGGTGGCGTCGATCGGCTGGGGAATCAACAAGTGTGACTTGGTAGTTCACTGGGGAGGTTTGGTTGATGACTTTGTAGGGACCAAGATAGCTGCGCTGAAATTTATCTCTAAGGCCAGGGATGCACAGTGGAGTATGAAGCAGTACTTTGTCACCAGAACGAAAAGATACCACACGATGCGTAGAATCATAGTGACACTTTCGGTCTTTCTGGTACGCTTCCGTGCTGAGGCGGGCAAGATGACGGCAACTGGCCACACGGGATAACAACAGGTTGGTACTGATGAGTAGTAGTCGGGCGTAAAGAAGGAAATGTCGAGAATTATAGTTGGAGGACGGCCAAAAACAAGGAAAATGGAGTGTAACCGGTAATACGCTGCACTGCTGTATTATAGGCGACTGTGACGAATGGTAGAATAGTGTCCCAATTTCGATGAGCCAGTGTGATGTACATGGATATCATATCCGAAAGGGTGCGATGGAATCGCTCAGTCAGGCCGTTAGTCTGTGGATGGCAGCTGGAAGTTGTCTTATGGAGGGTGGATGGCGTATGAAGAACTTCGGCAACGACTGTCGATAAGAAGGCCGTCCCGTGGTCACTTAGGAGCACCCGAGGAGCGCCATGACACAACACAATTGATCGCAAAAACAAAAATTAGCTAAGTGGAATCAGTTGGTACAGGGGCTGTCTCAGAGTAACGTGTAAGGTGGTCGACAGCTGTTGTAATCGCAAGGTTCCCCCATCGCAGAGAGGTAGGGGACCATATACGTCGATGCCGACTACGTCGAATGGCATGGAGGGGCAGGGAAGGGGCTGTAGGAGGCCAGCGAGTGAAGCAGTCGGCCGCTTGTGACGTTGTCACAGGTGGCAGGAAGTGACGTATTTAGCTACGGTGGAAGATAGGCCCGGCCAAAAGAATCGTCTCTTCCCGCGGTCGTATGTTTCGGTCAAACCAAGGTGACCTGCAGTAGCGTCATCGTGTAAAGCTGCCAGTAAACGTGGGCGAAGGACATGCGGCACGACTGGGAGTCAGCGAGTTCCATCAGGGGAATACACGTAGCGGCGTAGTATGCCTTCTTCGAGCTTGAAATTGCGAAGCTTCGGCGAAGCATAGCACTGGGTGGTCTGAAGCGCCGATAAGGCAGTCGGTGATGCGCCGGCAGTAGGCATCGGCTAATTGCTGCGAGTGGAGAGCATGTTTGTTCTCAGAGTCGTCGAAAGAAACTGTGATAAGCGTCAAGGGAAGAGATGGCCGACTGTGGTCAGAGGTGGAAATGCATTGCGAAGAAAAACTGAAAGTGAACAGCGAGAAAGAGCGTCGCCGTCTTGGTGTTGGCGACCCGACTTATAAACGACGTCGAAATGGTATTCTTGCAGGCGTAGAATCCAACGGACAAGTCGTCCTGTCAAATTCTTCAGTGAAGGCAACCAGCAAAGAGCATGGTGATCGGTCACCACTGTGAAGTGCCGACCGTATAGGTAAGGGCGAAATTTTTGGACAGCCCAGACGACGCCAAGACACTCTTGCTCAGTAATGGTGTAGTTTTTCTCAGCTGGAGTCATAGTCCGACTGGCGAAGGCAATCACTTTCCCACGCGAAGTTGCATCATGCTGCAGAAGTACAGCGTCAAGACTTTCGTTGGTGTGCAGGATGGTTGGAGCGCTGTCACTGAAGTGGCCAAGAACAGGATCTGATTTGAGGGCGTGGTTTTGGTCATTAAAAGCAATTTCGCACGGTTCAGTCATGAAGTGCTCATGAAGTGGAGCAGCAATAGTTGCAAAATGCCTAATAAAACTCTGGAAATAGGACGCCACACCAAGGAAACTGAGCAAATCTGCAGTCCGTTGCGGACGAGGAATCTTCAAGACCGCGATGATTTTTTCAGGTAAGCCCCGTGGTAGCGTGCAGAGTGCATCGGTAAATTCCCAGGTACTCCATTACTGCTTGACGAAGCGGACGCTGCTCTAACGCTGCCACTTGAACATACGACTTGAAAACTCTGTTGAACCGTTCAACTTCCTCGTTCGCTTGAGGATGATACAAGGATTAATGCAGAAGGCGGATGCCACGATCTTTTAGAAATTTCTAAAACTCTCTAGACGTGAACTGTTGCCCATGATCACAAATGATTTCATCCGGGTAACCTTCACGGGAAAATACAGAAAGCAAAAACTTTGTGACTGTAGTGGCGGAGACGTCGGATCAGAAGTGTACCTCGGGCCACTTCGAAAAATAATCCACCAGCATAATCGTAAACCGACAGTCATGCGGAGCTCGCTCCAGGGGCCCCACGATGTCGAGTGCTATCTTTTGTCATGAGCCGTATGGGCATGGCACTGGCTGCAGTGGTGTAGAAAATACCTTGGCGCTCTTATCTGCTCCCTGGTAGATGCTGCAGGTCTGAATAGCAAGCTTGACTTGCCGATCCATGCCCGGCCACCAAAACCGCTCTCGTAGACGTGCCTTTGTCCTGACGATTCCGGAAGAGGCCTCATGTGCTGCGGCGAGCCCTTGCGGAGTCAGTGCTTCTGGAACAATAAAGCTCTAACGGCATGAGGCGACAATTCGCGGCGACATGCAGCGCGACGCCGGGGCCGCCAAAGCATTGCCGCTCGTCGCTGTCGTTAGGTTTCTGGGGTTTTAGAAAATTTCACCTGTCACCCGGAAGCAGCTCGCGAGGCAGCCAATCGCAGAGGGCTTTAGGGTGCTCAACTTCCGTTCGGGCTTTTTTTCTTTTTATTGCGTGTGAAGTTTGTTTTCCTAGTCCGGTTTGGGCGAAGAACCTGGTGCCTTCACGCGCTCACTTCGTCTGATCCGTGTATATATGAGTGCATCGAGATAATTCAGTAAAAGCTCGGAAGGGTAATAAAAGAAAGAAAAAGGTTAGCGTGGCTAGATGTTGTTAATTTCCGAAAGGAGCAGGAGAAAGTCGCTGCTTGCAATGCAAGTCGGCATCGCAGTGTAGTAGCGCACCGCTGCGCTGTGACCCTTTAAAATACGATGCGTTACAAGAATTTTCATCAGTGTTTTATCGTACTTCATGCTGTTTAGTGTTAGAAATGGGATATAGCGTGATTGCATTCCCCTTGACCGAATGACGAGGCGGCGGTAACAGAGCAACGCTGAAAACGCGCCTCTCTGTCGCTGAGCCCCGTCGCTCCGTGCGGTATGCACCGGCGACAACGACAGGCGTTGGCGGCAGCGTGGCGCGACGGATTGCTAAGGGTTGTCGCCTCATGCGGTTACCGCTTAAGACGCTCTCTGCGGAGCAGCAAGTTATCAACAACGGACAAACCTTACAATATGGTTTAAGTTCAACCGGAAACAATCAGTTCGAAGGCCACGACGACTGGACGTAAGAAATGACTTGCTGTAACGTTTTGTCTTCAGCTAGACCCTGCTGGAATTGCTATTTGGTGGTGCGCGCTGGCGCTTGAATGAATGCTCCACTTCATCTGTAGAAGTTTCGTCCTGCTGTAACGCAACTGGAAGACGGGACAGAGCGTCTGCAACTTGGTTTTCCAATCCCTTCCGGTATCGCACCGTATAGTTTACCGGAGAAGTCGTTCCGCCCAGCGTACTATGCGCAGCGGCCGTCTACCAGTACCTTGGCTCGACAAGAAAAATACCAAAGCCTGGTGATCTGTATACAGAGTCAAGTGGCGCCCCCAAAGATACGTTTGCCAGTGCCAATGAGACATGCGAGCTCTTCGCGTTCTCCCACAGCATACCTTCTTTCTGCAGGCGACAAAGTCCTTGACGCAAACGCCACAGTGAATAACTCGCGCCTATGCATTTGTTGAAGAACTGCTCCACGGCCGCAGTCGGATGCATCTGTGGCGACAATGACTGGAAGTGAAAAGGTTGTTACGCCCTCTCTTCCGTTCATCCTCGTCGCGAATATGGTGTAGGCGTGAACCCCTTGAAGAACATGAACCATGGTAGCGAACACATGGAACTAACCCCGTTTATTCGGTGACACACACACACACACACACACACACACACACACACACATATATATATATATATATATATATATATATATATATATATATATATATATATATATATATATATATATATATATATATATATATATATATATTGCCTTCGCCAGTCGGACCATAACTCCAGCTGAGAAAAACTGCACCCTTACCGAGCAAGAATGTCTCGCCGTCGTCTGGGCTGTTCAAAAGTTTCGCCCTTACCTATATGGTCGGCATTTCACAGTTGTGACCGATGACCATGCTCTTTGCTGGTTATCTTCACTGAAACATTTGACAGGCAGACTTGGCCGTTGGATTCTACGCCTGCAAGAATACCATTTCGACGTCGTTTATAAATCGGGTGGTCAACACCAAGACGCCGACGCTCTTTCTCGCTGCCGGGTTTCGGAATCAGCGTGCTGTTTTTCTTCACAATGCATTTCCACCTCTGACCACAGCCGACCATCGCTTCCACCGACGCATATCACGGCAGTTTCTTTTGACGGCTCTGAGAACAAGCACGCTCTCCGCTCACAGCAATTAGCTGATGCCTACTGCCGGCCCATCACCGACCGCCTTATCGGCGCTTCGAGCCCACCCAACGCTAGGCTTCGCCGACAGCTTCGCAATTTCAAGCTTTAAGATGGCATACTACGCCGCTACGTGTATTATCCTGATGGAACTCGCTGGCTCCCAGTCGTACCGCGTGTGCTTCGCCCACGTATACTAGCGGCCTTCCACGATGACCCTACTGCAGGTCACCTTGGTTTTAACAAAACATACGACCGCGTGAAAAGATGATTCTTTTGGCCCTGCCTGTCTACCACCGTAGCTAAATACGTTGCTTCCTGCCACCTGTGCCAACGTCGCAAGCGGCCGACTTCTTCCCCCGCTGGCCTCCTACAGCCCCTTCCCTGTCCCGCCACACCATTCGACGTAGTCGGCATCGACTTATATGGTCCCCTACCTCTCTCCAATGGGGGTAACCATTGGATTATAACAGCTGTCAACCACCTTACACGCTATGCTGAAACGGCCCCTGTGCCACTGGTTCCGCTGAAGAGGTAGATAACTTCTTTTTGCGGTCAATTGTATTGCGTCATGGCGCTCCTCGGGTGCTTATAAGTGACCGCGGGACGGCCTTCTTATCGACAGTCGTATCCGAAGTTCTTCGTGCCTCATCCACCCTCCATAAGACAACCTCAAGCTACCATCCCCAGACTAACGGTCTGACTGAGCGATTTCATCACACCCTATCGGATATGATATTCATGTACATCACACCAGATCATCGAAATTTGGATACTGTTCCACCATTCGTCACATTCGCCTATAATACTGCAGTACAGCGGACTACCGGTTACTCCTCATTTTTCCTCGTTTTCGGCCGTCCTCCCACTACAATCCTCGACACTTCCTTCTTCTCTACGCCTGACTACTCCTCATCATTACCAGCCCAGTTCTTATCCCGTGTGGCCAGATGCCGTCATTTTGCTTGCCTCAACACAGAAGCGTGCCAGCAAGACCACAAGAGTCGCTACGATTCGAAGCATCGCGTGGTCTCCTTTCGTCCTGGTGACGAAGTACTGCTCTATACACCACTGCGCACCCCTAGCCTTAGTGATACATTTCAGCGCCGCTATCTTGGTCCCTACAAGGTCGTCAACCAAACTTCCCCAGTAAACTACCAAGTCACACCTGTTGATCCCCCAGCCGACCGACGCCACCGTGGAACTGAAATTGTTGATGTATCTCGCTTGAAGCCGTTTGTGCGCCGCAGTACATCGGTTGGTTAGGAGCGGCCAGGCTGGCCACTTCCGAACCCCCGGGCAGATTGTGTGAGCCCTCCACGGATCTTCTTTCATTTGTATATACCATGATCTTCTTCCTCTTGTATCATACCATCATCATCGTCCCGCGGCGCCGGCCCCGGCGCGCGCTTGGGTTTTTCTCCATCAGATTAAACGCTGACACGGCATACCTTGCCTTGCCTTCACGACCTTGCCATCTGGACCTGGCCTTCTTTCACAATATATATAACTGTAGCCCCCAAGCGGTATTAATGTTGAAAGGCAAACAAGACCTAAATACACAACACTTCCCTCATGGTGTTACTACCCCAAGTATTTCAGGCATATCTGCCCCGCCGCGGTCGCGCAGTGGTTACGCACTCGACTGCTGCGCCCAAGGATGCAGGTTTGAATCTCGACCTCGGCAGCCGCTTTTCGATTGAGGCGAAAAGCAAAGCGCCCGTGTGCTGTACGATGTCAGTGCACGTTAAAGAACCCCAGGTGGTCGAAATGTCTGGTGGATTTCACTGTGTTTATAACAAGTTTTATTAGACACTATACATTGACATGTGTGATGAAGAATGACCGAAGCTGAAAAATGCGGCGTCTCTCATAGCCTGAGGCACTCTGGGACGTGAAACCTCGTAACCTGAACTATTGTCCGGGCATATCTGGTACGAACCACGGTTTCAGCTTCAGTCATGCTTTTTATTTTGAATGGTTTGTTTTTTAGCAGCCAACTACGCAGAAATGTTTTGCTTTGTTTCACTGAAGCCCTATTTGTCTGCAAATTTGCTACTAATCAATAGCCCACAAGATGTATGTTGCGAAAACAGCCGCACAGCTAAAGCGTAAACTACGGGGAGACGCAGCAGACGCGGCCCACGTGCGCTCCGCCGGATTCCCGATAAGCTGCGCAGCCATCGCCATGCATACATTGTATTGTACAACACATTTAGAAAACTTTTTGTGGTTAGACCAGAGGCTAGGCAGGAAATGAAGGCTGAGGGCATTTTAACGTTGAAGTGGTGTATATTAACTCACAACTGGTCAGTATACTAACCTGTATTCATGTTATATTGTTACCTGGAAACGCGGTACCAAAGTGATGTGCTCACTGACGAAGACGACGACGACAAAGCGTTGAGAAAGAGGACGACGCTCACAGAGTGGACACTGCACGGCTACTGAAGTCTCAGCGTTGAGTTCAGCCCATCGCAGTGCTGTTACATTAAGTGCATCCCCGTAACATCTTGGTGGAGGTCGCGGGTTCGACACAATCTGACGCTGGATCTCCGCAGTGGCCGTCACCTCGGAACCGTCACGATGACAACCGACGCGGCTCCATCTACCTCCGCAACCCCAACTGTCGTCGTAGCCCACCCCCGTGACCCTGGCTCATTCTGCGGTACAGATGAGGTCGACGTCGAGGACTGGCTTTCGCTTTATGAGCGTGTTAGCCAGCACAACAGGTGGGACGCCACGCTGATTCTGGCCAATGTCATCTTCTATCTTACTGGCACGGCACGCGTTTGGTTCGAAACGCATGAAGCAGAAATACCCTCCTGGGATATTTGCAAACAAAAATCCGTGACCTGTTCGGAAAACCGGTTGGCCGTCAACTCGCCGCTAAGAGGGACCTCGCCAAACGTGCCCAGACATCTACCGAGCCTTATATTACGTATATACAAGACGTTTTGGCCCTCTGCCGAAAGGTTGATAAAGACATACCAGAACCTGATAAGGTGGGGCACATCCTCAAAGGCATAGCCGACGATGCCTTCAATCTTCTACTCTGTCGGGACTGTGCTACGGTTGACTCCGTTTTGCAGGTTTGTCGACATTTCCAGCAGGCCAAACACAGACGCATTGCACATCGCTTCGATCGGCTCCCCAACACTGCCCCTACCTCCACGTGCGAGGATCTACCGACCCTAAGGCAACCTTCCAACACTGAAAATGTGACACGCATTGTGCGTCGTGAACTAGAAGCGCTCGCCCCTGCTGCATCCAACCCGCCCTCCTCGGACAGCAACCTAGCGACGATATCCCTCATTCAAGCCGTCGTTCGTCAAGAGGTTGCCAACTTGGGCGTCCCCTGTAGCCACACCGTAGAACAACACAGTTCGAGCTCCGTCCCTCCCATGGTCGCCACCGCTACACCCCGCAACACCTACGCGCCACGCTACCGATACCGCAATCCTGATGAGTGGCGCACCCCTGACGACAGGCCGATCTGTTTCACGTGCTCGCGTATTGGCCACATCGCTCGCCACTGCCGCAGCCGCTGGACATCACCACCTCGACGTTTTCCTTAAGTTGACCGCTACTCCAATTACGGTCACCCCCGTTTCACGCCTCGTTATGAGCCGCCCCGCACCGATACTACTCCGCCTCCTCCTGTGTCCAGTCGGTCTCCTTCCCCGCCAGCCCGCCGTTCCCGTTCACCTCTTCCTAGCCGCAGTTCCTCGCCGTCCTCTGCCGGCCGCTTCACGGGAAACTAGCCAATGCAGCTCCCGGAGGTGACGCTGCATTGGTATCCTGACCTGGAAATCCTCTACTGCCCATTTCTTCGCCCTGTAACCTCCTGTCCCTGTTCGTGGATGGTTTTCCCGTCTCTGCCCTCATTGACACTGGTGCCCAAGTCTCGATCATGAGCTCATCGTTTTGCCGCCGCCTCAAGAAAGTACAGACCTCCGCCGCTTCGCCCACCGTTCGTGTTGCCGATGGCAGTACTGCCATGGTAGAAGAACAAATGGTAGCGTAACTTCCATAGAAGTACAGTGAACTAGAATGTTGGGTAGTGTGCTCACAAGCGCCGCTCGAGGTGTCCCCGCCGGTGTCGACGGGGAGCGGCGGTGGGCGGTGGCGCTGCGCGCGTCTCCACGGTAGGTGCTTCGAAGCGCGCGCGCTCCACGGGTAAAAGCCAGTGCCGCGCTCGGCCGGCGTCGCAGTAGCCGCGCCGACAAATTGAAATATTACCGCGACATTTGCGTGGGTTTTGCTGAAATGGTTAAGCGGACCTTGAATTGAACTTTATATCTGCGCTGTGCACATGCTCAAACGATGTTAATCAATGCGCTTGGCTCGTTGGGACGTTCACGTAGTGTATGTCACTCGAGCCTGCATTGTTTCACTGGAAAGAAATTATAATGCACTGCATATTCGGGGGTTATACAGCTCTTTCCATTAATGCTTAAAGTCAATAGTAATAGCTTGGGATTCATGCCAGGGATAAACGAGGAATGAAGGAGTGTCGGCCGCAACAACTGCTTATTCACAAACACCCATGCTGCAGCACACAAAAACAAAAAGGACATGGAGATGACAGGTAGAATGAATGCATGTAATTCTGACAAAGTAAAAGGAAAGATGCATTATTTACAATTCGCGTTTTTCGCAGCACGGGAGCCGCACCACAAGGTTTTCAAACCAGCTACTGCATACTTATTTGGAGAGACAAGTCACTGCTTTATGAAACATATGAACAGATTTGTCACCGCTGCGTATATTTATGTTCACGTATTTTGCCGCTTATTTCCTTCACTTGCTCCAGCACTTCACAACAACGTTAGCAATGGCTTAGTTTGAGGTGTTTTGCCCGTTCTCGTTTTTCTGCCTTTTTTTGAATTAACCCCTTTCACAAGTGCAGTCCGGTGACTAAATAAAACCTTATTACTTCTTCACATCGGCCTTCTGCGTGAACGGGGCAACCAACTTCTTTATGCAGTCTATTTCTAACCACTTCCAAAATATCAAGAATACTTTCAGAATCTGTTCGTTTGGGGCCAATTCCTACTATTCTGTTGTTACGGGTATATCGGATCGACTAGAAAATTTTGTTTTCGAGGGCCCGTATGAGTTACAACACCAGTGGGTTTCCTCTTCCTTTGTTGTCTTTCTTTCGGTATATTTTTTGAAAGGTAGGCCGGCAGATTCGGCAATAGCGTCGGTGTGGCATCGGGGGATAATGCTGGCTTCCCACGAGGGATGCGGACTTTTTCCCCCGTTCACAATATGAACATAGCCCCGTAGAACGAAACGAAGTTCGAAATGAAGCTCACAAACAGCACAGCTCCACAGCTCTCATCCAGCTGCTTGTCCGAGTGACGGAGGTTGATCTCCCACTGCTTCCTTAAAAGTCATCTTTGGGAACGCCTAGCAGGGCTATTTTTGGGCCACCTTTAGTGCACATAGCCAGTATTGCATCCAGGCGCGTAGCAATGGTTTTGACGACGGGTCGGCATATTTTGGTTTGGGCCTATCTGCAGTGACGCGGTAAGTTTGTTGTGCGGGTATATGTGAATGATATATGTGACCACGTGAAAGCATCCACTATATTCCTTTACTCCGATGACCCTTTACTAGTATCAGGCAAACCTAAGTTTTCATGTGCCTTGGCTAACCTTCAGGAGGCGCTATTAAATTTAGTCATTGGTTTGTCTCAAACTTAATACAAATAAATGGCACCAAATCCCGACTTGTCTGTTTTCGTAGCCCGCACAAAGATGTACCAAATGTAGGTTCTATATATTTAAACCCCTCATATTGCTATTTGTGTTCTTGTAAACCTATATCTAGCGTCCCGTCGGTTACGTATCTTGGTGTACCCATATACAGTGATCTGACATGGAGTACTCAGTTGACCCACATTTGTAAGAAACTTAGAAGTGTTGCATCTTTGTTGTTTAATTTGAAAACCATGATGCCTTTTTCTATCAGAATACTAATCGCCCATGCTCTGGGGTAGTGTTCAAAGATACGGTATGTGTTTTTTTTTTAACTGCTCTTTCACATGGAGTTAATAGGAGTTTGAAAAACATCGCTACAAGCGTCCTCTACATGCCACAGGAGAATTTGCCCAGCAGTGTCTTTAGAACAGCCGGTTTGCCTGCTTTTGACAATCTTTTTACACAAATTGTAGTACTAAAATATTTTTGGAGCAGTGCATACAGGCACAAAAACACGAAACCGGTACCGTTGAGACATGTTCCTCGTTATCCTAAACCGAGAGTCCGCATTCATTACGGTAAAGTAACAAGACGCTATTATGTTCCAGCCATCCTCAACGAACTACTGGACGACGTATTTTCTTTGACCACCCGCAAAACATTGAGAGTTGCTGTTAAAGCGTTAGAGAACATATAATATGTACTGATGTTGTCAGTTCATTTTTGATAGTGTGTTGTGCCAAATGTTTCTTTTTTTTTTTTGCCTCTGATGGAGCTCTGATGGAGTTCTGATGTGGCGCGAAGATTGCAGCGGCTGCCGGTTGTCGCCGCACAAGCCCGCTTGTGGCTTCGGCGCTTCCGTATGTGTATGTTGTTCTAACTATACTAAATAAATACTGTTATTATTATTCTTACTAGCAGTCTGTCAGAGTGAATTAACCGGTAGTACAGGCCACATGTCCGCTTACCCCCTCATGTGCGAAAGAAAAGCACAAAGAGTTCTGATCTCCAGGCAGAACATGCATACACCGACGCACGTGGTGTAGTCAACACTCACTTTCGATGGGAGCTTAAACAAGAGCCTGAACTGGCCTTTACTGAACAAACGCTTGAAGTGACCTCCGATAAGCGCCAAAAGAACATGCGCACAGCAGAGCAACAACGAAGCCACAAATGCACACAACGCAGTGACAAATTGAACCGGCTGACAGCGACGGGCGGAGCAAAATCCTACCGTGAAGTCTACCGTGGCGTCACCTGGTGCCGGCGCCGCGAAGCAGTCGCCTGTCGACACACGCGGGGCCTCCGCTCCCCGTAGAGCCGCCGCGGAGTGAGCACACTACCCAATATTCTAGTTCACTGTAATAGAAGCCTGCGTGTCGACTCTGAGCGAGGCTTTAGTTTCCCAGTGCCCCCTGCGAACTGTGAGGCACAACAAACACGTGACGTTGCTTGTGACGTCACAGTAACGTACTTTTGGCGGGGAATTTGATTGTCTTTTTACTTATGAACGAAAAACAAGGCCGACAACGACAGAGGCAGAACGATGCTCGGATAAGGCAGAAAAATGGACACCGTAACTGTTCAGCCAACTTTACTTGACATGGATTTCTACTGTCAAGTTTTACGTTAACTGAAATGTTACGGCATCTTTAACCACCTTATCATAGCATCGTTCTGCCTCCGTCGTCGTTAGCCTAGTCTTTCGTCGCGCGTCATGTAAACGCGTTCTGGGGCTTATTTCTTCGGGCACGTTTGTGAACAACGGCCTTCAAGTGAATTAGGAAAGCACATGGATAAAACCACATGGCTTGAGGCATTTCACTAAGGGCATAAATGAGTGAAGCTGTGCTGCATAGAAAGCCAGGCTTTATTAATTCACGATTACTTACATAGACGCTTCACGACAATGAAATCTTTTAAGTGTAGGAGAGCGACCACCGCTCATTCGTCACGGTCTTCATGAAATCCTCGTGATAAAAAATTTCCTGAGCGTAGGTCTCCAAACGAGACGCGGTGAGATTATAAAAGGGTGAAAGATCTTGCTAACAAACAAAGTACATATCAGCGTCAAAGAACAACAAAAACTAACGAACGGAATAACTAACGCTAGCGCTAGAACGCCAACCTGTAAGAGCTTAGGTAAGCAATTCAAATTGGGATTGCTAGTATTTAGAAGTTAATGCGTCTGAGAAGTGAAAATATCTAGATATAGCTTCGCTCCAATAAATCTCGCCCTGTTCATGATTCCCATATTTTACTCGCGCTTCATTTGCCACTAAAAGGAGTCAATGTGAGGTTACAAATTTACAACTTAAGCATTTAACATGCTAAGCATCCCATTGACAATAGGAACATCACTGTAATAACAGCTAAAGCACGTTCAGCGAACGTTGGTGCGGTAATACGACGCAGTAAGCAAAACACGCAGCAAAGGGAGCGGAACGGAAGGCTTAGATCAATGCGGCACGCGTCTTGGGGGCAATAAAATCTCACCTTCACCGTTCAATTAAAACATGCAGCGATACGCCGCTCATTCAGACGTGTATCCGTAAAACAAGCCACCACTTTTGCGACGTGCCTGGGAGGCCGAGCCGAGCCGCCGAGCTGTGACGCAGCATTGTCCCATCGTCCGGAAATGCGCACATGCAGCGGCAACCAGTTTCTCATCGAGCACAGACAGTCTTCGCCTTGCTGTAAAGCTCTACCACAACCAGCAGAATGAAATACTTTGGGCAACTACGCAGCGGATAATAAGTGGCCGAGAGAGGCCGTTAGAAACAAGTTAAAATATTATGAAAAATGTGACACGTTTTTTCTTACGCAAGAAACAAAAACTGCATTCATTCTTGAGCGCGAATATTATGTTTAATTTCTAGTTCTTTGGAGTTCTGGCAGATCTTATTTTCTGTAAATTAGTAATTTGCCTCACAGTTCGCAGGAGTCCTCATCATCGAGTTGATGCCGCTGGCAGTAGGCAGCTGCACGCGTTTTCTTCCAAGTTGCGCGACCAGTTGTACATTGACCTTGGTACTGCTGCCGTCACTGGGCAGTGCACTGCCCGAGTCACCCTTGCCGGTCATCACATCCCTGTTTTGTTCACTGTCCTCAACCAGTGCCCTCACAATGTGATCCTCGGCCTTGACTTTTTAACGGCCCACTCTGCCCTTATCGACTGCTCCAGCGGCCTTCTTCATTTGGACCTACCTGTCTGCTCAGAACATCCTCCATCTGCACCCCGTCTTCGCTCCACTGAGTTCGCTCGCCTGCCCCCTGACTCTGCTGTTTACCTACCTCTGTCACCTTTCCCGCCTGTGCCTGACGGTGACTATCTTGCTTGCCCTATCACCGAGGTCTTTCTTGACCGCAACGTCGTTCTTCCTCATCTCATCGTACGCGTTACACAGAACAGCACCTACCTTCCTATCCTGAACTTCAGTCTGTCACCCCAAGTTCTTCCCGAAGGAATATCCCTTGCTACCTTGTCCCCTCTCACAGACTGCACCATTTGTGCACTCACTCCTGGCACACATTCAAGCGCCCTTCCAACACCCGTACTCTCCACCACAATTACCGACGCTGTTTCTGCAATGATTGCCTCTGACCTCAGCCCCGAACACGCTCAGGACCTGCGCAACCTTTTGTTATCCTTCTCCGACATTTTTTACTTTGCTGCCGGTTCTCTGGGCCAAACATCAGTTGTGACTCACCGCATTGACACCGGCGATGCAAAGCCTGTACATCGGAGGCCTTATCGTGTGTCCCTTTCTGAGCGCCAAGTCATCCAGCAGGAGGTCGACAAGATGTTGGGCAACGATATCATCGAACCTTCGAACAGCCCCTGGGCATCTCCTGTCGTGCTCGTTAGAAAGAAAGACGACAGTTGGCGCTTTTGTGTTGACTATCGACATCTGAACAAGATTACAAGGAAAGATGTTTACCCGCTGCCGCGAATAGACGATGCCTTGGACTGTTTACATGGAGCCCGCTACTTTTCCTCCATCGACCTTCGTAGCGGCTACTGGCAGATCTCTGTTGACGAACAAGACCGCGAGAAGACAGCTTTTGTCACACCCGATGGACTTTACCAATTTAAGGTTATGCCTTTTGGAATTTGCAACGCCCCTGCTACGTTTGAACGCATGATGGACTCCTTACTCCGCGGCTTCAAATGGACGACTTGTCTATGTTACTTGGATGACGTGATTGTCTTCTCGCCCTCGTTCGAAAGCCATCTTAGTCGCCTTTCTTCCATCTTGGCACTTTTCCGCCGTGCCGGACTTCAACTGAACTCAAAGAAGTGCGGTTTTGGTCGCCGTGAAGTTAAAGTGCTTGGCCATTTGGTGAATGCCACCGGCGTGCAACCCGATCCCGACAAAGTTCGCGCTGTCAGTGCGTTTCCATGTCCCCGTTCACCCCGGGATGTCCGCAGCTTTATAGGACTGTGTTCTTATTTTCGCCGGTTCGTCCCAAACTCTGCCGCTGTTGATCGTCCTCTCACCAATCTGCTGAAGAAAGGCGTTCCTTTGTCATGGGGACCAGACCAGGCTAACGCATTCTCCACCCTCATCGCTATCCTCACCAATCCTCCTGTGTTGGCCCATTTCAACCCGTCTGCCCCGACGGAACTTCGCACCGACGCCAGTGGCCACGGGATTGGTGCCATTCTTGCACAGCGACAACGCGGCCAACATTGCGTTATTGCCTACGCCAGTCGTCTCCTGTCATCAGCAGAACAGAACTATTCTATTACGGAACGGGAGTGCCTGGCTCTCGTTTGGGCCGTTGGAAAATTCAGACCCTACTTGTTTGGCCGACCCTTCACTGTAATTACCGATAACCACGCCTTATGTTGGCTCTCTTCCCTGAAGGATCCTGCTGGCCGCCTCGGCCGCTGGGCACTGCGCTTGCAGGAGTATACCTTTTCCGTTGTATACAAATCCGGTCGGCTTCACCAGGATGCAGACTGTCTGTCCCGTTATCCCGTCGATCCCCCTTCCTCTACTGACCATGAGTCGGACCCCTGTGTCTGCTCTATATCGGACTTTTCCCACATAGCTGACGAACAGCGGTTGGACCCAACCCTCAGTTCTCTTATCGACCGCCTCCGCACACACAGCCGTGACTCTTCCCTCGCCCTGTTCTTCCTTCATGGGAATACGCTATATCGCCGCAACATGCGACCTGATGGTGCTGAGCACTTGCTGGTCGTTCCCCAACACCTACGCTCCGCCGTTCTCGAACAAATGCACGACGCCCCTACAGCTGGTCATCTTGGCCTCTCACGCACATACGACCGCGTGCGCGGCGTTTCTTCTGGCCTGGACTCTACCGCTCTGTCCAAAGTTATGTAGCCGCTTGCGACCTCTGTCAACGCCGGGAGAAACCCCCTGTGCTACCACCTGGACACCTGCAGCCGATTGCTATCCCGACTGAGCCATTTTCTCGTGTTGGCCTTGACCTCCTAGGGCCCTTCCCCGAGTCCTTGTCGGGAAACAAATGGATCGCTGTGGCCACCGATTATGCCACGCGGTACGTGATCACTCGCGCCATTCCGACCAGCTGCGCCATCGACGTTGCTGACTTCCTTTTGTACGACGTCATACTACACCATGGTGCTCCCCGTCAACTCCTTACCGACCATGGCCGCTGTTTCCTTTCCCGAGTTGTTGAGGAAATATTTCGTTCTTGCTCCGTTCGGCACAAGTTCACCACTGCGTATCACCCTCAGACGAACGGCCTTACGGAGCGTCTTAACCGCACACTCACCGACATGCTCGCAATGTACGTATCCGACAGTCATCGCGACTGGGATATTCGTCTGCCATTTGTCACCTTTGCATATAACTCTTCGCGTCATGACACTGCTGGGCACTCTCCATTCTATCTTCTCTTTAGAAGAGACCCCTTACTGCCCTTCGACACTTTGCTTCCCGCCGATAGCCCCGTCACAACCTATGCCCGCGATACCATCGCCCGAGCCTACGCTGCTCGCCAGATTGCTCGTCAGAATCTCATCATCTCTCAAGAAGCTCAAAAACGCCGCTACGACGCTCACCACCGCGATGTGCACTATCCTCCCGGATCTCTGGTGTTGCTCTGGCTTCCGTGCCGTCGTGTGGGGTTGTGTCAAAAACTTCTGCCCCACTACACAGGTCCTTACCGTGTACTACGCCCAGTGACCGATGTGACGTATGAGATTTCACCACTCCACCCAAAGTCACCGACTGCAACACCCACTTCCGAAATCGTACATGTCGCCCGCCTAAAGCCATATTACTCCCCTCCACATCGCACGCCTAATACGCACCGGGACGTTGCCTTTTGCCGAGGGGGGTAGTGTTACCTGGAAACGCGGTACCAAAGTGATGTGCTCACTGACGAAGACGACGAC
This sequence comes from Amblyomma maculatum, assembly GCF_055883805.1. Classification (NCBI taxonomy): domain Eukaryota; kingdom Metazoa; phylum Arthropoda; class Arachnida; order Ixodida; family Ixodidae; genus Amblyomma; species Amblyomma maculatum. Next base: position 121,832,712 of record NC_139347.1, on the reverse strand, counting down.
GTCTCAGCGTCTGAAGTCTCAGCGTCGAGTTCAGCCCATCGCAGTGCTGTTGCATTAAGTGCACCCCCGTAACAATATCATCACTCTGGAGCAGATCAGGCAGCTGCAGGATAGCAGAGCAACTTATCTGCTTTCTACGCTTTGAGCAGCTGCCTCCGGCAAAGTTTACGACGAATTGATCATCGGCGCCGACGACCAGTGCATCGTCCATCCAGCCGGGACACTGCCGTACTTCACACATGCGACTACGAGCCCCTCGGATATGCCGCAAGCCGCGCCTGCGCGATTCGTGAAAGGATGCTGATATCTCGTGGCATGGCCCATATATAAAGCCACACCGGCCTGGAGAGACCATCACTCTGGAGCAGACAAGGCAGCCGCAGGATAGCACAGCGACTTATCTTCTTTCTACGCTTTGCGCAGGTATGTTGTCTCCTTAGCGATTGAATTTTAGCTCCTGGTCTTCTCCAAGTGTGTTTGATTTTGTGCTGGTTTTTAGTGTTACTAGTCATTAGTGTTTACTTTGCTAACAAAATGAGTGACAAGCCTCCTACGACTATAAAAGAGCTGGTCAAGGCATTCGCAGATTTCGACGCTCGTTTCGACGGCAAAAAAGAAAGGTTGAAAGAGGCCTTGAAAGAAATAATCGAGACAGAACTGGAAAGTGTGAAACAGTCGGTGCAGTTCATGAACGAAAAGTTTGAAGAATTCAGGACTGAGGTGATTACGCTGTAAAGAGAACTTGCTTCTGTAAAGGATGAAAATCACGAACTCAAACAGGAAAATACCCGTCTTAGTAAAGAATTGAAGGAGTTAAAGAGCGAGGTTATTGACCTCCAACTATACAGTCGAAAGAAAAACTTAGAAATAAAGGGCATTCCTTTAGAACAGGAGAAAGACCTCTTTCAGACCATGGAAACCATTTGCACTTCATTGAAATCAGGTATTCAAGAAACAGACATAAAAGTTATACATCGCGTCCCAACGAAAGACAAAAGCAAGCCAAATATCATTGTGAAGTTTACTTCCCAGAAAGTCCGGGACAGTGTTCCGAGAGCAGCTAAGAAATGCCGGCTAAATACGTCTGTGTTAGGTTCTGATGACCTCGACCCCATCTTCATTAATGAACACCTTTGTCCGGCGAATTAACTGCTCCTTGGAAAAGCTCTTGCAGCAAACGAGAAAAATATTGGAAGTATACTTGGGTATCCGACGGCAAAATCATCATGCGAAAAGCAGAGAAAACAAAGGTACCTCATGCGACATGCGTCGAAGATCTGAGCAGAGTTGTCTAATCAGATGGCCTATAATATTTCCCAGATAGAACAAGCCAGGCTTGCGCACGATGACTTATCTATCTTAAACTGCAAATTACGAAGCATTCGCAAAAATTCTGACAATCTTCTAGCGTACTTGTCTTAGTTTTCCTTCAGATATGACGTGATTGCTATCACAGAAACGTGGTTGAAAGAGGCCGAATCCGTTCTTATTCCTGGCTACGAAATGCTGTCGCTATCAAGGTCTGGCAGTACAAGTGACGGTGGTGGTGCCCTTTTTTGTCAAAATTGCATTACATTACTGTAGCTCCTATTTTAGGAATTTAGCAGTGAAGCAATTGAAGCTGTTTTCATTAAACTTCAGTGTGGCCTCGTAATTGGCGTGGTTTACCGTCCTTCGCGCTCTAAAATGCCACAATTCATTTCTGACATGGAAACTATTTTGATGTCATATGCGAGTATAAAAAATCCCATTGTTATTTGTGGTGACTTCAACATTGACCTATTATCAGACAACTACAGTGATTATGTTTTTCTTCTTCAATCATTCAATTTTAAAAAAAGTCATGAACTCTGCAACTCGGATAACCAGTCAAACTGCATCCCTCATCGACCATATATGTTGTGTAACCTTGATATAAATTTTCGGGCAGGTGTGTGTGATGTTCTGGTTGCTGATCATTGTGCGACATTTATGTTCTTGCCCCGATCCTGTATGTCACCGTCTAGTCAAAGTCATCCAAAGCGATCTTTACGTATTGATTACGTGCGAGTTAAAAATATACTTAAGAGCATTACCTTCAGTACTATATGTAATGATGACGTAAATATTGAATTTGAAAATTTTCTCTCCTACATCAAAAATGCAATCAGCCAATCAACACGGGAGGGTGTCAAACGCAACTACAAAGACCCTATATGCCCATGGATAACTCAGGACATTCTTGACGTCTTGAAGAGAAAGGATTCCTGGTACAATAAATGGAAGGAAAACAAAGCAAATGACTATTACCAAACGCAGTTTAAATATTACAGGAATAAGTCAGTAGCCATGATCAGAACTGGCTAGTCAAAACAAAGGGGACACGAAACAACTATGGAAGATAGTTAGAATTGTAACTGGTGTAAATAAACTGAAACGTCACCCCCAAAAGCATTTCTCTGCAAGTTGCTAATAATATCAACGAATCCTTCACTAACATTAGTAGTAGCCTTTCTAGCCAATCCCCACTATCGCTATCTAGTTCATCTGTACCGACAACTGTATGTTTCATTTTCGCGCTATTACCCCTGAAGACATAAAAGCTGTTGTAAGTAAGATGGCAGTAAACACAGCAACCAGTCTTGACGGCATTCAATCAAGGGTAGTCAAAGATAACATAGATATCCTCTGCCCTTACCTTTGCCACTTGTTTAATCATTCCCTAGAAAATAATCGCTACCCTGATAAACTGAAAGTTGCTAAAATAGTTCCAATATATAAAGCATGAGATCGTAACCAGCCAGGTAGTTGCAGGCCGATATCTGTACTAAGTGTGATTAATACACTTTTCGAAAAACTAATAGGGAAACAAGTAAAAATATTCTTGACAACAATAATATCATTGCAACTCAGCAACACGGAATTTGTCGAAAATAGGTCAACTTCCACAGCAGTGTTAACTTTATCGCAAGCTAATAATTCTGCCCTGCATCAGAACAAAATAGCTGTTTTTTTTTTTTTTTAATATTCAAGAGGCATTTGATACGGTATGTCATCCTATATTGTTGCAGAAATTGGAAAGGTACGGTTTTGTCGGTAACTCGCCTAAATTTTTCCACACCTATTTATCTAACCGTAAGCAAAGAGTACTTATCAATGATTTTATACCAAATGTCAACGATGTAACCTGTGGTGTGCCACAGGGTTGTTTTGGGTCTCGTGTTGTTCTCACTTAATCTAAACGATCTCCCGCAAGTGCTACGCTTTTCTCAAGTACTATTGTACGCAGACGACACCACTCTTGTAGCTAGTGGGGAATCTCTTCAGTCAATTTAGACGATCATAATGAATGAGCTGACAATGCTGTCTTTCTGGTTCCTGAACAATCGCTTAACGCTGAGCATTGTCAAAACTAAGTATATAATTTTTCACTCTAGACAACAAGACTATTAACAATACATTTGCACTTACTTTAGGTAACTCGTTAATAAAACCAGTTTCTTCTTTTTAGGGGTTATATTTGATTGCCATTTACATTGGAAAGAACAAATTAACAACGTATGCAAAAAATTAGCTCTTGGGTGCCGCACGCTCATTAAAGCGAGATACTATTTTCCTTACGATATACTACGTTCCCACTACTCGCTTTTTCATCACATATCAGTTACTGCTGTGAATCTTGGTGTCAAACATATAAAATATATTTGTCGCCTTTACATCGTCTTCAAAAACGGGCATTGAATATAATAACAACTAGTAATTTTGATCAATCCAGCAGCAACATTTTTGATGCCAACAATATACAATCGTACCTAACCTTGCGTAACTACAAAGTTGCGCTTGTGATCAACAATATAATCAGCACTAACCCCCCCCCCCCCCTTCCATTAGGCCTACTTGTCCAGCCTTCGCGTAATACTAGGCAGGCATCTAACTGTAATTTTAACCTCCCCAAATGTAGAAATGTATACCTATATGGTGAGCGACTGATGGAGTTCAATGGTGTTAAAATATGGAATGAATTGCCGATCGAGGTAAAAGCAGCCAGAAATTTTAAATTGATATGTATACTGTACTACCAGTCTAATCAAATTCTGCCTGAATTTCTTTCTTAGTGAAATTCACATTTGTTGTCTAGTTTTTGAAACATCCTTTACACTGCTATTTATTGTTGCGCACAGGTTATTACGTCTGCGCAATAATTTTTGTGAGTGTATCGCGTACTTCGCTTGCACTTTATTGTACTTTGTAACCAAATTCTTTCTATTTCTCCTTTTCTTCATTGTAGTACTATTATGCTTATCGATTTTATTTGGTACTCATAATTATGTGGGGTTTTTTTATTTTACTTGCACTTTGTTGTATTCTTGCAGATGTATGCAGTTGTAGCAGTAACGTTGCGTTTATATCATTATTGTTCATTTCAGTCCTTGATCCTCTATGGCTGAACCTGAGAGTAATATTTGTATTTACACCGGCCACTAACCTACTGAGATATCGGTCCAAACAGTGTTTGTACATATTATTTGGTTTTCTCAATATAGTTCTTTGGAAAAAAAATATACGTGAACAGATTCTCGTGTAATTTAACTTTAATATAATGGGACTAATTCCAATAGTATAATATTCAGAACACAATCCGCGAGATTTAAGGGGGACTGGTGCGCGTCGGCTATGTAGCTTTCGCTGCATACCTACAGAAAGTTATCTTCAACTATACACCGGGATGCGCAACCCTGTCGAATTCTCGACAACACATCTACACCCCTATGTGACTGTTTTGAAATCCGCAGCATTATACAAAAAGTCAACTACACCGAAAACCTCGCTGAACGCGTCAAATCCCCGCCGCGGAAGCACAACACTAAGGCGCCTGCTTCTACGAGTTCCTCACCCACGGCATCACGAGATTGGAATTCACCAAGCGCTGACGCAGCTCAGGCAAAGCAGCTGTGATATCTTACAGTTGCGGGAACGTACTTAGGCCGCACATGGCAGGCCTAGTGATAGGCGCTGGCGTCATTCGAAACACAAGTGGAAGTTCGTTTACCACGAATGAATTGCAGAATTTTGCTGACACAGTCAACTATCGTCTCGCTCCATGTGGCCCTTTAGCTTTTGTTCATGTCAGTCGGTTAGGGACCGTATAAGAGGAGTAAGTTTCAAATTTTTGTTTGATCGGACTGATTTCACTGTTTACACTATAGGTATTATAGCAATGTTAGGCTGGCCTTGCATTCCTTTGCGCCTCTATAGAACAAAACTCCGATTTCAAGCTGGGCATGCACATATTTGTTCACTGGTACCTGCATCAAAATATGACCCGGTGTGAATGACATTGCATCTGTCGCCATTTTATTCACAGACGGCTTTTCCAATGCCAGCCCGAAGCTCTCCAGGCAAGTTATTGCACTCTCTCGTTTGCGCTGCGTTAAAAAGCGCCCATGATGCAAAATAGCTCAAAAAGAGCACCAAGGACAGATGGACGACACGGACAAGCGCTTTTCAGTGTAGTCCATCCGTCCTTCGTGTACTTTTTAGCGCTATTTTTCATCATGAACTTTCACCAACTCGCCCAACTTTCGGCATTACTTAAAAAACGTCCTTCAGCATTTAGGGGCCGAGCGATCGAAATGCTTCACACAAATAAGATCGAAAAATTCAGAGTCACTCTGATTAATTTTTACTTTCTGGTATAGTTTTCGTGGACAGAATTTAAAATTTAGCGAGATGCGTCACTGGAATCAACTGGAAACTCCAGAAACGTAAGAGCACTTACGCGCTGTAAAATCCTAGGATGTAGCCGAATACACGAGCGGAGAAATTCTGGTATGCAATGAAGCTACCATATTCCAGTTCGTAATCTTGTCCAAGCTGAAAGCAAACAAACAGATAAACATTTCGGCACCCACAAGAGCATATCGTGTAGATAATGTGAGCAACGCGGTATTCGAAGCCTGGAAATAAACCCTCGAATCTGTTGTTTCGGCACGCACAGCAGATCGCTGCCGTGGCCACTACTTAACCGGAGAAGTAGAAAATTTGTATGAAAGGTAACACAAATTGCTACATAGCGAGGTGTCCTCACATACGCTGACCGATATTGCATGTCACGAGCGGAAATTCCGTTGCTTAGGTCGAAAAGCTTTATCGGGTAGCGTGAGCTGCATGAGCTCTAAAGTGTTCTCCTGCAGTAATCATGTGAAGCAAGCGGAAATGAAAGGAAAATGACATGAGTCCACTACTGAGCAAGAGCGCAGCCCTCCAGCAAACAAGGTACTGCCTGTCGAAAGTTTAGAGCACAATGGATTTAAGTCGTGTGTAGCGAGTGCTCATTAGCTCATGAAAATCATGAAAATCCTTCCCGTTGGAGGAGATAAAGCAAACATCTTACCTTCAGGACATTTCGAAAACAATGCGTAACGAGCCATCAAGTACTAGCCCACCTACCCTCTAAGTTTTAGCAAAGACTACATGACGATGCTTCTTTTCAACACCTGGCGCCTCGAGTGCCTGGAACAGTTTGAAAAAGAACAGAAAGAGGCCCCTCGCTCATAGAAATAGCGGTACGGCCGGAAAATATATTTTTTCGTTCTACCAGAGATCCGCCCACCAAGGTACTCACGCCACGCGCATCCAGAAGGAAGACCTGTGAGAGAAATATTAAATGCCGCGGCACGTGCGATGCTGTGCTCCTCCCAACAGTCTGTCACAGGGCAGTCAAATTTTCTAATGCGCCGGTCAGAGTGAGAGGAAGGCCTGCTCCGTGCAGTGGAACGCAGATGTGGGCGACAGTGTGCCTGCTCGCCCGTACTTTTCCGTGGCTCCGTGTTTGTTTCCAGACAGCAAGGAGCATGTGTCAACGAGGGTGGGGAAGCGTTGCTCCGCTTGTGAAAGCGCGCATTCGGCCGTGCTTCCTACGCAAAACATCTCGATTTGTCCATTTTGCGTTATTTTCATTGTTGAGCGAGTCAAGAACGTTGTTAAACGACCACCACGGCCTTAAACGTCCCACTATAAGAGCATTGCCAGGCTATTTTTTTTTTCTTTTTTTTTTCGCCAGTCAAACCGAAACCCTACAAAAGGCTTGCGGCTTGTCGATTGCTAACGCCAAGTCCGCATGCACAGTTCTCATGCACTGTCACTTAACTGCATGCACGACGTTCACGGCTAGTCATAGTACACAAGGTTTTGTCTGTACAGTGTCCCCGAGGCACTTTATGATCGAGTCACTCGCTGCACACGAGCACACACACTTTCGTGCAGAGGTGAGTGGGTTCGCCCACGCTCGCTGACGCAACATGGCTAAGGTGGCGGCTGCGGTTTCTCTCGATCCTAATAATCTCCATGCTGCTGCGTTACATCGCCCAGCTCGTCTACCCTAACCCTTTTCGGGAGGACTGGGTAGCGACCTTGCTCGGCTGCCACGACATACAGGCCCAAATGGCATTAAAGCGGTGTGCACGGGCGGCGAAAATCACCAAATTGGGGTCCCTGTCTATAAGACTCCACCCAGAGTTTGTAAGTCCGGGACAGTTAAGGCTCCGCGCCAAGCATACCTCTCTGTATGTAACAGCCCTGGATAAATGTTTTCATCACTACCGTCTAGGTTCGCGCTTATACTGCGTATACTATGCACTCATCATCGCATGGGTGGCACTCGCTGCGTCGCGTAGCATCCTGGGTTCCCGATCGCACGCGGTAAACTCCGGGCCAACCACGCCTCTGACCTCGTTGTTTCTGATAGCAGCCGGGACTGATGTCCTCCTTTAAGTTCAATTTCATGCAGACAATGCGACACCGCATAGTCCCGATGATCGTATCGCGCGTGGTTGCTGTCGCTAAATCGTCAGCCATGGCACCTTGCTCGACACCATCTCTCGCCTCAATTGGTGTTGCTGGTCTGTTTGTAGCGTTCGCTATACCGTGAACGCGTTAGTACCAATTGATCGCACTGTCAACTGTTCTCACGCGGCACCTCCACGCTGTAGCTCGCATGGTTATTTTCACGTCGATTGCGGTTACGATCAGCATCTCATCGTTCACGGCTAGACAGCGAGCATTGCACTTGGCACTTCCTGTACAGAGGTCTAGGCATTTCTTCCAACCTGACCCTCGGGTAAGCAACTCGTCTCAGGTGCATGGTCGTTTTCGTAGATTACAAGGCGTAGCCACCAAACGCAGCCTGTTTGGCCTTAAATAGAGTACTTCGCTCGGTCGCTTCTTCAACACGAGGAAATGAAAGGACCTTAAGGTCGTTACTATTTCGCACTCACCGGGTAAATTGTATGTATGCCGTTGTTGCTCATCACTTTTTCACGCAGTGCCAACATCTCAGCCGGCATAGGTGTGTACGGCGTGGTAGAGGTCATGGCTATTCGTGTGGCTCCTTTCTGTCGCGTATCTTAGAGCGAAGACAACCACACGCTTCTATCTTGGGGGATATATGCCAACGAGAACTGAACACACGATAGAGAAGCTACGCAGTTCAAACATATCCTTCCAGAAGCTTCCCTTCTTTGTGCCGTCCATCAAGATTGCGATAGATTTAGAGCGTTGACTGAGCTTTCTCTCCTTTTGTGACTGCTCAGAAACAGCAGGTGGTTGAGTGCAGCTGTTGGCATTTCTCACGCACTGAAACACTACCTCTTTGCATAAGGGAAAACTGCCCGAGCTCTAATCAAGTAATTCTGATCACATTAAAACATGTTTTCTCGTTATCATCTCTGTCACTTTACTATTTTAATGGATTTTATGAAATTCTTCCTGCAGTGAGAACAGACAAATTAATTAACTTGAGGCACGGTCACTTTTTAGAAACTTAATTACAAGTCACAAGTACACTTGAACGCTAAGACACATTAAACATTTTCTTTTGCCCATCCCAGCTGCTCTTTGGCAAGCCATATACCCCTTAAACCTGGCTAAAAGTAGACCTTATGAACACAAGTATATATATTTTAAGACTATACCCTTCAATGGCTCATGCTCGCGGCCATGATCGTGTCCGTCCGTCCGAAGCGCTTTAGTTTGATGACGTCATCAGTGATGTAGTATGTCGTACCTTGCAATCAATGATGACGTCATCAGTAATGTCACAACTTAACTAGTACTAGTATTAGTTCTGGCTAATGACTATAGTGGGGAATGACATTAGAATCATCCTGCCAGGACGTTCGAATTCCCGTTGCTCCTATGCCACGGGCAGGAGCTGTAAACTCGGGTCGCTCCTTTCATATGGGAGGATGATATCAGAATCAGCCCGCCAGAACCCTTTTCACATTACTCCTAAGACACGCAGGCACGTCCATTCGGCTTGGTTATAGCGGGACTTTGTATGCGAGCTAGTAGCGTATACGCTCTCTCGTCATACCCTAAAGTGTCGCCAATAATGTATCGTGCCTTACAGGGCGGTATAGGGAGACATTGGCTGTGGCTTAGCTCGGCTATGCCGGGATATACGTAGCGAAACCTAAGGCATAGTTTGGTTAGCCATGATTAATCTTGGTTGCACGTCCAAGTTAGTGTGGTTGCCTAGCTAGATGTCCTCGGCTTGTCGCCTCCGCCTGTTTTCATTCCAACGCATAAGCCGGATTTGTTTAAGCCTTTACAACTCACTTTCAATGGCTCCAAACACAGCAGAGTCGACGAACCAACCGTTTTTTATGCAGCGCCGATACGCGTGCCAGCTGCTATCTCCTCTTCTACCTCCCCGGCTGTACGCCAAACAGCGCGGCGCACGGCTTCTCCTCTCGAGCGTCTCCGCTGCTCTCTTCGCCTTCTTACGCCCATTCTGTGTTTGCTGCTACTAAGCGCTATGATCAACGTTATTAAAAGCTCTGATGTCATGTGCAGTGCACCTGTTACTCGTCTCCGGTTTCCTAGCATGCGAACCAGTGGCTTACACACTGCGAAATGCGATGAGGTGGTTTCTATAGGCAGCGGTGGTGAGAGCGGTACAACCACGATGGAAATTGGTGCCACGGCGAAATCGATGCATCGCGGCCAATGTAGCTTTCGCTAAAAACATTATGAGGTTTAAGCATGGCTTGAACCTAGTGATAGAGCAAAAGTTGTTGTTGTTGTGGCTGTAGGAAGAAGGGAAGGAAAATGCACGGGCCTGCTACTGGCTCTGTAGCTGAGCCATCTCCGCTGCCTCGTGCGGACAGAAGAGAAAAAGGATAAGAAAGAAAAGAAAAAACGAAGAGACAGATGCGCGCCGCAACAGCCGTCATCCGCCTCCGAAGCGATGGTGGGTGCAATGACGGCCTACAACAGATAATTCGGTGGCAGGCTAGCCCCCGCCGCGAGCGGCGTTGACCTACCTGTCCCAGCCCCATCAGGGCCAGGAGCAGCCACCCTTCACCACCTCACCCCAGCGAAAGCTGTATTGCAGCGATACCCCATTTACACCCTCTTTTCAATCCGCAGCTTTTTAGAGCGCAGCTCTTTGGCGTCCGTTCCTGGGTTTCGCGTCGGCGTCGGCGTCGTCGTCGTCGTCGGCCTCGTAACCAGCTCCGCCCCCCTTTCATCCCCCCAGCGCTAGCAGCGACCGACTGATACCGCTGGATGCCGCTGACGCCGCTAGAGTCAAGATAACATGACTGCATAGAACACCGTCGCCGCCATGCAGAAAGAGGAGGGGAGGGTCCCCCCCCCCCCCCTGTTCCTGTGTGGCGGATGGGATGCTCTTCAGTTGCCGACGCGCCGGTTATTTCACGTAGGCCCCGGCACGTCGACGAATACGTGACCACCTTCCCACGGCTAGACCTGGTTCTTGGCGCTGCGGAAGCGAGGGTATCATATTGTTTGCGTCGGCATCGGCGGCGTTGTCCCTGAAACCAACTCCGCAGCTGGGGTTGACTCACTATCGGCGTCAGCAGCATCAGTTAGTCGCTGCTATCTCTTCCCTCCTCCCTTTATCGCGTTGTCCGCTTGCTGCGCGCGCTTCTGCCCCCATCATTTGCCGCTGGGTGTACACGCCGCCCCCCTCCCCCCTCTTCCTGCGAGTCTCCGGTTGTCAAAGCGCCGGCTCGAACTTAATTCCTTTCTTCGCTCCTCCTCCAATGCAATCCCTGTGCGGTGGCGATCAGAGAAACAGATCGGTGGCGGCGGATCTGTATATGTGCACCGCCAGAGCCGAAATTGCCGCTGCCGTTCGCCACTGCGAAATTATCTGCCAGTTCTTTCTGAGCCATGAGCGAGACGACCGGTGGAAGTCCTCCGTCTGCTGCTGCTGCTGCTGCTGCCGCCGCCGCCGCCGCCGCCGCCGCCGCCGCTGCTGCTGCTGCTGCTGCTGCTGCTAAACGAGCTGCCAGAGCAGAGGCCCAGCGCCGTTGCCGCCAGAATCCAGAGCAGTAAGCGAGGCTGAAGCGTAGGCTCATCGCCACCGTCGAGAGCAACCAGGTGTAAGCGAGGCTGAAGCGGAGGCTCATCGCCACCGTCGAGAGCAACCAGGTGTAAGCGAGGCTGAAGCGGAGGCTCATCGCCACCGTCGAGAGCAACCAGGTGTAAGCGAGGCTGAAGCGGAGGCTCATCGCCACCGTCGAGAGCAACCAGGTGTAAGCGAGGCTGAAGCGGAGGCTCATCGCCACCGTCGAGAGCAACCAGGTGTAAGCGAGGCTGAAGCGGAGGCTCATCGCCACCGTCGAGAGCAACCAGGTGTAAGCGAGGCTGAAGCAGAAGCTCATCGCCGCCGCCGAGAAGGGAGTCTTTGTTAAAGGAATACGTGTGAAAAATAAAAAAAAATTCTGTGATAGCGCATACATGTGTTGCTCGATTTCTTTGCCTCAATCTATCGAAGAGGTGAAACAGCTTATTTGCTGCGCTCAAATTTCAAATTAGGAAGTAACGTAATCATCGGTAATTTTTTTCATAATTTTTATTTAAATTACGTTTTAGAGAAAGCAAGAAGTAGGTCAAGATTCATATTTTTTTCCTGCATATTGTACATTAGTTTATAAGAAAGGAAAGGCGTAATATCTGTCTCTGACCTTCAAGGTTGTTCAAGGTAAAACCTCCATGACGCTGACGGCTGAAAGTTAAATTGGTTCACAGGAAGGGAAAGGCGCAGTAACTGTCACACTTGCTCTGTGGACACCCGAACTGCGCCGTAAGGGAAGGGAGGAAGGTGGGAATGAAAGTGGAAGGAGAGAAAGAGGAGCCGTAGTGGAGGGCTACGGAGTAATTTCGACCACCTGGGGATCTTTAACGTGCGCTGACATCGCACAGCACACGGACGCCACTTCGTTTCGCCTCCACAGAAACGCAGCCGCCGTGGTCGGGATCGAACCCGGGTACTCCGGCACAGTAGTCGGGCGTTTTACCACATCTTACCACTGCAGCACACCGGCGGGGCAGAGATAGGAAGGAGACATACTTTTGCGTGGACTCCACGGAATTGTGGACGCCTACACCTAATCATGTTTCCATATTTTTTTTTCTTGTATATTGTTACGTGGCGGCAAGCAAAGAGGACGGCACAACATGGCGACAGGATGAATGATGATTTTTAATGACTGGCATAGCGCGAGGGCTCCTCTCGCGCCACTGCCGATCTTCTTCGCAACACTTCCCGGGGCCACCGAGCGATCGTCCCGATCGGTTCGTTTAAGTCGATGGTGAAGTGATGGTGTAGATGGTTCAAGAAAAGAGAGAAAAGAATGATACGCTTGGGGGACCACCACGATGACGATGAACACGATGATGCTTGGGTGATTCGCGTCCCCTAGAGCTGTTCAGCCATCCGCCACCAGAGTCGTTGGGACCGATGGCTCGAAGTCGCGGCGGGCGGCTGGGCGGGGTTTGCGTGTACATGTCCGCTTCCTTTGAGTCCTTCGGGTCTTTCGGGTCCTTCGTCTCGATTCTGGTTGGTCTCTATATGCTCCTTGTCTTCACATCCGGGCTGGGGGCTGGACGGTGGCAGTTGGTCGGGTTAGGGCTAGAAGGGCTGGGGCGAAGCTGCTCGGCGAGGATGGGGATGACGTACGCCGCACCTCCAACCAAAATGTTACGTAGCGGCAAGCAAAGAGGGCGGCATAACATGGCGACAGGATGAACGATGAATTTCAATGACTGGCCTAGCGCGAGGGCTCTTGCGCCACTGCCGATCTTATTCTTCATAAATATTAAGACGAAAGCCTTTAAAGGGCCACTGTCCAGGGGAGGACCTTTTAGGCGAAGGAGCCCAGTGTTTCGATCAGGTACCGGAGATAGTCTGTACAAAATGCTACAGTGACACGCGCGCCACAAAGCAACGAAAATACAAATCAAAGCTCTCTCATGATCTCCTTCGGGAACCCAGCTTCCCCGTTTCCTGCGCTGGCTCGTCGAGCCACTGTAATGACGTACTTCCCGCGAACGACGTCCATTGGTCTGCCTCGCTGTCTGAGGCTGAAGGATGGGTGTGTACCGCTCGCTGCGCGCTTTTCCCTCGCCACGGCCCGACTGAATCCAGAGGCGCGCGCTCCCTCGCCCGTTTCTTTTTTTTTTTTTTTTTCGCGCAGGCGGAGTGCCACGCCCCACCTCCCGCCAGATGCGGAGGAGGAAGGGGAATTTGTCTTGCGGAGGCTAGACGACCGGGTAGGAGAGTGAAAAACCTTCACAAGGGAACGGAATGAGAGAAACACGACAGAATCGGGGTATTGGAGTGGCTGTGGTGGTGGTGAAAAACTTTATTTAGTGGAGCCGCGAAATACTCGTTACAAGGGCTGGGCCGGCTCCTGATCACGGGTGGTGGCCAGCAGGCAGTGCCTGACGGCGACCGCTTCAGCCCAGTCGACCAGTCTCCTTTGTGGAGCCGGTTCTGAGCTGGAGACCGCGATCTCCCAAGCCTCGTTGTCCGTAAGGCGCCATTCGGCCAGTGGTTGAAACTCCGGGCATCTGAACATAATATGTTCGAATGTAGCTCTCGGGGCCTCGCAGAGGGAACATTCGGACTGATGAGTAGAGGGGGAGAAGAGTGCCAGCAATGCTGGGGAGGGAAAGGTGCGGGCTTGAAGGTGTCTCCATGTTATTTGTTGTGGTTTAGTTAAGGAGGGGTGTGGGGGAGGGTAGTGAAGTCTTTCAGACCGGTAGTGTAGTGTAATGTCGTTGTAGGTGATCAGCCGATCTCTGGCACTGCCTAGGTCCTCGGTATCTGTTGCTCGGTCGACGTATGCTCGAGCAGCAGAATTGGCCGCTTCGTTACCGGGGTTGCCGGAATGGGCTGGTACCCAGACAAGGTCTATGGGTCTGGGTGTTTGAACGTTGGTAGTTAAGATTTTGTGAGAGGCAGCATGTAGCTGGCCTCGGGCGAAATTTTGTATGGCAGTTTTAGAATCGCTGAGGATAAGGGTGGCAGTGGAAGAGACTATCGCGATGGCTATAGCGGATTCTTCCGCTTCTATGGACGTTCCGGTAATGATAGAGGCTGATGTGATGTGTTCGAAGCGGCTGGATACCGCGCATATCGCATAAGCTGAGCGGTGTGGATATTCTGCGGCGTCTACGTAGACCGTGTCGGGTTCGTTCGCATGTGCTCTGTGTAGAGCACGCGCTCTCGCTTTCCGTCTGGCCTGGTTATGAAGGGGATGCATGTTTTTCGGAAGTGGGTGGACAGTGAGGTGATCGCGGACTGTCTTTGGAACTGCATAAGTTTCTACTGGAGGGGCACCTAACGGTCTAAGTTGGAGAAAGGAAAGAATGTGGCGACCAGTTGGGGTAGTGGAGAGCCGTCCTAGTTGGGCGATGCGGTGGGCTTCCACCAGTTCGCTGAGGGTGTTATGAACTCCCATGCCTAACAGTCGATAGGTTGGGGTGCGCTTAGGTAAGCCGAGAGCTGCCTTATAAGCGTGTCTGATGAGAGCATCCACCTTGTCTGTCTCTGTTTTTGTTAGATATAAATACGGAATCGAGTAAAGAATGCGGCTTATAATAAATGCCTGTACTAAGCGTCTGAGGTCATGCTCACGCATTCCACAGTGCTTGTTGGCTATACGTTTGATTAGGCGGGTGATCTGATGTGTTGTGTTAGTCAGTCTGGAGAGTGTATCCGTGTTAAGGCCGTTGTCTTGTATGAACATACCTAGTATTCGAAGTTTGTGAACTTGTGGTACTGGCTGACCATCTACGGTGATGAGCATAGGGGGTTGGTGGTGTTTCCGCGGGCTTGGGTGGAGTATCAGGAGCTCGGATTTGGTGGAGGAACATGCAAGGCCTATTGAAGCTGCGCATCTTGACACCATGTCTGCCCCCTCCTGAAGAGTGTCTTCCATGCTACCTACATTCCCAATGGTGGTCCACAGGGTGATATCATCTGCATATAGAGAATGGGAGAGGTTTGGGATCTGTGACAGCTTTTTAGCCATGGGGATGAGTGTGATGTTAAATAAAAAGGGGGAAAGGACTGATCCCTGCGGGGTGCCTCTATTACCGAGGGTAAAAGTGGGGGATTGGAGTGGCTGTAACTTGCGTTATTGCGTTATTAGCTACTCTTTTCAAAAAAATTTGGTGGCCTTGCGTTCTGGAGGCGGTCTCAACGTCACCGGGGAAGAAAATATTTTCGACCGGAGGGTGGACAGTGGGCCACTAATGGCTCATGCCGTCGTGGGCAAAGTGTGTTCCGCTTTTGCGGCGTTCTGATTGGCCGAAGCGGGATGCGTCAGGATGCCCTGCCATCTGCAATCCCACACATTGACGCGCGCCAAGGAACGCCGCGCGACGGAGCGATGGTGTATCGTCCAACTCAAACTTGCCGGAGAGTGCGAGATAGACACTGCGTCTTTCCTTTCCTGTAAACCAATTAAATTATATGTAGCACTGCAACAAATGCCGACAGGAGGCAAATTATAGGATAACAAGGGTAGGCTTTCGCCATTCCCATTCTCTTTTAAGAG
Organism: Amblyomma maculatum; assembly: GCF_055883805.1. Lineage (NCBI taxonomy): Eukaryota > Metazoa > Arthropoda > Arachnida > Ixodida > Ixodidae > Amblyomma > Amblyomma maculatum. The sequence goes on along the minus strand of NC_139347.1, from coordinate 121,816,858 downwards.
ACATTTAAGAGACCCTCTAATTTTGTGTATGTTGATTTGTAAGAAAGGAAAGGCGCAGTTTATGTTTTTAACCTTCAAGGTTGTTTAAGGTGACATCGCAAAACCCAGGGCCGTTTTCCGTTTTTTCATTGGTTTATAGGAAGGGAAAGGCGCAGTATCTGTCACACTTGTTCTGGTTGGTTGGTTCACAGGAAGGGAAAGGCGCAGTATTTGTCACACTTGCTCTGTGGACACCTGAACCGCGCCGTAAGGGAAGGGAGGAAAGTGGGAGTGAAAGTGGAAAGAGAGAAAGGGGAGCCGTCGTGGAGGGCTACGGAGTAATTTTGACCACCTGGGGATCTTTAACGTGCGCTGAAATCGCACAGCACACGGACGCCTCTTCATTTCGCCTCCATCGAAACGTAGCCGCCGAGGTCGGGTTCGAACCCGGGAACTCCGGCACAGTAGTCGGGCGTCTTACCACTGCCCCACCCCGGCGGGGTTCACACTTGTTCTGTGGACGCCTGAACCGCGTAATAAAGGAAGTGAGGAAGCTGTGAGGGGAAAGTGGAAAGAGCGGTGCAACCACAGTGGAAATTGGCGCCATTGCGAAATCGCTGCATTGCGGCCAATGAAGCTTTGACTTTAGTAATGTAGCAGGCAAAAGAAGTTTTCGCTTGCATCCAGGTTTAACCAGAGCTAAGCCACAGTTAATTTATTCCTTTAAACATGGTTAAAGAAGACACATTCCTTTGCAACAGTCCACCTCTCTGCAGCGCGCGCTCCGGCAGAATAAGTAATCGGCGCAGTCTTGAAGTGTATTGGCAATACATTGACCCTATGTGGGCCAGACATTGCCAACAAAATACAATATTTGGCCCTTGGTTCGTACCGCCTGACCTGGCATCCATGCCCTCAGAACAGTGATATGTATTTTAAATTGTATTTAGTTAAGTATAAAGCAGAGCCATATTCTCACTTTGCATGCTCTTGCACACAAGTGGAAGAATGTAGATTTGAAGCAAATGATAAATATTATCAGTCTGGATATTTAGACTGCGCATTGAAACGGAAGCTTATTTCGCGAGGTAAATTACTTGGAATGTCAATTATAAGGGCACGAATTCGTCACATGCTTCAAAGTCTAACTGCGAGGGAAATCAATGGGCGCTGTATCACTCCTAATGGCACTGGCATTGTCCAACTCACAAGTTCCTTGAAAATGCCGCAAAATACCTGTTTCCACCATATTATCAAGTGGTGGTGACAAGATTGATGACACAAATGAAGTCTGCGAGTGCACTGAAGAAACTCTTTATTGGGCTGACTTGCGCCCGCAAAAGAACTAAGCGATTTGGCGACGGCGATAGCAACAAACGTGTTCGGGGGTCGTCGAACAAAGAATGTTCGTTTCATTTGTCAGCACTGAATTTAAAGGTGGCGAGTAGAGATCTAGATAAAGCCACAAACGGTACTAGCATGGCCTGGAACATTGTAGAAACACGCATGAGCGGCTGGAACCTTCGAGATGCGTCCCGAAGTATCATCATCATCATCAGCCTGGCTATACCCACTGCAGGGCGAAGGCCTCTGCCATATTTCTCCACTTAACCCGGTTCTGTGCTAGCTGCATCCACTTGACCCCTGCGAACTTCTTAACCTCATCCGCCCACCTAACTTTCTGCCGCCCCCTGCTACGCTGTCCTTCCATTGGAATCCAGTTTGTTACCCTAAGCGACCATCGGTTATTCTCTCCTCGCACTACATGTCCTGCCCATGTCCATTTCTTCTTCTTAATTTCCACTAGAATGTGGGTAACTTGAGTTATTTCTCTGACCCACTCTGCACGCTTTCTATCTCTTAATGTTACCCCTACCATTTTTCGTTCCATAGCCCTCTGGTTTGTCCTCAACTTAAGTAGAACTCTCTTGGTTAGCCTCCACGTTTCAGCCCCATAGGTGAGTACAGGTAAGATGCAACTGTTGTATACTTTCCTCTTCAGCGATACCGGTAGGCTGCTAGTCATAATCTGTCCGGAAGTATCTTTCGCGACAAAGAGAATGATAACTCGTCGTATCACGACAACGAGCATGAACAAACACCGAATACAGAATCAATAAGCGTGCCAGAATCACAATTATAAGGCCGCATGCCAGCGGCTGTCGTACAAGAACAAACAAAGATTTAAACAGTTCGCGGCAATATTTATAGGCGGCGTCGAGCAATATTACGTCCTGAACGGATAACGATGAAACCAGAAAAAGAAACATGCGGGAATCCGCTTGCCCTCCCGATCACCTATCTTTTCCCGTGATCCAGCAAAAGGACCCCCCCCCCCCCCCCACACACACACACACACACGCGTGCGCGCGCACCGAATGCTGTTTTGATCGGGGTTGAACAATAGCGCGAACTTTGTAGACAGCTCTTTTGTATCCCTTTTTGCTTTCAGTTCGCGCGTCGAGTGAATAGCGTTAAAGATTGTAGCAGCTGAACTATCTGTTAAACAAATTTCACGAGGCCATCAGCCGCAGCCACAGCCTGTTGTTGCCGCTTCGATCTTGGCGGGCTTCCGCGCTTGGTAAGCTTCTCGGCAACGGGCTATTCAGGCTTCTCGTTGTTCGGGGTCTCTGTGGAACGACTGCGTTCTTTCTTTAGAGAGAGGTGCTTATCGCCGAGCTGCATTCGTCTATCGGATTCAGGCTGACACTTGCGCTGAAGAAAACGCGCAGACGGCCAACCATTCATGGCCAAATTGACGGGGCAGTGTTCTCGGCGCGCGCAATTGTGGTCGGAGTAAGGGGTTTCGGTTGGACACGTCAGGTAGCAGACGTCACAATAATAATAATAATAATAATAATAATAATAATAATAATAATAATAATAATAATAATAATAATAATAATAATAATAATAATAATAATAATAATAATAATAATAATAATAATAATAATAATAATAATAATAATTGGTATACAGGAAAGGAAAGGCTTTTTGTTTCTGTGGGCATCTCAACCTCTCCTTGCGAGAAGGGAGGAAGGTTGGCGTGAAAATGGAAAGATGGAAAGTGAAGCCGCAGTTGAGAGCTGAGGAGTAATTACGACCAACTAAGAACCTGTAACGCGCATTGACACCGCACAGCGGGCACATCTTCGTTTCGCCTCCATCGAAACGCAGCCGCCGGCGGTCGGGTTCGACGTCACACAAGGCGAAAATTTGCAAATTTGCGAATGAGATCGGATGCCACATTGGATCAAATTACCTGGTAATTCTCTCGGACATGCTCTGTCCCCAGCTCCCGTCCACACCTTAATTCGTTTAATTAATTTCTTCATTAACCAATCATTTAAACGTTTCACCAACCGAATTATTATTACGATATACATTTGTCATTATTGAATGATTAATTAACCATGAAAATAATGATTAACAGTTTTGGCGGGCACTTTTGATGACGAGCTCTCACGTATCACGAGCATCACGTAGCACGGGTTCAACACCGTGAAAGCGGACGTGAGCTAAAATTGGCGAGGATTAAACCTGGATATCTCGAAGTGAAAAGCTTCTGGGATGCTTATGGTTTAGCTTATGGTTATGCTTTGTAATTTAGCCTGTGGATATGCTTACGGTTCAGCTTATGGTTATGCTTTATGATTTAGGCTATGGATATGCTTAGAATTTAACTTATGGATATGCTTTAGGCGTTTCAGACTCGGCTTTGCTGCGTCGTTTAGCGAGACGTTCTTCTCGTTGTTCGGGTGTCTCGGAGGCTCGTCTAGCTTTCAGCCTTTCATTTCTTCGCTCCTTTTCAGCCAACTCCCGTGGTAGCACTTCTGTATCGGTGGTATCACTCTCTTCTCCTTCCATGTTGAATGCCTATTCTCTGGCAAGCGGTTATATAGCCGGCCTCCGCGATAAACACGCGCTTGCGGCGAACGTCAAACGATGACGCATAGTGCGTGGCAGTGGTGAAAGGTCAGGCAACAGCGGCGACCACCTTGATTGTTTGGTTGTGCAACTTTCATTTCCATCGGAAATGGGCGTCCTCTTCCCCGCCTCCGGCACGCGTGATGGGGAAGACGGGGAGTCTTGCGCCCGGGGATTAGAGGCTGGCAGGTAGCCCTTGGCTTGTTGCGGCCTCTTCCGCCAGATGGATGATGCGGTGCTGGATCGCAGGGTCCGAGCTTCGCAGCTGGGTATCCCAGGCTTTTCTACTTGTAATATTTTGTCCTATCCCTCCCTGAAGATTGTGGGCACTCCCAAATTATGTGGTCGATGGTCTCTCTCGCCCCACATTGTTTGCATAGATCATTGTCTCTAAGGTCTGGTAACGCGTGAAACGCCCAGACCGGGTTTATGAACGTATTACTTTGTAGCCGCCTCCACGCGACAGCTTCTCTAATATTTAGGCTAACATTTGGGGGGGTACCAGTCTGCGCCCCAATTTATAACGGTCGATAATTTCCCCGTAATTTTGCAGACGCTCGTCGTATGCCCAGGGTTCGGGGGGCTCGACGGCTACCCGGAAGTAGAGAGCTCGGGCTAGCTCGTGAGCCGCCTCGTTACCAGGGACGACAGCTTGTGCGGGTGTCCAAATTAACTGAATTTTCCTATTCAGCGTTCTTTAGGTGAGGATTTCGGCTGCCTCCGGCGATATCCTCCGCTTTCCGAAATTTTGGATAACAGTTTTGCTGTCGCTAATTATGAACTTGGCTTCCGTTCCTACGCAAGCTAGCGCTATCGCAACTTCCTCCGCAGTCTCTATGTTGCGGCCTCTGATGGTTGTCGCAGATACCGGCGCCCCTCGGCCATCGGCTACCGAGGCTACCGCCGCACCTGTTCTGCCACTTGCCGCATCAACATAGACTACTTCTTTCGCTCCCATGTCCTTGAACCGTCGCTCTAGAGCTTCGGCTCGTTTGGCCCTTCTTTCGACATTAAATTCTGGATGCATGTTTCTAGGCAAGGGGGGGACTACCAAGGCGTTCCTGCTTTCCCTACTAATTGTGACATTTCTTTTAACTCCTAGCTCTGCCTGGGTTAAGGCCTACTTTTGCAAGGATCACCCTGCCCGTCTCGGTCGTGCTTAGTGTCTCTAATTGGGAGACTCGCACTGCCTCCGCCAATTCTGCCCACGTGTTATGCACCCCGAGTTCGAGCAGTCGCTCGGTCGAGGTACCCACGGACAGTCCTAGCGCCTTCTTAACGCATCTTCAGATCAGGCAGTCTAATTTCTTTTTGTCTCCGGCCTTGATGTCCAGGTAGGGCGTGGCGTAACTGATTCTGCTTAATACGTACGCCTGGATTAGTTTTAGTAAACTTCTCTCCTTTAGACCTCTTCCTTTAGTGGCGACCCTCCTCAAGTGCCCGAGGGTTTGCATCGCGTAACTGTCTAATTTCTTCAGGACCTCTCCGTTATGGCCGTGAGATTGAATGACCATCCCTAGAATCCTGATCTGATCTACTTTTGGCACTGGTTCGCCCTCTACCTGAATATGAAACTCCCCACTATTCTTGCAGCGGAGGTACCTTCGGTTATATACGAACAACTCCGATTACGCGGCTGAAAAGGGACTTTCGTGCTCCGCACAAAAGTTGAAGACCACCTGCGCCGTGCGTGACGTCACTCGTGCTGCGACATGCGCGGCCCCTCTCGCATAGACATGAAAGATAGCTTGATTTCATGCAACGAGATCACGGAACATTATAAGCTCAGCAGGAGGGTCTATCCGCCGCCCGACCCTTCCCTAGGAAACGAGGGGGCAATTGCGTGGAGAAGATTACAAGGGGGAAATCATATAAGCCCCTTCTGGGTATACGTGACAATTTCTGAACAGGAGAAAAACCAGTATTGCATAACATGCGGGGAGAGTGGCACTCTAGACCACGTAATTTGGGAATGTGCTGGCAGCCCGGGCGCTGAGCAAAATATAGATAGAGAAGCCTGGGAGACCTTGCTGCGGAGCGAGAACCGCGCTTAACAGCAACAAGCCATCCGCCTGGCGGCTGAGGCCGTGAAGCAACAATGTGTCTTCACCAGACCATAGTTTGCGAGGCTCCTGAGTAGGGCTCCCTTAGGCCTGCGCAACGTTGGGCCTGCGTGCCAGGGGGTCCAAAAAGGAGTATCATTTCGGTGGAAATAAAACGTTTTGATGATGACGATGATGATGATGATAGGCCGGCTCACGCGAAGCGCGGTGTTGACTAGCGTAGTGAAGTTTTCCCTTCAAAAGTGCGCATGGCAGCGCTGTCTTGTGCACGTGAGCTAAACGTCCCCTATGGTGTCTGCATGCAGATTACTAGCGGTAGTTCATCACACAAAATGATAGAAAAAAGCTGCATATGCCTGACAGAAATGGTTTATGTGGTTCAACGTCCCAGAGCGACTCAGGCTATAAGAGACAGCTCCGCCACGGTGGCGTATTGACTGACATGCACGATTATTGTTACCGGAGTGCCCGGATTAGAACCCAACAGCTGGCGGCTGCGTTTCAATGGAGGCGAAATGGAGAGGCGTCTGTGTGCTAAGCGACGTCAGTGCTGCCTCAAGAGGTCCTCCACTACGGCGCCTCTTTCTCTTCCCACTTTCCTCCCTTCCGGCGCGGTTCAGGTGTACAATAAAAAAGTTTCATAGGTACTGCGCCTTTCCTTTCCTGTTAAACAAGTAATATTATTGATATTATTTTTATTATTATAGTCACGTGCTTTGGGCATAATGGCAAGGGAGAAGAAGCTGTAGAAGATTATTGGTACGCGGATCGCAATAATGCTGCCAGTTTCCCACCGCAAGCGTTACTCTACGGCGTCATCGTCTTCGGCCATACTGGATGGTAGGGTTGGTAAACAAGTCGGTGCTTTGGTGGTGATGCAAACATTATTAGCCATAAAAAATGCAGGTGGGGGCAAGCCCCCCTTATGGCCTATGGGAGGGGCCCGCGAAACGGGTCCACCCTTAAAAATGATGTGCCAGCCCCTGGAAGGCCAGCCTCTTTGTTGCACTGGTGATCGTGAGTCTCTCATCTTGTGGCGATGATCTCGACATGAGTTGTCCCCAGCAAGCGAGTGCCACCTCTGGGGAGCAGGATGTGGGTATGTGGAACAGGTGAGTAGTAGATGATAGAAATCGGGCGGCTTGCGGCATAGTCGGCAGGCGGCGGAGAAAAGGTTAGGGAAGCGTCCGTGCATGACTATAATTGGGTATGGGAGTGTACGAGTTTGTAGCCGCCACCAGAAAGTTGATTGCATATTGGATAGCTATGGGTGAGGAGGTACGTATATCTGTCTATTGGAGCGATAGCATTCAAGAGGAGGAGGAGGAGGAGGATAAACATTTATTTGACGAGGAAGAAGTCAGGCAGCAAGGGCTACCGCTCTAGGTGGCCAGGAGTCCTTGGGCTCTGGCGACCTGGGTTGCAAGCTCGATGGCCGGAGTTGGATTCGCGGGTCAGAGCTGAGCATAGCGGCCTCCCACTGCTCGCATGTGGAGAGCTGCAGATCCCGCGGAGGGCTATCTCGTGGACAGGCCCACAGTATGTTGTCTAGGTTGGCCCTCTGTTGGCATAATTTACAATATGGGGTGTATAATGCAGGATATGCATGGGCGTAGGTGACAGGATTTGGGAAGGAATGTGTCTGTAATTTTCGCCAGGTGACCTCCTGCGCCTTCGAGAGCGATTTGTGTCCCGGAGGGTATAAGCTACGTGTTTGTCGAAAGTATTGGGTAATTTCTTGATATGAAGCCATACGGTCTCTCGCCGACCTCATGAGGGGTTGTCCCACTGCCCGGCTGACGAGTCCTCGGGCGAAATTGTGGGCAGCCTCATTTCCCGGAAGGCAGGAATGTGCTTGTGTCCAGATCAGCTGAATGGGACGGTTTGTCGTCTGAGAGGCAAGCAGCAATTTTAGTGATAGAGGGGATATTCTGCCTTTGCTGCAGTTCCTTACTGCGGTTTTCGAGTCGCTAATAATATGTAGGGCTGAGGTCTAGCTTACCGCAAGGGCGATTGCCGCTTCCTCCGCTTCCTCCGGGTCATTTGTAACGACCGAGCCGGCCGTGAGCAGTTGACCTTGGAAATTTACAGCCACAATCGTGAAGGCACTGCGGTCCGCATGTTTGGTTGCATCGACATAGACAGTGTCTTGTTTGGAGTGGTATTGCTTGTGTAGGTTTTTGGCTCTCTGTACTCGCCTGTCTGAATGAAATTCAGGGTGCATATTCTTCGGGAGAAGTGGAATCTTCAATTGAGCTCTCAGGTTCTTGGGCAGGGATATATCTCTGAAGTTTAGCAGGCACTCTCCATCGACGGAGGCCATGGGGTGCTCACACGCCCGCAGGGTAAGATCTCGGGCGAGGGCGCGTGCCCCTTCGTTTCCGGGTAGTCCCGCATGGGCTGGCGCCTGGACTATGGGAACTGATCCTGTGTCCAAATTGAGCTGAATATTGGGTGGTGTGCCAGACGTTCGGTGAGTTTTGTATATGAAAAATGCCGGTTTCGTGGAGGAACATGGTACCCTCTCTCATTTGCATGGGTGGAAATTATAATCAGCGCTGCTTGTAAACGGTGCTCTGTCTCCGCATCGCTACCTCGTCATGTCCAGAGCATAATGTAATCGGCATAAAAGTTGTAATGCAGTTACGGTATCGAATCAAGTAATTTGGGTAACCCCAAAATGACTATATACTAAGGAGGGTCGAAGAGAGGGCCGCTCCCTGTGGAGTACCTGGTGCAGCGAAAGAAATGTCGAGGAAGGAGTACGGGCCGAATGAGAGATGAGTGGTACGATTACTGAGAAAATCACGAATGAAGTTCTACATACGTCTTCCGACATGAAGGGATTGAAGGTTCTTTAAGATATAGCTGCAAGGGTAACTTGATCAAAGGCCTTATTGATGTCTGCCGCTAATATGGCTTTGGTGTCCTTCGTTTTGGATTCTAGTATGTGATGTTGTAATGGTAGGAATATGTCCTGTGCATCAAACCTGGCCTGAAACCGAACATACTGGCAGGCAGAAGCTCATTATCTTCCAAGTTGTTGCTCAGTCGCGTCTGAACAACATGTTCGAAGAGTTTGGCTACGCATGAAGTGAGATGGGTCGGAGATTAGTCTGGTGGAGCGGCTTTCCTGGCTTTGGAATAAAAATAACTTTCGTTGTTTTCAACCGAGGAGGTAGAAAGCCATTTTGCCAGCAGTCATTAAATTAGGCTGGTAAGGCTTGAATGGAGGGGGAATCCAGATTTCGTAGTGCCCTGTTCGTGATCCTGTCCAGTCCGGGAGTGAAGGATGTGTTCAGATTTTGAAACTCCGCCCACACTTCAGCCCCCTTAATGGGCTGATCTAAGAGCGAGTTTGAGGAGCCTTCGTAGCCGGAGTGCGCTTGAGATGGAAATGGTGAAAGGTAGAGGTCTTTACGTTCTTGTAGGAGGTCTTGCGGTTTGACCGTGCTAGTTTAGTGAGGTTGTGACTAGCTCTATGCACTCGTCTCAATGGAAACGTGAGTCTCTCCCAGACATGGCGCCTGTTTAGACACCTTCTAGACTCAAAAAAATGCAAAACAACACAGAGTCGGCTGCTTTGTCGAAGAGAACGGGGATCCGTGTTGATCCCCCCCCCCCCCCTCCACCACAAATGTTACGTACTCAGTACGTAACGGGGGTGTTTATTTTTTAGTCTATGCACTGAGAGTCTCCAAGGCATGTAAGCTTCTGCTCCCTCTTCGTACCCAAGCTTATTATTCCTTTCCATGACGGCCCAAAGCACGTGACATTATTATTATTATTATTATTATTATTATTATTATTATTATTATTATTATTATTATTATTATTATTATTATTATTATTATTATTATTATTATTATTATTATTTTCAGAGGCAGACCTGACAAAATTAAAACATCAAAAATGGCTACCGCTTCTCCTCTACCACATCATTCGGGTATTTTACCTAAGACCTGAGTGCGCGCAGTGACAGAAATAACTTGTTTAGGGACGTGTTCAAACAGCTGCAAAAAGCACCCCCGGAACACGACGGCAGTGTACGTGAAAGTGGCGAATATCGCAACTTTCACGTACAGGGCCGCCGCCACGCGTCCGCTTCCGGTACCGCCCTTGTTGGGATACTCGAACAGTGTGCTTCTCTAGCTTGGTGCTGCGTCTCCCGTGGAACTTTTTGCGTAGAGCTCGGTCGAGCAGCGTTTGTAGTAGTTTGCTGTGTGTAACTGCGTTTTGAATGGGCTTTGGCTCGCTGCCATGATAACAGATTAATAATATAACTTCTATTTTGATGTGTGGGGCACACAGTACAATGGAAAGCATAAAAGCAGTCGACTCTTTATACACCGATGTGTTCTGACTGTGCGGTCAAAGGCGGGATAAACTTGCACATGTTACCTCCAGATTATATTCCCAGAAAAGAGAGGATAATTAAGTTAAATAACATATCGGTAAAGTCAAGACGGTTACTTTACCCTGGAAAGCATCTTGATAATTCCTGCTCGACGAAGAAACACCCCCTATTGACAGTACGAGCGGCGTAACTGTCTTATTTTTGATGTTACGCATCAGCCTCGTTTTTCCTTGCCGCTCTAAACTCTGAGCAGAACCAATTAAGCTTCACGAAAAAAAAAAAGGGACTGCGACTAAAGCTTTGACGGTTTTCAGTGCGCATTTCTGATAGGAGATGCTTGACAGACGTAAGTTGGGAGCCATACGTGATGGTAATATTTTTTTTCCTATACCAGTTCATGGCCTGCACATGTTTGAGAAATTAAGCACGTTTGTTTCCTATCCTGTTGAGTGAGTGCAATGTTTTCAATCAGCAGCTGTCAGATGAACGTTAGATTAGGAGTTTGTACATTTAACGTTACGGATCATACACTCGCAGTCCATATGTGGCTTGTTCTCGAAGCCGGAAGTCTAGCTGTCTTGCTTTTCAAGTAACTTTTCCCGAAAAAATGTTTTGTGTCAGCCCTGGGTCATCACTTGCGAAAGTCAATCCTGTTCTCTTGTGCCCAAACTAGGTATAGTAGGTACTTCGATGCGATGGCCTATATTTTGAAGTAAAGGAAAAAATTAGGCCACGTAGATTGTGGGGTTGGCCGCTCGGCATGCGTGTGCTATGCGCGTGAAAGCACAGCGCGACATCTTGAAATGCTGCATTTGCGAGTGCTCGTGATCACTGGATAAACACTGAAACTTTTATCTATATACATGTTTATTCTGTCTGCGTCGAACGTTTCTCCGTAGCATTAGAGTCGCCTGGGGACCTGTCGTACTAGCCGCTTAACCCCGTCAGCAGCAGGATGTTTCAGATCAGCCACACGAGTGGTCCTTTGTATCGCACCCCTGCAACGCATGCTCACAGAGAGCTTGTACGCTGACTGACAATATCGTGCCTACCTTCGCATCACAAAAGACTCGCGCAAGTATTTTAATGCAGCTTGAGAAAACGTAGCCCAGCACAACGCCTTTGAAGCTGGACAGCCGGATCAACTTTAGGGAAGCCATAATGATGATGATTAGTTGAGGTCATTGACCATTCCCTTTGCAACGGGCGGATACGGCATACATATCCTAGCCGGTTTGATTAAGAAAAAAAAACATCAGAAAAAAGGAGAAAACATAAAAAAGGCACTGCCCAGAGTTGATTTCTAGTGGTACTGCCTATAGACAAGCGTCATGTTTGTAAACAAAGATGGCACTGCGATCGGCAGCGACATGGGGTGTAGGCAAAAAGCGCAGCGTGCCTACACTGCGCCAAGCGACACTGCTTTCGAAATCAGTTCGCGCGTGCGAATATTCAGAAGCGTAAGCTTCGCTTCTGCGTGTAAATAGTTTGGTTTATGCGTGGAGAGTATTTCAGCACGTTATCAGCTGATTACTGCTGGAATTACCTGGGGAAGAGCGCTGCATTGGCTTCCTTATCCGTGGCCTCAACAGCGCGCGGCTACGGTGCGTAGGCGACTGCAGCACTGCAGTGAGTGATTAAGTTAAATTAAAACGAGAAAGCGCAATGTACTTTTTTGACGTCACGGGCTGACGCTTGTCTATACAAGCGTCAGCCCGTGACGTCAATGGAGATGCGGCGGCGCTGGCGACAGCAGTGACTTTCGTGGTGTAGGCAAAAGCCCGAACCGTCTGCATTGGATGCGTGACGCTTGCTGCGTTTTCGGGCATAATTCCCGATATTTCTGCAAGCTGTGGTGCGGTTGATTGCGCCACGAGGCACAAAAAAGAAAATGGCACTTGTTTTAACATGTTTTTTTGCGGTCGGATAAATATGAGAGCGAAAGGCAGTGGCGTTGAGCGCGACAAGTAGACTTCGGTGACGGATTACCTTCGCGGCTAACGTGCGTTGCACTTCTGCACTGCAACTAGATGAGTTCGTTTGCAACCCTTAATTGTCGCGATTACTTTTCGGCGGCACGACGAAGAGCGCAATAACAATAAATGTCGGCAGCTCGTGCCCGTTTTGATATACTATCAAGTCATAAGAAGTTTAGACGCGATATTCCGTGTGCGTATGATCCCGCAGGAAAGCTACACTAGCTCCATTCACCTGCAGTATTGCCCGTGTATATATTCATGCAGAAAAAGACACAAAAGCTGCTGCGAAGGTAACTGCAATTACATTGAGCGGTCACTCCAGTGCGATATTGCCGATATAACAGACCCTCGGACTTAGTAGCTTTTCTTTGTTTTTACTTTCGCGCGTTTCGAGTGACTCTTCATCACCGGTTCTATAGTAACATCGTTATGATCCGGGCAGTCCCGCAGCGTTATTTCTCATAGTCTTAAATTTTCTCATAGTATATATGGTACATGGAGTTTAATGTCCCAAAGTGGAATCGGCCATGAGGGGTGTAAAATAAGCATAATAGATGACGCGCATTTCAAGAAAAAAATTTACAAGTATATTCAAAAACATCAGCAGATCGCGCAAATTTCGCTGCAAGCGATCATGCAGAACGTTATAATTTGGATCTGCACTCATGCGTCTCTCCTAGAGAGCAAATAGAAAAAAAATGAGAGCATTAATTCTCACAGGCCTTCATGTATATATTAACCTGTGAATGACCTTGGCTACGTATGTAAGATGAGACAGACGTGAAACGTCTTTTTTATCGAGCAGGCGAAAACAAGTTGGCAGCGCACTATGCGAACATATATTACAATTACTAAAAGATTGAGTTCTTATTAAATATGAAATTCTATGACTTTAGTTGGCGGTAAAGTGAGCTAGAAATGTAATTTCTAGTCCACTATATATAGTTGCCGATAATATTGTTCCATAAGTGAAAGTGCTTGAACCAGTTAGAAAGGCACGCAGTCAAAAGAGTCGGCATTTGAAAACACACTTCCAGTCATTCACATCGTCGTTCTGCTTGCATGCGCTAGGAATAGGCCCGGGAGTAGAGCAATGCTGACATTAGTCTTTCTTGTACATTGCGCTTTCTCGTTTTAATTTAACTTAATCACTCACTGCAGTCGCCTACGCACCGTAGCCGCGCGCTGTTGAGGCCACGGATAAGGAAGCCAATGCAGCGTTCTTCCCCAGGTAATTCCAGCAGTAATCAGCTGATAACGTGCTGAAATACTCTCCACGCATAAACCAAACTATTTACACGCAGAAGCGAAGCTTACGCTTCTGAATATTCGCACGCGCGAACTGATTTCGAAAGCAGTGTCGCTTGGCGCAGTGTAGGCACGCTGCGCTTTTTGCCTACACCCCATGTCGCTGTCGATCGCAGTGCCATCTTTGTTTACAAACATGACGCTTGTCTGAAGCCAGAATGACAGTCGGAAAAAAGCGCGCGCTACGCGCGTCTCGTCAGTTTCGTGAAAATTTTTGCATCGCTGTATCGTGCTGTTGTGTGAAATATTAATAGACACATTGCGCGTAACCAGTCAAGCACTTTCAGTGTATTCCGAGCGCGGCTTTCATAGTTGTATGCGAAATAAAGTAGCATAATTCTTTTATTCATAACTGGCGAGTCTGCTCCCTCTGCACGATGCCAATTTGTCAAAGTGAACACAACACGGATCGCATCATGATTTACGAATGGCTTTGGATGGTTTTTGAACTATTTGTGCATGTCTGTTTTTACACATAAACGACGCTTGACGGTGAAGCGCGATTGCTAGTGTGCATGCTACTCGCCCTAAATTTTGAACAGCTGGATCTTCTGTTTTCAGTTTATTATGGGATATCATTTGTTGCGTGTATTTGCCGAATGGGCATAATACAACTCTGTTATTAGCGCTAATATATGCGCGCTTTCTAGGAGGCAAATATAGGTACAAGTGTAATAATGCGCATCGAGGCATCCCATCGGGCGAAGGCATTTGCGATTGTAATGGGGGCAAGTCAGAGGGTGGGACCATCGGCACTTTTTAATTTACTTTGTATTTAATTATCTTCATGTCAATATCAACTACAAAAGCATGAAAAAGATATTTTACCTTGGACTCGCAGACTGTTGGATCCTTTCACGAGCCCCTCATTTCAGGCCCTGTCCAGCTCGGACCTCGAGAAACAACGAGCCCCCGTCGAGATTGCGCGGACCGCGGCTTGAACCAATGGTGCTCCGGAATAGGGATCCGATCAGCCTTCCCTTAACCGAAGTCCTAAACTTAAGTCAATAAACGTTTTCATCACTATCCCCTTCAATTTTCTGCTTCCCCCCACACACACATGTGTGTGCGTGTGTGTGTGTGTGTGTGCGTGTGTGTGTGTGTGTGTGTGCGTGTGTGTGTGTGTGTGTGTGTGTGTGTGTGTGTGTGTGTGTGTGTGTGTGTGTGTGTGTGTGTGTGTGTGTGTGTGTGTGTGTGTGTGTGTGTGTGTGTGTGTGTGTGTGTGTGTGTGTGTGTGTGTGTGTGTGTGTGTGTGTGTGTGTGCGTGCGTGTGCGTGTGCGTGCGTACCCATTCCAGCTGGAAATTATCCTTTTTTGTTCGTCTGGATATATATATTACAAATACAACTTTATACATAACGTGCTTCGCCTAACAAATGCTGTTCCATCGTTTATAGATCCTTGTGATGTTCAGTAGTGCCTCAGCTGCCTGAACCTTTTCCTGTGTTGCTTCATATCCTGTTCATAATACCTTAAACGGGTCATGCAATGCCTAAAATGAGGTAAAGCAAATCGGTAGAGACATATGGATACTCCCTCACAAGTAAATTCACCGCAAGAAGTTTTCAGCTAGCTTCATTAACACCGGAGATATCGGCGATTAAAAAATGATGCTCCTCCTCTCTCCCCTCAACTCCACACTCGGAGGCACCAGAAAAAAAACGAAGAAAACAGCCCGGGAACTCCGCCCCGCTAGCCCACCCACGAAGCATCGACGCTCGGTTCTAAAACTTCTGGTTGCCGCGCCTGTTCTCCCGAGCGTCGCCCACGCATTCACGGTCTCTGTCTTTCCCTTCCCATCTGCATTTGCATAGCTTTCAACCTTGTCTGGTGTCTTCCTCGGCCGCCGGTTTCTTCAGTTTCTTGACTTCTCGGAATTGTGTGCGACAGCAGCCCGAACGACTTCGTTCGCGAGCGCATACCTGCAGGTGGGCAGGCCGCCGCGGAGGAGCATTTTCCTTCATATCCCTGTCCCATTCAGCGCAAATTAGCGTGCACGATCCTGTCGAACACGGATTTCTAAGAGTTCTTCTCTCGCGCTGCCGGGGTCAGTCTCCGGTGTCACGGTCTTCTGCGGTTTGACCAACGGCGGCCGGTGACCCCTCGCGGAGTTGACGCGATAGCATCGACTCTGCCTGGATGCTGGCAGACGATCGAGCGTGCGAGTTGCCCGCGTGCGAACATGTCGTGATCGTTTTTAGCCCGGAGCGCTTTCATTATGGTCGGTGAGAGGCACATCTCTTGTGCATAACCAACTGACGAGAGCACGGACTGATAATCGCTAGAGTTTGGATATCGGGTATGACAAGTGCATGAGCACGAATTATTCGTCCGCGAATCTTAAGAATTGAGATTAACATAAAGGATGGTGTAGTGTTTTCTTTTTGTTTGAAGTCCTTTCGCACATCGTTTAGGAAGCGCCAATGCATAACTTGCACGCGTGTTTTATCTCGTGTACGACTACGCATCGTCCGAGCCAGAACCGACGGCGCGAAACATCAGCAAAGCAGCTCGACACATTCAGTTCGGCAGCGCAGGTTGTCACTGATTTTCGCAGCTACACCAGTTACACGCAAGAATCGCGCACAGGAGCATGCGAGCGGCTACGTTAGAGACGCAGCAAAGCGGGCGATTCCAACACGCCGTCCGCCGTGGCTTCGACGCAAATAAACAAGGCCTAGCGACGACCAGCTAGGGAGCAGCGTACGATCGGAGTGCCGTAGTACGTCGGCCAAGGCGTCGGCCGCAGCGCCTACGGACGGCATCTCTGCTGTAACCACGGAGTAAGTTTATCTTCGTGGCGGTAACTATCGCGGCATCCGGTGCTGGATTTTTTCCGAGGAGTTTTACTTTGGACCATGGAGGAAGGAAAGAACTTAGGAGGAGGAGGTAAACTTTATTTAAAGAAGAGGTCGTAGGCGCGGGGTGGGTTGACGTTCCCGTCCCCGCGGTGGGCTCCTCTTCTAGGCCGGACGCCAGGTGTCCGACCGACGATATCGTTCGGCGACCTCTTCAGCTCGCTCTAGGAGAGGCCCACGTCATTTTTTTGAAGCCGGCGCGGCCACGCCGCGACCGGACGCTGCAACGTCTCTCCTCCTCCGTTACCCGCGCATTCTCTTTCTCCGCGACGCTCACGTACCTAGGGGCATTAGCAACGCTGTTGCTAGTGGCCTGAGTTCTCATAGCAACAGCGTCGCGGTTGCTAATGGCCCGACTTAGCTAACCCTAAATTTTGACGTCACTTCCGCTGCACTTTCTCCAATGCATTGGGAATGGCAAGTGTGGCAAGGGCCTCGGACGAATGCTCGGAAGCATTTGTTCTACACATTGAAAACGTTTATCAGTGACCTTTCTGGCTCCTACCCCCTTTAATTTATGTATCCGCGAACCATAAAGAATGACCTTAGCGGTTAAACTGCTTGCTTATTTGCTCTGAAATTTGTCACACAAGCAGCATACACCCATCTATAATTTTTAATGCCAATTTAAATGATGTTCTTTCCAGAGTCGATGCGCATCGATCGTCTGCAGCACCGGTGATACTGGTTTGCCGATGCTGCAGACGACGCGAATTTCGAATTCTGATTGAATGAGGCACATACATTATTCAAACTGATATTAAAAATGGTTGACGTTATACGCTATCGGTGTGCCAAATTTCAGCTCGAATAAGCAAGTGGTTTAACCGATATAGAAGCATTTTGCAGTTCACCTTTAGCGTTGCAACAGTCCAGCAGTCCAGCCTTGCATCTGCTGCGAAACAGGAACCGAAACCGTAGCGATCCGGTAGTCAGTCCAAACCAAAGCTTTTAGTCAACTTGCTGTTTTCTTTTTTTGATAGGCTTTTGGCGCGGCGAGGTTCCCTTGTGGACTTGTGGTCTTGCTCATTTCTCGTGTTCAGATATCGTTGGCTAGGCCGATGTGATATGATTCGCAACCAATGCTGAGTGTTTTGCCTTTGGTGCTGCAGCTGTTTTTGTGTTGAAAAGCGGCTTCTGAAACGAAGGAAGGAACAGCGATGCAACCTGCATGCCCGCTAGTATGCGAGGTAAGTCCTGTGACCCATCCCTGCATGAACGCTTGTACTACTGGAGCGGGCCTGACAAAAATGCAGAAAGCCTCCCATGTGTAAATAGGGAAGCAGACCGCGATCACGTTAACTCAATGACATACAGTTGTTTACCACCAAATCGTTTGTGGAGCCTTGAAATGCTACACTGCATTACTGGCGTCCCTTCTCGTTCTTCCGCTGGATGTCAGTACTGCCGCCGCCAAGTTTTTGCGCCGATAATCTTTGTCTATTCATTCGATGTCGCTTAGCGGGACAGGGTTGCTGAAAATGTGAATGTCGCCTAATAAAGATTT
This sequence comes from Amblyomma maculatum, assembly GCF_055883805.1. Taxonomy (NCBI): domain Eukaryota; kingdom Metazoa; phylum Arthropoda; class Arachnida; order Ixodida; family Ixodidae; genus Amblyomma; species Amblyomma maculatum. The sequence continues at coordinate 121,798,880 of NC_139347.1, read as the reverse complement.
GTTCACCCTTTTTGCAGTGTCGGCTAGTGTCCTCGCTGTTGGGTTTTCTGTTCTTGGTAGCTTTTTATCAAGGATTGCTCCCACTGATCGTACTCGCTCCGCGAACGGGGCGCGTGGCGTTTCAAGCAACAGGCATCCCTGTTCGCTGGATGCCGTGGCCCGATCCGCTGTATTTAGGCAAGTGACAGCTCTAGCGTTTGCCTAACGCATTGCTGCAGATCATTTTTTTTTTTTCAGTGCACTTACCCTGCCTCCTGGTTGCCAATAATTTAACTTGCCATATCACCGGCGTATTCTTTCAGTACTCAGAAAAAAAAAAAAAAAAAAGAGAAGAAAAAGCACAGAATGCCGCCGTCGGTGCATTAAAAGCCGCCACCGCAGTGGTGGGTGGAAGTGAATAATGGGGATCGAGTCTAAAAAATCACCAAGAGGAGATGCACGAACAAAACTGAAAAAAAAAAAAAAAAAAAAGTGTATCACGAAGGTCAAAGATTATTTGCATAAACATGCAATGGGGTAAAATGAGATCGAAGTAGTTAGAAATAGATTATCTGTTCAAAGACGCTGATTTAGCTGTGTAAATCTCAATGCAAAATCCATCTCGGGAATGTGGAAGATCCGCCATTCAGTGATGGGCGCGTCTGTGAAACAGACAAATATTGGTATGTGATACTCCACGGAAAAAATTGTGAATGTTCAAATATCCTTGAACCAAGTTTCATGACAGTAATGCATCGACCGCATTCACTGCTGCCGCTTCGATCTTGGCTCGTTTCTGCACTTGGTAAGCTTCTCGGAAACGGGCTAGTCTGGCTTCTCATTGTTCGATGGTCACTGCAGGTAATTCTAGAGCATTTTACTGCAGGCTGCCTTTCAAGGATGTGATCTCTGTCTAGTCAGAGTGGCTTTCTTTGTGCCACGCTGCTTCTTATTTTTATTTACCCAAATTTATTAATTTATTTACTTTATTTTTATTTGTTTACTTGAGTATTCGCCTATGTTATAAGCAGGAGGGCCGCAGATGCAACTTACGAAGACTACAATCTACAGCAAGCTTGCAAAAAATGGAAATGGACGAAAAGGGGGAGTAGTCTGGCAAGGGATCATAAACAAAAATGCAGCTGAGACAAAAAGGAATGCAAAATTAAACAGTGAGCAAGTAGCACTAATGTGAGCAGGAATTGAGGAAGTAATAGAGAAACACTGCATAGAACTACTCTTCCGTATGATAATAAAATAAGTAAAGGTGGCAAACCACTGGAATGCAAAGAGGAAGCCACAACGTTGGTGGATAAAGGAACTTGGGGAGGCCATTGAACGACGGCATGTGACTTCAAGGAACACAGAGAGACTGAGAAAGCACTCTTATCTTAGGAGGAAATGAACCAAAGAAATGTCTTGTCATCAAAAGAAACTGGAAGTACAAGCTCTCATCCAGTGCAAATGAAAAGAAAGTAGTCCACTGATTGCTGCAGGACTGAAGTTTGTGATTGCCAATAGTTTGCTTAAATTTGTATACTAAAATAATTTTGGTACAGTAGCTAAAAGATGAGATGCTGAAGAAAATGATCTAAATGTTTGAACTTTATCTTTTTTAGTTGCTGAGAAAAGTGCACCACAATACTACCCAGAATGCATGGGAAAGATGGGTCATAGCTTGTCATCATAAAAATGGTTTCAGATGAATTCTATTCTCTTCAGGAAATTCTCTTTTTTTTTTTTTTTTAAGTCAAAAAAGTAGATTTGTAATGGTTGGAGCCAGCAGCAAGATTGGTGTGCATGGTGTGGAAACAACATACCCTCTTAATTTTTGTCATCCTTCGCTCTCATATTGCCTTTGACACCAAGTACCAAGGGTAGTCATCTCAAGATGGAAGGTTATACACGAACCTCGTTCATATTTTTCCTTCACTAAAATCACCTTTAAGAAGGTTGACTTCACACCATGATACAGCCCCAACGTAACATTGAGTGTCCAACCACCTTGCTGAATTGTAGTAAGACATATTTTTTGGCAACTGAATGCCATGTGGATTTTGTCTGAATTTTTTATCTGAATTGCACAGAGGAGTGAAACAATAAATTTAAGTGCACCCCAGTCATGCATCCTCGTAAAAGCACAAGCACTGAAAACAATTGGAACAACTGCTGAGGAAATGCTTTAAACAAAGCGCATGCACGCCCTCTGACACGGAATCAACAACCCTGTTTTCATGACAGCTCAACGTGGCTGCTAGATGCGTAAGCACGATGCCATTTTCAGGACGAATTTACAGACACTAAGAGAATATAGGAAGTACTTTCAGTACATAATCGATTGACTTTCGTTTATTTGAAGAGTCATACATTGAAATCTGTTAAGCACTTAGCCATCGAAGTTGCACTGCACACTGCATGCACAACTCAAGCATATTGGCATTCGAGTCCATCTCGTTGGATTGTCTGTTTAAAGAAGTGCTTGCTGTGAGAGTCTGTCATTTTGGGGACTTTGTGGTGAAAGACATGCCATGCTAGCCTCAGAACGATTAGGACCACTGATCTTCATACCATTCATATCAGGACATCAGGTTTGCATTGATGCGAGTGCTGTATCGTTGAATCTCAAAAGTATAAAGTTTCTTGGGCTTCTCTCTCCATTTTGTGACCCATTCTTGTTTTGTTACTTGTGGAAGTCGCAGTCTGAAGAGAGCAGTGAACGTCCTCAAGGAGGAGGACTGGGTGTGTTGGGAGCACATTGATCTTGTGGCCACAGTGGTAGTCTTCAGGGTCCTTTCTCTGCCATTAGCTGTCAGCCGTTTTCAGATGCACTGTTTAAAGCAGACTATGAAATTAAATTGGCACTGGGTGTCTGGAGGCTATGCTTAGTATTCCTGTATTGGTTGGTTGATTGAGAATATTTAATCAGGAGTTTGACAAAGATGTCTGGTTGGTTCCTTAGACAAGGAATCCGCGGCCCTATGTACCAACCATAGCTGAATCTTAGGGTGGGAGCCAGGCAGTTTTGCTTTCCAGTCCTAATGCATTGGTCTTGTTGTTTCTAGGTCTCGATTTTCGTGGTACCTTCGTACCATGTGATAAAGCGACGCCATCCCTCCACAGAATATAGTGGCAGTCTATTATCCCTTCTGGAGGCATATAGGCTAGACTAGCTGCCCTTAGGTATGGGTTTGGTTGTAGGCATGTTGGTGTTATTTGTTTCCTGGTGAGGGATGGACCTTTGGCCTTGGAGATCGAAATCAGAGCTATGCAACATTAGAATAATTCTTGATCTGTATGGTACAGAAAAAAGCTTGTTTCCTTTCTTGACTACTGCCCCTTTACATCCTTGAAATTCTGGAATTCTCCTTGAATTTTGAGTCAAATATTCTGTGCAGTCTACCTATAGGCAAGGCAGGTCCAGTGATTGGTGACGTTGATAAAGGGCTGTGTTGCTGGTTGAGCAGTGGTATCTGGGTGGTGAAGTTTGGAGAATCATGGAAAATAATTGTGAGTAGGTCATCGTTGGCTGCACCTTCTTTGCCATAAGTGGATGGAGAAACTTAACAAGCATTTGCATCGAATTGAGCATTGTGCGGCATGGAGTGTCGCGCCTCTCACTGAAGTTACCAGTGGGGTCTGCTGATTGCTTCTCCACGACTGTTGTAGTTGTTGCTGGCTCTCGTGCAGCTAGTGATTGTGAAGGCATCATGGAAAGAGGCCTGCTTTAGCACAGAAGCTCGGTTAGGTCTAAGTTAAACGTTGTTTAAATTTACACCTGGCCACGACGGGAAGACCCACTTTTGATGTTTCCAGAGGTCTTCTATGCCTTATGCTGGTCGTGAAGCTTCCAGTTGTTATGGGAGAGAAACCTAGAAGAGGTATTGGGGAGATGGCAGTGCAGGTGTTTATTATTGTTGCCGCTGGAGCTGCACGCTTATGTTGCGATTGGTTTGCACTTGATTACTACACTTAATTTTGTGCGGCATGTGCAACTGCAGCGGCTGCAAGAGACAAAGAAGTTGCCTCGTGGTTTGTCTTGTCAAGTGACTGCTATTTGCATGCAGTGCTGAAATTGGTGTCATCACAATAGAAAATTAGGGGCCCTTTCCTCTCGCAGAAGGTATTGATTTCTGATATGTTATAATACTCCGTCTTCGAGACACGACATGCTGTCAACGTAAGGACGTGCTGACACCTTAACAGGACTTGCCCCTCTGCATCATGTTGTTTGTCAACTAGAAGGCACCACTCGTTTTATACATGAACTGCCCAATGTCGGGAAATGCATGGAAGGCATGTCTCGGAATTACTTTAACAAAAACAAAACTACCACATTGCGGCAGCTAAGTTACTTGGGCCATCAAGTAAGTTCACACTTGAAGCCCTTCTATTGTGGCGATGTTTTTCGCGACAATTTAAAATTCTTTGATGCTGTAAGTATTACACGAATTTTGCTTATTCACATGTTCTTGTCAATATTAAAGCCGTTTTAGATGCTCTGGAGTTTAGAACCCTTAGAGGACCCCCCCTTTTGTGTGTGTGCGTGTGTATGTATGTGTAAGGATAGTTGACAAGCAATAAACATGGAGCGAGTGGAATTTACTGAAATAAGCTATAACAACCAAACATTTTCTGCAGTGCAGTAAAATTTGGAAAGAATGTCCACAGAGACTCGAAATAATCATCAGTGAGTTCGGTTTTCAATTCACGGGGCTAAATTTTGCTCATGTGAAAAAATAATTGTTGAGTAATCTGATGCTGTGTCGAAGTGCTTGTGCAAAAATACTTGTATCGAAGGTATGTTAGAAGCTGTAGTGGGCTGTAGTGACCGGTCTGAACGGTATAAACAGGAGGTGAATGACAGCAGCAGAGGAAGGAAAATGGCTTAAGCAGAAGTTTTTAAAGGTGCTTCTTGTGGGCTGCGAAGCTTTCTATCAAATAGATGCTCTGAAGGCCCTTTCTTTCTGGTAATAAAATTTAATACATGGTGCACTTAGGACCACTTCTTTCGAGAGTTCTCTCCACAGAAATAGTCATTTCACACTCGTACAGCATCTCGCAAATTCCTTGCGGCACCTTAGAACCTTGGTAATAAGAAGCGTCGCTTAAATGTGCTCGTCTACTTTTATTGCCAGCTTTCCTTGTGGGCACATGGCTTGTGCACATATGCTTGGAAAAGAGTGTAAACAAAGCCAGCTGTACACAGGGGTGGCTTGTGCACTGGAAGACAGTACATTTAGGCTTTTTATCTTTTGCACAGAGTGATGTTGAGGATTATGGTGGGGTATTGCATGCTTTATTTTTTTAGTCGTTTTACTGCTTACGCTGTTTTCTTATTTACGGTTGTGAGCGGGTGTTCGCTAAAACCTTTCTGGGGTATGAGTGGCAAGGCTCCCGCATCGCGGAGGCTGAGTGGTGTTGTAGTCAAAGGCTATCCAACTGATACGCTGTTTTATCAGCAGTGCAGTTTCAGCAAACGGGGCTATGTCCAGGGGCGGGAGTGCTGCTCCATTCTGCTCCAAACTGCTTTTCCTGCTCCATCCTGCTCCATCCTGCTCCAAAATGCAATATTGCTCCAAAGCTCCTCCAAACCGGCTGCCTCGATGTTGTGCCATCAAATTAAGTGCAACACAATTTGCCACAAAGTGGGCCTACAAAAAATGCACTCTGATGCAGTTTGATTATATGTCCCTGAGATGCACAGAAGAGCGATGACAGATTGTGAGTTGCATGTACAAGATATGGGGGCTGCCATAGTCAGAACGATGGCAGCAGACCAATGGCAGGGGTGTATAATGTTAGCACCTCGTGCTGACCCTAATATATTTTCATAAACTAGAAAAGCATAGAGCATAATGAATGTTTGTTCGCAAGTAAATATAAAATGGCCCACAAGTGATTAAGGGAATTAATTGCAAGGAAATGCTTTGTGTATGTGATACAATGCTTTCTTCCAACCTTTTCAATCATCAGTAGTGCGGGAACCGAGACGAGCGAGCAAAGTAGATACTGGAAACTATCACGAGCCGTTGGAAAATGTCCAGTTACAAAGAGCTGCACCATTTGTTCTAATAGTTCTACTGTGAAACCAAGCAGGTACACCACCGAAGCTGTCATGCCTTTGCCAGACAAAAACATACTTAAACTGTTATGGGGGTGATGCCACTAAATGCCAATCACTAAGTGTTCTCAAAAGTGTTAGAATGCCATGCAGTTCCTATTGCCAGTGTGTTGAAATTAAGGAAGCCCCATCAGGGCTCAAGCGATGATGTGAGCAGCCAATGGCAGAAGGCCACGAAGTAAAGAATCTGGAAGACATAGAGGCTACCCTTCAGTGCCGTCCTCCCTGAATGCACTGTACTGACCAGTGCCCAGAAATTTATCAGCAACGGCATAGGATCAAAAAAGATATGCACAAGGCGGAGAGCAGAAATGTGCTGCTCATCTATGTTTTATGTGGTGGTGCTTGAGCGCATCAAAGTGGTAGACTCCACCTTTGAATCTGTAAAGTTAAAATAGTGAAAAGCTTTTAATTGTTCAGTGTATAGAAGCACGCATTCTATTGCTGCTAGTCTGTTTCAAATTATTGCTCAGGTCAGATGTGTTAATTTAAGGATCTGTACATGTTTTATCTGTTTTTCATGTCTTTTATTAAGAAAAGCATTGAACATGGAATAAAAAGTAATCAAATTAAGTTTTGATATGTCAGGAAGCAAAAATTGCCATTAACTAAAGTGTTTGGACCTACAAACGTGCTTGAAAACATAACTCAGGTGCTCCATAACTGGTTTTATCGCTCCAAAGCTGCTCCAAAATGGCTTTATTACTGCTCCCTGAGCTGCTCCAAAATGCTCAAGCCTGCTTCCACCCCTGAATGTCTTCAGGAGTACGCATGGAGCAGCAGTGTGACCGGCCTGCCACTGACGAGGAACATGGCTGTGACCGGTGCGAGCGCGTCTTCCCCACGGCCGAGCGACTGGCAGTGCACGCCAAGGTTCACCGAGGTAGCCCCGAGCGACCGCTCAAGTGTCCGGACTGTTGCCGTCGCTTCCGGCGCATCGACGACCTCCACTACCACCAGAGCATCCACCAGAGCGGCAAGCCCCATCACTGTGATGTCTGTGGCAAAGCGTTTACGCACAAGTGAGCATGCTTCTTTTTCCTCTCCTCCAAACACTATCGCTGTCCGGGCCAAGCTGCTGCTGTAATTGGGCTTTGTATTGAGGGAGTGGTTCACATTCTAATCCTGCTAAGTTTAAGCAGTGCGTTCAACTCATGGCATTCAGCTCCTTGCAGTCTTACTGTCTGCCCTCAATGTTCACGGCATCCAGGATCTTAAGCTCACTTGGAACTGGTGCCATGGTTCTCTGCCAGGAGCTGAGCCATGTAATGCCTAAGGCCATGAGACTGTCACACAGAGGTTGTCAGCTTGCAGAGTTTTGCCTCTAGTGGTGGAGGGATGTAAAAGAATGCAGTAATGTAAAAGAAAAAATAAGTGGGAGGTGTATCGCAAATTAGATAATTAGGCATAATCTTAACTAGCTAATTTTAGAGATTTCCGAGTGCCAGAAGACTATAAAACTCCTCGTGAGTGCGCAACGCATAGGACTAGCCAACAGTAAAGTTTGAAACTGCCTTGCAGGTTTGTTGGCATTGGTTCTAGTCCTGTAAGCAGAAAGTAAAGTAATCCAAGTTTTTGCCATTGTGCACTGTTGATACGCTGGGTATTACAGAGCTCATCACGTTTACAACTTAGTTGTTGGTCTGGGTGGTCATTCGCGGCAAACAAGGTGTTGGAAACTCTTTTTAAAAAGTTTTGTTCTTTGAGTTAATGCTGCTGGGAAGACTTCACTAGTTACAGACCGAAGTGTGCAGCTTTAGACGGGGTAAAGGGCAGTGCAGTGATAGTGCATGCCACAGAGGGGAAATGCCTACCATTGTGGTTTTGTGGCTGCTGATCCCAAGGTTGTGGGCTTGATACCAGCCAAGATACCTGCATTTCAATGGAGGAAGAAAGCAGTATTCATCGGTGTGCTGTGCAGCGTCAGCGCACATCGAGAGCTCCAGGTAATTTCGACTAGTACCATAAAACCTCGTTAATTTGGACTCCAAAGGAGTACAAAAAGCCTGAATGTCAAATTGTCTAAAGGCCGGCCAAACACTGCCAAAAACCAGTGGCTGAAACTAAAAATTATCTCTTGAAACCCTAGCAGTGGTGACCTCGCCTCCCTTTTAGATAAAAACTCGGTGGTAATGCCGCTTTTATTTTTTTTACAGTTGCGTCAGATGCTGTAATTGGTGTACACTTTGAAGAAGACAGAAACCGGGACTTTTTCATAGTGGCAAAGGTTTTCATGGCTTCGTTCGGTGTGCGATGCGGTAGAGCTGGGGTTATTTGCATGTGGTGTTGCGTTTAAAAAAATCTTTCCTGCTACAGCCCATAAACAGCAGGTGAGGAAGGTGATCTCAACTACCATAAAACCTCATTAATTTGGACTCCAAAGGAGTAGTGCAAAGAGCTTCTCAATTATCTGAATGTCAAATTGTCTAAAGGCCGGCCAAACACTGCCAAAAACCAGTGGCTGAAACAAAAATTTCTCTCTTGAAAATTCTAGCAGTGGTGACCTCGCCTCCCTTTTAGATAAAAACTCTGCGGTAATGACGCTTTTTTTTGCAGTTGCGTCAGATGCTTAATTGGTGTACTCTTTGAAGAAGACTGAAACCGGGACTTTTTCATAGTGGCAAAGGTCTTCATGGCTTTGCTTGGCGTGCGAAGCGGTAGAGCTGTGGTTCTTTGCATGTGGTGTTTAAAAAGGCTTTCCTGGTACAGTCCATAAACAGCAGGTGAGGAGCGCAAACTCTCAGCAAGCTGTGGCAACGGAAATGTCAGGGGGCAGAAGCAAGAAAAGCTCAAATTAAGTTTGAATGAAAAAGAAAATAACTGTAGGGGTTTATAGTGTCTAAACCTATTATAACATGTGCAATCACTGGTTTCCCATAGTTTATCTTGTTATACAGTTATGTATATAGTTATACAGTTATTGTTATCTCATGTTACTATCACCGGCCAGAGGTGCACTGGTGAGTGGGATTACGGTGTATGCTGCCCAGGTTGCCGGGAGTGACATAGAAATAAAGCCCCGCTTTAACCACACTATACGAACGTGCCTGCATAGCCTAGGAGAAATGTACATGCCTAATTAGGTGAGGACGAGTGAGCGAACATTGAAGGAATATACAGTATTTACACGTTTGTAAGTCTATTCCAATGTAAGACGACCTCCCAAATCACAACATGACGGTGAGCCGCAGCTTCTCATTTCCTGTTGTGAGGAGTTTTACCTGGCACCCTTCGTTTTCACCGTCGTGTTGTTCGTCATATCAAAGTATATGGGGGTGTGATTAGCACTGCCGATCTGGCTGAGCTACTGTCGCGATTCTCGAAGATTGAGAAAGTGCCTATGGAAAGCAAGGACTTTCTCTTCGTATGCGGCAGGCAGGTTCTGGCACACGCTTGTGCGCTGACGAAGAGAGAAGCCAGCCCTCTTCATGAATTTAGATGCCCATGTCCTACTGACTTTGAAGTCTGTCCTTGGAATCCCCGCTTTTGCAGCGAAGATACGAGCTTGTTGTGTGCCATTTCGCATGTCACTGGAGGGGACTGATCCCGTATCTCAGTAACGTAAGTCACAAACTTGGTCTCCAGCTCCGGGAAAACTTCTCGACTTCGGCCCGTGGAAACCTCTGCTTTGCATCACAGCTGAAAATCTTGCCTCGCTGCCATCGCCACTTCTGCACCACTCGTTCAGATACGTCGAATTTTCGTCCCGCTGCGCAGTCTCTTTTGCATAAATAATCGCCACCCTCTTGGAAGCTGCTGTGAAAGAGCGCCGAATGCTTTTCGGAGCTAGAGAACTCATGACGATGCAGCCTGGGGCTGGCACTGAAGTCAGAAACACGAAGAACCAAAGAACAAGGAACGATGCCTAACGGTTCAACACCACGCAATCAGCCGGCTCTTTTGTCAACACTCCCGGAAGAGCCGTCGCAGCCTCCACGTATTGGAACAGCGGCCCTTCCATCAACTATCGACACTCCCGTGAGTGCCGTTTACGTTATGGTACGTGATAGAAGGGATTTATGAGGGCGGTTAAAATCCTTTCTATAAGTTAAAAAAAAAAAAAAATGAAAGAGCCTGGTATAGAAGCACGTGGAATTGCTGAATGCAATGCCTACAGTCATATAGCAAGCACAAACTTCTAACCCCACTGTAGCGTCCGCGATACATCGTTTTTCTTACTTTTATTGGCAATGTATACGCTTGTAAGTCAACCCCCCAACTTCGGATTTTGAAATTTAAGAAAAACAGGTTGACTTACAATCGTGTAAATACGGTAGTAGACAAGTTGGTTTTTTCTTCTTTCAGGTGGTATGTTGGGCATAAATGGATCACAGCGTGGACCACTAAATAATTTGGAAATGCAATTTCTTCATTAATGCTGTTGTGATTTTTTATCATCTGAGTGATGACTGTGGCATGTAGTTGATGTTTAGGTTACGTGAGGCTCAAAAAATATGTATAATCGCTGATACTGAATTTCAGTTTACTACACGACAGAAGCCCGGCCGCTCCCAGTGCTGGAATAACAAAAAATATTGTATCAGGTGATTCTAAGGAATGCCTTTTTTTGCGAGGAAGAGTGCGTAAACAAGGCTTCCTATGCTCGAGCCAGAGTTGTTGGAAACCCGAGGTGGGGTGATGTCTGCAGTGTGATCTCCCTTTTGTTGTGTTGCTGCGTGGCGATGCACTGAAAGCGACCCCGACTACTCCATCAGCTTGTCACATGGACCTGGAATCGCGTTGCTTTGTTGGGTATCAACTGTTTGGCATCCGTAATATAAGTGGATGAGCTTGCAGAGAGCTGTCACTGCTTGAACTTAGGCGCACTGCAATTGCATTTGTGGAACATGTTTGTCAAGTTTGTTTGCCAAATTATGTAGTTATTTCTCATGCCGTCTATCAATAGCAAAACATGGGGAGACATGGGGGAGATTTTCGAATGTTGGCACCTTCCGCCATTTTGGGCAATGCGATTATGAAAAGAAGGAGGTGATTGGTATAGAGTTAATACAGAAATTGCCATTTCTAGTGCAAAAGCGCTAATCCAGAGCTTCAGAGCCTATCAAGATTGTTTAACGCTTGTGTGTTCAAGAAGCATAGCAAAACAGTTTCAAGAGTGACACGCAAGTATGTGTGTGTGAAAGGAGCAAATGGCTCTGTGCTTAAAATCCACTAAATTTTCACATCTTGTATCATTTCTGGGCTTCTCATGCACGAAAGGAGTTGCCACGGCTGTCTTTAAACATTCTCATAATTTAAGGCATTGCATGCCCTGTTACGTTTCTCCACCGAGAAGTGGGACTGCTGACGCGGCCACCGCATAGCAACAGGCAGAACCGCGAGCGGATCGGCCATTTCGACGCCGTTCATCGGCCGCGCAACGCTTCCTCCCGCCGACAAGTCTCAGCGTGTTCCTGCCACGCGCCAAATGTGTGTGCGTGCGTGTGTGTGCACAAGCTGGCCAAGCCTGGAGATCGAGGGAAAGTGCGTCGCCCTCTCCTGTCTGCAGGAGGTGGAGGAGATGAGGTCGGAACACCTGCGATTGAGTCATTCGTCGTGAACCAACATGTTTGGCTCTCCCTTTCCTGTGAGGGTCTACCCTTTCCCTGTGAACTGGAAAAACTATAAAAAGCAGCGGCCGACTCCGCTGGGACAGAGACTACTTTGACGCGCCGTTTGCACGACGCTAGACACCAGCTGTGTGAGAGTGTCTGTAATCTCTCCGGGTCAGCTTCACTGCCCGTTTCTTCATGATGTTGCAGTAAAGGTTGTTTCGTTAACAGACGCCTCGTCTTTGCTGGCACCTTTGATGCCGTCCGCCGTCCACGGAGCCGCCAGGCCAACGCTACCGAGGGGCGCGCAAACCCCGAAACATAACAACTGGTAGGCATCGGTGGGACGACCAAGCCGTAACCTTGGTTGGAGGGACGAGCCAGGCGATACCGTCGTCCAACAACTGGTGAACAGCGGAAAGCGGAGAGACGAGGACGACCAAGCAGTGACCGTGGTCGGTGAAACGAGCCAGGCCTGACCGAGGTGCAACATCTGGTGGGAAGAGCGGAGATGTCCGAGGCGTGACTCGTGAATCAAAGCAGCTCAGCGGAAAGGCGGGAGCAGTGCAACGAGCCCTGTGTGATGACTGGTTGCCTGCAGCGGAACGACTGCGTTGGATTCTTGGCTGCGAGGTTTGGTGAGTGCGGAACTTTCTTCTACTGAGTTTTGCCAGGCTTTTGTTAAGTAGAGAACAGAGCTGGTAATTGTGTTGTCGTTGTTGCTGGGTTAAGTGCAGCAAGGCAATAGTGGGCAGTAGAGAAGGCAGCATTCGGAACAGCCATGGGTTTGGATTTGAAGTCGTTGCGCAAACCGAAATTGCTGGAGCTTGCGGAGGAGTTGGGTCTGAATTTGTCAGACAAACTCAGAAAATTAGAAGTGTTAAAGGCTATTCTTGAGTTGGAAGCTGAAGATGACGAGCTTTCGGAATGCCTTGAGATCATTGACGAACGTCAAGAGGAACGTGAACGTAGAAAACGTCACGAGAAAGAGGAACGTGAACGTCACGAGAAAGAGATGCGTGAACGTAGGGAACGTTTCGAGAAAGAGGACGCCCGCGTAAGGAAACTGATGCAGCTGGAGATTTCAGCACATAGAATGAGCGTGGAAAGGATTAAAGCTTGCAATGCCATTCAGTGTAACGGTTCAATACCGCGAGATGGTCCGCCACCGTTCCTCATTGCCGAGGATGTGGCCGAGTATTTGGCAGACTTCGAGAATGTCTGCAGAAGTAAACGTTTCGAGCGAGATAGTTGGGCGCAGATGTTGGTAGCTCTTCTCTCCGCTGAAGCGTCGGAAGAAATCAAGCGATTGGTTGGCGACCGCTTGAAAAATTACGATGCACTAAAAGAGTCATTGCTGGTACGATATCAGATAACGCCTCAGGATCTTCGGAAAAGATATGAGAGCGAGAAACATTGTGACACGACATACTTTGATTTGGCCTATCAGTTGAAAGCCGCTGTAAGCGAATGGCTAGACAGTGTGGAAGTTTCGGAGCAAATCAAACTTGCACCGGAGTGTGAGACACAGCTTGGGGAAGCGGCCGAGCAACGTGACCGCAGTAGTGAGCCGACCGATTCTCGAACAGAAGAGCATCGTGTTACCTTGGTCGAGCTACTAGCTGAGGCGGTTAGCACAGGCTTAATCGGCGAGAAGTCCGAAGTGACGCCGTTAAGCGAGGTGAACTGCATGCCGACCCAAGTAGCTGTAGGAGATACAGTTCCATCAAATGAGTGTGGGGAACTGATAATAGCTGAACCGCCTCTCGAGTTAAATGCAGAAGCTGGTCTAGAGCGTGGCGGAGATGGAAATTAGCTAGGAAATGAGAAAATCAGCTGTGTCGTAGAGCAGGGCACGCAGAAAAACGAAGTGCCGATCAGGGAAACTGCGCAGCCCACGAGTTGTGATCAGCCAGGGCAGACCCACGAGGAGTGTGCGTCCGCTGTAGAGAGCGAGACTTGCGAAGGCGACAGCGAGCGACCAGAGCAGAGTCAGAATCGTTCGTGCCCTGATACTACGCTAGGTTGTATTCGCGAAAGCAACCCCAGTGCGAACGCGGACGTGGCATACATGACCCTCACGCAATCCGAAGCGCCCCAGCTGTCGAAGGAGCTTGATCGTGCGCCGGTTAACGCTGAGCGATGCGGCTCATCGGAGGACCCGTGTAACGTGAGTGGCGAGCCAGAGGAAATGCCTAGCTTGAGGGCTGGCGTAAGCGGTTGTTCGGATTTGACTGAAAGTGAGTCATGCGATGCAGCCGCGACGCCGCCAGAGGAAATGCCTAGCTTGAGGGCTGGCGTGAGCAGTTGTTGTTCGGACTTGACTGAAAGTGAGTCCTGCGCTGCTGGCCGCGATGTAGACGCGGCGCCGCACTTTGACCAATTTGACGACACCGGTGTCCTACTAGCTCCGGTTACCGCTAGCTTACCAGAGCTCGCGCCGAAAGAAAGTGGGACTAGAGTGTTCAAGTGCTGCCACCGACAAACGCGGAAAGGCAGATGCGAGAAAGAATGCTGCCATCGTAAGGAGAGCAAACGCAAACGATTGCAGAAAGGAAGCAGAAGGCTAGTATTCCAGCGCTGCCGACGAAAAGCGCGAAAGGGCAGGCGCGAGAAAGAATGCTGCCATCGTAAGGAGAGCAAACTCCAAAGATTGCGAAAAGAAAGCAGAAAGCATGTGTTCCAGTACTGCCGCAGAAAAAAGCGGAAAGGCAGGCGCGAGAAAGAATGGAACAAGTTGAAGCTATCTCGAAAGAGAAAGCGACTATCCCAGCGGCACAAATGCGCCCGTGAAAAGAAAACGCATGACTGGTGCGCAACCCGTAAGGAGAGGGATAGGTTATTTAGAAAAGCGAGTGACTCGTGCTCGTCTGTTTCTTGGTATAGAAACAGGAAGGTACGGTTGTTCCGTGAAACGGACAGCCGAAGCTTTAGTGAAAAAGGTGATCTCAACGGTAACGCCGATGGCTTAAGTCGAAGCCCATAACTTGAGAAGAAGCCTTTATTCACTAGTTGGTGTTTTTCTTCCTGACATAGGATTTTGAAAATTTGTATTGTATTATCTTTGTTTGAAATGCTGTTTTGAAAATGCGATTTTCAAATTTGTGGACGCGTTCCAAGTGCTGCTAAGCTGCCCTTTAATGTAGATGGGGGCATAAGAGGGAAATAGTCTGGCAAAACTTAGTGAAGTTTGTGCCGTGCTTGCTGGCTGACCGGTTGAGTTTTTAGCGTGGTTGTGATGCTGTAGGTTGTCAGAAATCTCTCCTGAAGACAAGTTGCAGAGTGCCTTGGAAACCCGGACTTGCCAAGGAATTCTTCAAGCTGACTGGCTCAAGAGAAACAGAGTCGGATGAACCCGGCTAGCAGCAACATCCCGATCCCTCCGGACAGCGGATGCAGTCCCCTGCCCTTCGGGATCTCCCTTCCCCGGCGGGGCAGTCTGTTACGTTTCTCCACCGAGAAGTGGGACAGCTGACGCGGCCACCGCATAGCAACAGGCAGAACCGCGAGCGGATCGGCCATTTCGACGCCGTTCATCGGCCGCGCAACGCTTCCTCCCGCCGACAAGTCTCAGCGTGTTCCTGCCACGCGCCAAATGTGTGTGCGTGCGTGTGTGTGCACAAGCTGGCCAAGCCTGGAGATCGAGGGAAAGTGCGTCGCCCTCTCCTGTCTGCAGGAGGTGGAGGAGATGAGGTCGGAACACCTGCGATTGAGTCATTCGTCGTGAACCAACATGTTTGGCTCTCCCTTTCCTGTGAGGGTTTACCCTTTCCCTGTGAACTGGAAAAACTATAAAAAGCAGCGGCCGACTCCGCTGGGACAGAGACTACTTTGACGCGCCGTTTGCATGACGCTAGACACCAGCTGTGTGAGAGTGTCTGTAATCTCTCTGGGTCAGCTTCACTGCCCGTTTCTTCATGATGTTGCAGTAAAGGTTGTTTCGTTAACAGACGCCTCGTCTTTGCTGGCACCTTTGATGCCGTCCGCCGTCCACGGAGCCGCCAGGCCAACGCTACCGAGGGGCGCGCACACCCCAAACCTCATCATCATCATCATCATCAGCCTGATTATACCCACTGCAGGGCGAAGGCCTCTCCCATATTTCTCCACCTAACCCGGTTCTGTGCTAGCTGCATCCATTTGACCCCTGCGAACTTCTTAATCTCATCCGCCCACCTAACTTTCTGCCGCCCCCTGCTACGCTTTCCTTCCCTTGGAATCCAGTTTGTTACCCTCAGCGACCATCGGTTATCCTCTCTTCGCACTACATGTCCTGCCCATGTCCATTTCTTCTTCTTAATTTCCACTAGAATGTCGGTAACTTGAGTTATTTCTCTGACCCACTCTGCACGCTTTCTATCTCTTAATGTTACCCCTACCATTTTTCGTTCCATAGCCCTAACCCGTAACCCCAAACCTAACAGCCCTGAAATCTGAAGTTTGATTCCCAACCTTTTAGCGCTTGTGTGATCCCATGTTTGGCTGGTTTTTCGGTCTGCCCACTCTTTACACAACCTCATAAATGACTGTAGATCATGCTCGGAGCCCTGCTATGTCAAGTACACTACTGTTCAGCATGTTAAGTTTAATGAATATGACTAGCAGGAATTCAAAATCGAGTACTGCTGGTCTTACTGCTAGTCTCTTGGTAGGAGAATTAATATAATGCAACAAAAAACTTAAAGGTGCATCATAGGGAACAAAAATAACTTTGATAGGCATGAGTAACCAGAAAGGTGAATTACCGATGACAAAAAAGAAACAAGAGTACAAGCATTCGGTGGCATTCACAGGGTCAGCTTCCTGATGCAGTAAAAAAAATCTTGTACACATTTTGCCAAAAGATTATGCTAGGCAATAATAGCGAAAACGTGAATTTAATTGCATGCATTTTTGTGCATGCATACATAACCTATTATGCATGTGTAATTTTTACAATGTACCAAGTGACAGCAGCGACTGTTGCAACGGCCGATGTCTAACGCTCATGAAACATCGTTCAGGGATAGTTGATTCTGTACTATTTTTCTTTTGGAATTGTATTATCTCGCATTTCTTCTCTGACAAGTTTTGCCCTATTCCTCTCTTTCGAGGACTGCCATTTCAAAATGCGCCCCAGGTAGAAACAAATCAGGTTTATCACCAGTCTCCTTCTGTAGACTTTCATAGGTGAGTGACATTACAAGGGGCTGTAGAAGTGGGCAGAATGGTTTGATTGATGCCCCGCTACAATGTTTCAGTGGGTTAGAGCGCTCGACTGCTGAACCTATGCATGTGGGTGCAGTCCTAGTCACTTTATGATGGAGGCAACAGGCAAGGTGCCCTTGCAGTGTGCACGTTAAAAACACTAGGTGGCGTGCATTTTCGGAGCCCTCCACAACGGCGTCCCTCACAACCTCAGCTGCTTTGGAACGTTCAGCTCTATAATCCACAAACCATTTCATTGGTCTCATTCCAGTGCAGCTTTGCAGCTCTAATTCCTACTTCTGGCTGGCTGATCTCGCAGGCAAACACTCGTGGACCACCTACGCCGGCACGAGGGCGTGCGCACCGTGCAGTGTGACCGGTGCCCCCAGGCCTTCTACTTCCGCAGCGACCTTGTGAACCACCTGCGGCGCCACACAGGTGAACGTCCATTCCAGTGCCGCTCATGCTCGGCCCGTTTCTTAGGCCGCAGCGAGCTGCTGCAGCACGAACGTGCCCACGACGGTGACCGGCCGCACCACTGCAACGTGTGCAACCGTGGCTTCGCTCGCAACAATGCCCTGGAGCGCCACATGCTGCGTCACACAGGCCGGCAGCCCTTTGAATGCCACCTCTGCCCAAATGCGTTCACACGGCCCTACATGCTGGAGGCACACTTGAAAGACCATCCACAGCCCATCCTTGTCCCCAGCGCTCATGCCGAAAAAAACGTTGAGAAGGTTAAACAGGAGAGACAGCGGCGGCAGAGAGCTGCTGCTGCTGCTTCCGCTGCCGCCTCATCTACGGGAAAGAAGAGGGACGAGGCCCATAAGCTGTCCCCGCAACGGCCACCCGAGCAGAGTGCGACCCAAGTGAAGGCAGCCTCGAAAGCTGACCCTGTCCGTCCCCTGGTGGCCATTGAAAATTCACCATCCAAAAGCGACTTGTCAGCGGTCAAAGTGGAACCGAAGGCCGTGCTCAGCTCGGCCTCACTGATGCCAGATGATAACTTGCCTTCAGATGATAACTTGCCTTCCGATGACCGCTTGTGCAGAGCGCGGGCAGGAACTGGGTGTGATGCGCTCTCCAGTCGTCCGTCAGACGGCAAGGTTCTAGCAGGTGGCCCTGATATGTTCGATGTCAAACCAGAGGCTGGGCTCGGCATTGCGTCTCCAGTGGTTATAACCCAAAACGTGCGGGAAGAAGAGAGCACATCAGAACCAAGTGCTGAGCTCGACCTTATGAGGTCATTGTCCGCGTGTCAGGTTATTCCTGCAAGCCTAGGTCAGCTCAAGAAACAGCTGTCGGAAGCTCTTGACCTCGTCTCCTATTTGGCAGGGAATCTTTGATTCCGTGGACATCTCGGGCCACCCTCTGTTGTGTGAATGAGGGGCTTTTGTGTCTCTTTGCCATAGCTGTGAGACAGTCGTGTGCGTGTCCTTGCTAGAGGTGGCCTTATTGTAACCATGCAAGGTGATGTGTGTGTTGAGGCTCTGTGTAGTGGCTCACAGCTGTGACTAGTATTCTTATAGTACCCTTTGTTATATGTTCTCATAGCTTTTTTTTTCTTTTTTGCCAAGGGGCTAAAGTCAATCTTTTCTGGTACTCTGAACACTGAGGTTTTGCCTCCTGAGCACATTCATTTCGCAGTGTGTGGTAGGCAGTGATCAGCGTGGTTCTTTTTAGCATGAAGATGTGCGCAGTTTATTTGTCATCGAAGGGAGCCCGGGAGGCTCATGGACTACCTAAGGTATGTTCGGCACTGAAATTCTTGTAGAAGTTCAGAGAGTACATGTTATTTTGTAGTTTAAAGTGCTAGTATGTACTTATTGCTTTCATGCAAGGCACACTGTGTAGACGAGTGCCACAAGGAAAAGCATAATCCACAAAACCTGTGCGTTTTGCTCATTTAGAGTGCATATAGATCTGCAGTCGGCTACTTTGCGTGCTTGACCTTAGTGCATTTTTTTTTTTTCATCCTCTTTGATGAATTGCTGCCAAATATACGGGCCTTCATTTTCATGTGTGGGCATATGTATGCTGATTTCTGAAGCCTAGTAAGTTTTCTTGCGCTTTCAGTTTACGAACTGAACGAGTTGCTGAACGAGTTTGTATGTTTAGCAGCTGTTGGAACCATGCATGTTCTTTGATAGTTTCGTCACATGTTGTCCTTGCAACTTATTTTATGGACATCACAGAGCTGACAACATTCCATGTTGTGCAATCGTTTTTCTTAAGTTTTGTATGCTTCCCCAAGATGTCTATGGGGCATTACTAATGTGAGCTACCTCATCAGCATTAGTGCTGGCCTTGTGTGCCAAGTCTGCACCTGCACAGCCATTTTTCTTTTACCTTGGATTGAAAGTCTAATTTAGCGGTAATGGAATATCAGCTGGCATGCTTCAGTCAGTATTCAGTGGGGGAGTGTTTGGCAAGTTAATATATATCAGCTTTATTTTTTTTTTTTATTTTTAAGTACTCTCGGCCGCCAATTTTAGAGTAGATCCTTACTGATATGTTTTCTTTTTATGTGGAAAAAGAAAGCTGAGATGGAGGGAGATATGTCTCACCACAAATCACTTGTGATTGTTCAGAATGTTGCTCGTAAACTAGTTGTAAAGGCCTCTCTTGACACTTTGGTTACTAAAAGGGCCGGCCTTCATTTGTTCTTGCAAGCTGTGAGAGGGTTATTTTAGTGGTTGTGGTTTTTCATTTGAATTTGCACTATTTCTGGTACAGAGGAGAGGAAGGAAATGTGAAATATATTCATTATGGTAGTGGAAAGGGTAAAAGTAGATCGAACCTATTCAGCGTCACCACCGCTGCATTCAGATGCTTCTCTCGATCGCCTCATGTACCTCATGTACCTCCGAGCTCAGCCCTTTTGGACGTTAGCACACCCTCAGTTATTCGTTAGACTTGCCATGCAGGCAGAAATCAACAAAATTGCAAACACTTGGGAGAATATCATATTTCTGGATAAACCAGAAGAAAGCAGCATAACACTGTGCGAAATTTTTATTGCTCATAATTGAGCCTGTGAACTGCGAACATTTGAGTGAGGTTTTACTCTACTTCTGTACTGGTGGGGCATCTCCATCACTCAAAGTTGTGGAAAATGAAGGTTTCCATTCACTTTTCCAGAGTTTTGATTGCCAGGGCTGCTAGCGGGACTTCACTACGATGCCTGAAAACATTCGCAAAAAGCTGATGACAATGTTTGTGTGTTTGGATGCAATCAGTCTAGCACTAGCTGCAGTTACATTTTGGAGAGCTGGAATACCCGTGCCTACAGTTATATTATTGCAAAGAAGAAAAAGGAGAGGCCAGCAATGGTTAAAATTCTTGCCTACCATCAAGTACAAAACTTATTTTTTTTCGCATTCTGTGATAAGCCATGCTGTAACTGCCATTTCGTGAAGCAATGTGTGTGTAATACCGTAGGTTGTGTGCCAAACTGTGAAGACTTCATTGGCATGTTAGGCTGGCACCAACAAGCCTAGGTCTTACAGTTATGCAGAAACATAATTTGTTAGCACAGAAGCCCATTTTCTAGTCCCAACCCTTGTTTTAATAAAGATGGGAAACTCTGGTACAGTCCCGGTCATAATATCATGGAGCATGCTTCAGCAGACCCGTTCTCACGCATTATCTCTCGCCTTGCCTAGTGAAAATTAGGAAGTGCTCTATTCATGTATATTAGCTCATGCCATTATTAAAAAAGTCCCAAACGGTAGAAATTTTCCAGAGCCCTCTACTAAGGCATCCCGCATAGCCTAAGTTGCTTTGGAACATTAAGCCCAATAAAACAGAATCAAACCACTCCTTTTTGAGCTTGAATCAACCACCCTATCTGTATTGAAAACACGAGTCTCAAATGCTGAAGCGTGCTCTGTAATATTCTGACTGCTCCTATCCATTTTGCAGAGTAGTATGTGAGGAGGTGAAGCCAGGTTGTGAGAGTTTTGATTAAGGTTAGTTAGTATTCATGAAAGACCAGTAGCACACATCAGAGAAGAATTAGTTACTGGACAATTAAGGCCATTGCTGTCCAGAGATCTTGTGGAAAAGCGATGCCTGCAATCAGAACTAATAAAAGAAAAGTCACAGAGAGTGACTTACTTTTTTTACGGTCTTGCAAATAAGTATTACTATTTATGGTTAGTATTTTCTGTTTGTAATGTTTGGAACTTCACATATTCATTGGTAATAAAGGCAAGTAAAGTTATACGATCTCAGTTTCCTCTGGGTAGTATAGTAGTCTGCATGGCAAATTGTTTTTCAAATTGCTGCTCTTGCTCCATTCATTCTCGCTAATGCCTTGTTGCATTGTCATTGTTTTTTGGACCACATCTTCAAAAGTGAAACAGAGCGTAATCATAGGGATAGTAATGACTAAAAATGTGTAGAATGCCGTATGCCAGGCAGCAAGAGTGGAGACTGAGTTATTCTATGACAGGTCTCCTCCTCCCTTAATCCTTTTGTGCACATTGTACACTGTAGAGTACAGTTCGACATACAAGTTCTTGGAAACTAGAGAGAGGAATGTCTGTTTCTTTACGTCATAAGCATGCAGAGAATTCAGCTAGAAGCCGAAGAGGGCGATCTGCGCTACCCTGCATTGTTTTCGCTGTTTAAGTTGCTTCTGTGCTGAAAAAAAGTGTTTTGGCACCAGTATATTCTGATCTCACAATTTTTTTCTCAGAATGGGTTCTAATCAGCCCTAATTTTATTTCAAACTAATTTTTCATCCTTTTAATTTCAGGTAGGATGTTTTTTTACACCACGTAGCAAATGCAACAAAATTTTCGTAAAACGATGACAGTAGTATGTTGTCTGCAGCAGGTTGTGCTGACAGTAATGCTGAGCAATACTGAGCGTATTTTTTCACTAGATTTCTTGCATTGTGTGCACCTTCTAGTGCTAGATGGTCACACTACCCTAAAGTGTTGAATTTATGAATTCTCGTACTATGTCATTATTACTATTTTCAACTGTTTGGACAGTTTGCAAGACATTTTATATGAATTTGTAGTGAATAACTGTTGGCACTTTCTGTTTAAAGATGGCAGTTTGCAAGCAATTATGTATGAATGTGTAGTAAATAGCCACTAAGGAATTGGCTTTTTTCATGTGTGGATATGCTGTTTAGGCAGAAGAATATTTGTTTTGAATAGAAAGGGTAATGCAGTGACTGGTAAAGGAACAGTGTCTACTAGGTGTAGGGCTGCTGACAGACAACTTCTGTGCTTGGGTGTACTCAGCCTAGCAGTAACAACAATTGCATTTCAGAGAGCTGGATTATTACAAAACAGAAAAAGGAGAGTAGCCATGGGTGGTTCTTTTGGTATAGTTATGCTGCTGTTGTAGTGTTCCCTGAAGGAACTTGATAAACAGCATCACAGTTTTCAGATGTGCCTTCTTTAGTATTACTGTATATTAGGCAAAGTTTTACAAGCGGTCATCCTGGTGTTTAATGCAGTTGACGAAACAACAGTGGCAGATCTGGGAATGTGGAGGGACAGGGGAATGTGGGCAGAAATTCTGAGATGGGATTAGCTGAAAAATTCTGATACTACTAGCACCTAAAGTATTAATTTTTCAGTAAGGAGTTCGAGCTTTGCAGAGACCATGTGAGTTGGCTATATCGCATAGTAGGTGGAACAGCACGAAGACACGAAACACAGCGCTCGTCTGTTGTGCTTTTCTTCTTGTGTGTTTCGAAACACACAAGAAGAGAAGCACAACAGACGAGCGCTGTGTTTCGTGTCTTCGCGCTGTTCTACCCACTATGCAATGGTACCAACTTGCCCAACTGTCCATCCTACTTTTGGTTATATCAATCATGAACTCGTAAAAGCCTGCACCTATCAAAATGTCTCATTTAAGGATTGCAAACCACAGCTGCTCAAAACCACATATACAAACTTCCATATTTAGGTGGTTAATGTCATGCATGAAAGTGAATGATGAGTCGCAAAAATTTGCTATATGAGAGGAGTGAAATGCAGTAAGACTTTATTGATTTGAAGTCACTGGGACTGCAAAATATGTTCAAACTAATCAAGCACAGCAAAAATAACTGGGCCTGGGCAAAAAATTTCTGTGCAAAAACATGCTGCTCTGATACCCCTCACTTTGTCCCACTGCCACATTATATTTTTTAGCTTCCCGCTGGATGGCATTGGGGCATCCATACCACTTAAAGCAATAAATTATAAACACATTACGTGTACAGCAGTAAATTACAAACACATTACAATCCCAGCAGAGATTAAAAACAAACGGCGCTTTACCCTGCCTTCCATTCTCAAACATGGCCTGAATGGCTTGTAATATTGCGTGGCCACACATGTTTGGATTCCATGCCGCGCAGGCCCTTAAGAATATTATCGTGAGTTGCTCTCATGCTACTCTCCACTCATCCGAAGGAGTGAACGAGGTGTACAAGAAGTGCGCAACTCGCAATTTCCTAGACCACAGCAAATTTGCATGCAAATTAATAACTCTTTTGCGCATGTCCACCATTAACATAAATGGCTTAGGCCAGCATTTGTGCAGTCATCCTGCCATGGGCATTCAGGCAGAACAGGCAGAACAACCACGTCATGGACACACAATGTTGCTGCTAGGGTGGGCAGTGCTTCGATGTCAGGATCTCTGCTATATGCTGCTTTGACCATGACCGGTCCCGAGATGGGTGGCGAGTGTGTTCACCACTGCCTATAATCCAGCCTGGCCTTACAAAATACCATGAATCAATGAGCCCAAACATCTACCCTTTCACGATCGCTCTCAGAAGCATGGTTGCTTGCCTTCCAGTTATCGAGTGCTATGGCTTCTAGGCCTGTAGTTGTTATGGGCTATGGAACCAGTTCGCCACCCTTGGGATAGACTTTCATGTCTTCACGTCGGAGCATGGGTGGCACCCAATGGGTGGACAGTGTCCCACGAGTCGAGGCCGCATGTTTGGAAGAGCTTGGCACTCTCCTTACCTTGGCTAAAGAGGCCTTCAAAATCAGCCAACCAATATTAGAAACGTAAGACTCAAAAATGCTGTCCCCTGTCCCTACCAAAGTCTCATAACCAATACTCGACAACCATTTACCCGGTCCTCATACCGCAACCTATTCCACTATAGTACCTCCTTAGAAAGATTTGTCTACATATTTATGTGCTTTATTCAAACAAGCTTGGTTTGAGATGATGGAAGAAAAGGCAGTGCTTTTCTGTCTGACGAGGTCCCTCCACCCATTTCATTGCTCAGCAGGATGACTGTGGAACATTGAGGTCAGAGGAGTCTCACTGGGCGAGTTCTCCCACTGTAGAAGCCTTTCTCTATTCAGTTATCTTCACATGTGGGTGTCTTTGCTTTAGAACCCAGTTATTTGACATCAGCATTGGTTGACACCTGCAATATAGTAATGTTGTAGGAGGGCAGTTTTGCTTTTATTCATTTATATGCCTCAAATGCCTTGGTAGTGTTATCGTATTGGGTCAAGGCAGAACTAGTAAATAGTCTCTTGCCAGCACAGTTGCACAACTGGTTTTGTCAACCTTATAAAACCAGGCAACAGAAATTGTAACAGAAATTGTAACACTATCATTGTATTTCGGTTTACAGCATCTGAAAAAAAAGATTTGCTGGGGGTTGAAGGCCAGATAACGGTTTTTCTTCACAAGCACACTGACATTTACGAAGGTCTATATCGTTTGACGGCTAACTTATAGTTCATAGTAATCTGGCCACTCATGTCTCCGAATAATGCACTTATAGACTTGAAACCGGAATTTGCTGGGTGCGGAGAGGACTAGCATCCCCAAAATTGAAAAGTTTTATTTGATTGTCATGAAGGCTTGTGTCATTAATGATATTTCTTTTTTTTTCCCCTTAATGTGCATTTTCTTTGTTTGTGAACATGATGTATAGTAGATGAAAGGTTATGTGCACGCAGTCTATTTGCGTCTATTCTGGAGCATCTCTCCAAGAATCTAGTCTGCTAATCTAAAGCAGGCTTATTGGGAAGCATCTCCAGAATGTAGTCTGTTCGATTAGGATTTACTAATACAGTAGCTTGGACTAGTTGGTGCAGCAGATTATGGCTGTGCTTAAGGATAAAGGGCAGTTGACGGGGAGGCACTAGAATCTTGCTATCACCTGGAAGCTTTGATTTGTTTGAGATTCATTGACAAATGTGGGAGCTATATCACTCAGGCTAGTTCTTTACACGAGTTTATTGTTCGCTACATGGGCAGGACATGCAGTGCGAAGAGAGGATAACCGATGGTCGCTTAGGGTAACAAACTGGATTCCAAGAGAAGGAAAGCGTAGCAAGGGGCCGCAGAAAGTTAGGTGGGCGGATGAGGTTTAAGAAGTTTGCAGGGTTCAAGTGGATGCAGCTAGCACAGAACCGCGGTAACTGGAAAAATATGGGAGAGGCCTTCGCCTTGCAGTGGGTACAGTCAGGCTGATGATGATGATGATTGTTCCCTTCGGCTTGAACACTAAAGCATTAGTATTCCCAATGTTCATTGGCATCGACTGTCTGAAGCCTTGCAGCCTCAAAAAAAGTTCCAAGCATGGCTCTGGCAGGCGGGAATTGACAAATGACATGATCAAGTAATGTGTAGTCAAAGGTGCAATTCCCCACGAAGATATTGCCTCAGCACAATAAATTATTCAGAAACAAGCATTAAGGTTTGTGTCATTTCTTTACGTAAGCAATGGCATAATTATATATACGCTGTAGAAAAGTAAAGCGCAAGTGTATATGCCACATGAACCTTTATTGTCATCTGTTAATATTTTTGCATTGTCTATTTTAGCACAAGTGCCTTACTGTCACTGGTATACTGACTGATTCTTTTTCACTGTCAGTGATTGAGGGCAACTTACTGCTTTTAAGACTGATATCATTACTAAATGTAACCTTGTTAATTTTATCATGCTCATGTTCAAGTGCTATGCTTGAAGGTGCACAGAGGTGGTTAGCTAGCTAGATGGGTACAGCCTTTTGTAGAAAGCATCATGAATGCATGAGACCGTGAATACTAGTGGATTTCAGTATGTTGAAGGCATTTAAATCCGAATGCTTGTACTCTCATACATAGCTGGCAACTGACATATGGTGTTCAATTTCTTATCGTACCTGACTTTTGCTACTATGGTAGGCATTTTTATTTTCTAGTACTTTATGTAGTTTGTCTTTCTTGCTCTTTCAGAGCCTTTTGCTGTTTATAGGAAACACACGCAAGGGAAGCTTGGGTTCTGAAGAAGCCTGCAGTGAAGTACAGAGATGCCTCTACAGTTTCACAAATGACTGCTTTTGATTGTTTACTATTTCTGGGCTGTGCTGTGTGTAGTTGCATGTATCATATCTCCAGACTTTTTTTTTTTTTCGCTATTTCTGTGCAATTTACCTCTTCCTTTCTTGTGCATTTCGGTATCTCCAGGAAATACATAGAGCGAAAGTGGCTTTACAGTACCTAGCTTTTAGTGTGGCTGAATTGCATCGTTACTTTTGTGAAGCAGTTGTAGGTTAGCCAAAACCGTGCATTTTAACTGTACTACTTAAAATGGCCGGGTGTAGCACATTGCTGGTACTTTGCTCTCTGCTCATTCTTGCAAGTAGGATTCCTTCTGAATTTTCAGTACCTTTATCAGCTTTGATTCAAGTGCTGTATTTCCAGGAATGTATCGCAAGTTGTTTTCTTGCTAGTCATTATCTTCAGAACATACCCTTCTTGCCAAAAGTAGCAGGGCTGCATGATTTGCTTCTGTTGTATGTGAAGGTCTCCTCTGTAACTGAGGTCACTGCAGAGAACTTCACTGTGCTATATGACATCATCACCTACCGTTCCCACCCTAACTCTCCTTTACTTTTTTTTTTTCCCCTTCCCCACTGTGGAATGAACGAAAAACTTTATTTAGACAAAGGGAATTCTTCTGCCGTGGGTGTTCTCTCAGTCCAGGGCCCCAGTAGCCTTTGCCTTCTTGCGCATCTGTCAATCAATTTGAGCTGGTCATCAGGCGTCGAGAAGGACAGCGCAGCCTCCCACTGCTCTGGGGTTGGTGTGTTGTTTATTGGCGCTACCTGTGTTTTTTGACACTCCCATATAACATGGTAGAGTGTAGAGGGTTCCCTGCATAGTGGGCATTTATTCTCATATGTTGTGGGATGGATTTTACTGAGTAGACTCAGGTTGGGGTATGTGTTAGTC
This sequence comes from Amblyomma maculatum, assembly GCF_055883805.1. Taxonomy (NCBI): domain Eukaryota; kingdom Metazoa; phylum Arthropoda; class Arachnida; order Ixodida; family Ixodidae; genus Amblyomma; species Amblyomma maculatum. Next base: position 121,771,823 of record NC_139347.1, on the reverse strand, counting down.
TGCAGTTGTCTCCACTGTGGAGTAGCAGGCCAGGGTCTCTTAATCACCAGCCGATTTCTCCCCCTTTCCTTTCATTAGATTATGTTCTCTTCCTTTCTAGCAAGAGAGCATTTAGGGCACCTCTCAAGTTCTAAATCACTTGTATGGAAGTGAAACCCCTTGTCCCAATCTGTCAAGACCTCTTTTGCCTTTTGGGGTACATCAAGGGCTCTATTACACAACTGAGAAGTAGACCCTACAGCCTGGTTACTGTTGGTGGACTGTACCTCATGTTATATTTGCAATCAAGGTAGAGTTATAGTGACAAAAATTGCTGCTCTTTGAGAAAGCTGAAGCACTCTGTAAGCTGCTAGGCGATGCCAGTTTTTTTTCTTTCTTTTGAACCCAAGTTGTTTTCTCACAAATCATTATCTTCACAACATGCCTCATGTCATATTTGATAACAAGATGCAAATATAGTGCGAACTTTTGTTTAGTGCTCCTTGAAAAAGCTGCAGCACCATACCTATGGGCACTAAGGCTAGTGAGCCAGATTTTTTTATTTCTTCTTTGGTGACCTTGAGTGGCAGAGCCAGAGTGCATGGCACTCACGGGTAAAAGAGAGGGCAACTGTGTTGTGTGCATTTGTTGTTATTGTTGTAACATTGACAACATAGGAGACAATTTCATTCTTAAGCATAGCCCTCAGCCTTGGTTAAGTACTTTGAGGGGATATTATGAACAAAATATATATATATATATATAATCTTTTATTCTTGTAATCTTTAAGATCCTCCCTTGTGCAAATACACTGCTTTCCATTTTCTTCCGTGATAAAAGTCCTCCGTACGCCATTCAGTCCAAGATTTGCATTGATCAAAGTGGCGCTTATTGAGAATGGTGAAAGAATGCGCATTCACACATAAGTTTAAGCATGCAACAGCTTTTGTTGGCTCAGGTTCTGTGCTTGCAGAATATGAAGCGCTGGAGTGGAGAGACTTTGAGGAGAATTGCTTATGGTCAACTTGTTGTGCATCAGTCTTTGTAACACGATAGCATTAAAGGCCCCATTCTGCAGGATATTCGGCGTTGTCGACGTTGTGATCGAGAAATCCCGGGCATTGCTTTTGGCAAATAGTAGTTGGCAGGTCACATGGCTGAGCACTGATACTTCAATGGTTTGTGTGACTTAATGAGGCCTCATGATGCTATGAAGTTTGGAGGAGCTGTGGTGAAAGCGGAGCTTTATATCTCTATTGGGTGGTCGCTTACAGTGGGTAGCTGGATAATGCGGTAGCTTGCGAGTAATAAAAATGATTGAGGTATTATAGGAACTAATTAAAGGGTTTGTAATTAAGTGAGCAGAGACTACATCTATGCAAACAAGGAACCGCAGTGGGAGCTTTTAATGCTATCATGTCGTACCCTTAAAGCCTTAACGGCATAGCCTGAGTGTCTCCATAATTTTTTGTTTACATTGAATGACATTTAAGCTCGTCATGTCTTTGAAGTGCTTTAGTGCTCTTATATCATATAAGCGGAGCCTTTCTCCTGCCTGTGCGCAGAGGGGCCTGTCCCGCTAGCTCTGCTATCTGCGGGGACAGGCACGCTGCGTCGTATGGTGCAGTGCCCATATTGCCCCTTCGTGACTCGCTTTGCAAGCGCCATCCGCAGGCACTTGGTGCGGCACACCAAGGAGCGCCCACACAAGTGCCACCTCTGCCCACAGAACTTTCAGCGCAGGTTAGTTAGCTTCATGGCATGCGACAATCAAATTACTGTGGGACCCAGCTGTCCTGTTAGCTGTAGTTCTGGCATTTTGTTTTTGTAGTAGGTTGTTCAACAGGCAAGCATGAGGAGATTGCTAGTACTTTGGGATATCAAGTCTAATGAAGCTCTCTCAGTCCCAACAGTCTCAATGCTACTCATTGCACAGGGGACTGCCTCCTTCATTTTGCCTACCCTCTGTGTAGCACTCTTTCTGCAGCAGTAGTAGGCAGGAGCTACCACTAAGCTAAGGTAGCAGAATACAACACGCAACATGGGAAGGGGATGGGATCGAACCTGACCAGAAAAATATGATCAGTTTTTTTCTCTTGAGTATTAACTTCTCTCAAAAGTAATTGTGCACTTAAATTTACTGTAAACAACACTGCCATGAAAAATGACATTGCCCTGTGCTCTTCTTGGTTTCTGAGGATAGACAGATAGCACCTCTATTCATGTCAGTTGATATACACTAATCATCATTTCTACGAAAACCTTAAGGGGTTTGAGTGGCAGTGTCTGGCAAATCGCGAACAGTGTAATGGCATAAATTTGTCAAAAGGAGCAAAGTGCAGTTGTTATGATGCATCCAGCATAGTAACTGCATAGGAACCCCCAAAACAAAAATATACACAGCTAAGACATTGCACTGTAAAAAGAAATGACAGTGTGAAATTTATACTCTAACAAAAGATGATAGTTTATGAAGCAGGAATTGACGTATGACTAAACTGTAGTGTGACTATATTTTGTTTTTGCGTGGAAAATACTAAGCAATAGGCTGTTCAAATGTGCTGGTACAGGTGCACTCAAAAGTAAATGGAAGTGAATATTAACAAACAAAATTAATTGCATCGCCTTTATTTCATATATCCTTGAATAGACATATGCAGCCTGACTGGGATTTTGCAAATTACGAGGGACGCCAATAAAATCTTTACCATTGTGCTTTGGAAATTCATTTTTTTCGATAGAGTCACCTTTCATTAACTTTTGATAGCACCAATGCATAATATTGACATGCACATATGCCATACCATGATGAGTGACAAAGAATGGAAAACCAATGTTTTGTCATTTTGGAAACTTGGAGCAATACCCAAGGTTTTTATATTTTTATCTGAATATCATTTAAACCACCATTTAAATTACTTTGGTGTACAAGCTCTCTTGTTCCTTTCCTTTTGCATCTTTTTAACGCGATGATGTTAAAGGCCCCGTTGATTGAAAATCACTAAAATTCCAAAAAATCACGAGCACGGCACTGGTTGGTGATAGCGGCTAGCTGGCATGTCAGTGCACTGTTTTTATCCTGTTCAACATGCTCTTTATGAAATTCCATCCTTTCTTACTTGGTAATTCTATTTGACACATGGGGAAACGATCTGGAAAAAAAATACCTTCAAATATTGAATATCCGGTCGAAAGAAAGAATGGAAAATTAAGAAATAGCAAACACTGGTCATCTCTTTTGTTTCGGAATTCACATATTTGCGGACAAGATAAACAACAATTTCGCAGAAATGCATATTCTGCTGAAAGATCCAGTATAAATATTAACGGAAATCTGTAAACTGGTTCGCTGTGCAGAAAATCTAAATGAAATCGGGTGGAGTTGTCACATATTACTGCTGAATTAACATATTTTTAATTCAGTCTTCAAGGGACCAGAAAAAATGTACATCAAATGGGCCAGCAAAATCGTGAAAAAACTTTTGCGTTACAGTAAATTTATCTGGTGAACGCCCGCACGACAGTTTTTTGCAATTGAGGTGAAGGTCAAGTGAGAGCAGTGTTTCTTTCCCTGATTTCGTCAAGTGCTTCACTTTGTGCACACTCAGTTTTTTTTTTCTATATCAGTTTCGAATATCAGTTTTTTCGAATACGAATTGAATAACAAATATTATTCGATTCATATTCGAAAGAATATTCAAACCCCCCTAGTGATAACCTGATCCCTATGGCTTGCATGGGCATGTTTGTTTGATGGAGGAGGGATTGTTGTGCAGTTGCCAAGGTCTCTCATTCACATGATGCAGATCCCGTTTCTTTTCATTTCTTTCTTTCTTTCTTTTTTTTTTTTTAGATGGTGGCATCCACATATCAAAGGGACTGAACATAGCATCTAATTTTTTCCAGCACAGCTGAAACTTTGCTGTCTAAAATGGTCATTGCACAATGGTTTTGTTAGAAATGTTGTAGAAAACATTGGTGTTGACTTTTTCAATCGGGGCATATATCGGTTTGCATGTAGTCCGATACTGGAAACCATGATCAGCGATCACAGTGGAAGTTGCATGTCAGCAAAATTGATGTACCGAAAAACTTGCATAAATTGCACCTGCCAGACAGTAATTACACAATTTTAGTAAGGAGTAACATCCGTTTCAGAATGGAAACATACATTTTGTTGATGAAAGTTTTAATGGAAAGTGGCTACTGCTTGCTTGCTCCAATTAAATTAAAACCACTGTGTCTCTGCCTATTGACAAAAGATAAAAGTACATCATGGTGGTGTGAATGCAGTGTTGCTTTTTATCGTAAGGTGCACTGAAGAGAGCACTGAGCACTGGAGGAAATCGGGGATATTTCCCTACGCAATGGGGTCATGTGGGAGACTACCCTAATAATGGCAGCATCTTGCAAGTCAGTTTGCTTTATGAATTTTTACTGCCAAATTTAGATTGTAAATTGTCATTTCTTGGATATTGGAGTCCGCTGTCTGTACATTATAGCATAAGGCTTTTTTAATTGCCGCCCTAGCCTCATGGCGCATTGCATTCAGTGTTTGGTCCCTTTAGGAGGTCCGATGATTTCCTGTGCTGATGGCGAGCTAGTCCATATTTCGAATTACAGCTTTTTATGGTTGCAATGTCCGTTTGCAGGTACCAGCTGACTCGTCACCTGGTGCACCGGCATGGAGCAAAGCCTTCGCAATTCCCCTAAGTCCACTCTGCCGTCATTGTTGTCAGGTGGCCTGGTCGATGTTAGGCTAATATGCCTTTGGAGCTCATTACCCATGGAAAAGTGACAAGCCGTGATAGTGCTGTGAGCCCGTGAGTTTGTGCATAGTGTCTAACAAGGATACACGTGCAGAATGGGACGACCGGCTTCTGTGGCGTGTATCGTTTCGCTTTTCGCCAACATTTTTTGGGGAGCATGAACATGCACGTGGCTTTCTCTTGCCCTCTGTGTAATTCGTGTCTAGTCCTTAGTTGTAATGAGGCAATACTTTGGAATACTTGCGGGATGGGGCCCTGTCATGTGTCATTGGAAAGCCCCAAACAACCATACTGAGGAGTGTGTGATGTAATTCTTTTCATGTAGAGAGAGTCTGGTCATATGTAAGGTTGAATTTAGGGAGGTTGCACCTGTGAACTGTTTTCACTCTTCATGAATTCAGGCTGAAAATTGATAACCCTTCCAAAGCACTGAAGGTTTTTAAACTGTAAAAAAAAAAGTGGATTTCATCGTGTGCTTGGGGCAGGTTGGGTGTGATTGCTTACGTACCATCAAGTCCCGCATAGTTAACTAGCATACAGGTCATGTGACCTTTGCAAGGCTCTTTCTCAATCATGCTGTCATATTGGAATGCACGACCGCATAGCCATACTTTCATCGCTGGCTGTCTGGAGTGTGTGTGTGTCAAAACTGCAGTCGAGCTAAGTTGTTTGCTCACCGCACGGTCTCTACGACCTCAAAGTTTAAAGGTTTAAACAGTGTAGACAGCTTATAACGCATACCATGGCAGTCGGGAAAACCTGCATTGCATGCAGTACTGCACTTAATCAAAACATAACTTTTCCATTCATTCACATACCCAGTATGGTCAGCCTGTCTTTTGAAATACAATAGAACCTCGATCAAGGGACCGCGAGAAACTGTAGTATAATCTGGTGGTCGTGTATTCGGAAATTTCACACAACCGATTCACTCACGTTACAAACTCACTGGCTGCTCTTGTTGCCAAAGTTATGATTCTTACCACATACGTAAGTTATGAAAGTGCCTCTATTTTCATTTTGCAAGAGTTAATGCATTTACTTGTGCATTTTGTGCACTTCCTTCAAAAAAATGCTACCAAACTAGGGTGTGCAAATTACGCGATTTCGCGAGCTTGTCCTAAGAGCTTTATGGAAGTGTCAAAATGTGCAAATAAACCGCATACATTTCTGCATAAACGTCGATCCAGGAACTCGTACCTGTCATTGGCAAAAAAAAGAAAAAAATGTTTGAAATTATAAGCCAACGTTGATGCAACTTCCTGCTTTGCCGCCTTCCTCTTTTTGTAGAATCATATACGCAGGTCGGGGGAATAAATACGCAGTAATACAATTCAGCAGTCAGAGGTAAATGGAGATAAAAGGCAATAATAATGAGCCCTCGCTCGGCACCCAGGTGGCAAACCTAACTCTGATCGGTATAGTTTTGGTTTCCGGTTGACGCGTCATTACCCGTAAGTTTGCTGGCATGTCTGTCCATTTGGTAAAGCAACTGTCAATCAGTGCAAGTGAGCTGTGGGAACAGCAGGCAGTTTGTATTTTTTTTTTTCTGCCAGCATCAATATGCAAATTAACGAGTGTTGTAACCGGCTTGATGACACCCACTAACAGCTGATACCTTGCATAGCCGCACAAGACGACAAAGCCTTGTTGACTATCCCAAGCCTGCCTTGCACACATCTGCGCTCATTCTGGAGACTTAGTGAAGAAGGAAGCATAAAATAATGCGAGTACAATTTTTTGTATATACAGTCGAACCCGGATAGTTCGAATTTTGGTTATATCGAACTTATGAAATATTTCCTTGAAAATCCCATGTAAAGTATAGGAAAGCTGAGTCATATATCGAACTCAATTTCACCGGTTGTTCGATATATTGAACTCAGCACCACGCACTGGAAGGTGTGCCTTTCCCAAAGACGATCGCATCACCCTTGGCCGTTTGCCGCGTGACGTTTTCAAGCCACGCGGAAGGTATGAGAGGGGACAGTTCGGTGACGGCTGGTCTAGGGCAGCGCTGCGCCCATTCCCCAAAGGCGCACACATTGCGGTTATCGTTTCCCGCTCGCCAGCACGTGACGTTTGCAAGCCATGTGCGTGAAGGAACAAGAGAGAACCGGTGGGAACGAGAGGGGAAAAACGCGATAGAGTGAAACGCAAGGGTGTGCCCATTCTTCTGCCAAGCTATCTTTCTCCTTCCTCTTTCCTGGCCTTCGTTCGCAGTAGCACGCGCTACGCATGCGCCAATCCAGCTCAGCTCGTTTTCAGACAGAACAGAACGTCGGGCGTCAAACGCTTCCTCCAAAGTGTGCTGCGAACCCTCTGCGCGCGGCGGCCTACATGGCTATGGCGCATGTGGACGTTGAAAAGCGGCAAATTTTTTTTTTTTTTTTTTTTTTTTTTTTGCGAGGGTCGTTTATTCTTATCATTGTGCTGTATGCGCGGCGTAGCAGAGGTTAAGAAGTGGCAGTTTTTTTTTTTTGTGGGAGTTATTATCCTTGCATGTATGAATCGACTAAAGCACACGGTCAGCTGTGATCATGACACCGGCTTTTAGCATTTTTCGCTTCAATCAGCATTTGCAGCTATCACGCTTTCTAGTGATTTTGTGGCAGTGGACTACGCCCACTCCAAGCGAGGCGTGATAAATAGAATCAGGCTTGTGCAATCAAGCCATCACGGGCACTCTGCCAAGTTCGCTCCCTGCTACCGCAGGAGCTATCAAAAGATAAACACGCTGTGATGGTATCACTGCGCAGCGTCTTGGCATGCTGCCAATAAATGAGCTGTGGATGAGACTACCAAAATGGAAGGGGGTGCGCCATCAACATGCAAGCAAAAACGCTTGCGATTTCTGCCGCGGCGACACAAAAACCTTGTTTTGAGCTGCTGTGGTGGCTCGAGCGGCGAGAGGGATGCAGTTGCAACAAGTTGAAAATTTTTTGCTCTGTCGCTGCCGCTCGTCGCTGAGATCGCTCAATTGCTTGCATATGAACTGTCCTTACCGCCTTTTCTTTTTTTCCGAATTCTCGGGTGCAAAAGTGGAATGTTGGTTCATTATGCGAGTGGGTTGATTACGCGACAAATATGGTATCATTTTTCACGATTGTAAGCTTAGTCTCAAGCAGATTTCTGTATATCAAATTATCGATATGTCAAAACTATTTCGCGATTCCCTTCGAGTTCGATATATCCATGTTCGACTATATAAGCTGGGGAAATGAACTTTCGGTGCAGAAATTGCGCGAGTAAATGCGGTAGGGCGGAGAGTGCGCATGCAGACCTTTTGACATCAAGAAGACCACTTTTGATGGCACTCACGTGCATTTCCGTCGCTGGGTTTTAAGTAGGCGTCTCATGGATTTAAAAAACTAGGCTCTACAAAGTAGCATAAATATGCCTTTTATAACGTGCTGTGTGGGCAGTACGGAAGAAAGCTTCAAGTCACTATAGTATGGCCATGCGAGCAACATGTTTCTGCTCAGACTGCATTTGGAACCGCAGTCATTCCAGGGCAGCATTGTCTGTTTTAGGCAGTTGCATCACAGACACGTCTGATCATGCTACCGCTGGATTCGACTATGAATGTAAAACCTGATTTCTGTAATGCTGATGTATGCTTAAAGGCAGGCTAGGTGCAGAGACCCGCCATGCACCAATGGCCATTGGCTATATGCCGTGGATCGATGCGCGGAGTCAGTTGTCGGCAGAACTGGCGCTACAGGCTGTTGTACGCTGGTTCGCATGACTGCGCGCACTGGTCCCCGTCTTACTTGTGATTTGGAACACCTTGGGGTGACGTGACATCTGCCAATGAAGTGCTGCACCAACGTCTCTCTTTCCGGACAGTTCCTGTCAGTGGTTGTACGAAGTAGAGTATGCATATTTGTACGTCTTATAATCAAGGTACTATTTAACGCATTATCCCTACGAGTGATTTGCCGGCCCTGTGCCAATTCGTCGTAAAATGTGGGTCGTCGCATGAGTGGAGGACTTATAATTGGGCTTCCACTGTAGTTCTTACCTTTTTTTTTATCGATTGGATTACAAAAACAGATAGGAGTTTAGCACTCTATGACTATATTCTGGCAGTGTATTCTACAATATACACTGCCAGAATATAAGTGGTAGGCATTTCACTGATGTTTCTTTCTTCATTTCTGAGGCTTTCTTTATTCTGCCCAAAATGTATGTAGCTGAGCTATTCTAAACTGTTATAAGCTGTTGTTTATCCATTCCAGAGCTGGATCAGAATTTACTTCCGGTGCGACCCTGGCCATAACTGCTCCTTCATCGGACAGATGTGGAAATTCCGCATGCCAAATAAGGAAGCGGTGCCCTTCGTATTCAGTGAATCTTATCAGGAGGAGTGCCAAAATGTTCCTTTTTTCTTATGTGGGGGCATTTTCTCTGGAATCATGAGTTCATGCCACATATAGGTTGGCGACAGGTCTAAGCTCTAAGTCAGGTGGTTTGTTAATTATTGCTGCACAGACATGGAGGCTGGAAGGTAAAGGGCTATTTGTGATGGTTGCACTTTTATTATATAAGATGCTATTCTAGTTAAGAGATAAGATTTTCGCTACTGGTAAAAAGATGGTACTATAGATGCTTGTTATAAGATCTTATGAAAAAGCATCATAATTCATCATTGTGTTGTTATCTGGCATGCCACTAAATATATTAATAAAAATGGATGCTGTTTTTGTTGAGTTATTTTGTGTGTGGTGGTTAATTTGCGGCGACGTGCTGCTTCTGGCTGCTTCTGTGCAGTACTCCTTTGGGTGTGGCAGATATTCGGTGACTACTGCTTCATTTACTATTTGGCTCAGTATTAATTTCATGCAGTAAAACACAGCTGGTGAATCGGGAGCAAGCCTCTTAATTTCTGTAGACGTAATTGTTGCAATACGTATTGATACATATTGATTGCAATACGATTTTGTGTGATAGAGCATTCACGAGGCAATTAAGGCCCACTTCTGTTCATTGTGCGACGCCAAGCTCTGATTTCTACAGAAAAAAGTGGCAAACTTTAGTGTTTCAGCTTTGCCCATGGGGACGTGCTGTGCTCAATTTTCTGTGCTGCTAACCAGAGTTCGCCTTCACAGCCATCATCCTCCACCTGCTGCAGCAGGTGGAAATCCGAGCTGGTCTAACCGGTTCAAAGAAAGTACAAGGAAGGTGTGTCAAGGTTCAAGGAACAGTTCCCAGTTGATCCTAGCATGGTTCCCAGCTTATTGCAGTTAGAACTCAACTGGGTATCAACTGGTTTCAATTCAAATCAATTGGGAATTGCTCCTTAACCTCTTGAATTAGAAAGAGCAAAAGAACACTTTTAAGGTAAAGTTCACTGCATTGCATGAAAATAATGGGGTTGAAAAAGTGAGTGAAATATGCCCTCTGAATGTCACGCCTGCTTTGAAAATGTGGGGCAAAAATAGCTCTGGGCACCATTTAGGGGAGCGTATAGAAAACATTGATAACTAAATAAAGTGCTGTCTTGTCTCTTTCTTAACCTATCTCCTTCTCCACACGTACTTTTGAGCGTCATAAGCATTCATTTTTCTTTGTGAGAAGGTGCAGCGCACTGAATGCAGAGAGGTGGGTCATGTTGTACACTCGAATTTGGTGGAGTGTACCTCCTTCCAAGTAGTCAAGCAACCAGGGGCAATATTTTCTTGAAGGGCTGCGTGATAATTGGTGCCCAAGCAGTGCATTGTTGTTTCCCCTGAACGACGTATACCTTCATTTCGCTCCCTGATGTGTTCCCTTTCTAGCGGTCCAGCAGCTTTCGAAACTACATGCAGCTTGTCTGCTGGTGCATACCGATTCATGCTTGCGCCCGATAAATCGGTACCGCTGTCCATATAGTGATCATTTCGTTTTTGTTCAAACCTTGGGCCCACCTCTTGTGTAACGCCTCAAGGCCCTGGGGAGTGAATAAATAAAATAGATAAAGTGTAAAACGAAGTAAACAGAGCTGGTAGCATGCAGGCAGAAACTTGCATGCGCCAAACTTGAAGCAGTGCTAACTCATCCCGCTGCTATCAAATAACTCTTGTTTTTCTTCATGGGGTGGCCGAGAAGCCGTACAGAGTGGGCTAAAATGTAATTTGCCGTTTTTGACAGGGCTGTAAGGTAACCCAAAATGGAGCTAAATTTGATGCTTTGCACCACAAAGAATTTGACGGGTTCTAATTTTCACCTGGGCTGCTCTAATTCTTTTGCCAGTTTGCCCAATATTGTTGTGTGGCCGCGTAGGGCCTCCTTGGTGTCCCGTGATGTCATCTGTGGGGATCTTTCCGATGGCTTGACTTCTCTGTCGGGAAATGCTTGGAGGGAGAAATTGAGTGCTAGACCCTGCCTTATGCAGACTAAGAGAGGGATAAACATGGAGTATTTGGTCACAATGCCCCATGCCTTTAAAAATGCACTTGCCAATACGTTCACTGTATGGGCCCAACGCTGTGCCACAGTTGCGGTTAGGTCGCTCGACAGCTGTACCCAAGGATGCGGGATCGAGTCCCAACTGTGGCAAGTGTTTTTCGATGGAGGCAAAAAGCAAAGCTCCCACGTGCTGTACAATGTCAGTGCACGTTAAAGAACCCCAGGTAGCCAAAATTTCAAAGGCCCTCTATTGGGCCCTCTGGCATAGCCCGAGTTGCTCTGGGACGTTATAAACCTCATAAACTAAACTAAACCATTTGTTCACTGACAATCACGTGGGCTGCACTTTGACCACTGCTTGATCTGCTATATAATGTTTCTAACCATTGGCTAACCATGGTTTCTGGCAACCGCGATTAACCCTGCCCAAGTAACAGGGGTGTGTCTGGTTTGGGGAAGGCTGTGTAGCTGCAGGTGGCCGGCTGTGGGTGTTTGGATGGCCGGCTGAAGGGGCTCTTTAGGAAGCTTTATTTGGGCAACAGCTTGGCATAGTTGTTATACAGGGGCTGCTTCAACAAAGAAAGGCAATGCACATGTGTGCATGTATGCATTTGTCTACATCTAGCTTCTGTGTTTGTGATCAGCGCATGCATTCATTTGTGATCTTGTATTCTGTAATTCTTTGCCTGCAGTTTCTGTGCTATGAACTTAGAAGCATGCATATTTGTATGTATGCACATTGCTTTCCTTGCTATTTCCCTAAGGGACTAACAAGTGCCACTGCTCATGTAATGAAATACAAAGTCTTGTCCTGACCGCAAATACTACGCGATGCTTGTTTTCTCATGCAAATTGGGGCATGCATATTGAACAATGCTTTAAGTGTCATTGTTGTTTAAGCTGCAGGCTTATTTCTGTGAAATTTTATACTTGGAGGAGATGTGGTAGCAAATTTTATGATACCGTTTTGATTGAGACGGAATGAAGTGGGTTATATTTTTAATAACTTAGCAAAAGCATAGTGGTTTTCGGAGCAAAACTACGATTGCTATGTTTATGTTGCTAATGAAAATGTCATTTATAATGAGAGATGACGTCAATGTACAAATGATGCTCCCTGGCAACAAATGGTGCAATCCTTGTGCTACAGAATGCCTATTGTTTTTTTGTAGTTTTTGTGGTTGATACAGGCGTCTCTTCTTTCGTTATTGAATATAAGATCTTTCGTTATTGAATATAAGATAGGCAAGTAGCATCATACTATTATGTTGTAATACTCTTGTGACAGGGCGATCTCAATGCCCGTGAAGTCAATGGCCATTCTGAGGTCTATGCAAATGCACCGCCATCGATGAATTTCAATGGTAATCGAGCAGAATCAAATAAGAGCCAAGAATACCTAATGTCATGCTCGGGTTGAACATGATTAAGTGCTTATTTAATTTAATTTTTTTTTCAGCTTGCCCGTCACAATTGGTATTAATTACTAGTCCTTTAGGTGAACCTTGGAGTGTCACAGCGTCAGTGTTACACATGACTTTTTAAGCTTCCTCATGAGCACAACACTTTGAACAAGCTCTTGTTTGTATTTGCACGCATGTATGTATGAAAGAGAGACTTCAGTCGGTTTGAGTATGTTAGTACATGTTTTGTCAGGTCGGTCAGTCATGCAATCAGGCTAGCATTTTCAGTGATACGCAGTATGTTCTCTTCCTCAAGCGTGTCATTGTAAGTTTATTCTGCTAGGTTTTGCCATCAGGCTGGGTTTGTAAAATATATTTGTGACTATCGTGTTTTAGCATCACAGAAATCAGGGGAATGCTTCTGCATCGGGAGAAGCAGAGTCCATACTGAGTCCCTTTGTTTCATGATGCTCTTTATGAGGTACCAGCTGACTCGGTAACTTTTCTGATGCCGTACTCCTGTTGCTGGAGTACTTTGCTGATGTAGAAGGGCTTGTTGGAGTTGTTTGAACATTATTTTAAAACGGCACTACAAAGCACAGAAAGATGTGAGACACATACACATTGACCAGTGCAATGTGCGTGCATGTCTCATTCTACCAGTCTGTGTCTTGTTGCACTGTTTTAAAATAAAATTAGATGATATTTATTAAGGAAAGCTGTATAAATGGGCAGCTTCTAGTGGTGTATCACAGGCATCATGTATTCAGCTCAGTGTTGAATTCCACTAGGTATCGGGACGTTTTTGCTTCTAATAGTGCTCATGACAATAGTATGCTCTAGTATAGGCAAGGAACTCATCTACGCCATCTTAATTATTTATAAGAGTTGAGGCTCTGTGAGTTATGAAAAAACTGCAATACATTCTCTGCATTGTTTTTTTTTTCTTTTCTCCTAGCTCTTGTACAGGCTTGGATAAGAGTTATTTAGAATTAAAAATGAGCAAAGCAGCGTAGGCCTCATGTGGCCAAAAACTCATCCGTCACTCTTAACAGCCATCATTCAATGATTGAAACCAGTGTCGAAACCTGATGTACAAAGCGTCCTTGGGCTCATGGGGGTTGTATATGAGCAGTGCTCTATGGTCTGCAACTATCAACAGAGGAGTGGCAGAGAGCCTTTCCCCTCTGAAATGCCCCTGGCCTTGAGGTTAATCATGAATAAACAAACACACCTGTCATGGTGTTTGCCACTTAAAACAGATTGGAAGGTGCAGTTGTAACTAATAGGTGTGGTGGTTCTTCAGATTGCAATGGAATTTGGCATTAATACTGGTCCCATAAAACTGATCTTGCAAACGTCTTGTGCACTTTTATAGTCCGTTTGTATTGGGAGCCGAAATATTTGTCTCCTGACCAGTAGTTAGGAGAAAGGTTTTCCTGATGACTGCCAACAAAAGCTGCTTTTAGGGATGATTGGGTGCTGAGAATAATTTCTGGACCTATCACTAAAACTTCAAGCGTGAGCAAGAAAGAGTATGTTGAAAGCCTGACTCCAAACCACAGAATTCAAGATAATTGCAACGCTTTCTTTAGTATAGCGACTGATCACATGCACTGTCAAAAGCTGATATTCAGATGCCATTACATACCTGCCCGAGAGACTCCAGGTTTTTTACTGAACTTCCCAGTTGTACGACCACTGCCTTAAATCTCCTGATAAATGTCACCTGCCCCCCCACTTTTGTGTGGCAAGAAATCTACCCGATTCTTTATCGCATCAGGTTGGCGGGTCTGCTGTTACTGCTACTGCTACTGTATGTTACTGCATGCCAAAGTACTGGTTGCACGAAGCTGTAAAACGAAACTGCTGGGAAACACTGATCATGAATTTTTTGGTTCTTCGTCATGACGTTAAGCCCACTTGTTCCATGTTGCACAAGGCACCTGCATAGAATCGTGGGTTTGATGGTGGCAGCCATTTTGACCACTTTCTGGAGCCTCAACTCAGTAAGGTCCTTCTGGTTAGACGTTTAGTTAGCGTTTTTTACATTGATAGGCTCTAATATTTAAGCAAGCAGTGTGGTCAACTGATCACTTTCTTTCTCTTCAAAACATGGAGTGCAGCGCGTTCACGTTTAAGGGAAAGAAGGGAGGAGTTGGGTCAACAAATAAACCGATTTCCATAGTTTGAAAGTTCTTGCTTCTGTGTTCGGCTTGGAATTCACTGAGCATGGTTCTTGGCTGTTGTAAATGGTGTAGGATGCATCCTGACGATTCTTTTTTTGCGGGGCTGGCCTGTACAGTAAATGGTGTAGGATGCATCCTGACGATTCTTTTTTTGCGGGGCTGGCCTGTACAGTAAGATGAAGCGTGGTGTTATACCCCTTAGATAATCTAATTTTTCTCCCCTTCCAGGACCCTGTCGCCAACATACGCTTCATGATGCAGAGTCAAGACAAAGCCTGCTCGGAAGGTTAAGAGAAGCTTGCAGGTGTTTTGACAATGTGTCGCGTGCTGCTAGTGTACATTGTGTCATGCATAATATTTAGTTTCACTGTGGCAGGCATGTAGAGATGTGGAAGCAGTTTTTTGCTTTTATGCTAAAGGAAAGGCAAGTGCCATGACAAAGGTATATATCGATTGCAGTTCTTGGCCTTGCCATGCTGCAGTCAGTACGTAAGACGCAATGCCTCTTGAGTGTTTGTTTTCATACAGCTGTAATAGACAGCTGTTTACACTCACTGTCCACAAGAACATTTCTTTAGAAGTGTTTCAACCATTTCGTTGGCAGCACCATTTGAAAATGTTTAATATATATAAGACAGAATGTTGCATTGTTTCATTATCTTGTCGTATCAACTGTGCCATCGTTTCACAAAAGTGTGTGTTGACTCCAGGTTGCAAAAGCTGCACTTGTACCCTGTATACATTTTGAGAAGTAGTGTATATTGGTATAGAGTTTTATGCAGCAACGAACAGGGGAGATGATTGATGAGGCATGTAACCACAAATAACTAGTTCATTTTAACTGCATACAGGAAGCAAAGGTACCGAAAGGCAGTGTATAGTACTGTTCATGCGCTTGGAAAACCTGCTTAGGATGAGAAAAAGTTTGTGCCTTAGCTGCAAATATAAACATGCAAAAACGCACATGGTACTGAAGTGTGTTGTAAAGCCTCTGAATTTTAGCTACAACTGCTCTTAAAAGATAAAAGCCTCTAATATGCTTAAACAAAAACAAGTGAATGGCAGCAGTCTATTCCACTATGTGCTGCAAGCATGGTTTCAAGTGAACATAATTTAGCCATTGTCAAAACGTTATGACCTAAATTGCTTAGAACTTGCAGCGTGTATTCCCTTGTCGTTGGTTGAAATAGCTTTGTTCTGTGAACTCTTCCATAGGTATTTGTTCTTGCTGTTTTTTCCTCACTTTGTATGCTTTATAACAAGCTGCCAGGCATTGCATATACTTTTGTGTCATCTGTGCTCTTCACTAGTGTATAGGTTGACTCCTGAAATGCATTCTACATTATACATCTCTGCAGCATATAATAGCTTATCATTAAAGTTTTCTTTATTGCAGTAGAAAATTTTTATAGATCACAGTGCAGAATTATTTACCACTACATAGCTTCACATCGCCCTTTACCTTTTTGATGTCTGGTCTCTTTTTATTGTACAGTCAACATATTACTGAGTCTAACGCTTGTAATGCTTCATATAGTCTGCTGCTGTTATTGCAGCAGCGTCCGCTGTCACTTGCTTCATTGCTAATGCTATCTGGTGATTTGCACTTTAAGAGAACTCCCTTTAGTGTTGCAATTTCAAGTGTGTTTTTGAAGCTTTTGGCAAAAACTAGATTGGGCAGATGACTCCAACAATTTTTATTGATGTTACATTGGTTTTTGCGCATTTTCCGATTTCGCACTTTGCATGACAACCTCATGCAAAGCTGTTTTGCTGCTGTCAGATGTAAAGAAAACATTTAGTGGCCAAGGTCACACAGATCACCTACATGGCTACTCATTCATAATGATGCTTTCTGCAGAACTGTGCTTGTTGCTTGGAAACAGGCAGTGAAGGGCACAGAACTTGCTGTAGTGTGCTGGGAGAGCACATGCAAGTGTCTCTTGTTTGTAAAATCTGAGTGAAATGTGTCTTGCTTTGTATGTACAGGGCTCCATACAACTATCCAGAACGGTCGACATGTTTTGCAGAGTGTGTTGGGAGTCATGCACATGTGGACAAGGGTTTGAAACAGTGTTTTACTGTGCTTGCATTTTCGTATAGATTGTTCTTTACATCTCATGTCTCCAAAAACGGTGACAAGCCTAGAAGACAGTTAGAAATGTCACCAGTGCACACTCTGGTGCACCCCTTGAGCACTCCAAGCAGCTTTGAGAGAGCCTGAATAGACGTCAAAATTACAAGGGGCCTTATCATTATGTGAAGAATGGTGCATTAAATCTTGTGATTGCTTTTATTTTATTTTTTACATTTTCCTGAGACATTCTTGGCCATCTTCATGTTTGGGTTGCTCCTGTGGCAGCTGCCTTCCAGCCTTTTTTCCTGCCATGGGTGGCAGGTGGCAAAGTGGAAGTGGCAGTATGCCAGATGCCAGCTCTTCTTCATGATGGAGCTTCTTAAGTAAATGCATTAAAGGGTCACCGCCGTCTATGTATGTTCCTAAAGAGAACTTCATCCACTGATGGAATGTCAAAAAATGGCCACATTATATTTGGCTTGGCAAATGTGTGCTGAAAACATTTATTCTGATGTGGAATCTAAGCTGAGCCAGATCGCTGCCCTGTGTGTACAGATTGAATCTTTTTAGTTGTGCGTTTCTTACCTTTGAATAAATATAACGGAAATGAATGTTGGCTTCATATGGAAACCACCACATTCTGAAAGGTTTGTCTGAAGAAGAGTTCCTTTTATGCTTAAATGCTCATCTCCTGCCCAAGTCCTCTACCTCACTACAGCATGCCTACTTCCTGTAGGTGATTTGAGAAACTCTGTAGGCTTCGGTACTATGTGTAGTGACTCTGGCTTATTTATTTGCAGCGAAGTACAGTTCCGTGTGTTCCGCTCTTGCTTTCCTCCTTCCCATCGCCCAGTGCGTATGTGTGCGAAAGCTTGTCCTCACCTGTGTGCTCGCTGTGCGCAGAGCTGTCTGTCCGGCCAGCCATGCAGTCGACTGTTCGCAAGCGGCAACGGTTGGTGCAGTGCCCATACTGCCCCTTTGTGAGCCGCTTCGAGAGCGCCATCCGCCGGCACCAGCTCCGACACACCAAGGAGCGCCCCTACCGGTGTGACTTGTGTCCACAGAGCTTCCAGCGCAGGTTGGTAGCCTCCACCAGCTGCTCAGGGGTAGTCCTTTGACATTGACCAAGCTGAAAATGTTCCTATAGTTGTGCGGTAGCAAAGGTGAAAGAAATTGCTTGGGTAGGGCTTCACCTCAAGAGAGCTCCTTTTAGGAAGTCTTGAAAGGTGTTTTGTTTAAGCTGTCCCTAATTTATTTGCAATAAATATTTGCATTTTTAGGTACAGTACATACTATGCTGGCCTACCTCACGTAATGATTGCATGTTTATGTATTTATATCTGCAGTCCGCCTGCTACTCTGTAAAGCGTCTGTTTACCAACATCTCCCAACATTCTCATTGTAGAAATGTGTAGAAGCAAACATTTGGTGTGCTGCTAGTCTTTTCCAAATTGTTCCACAGGTCAATTGTGTTACTTTAATGATCCATGCATGCTTTAACTGCTTGTCATGTATTGTCAGCGATGCGCACGTATTCAGCAAAGCATTGAAGGTGGAATAAACAGTAATCAAAAGGGGGTTTTTGTATGTATGTCAGAAAGCAAAATTGCTGTTAATGAAAGCGCTTGATCCTAGAAATAGGCTCCAAAACATAATTGGAGTGCTCTAAAGCTCTGGTTTTATTCTCTTAACTGCTCCAAAATTCTTGAGCCTGCTTCCATCCCTGATTTGGAGACCTTACAACGCCTCACTGCGAGTTTCGATGAGCAGAATTTTGTTTTAGAGCAAAGGAAAGGCTCTGGTATCTGCCTTGCATCTCAGTCGATGCGTGCAGCATAGCGAAAGGGAAGGGAGGAAGGTTGGAGTGAGAGAAGAAAGATGAATCATAATGAAAAGCTAACATGCACTGACATCTCACAGCACACGGAGGATGCCTTTTGCATTTCACCTTCATATAAACACATATGCCGCAGTCAGGCTTGAACCCAAGTATTACAGTCAGTAGCTGAGCACTGAGCCACCGCAGTGGGCCAATGAACCGACAGTTTGCTATTTCTGACTGCATAGAAGGTTCGAATAGTTTGAATATAAGAGTGAGGAACGGGTTGAATTGGAAATAGAAAGCTCATTTTGCATACTGGATACTGGTACCATCCTGCATTGCGAGTAAATTTACTGATTTTTCTCAAAGAAAAATATTCATTTACTGACTCGAGTAACCGCAGCATGTTTCGCTCATGGTATTACAAGAAATGAATATGTCAAACTAGTGCTTTGATATTTGGTAGTTCATGCTTTATTTCATGCTATGTAAGATATTTTTAATAAGGGATGCAGAGATATGCAAATTTCCAAATATGAATTGAATATGGATGTGAAGAAGAAATGGCTTCTAATATCGAGTAACTAGTATCCAGAACTATTAAGAAAAGTATAACAGATAAATGCTGCTGCTTTTTTTCTTTTATTTAAATACAGTGTATGGTCTTTGCTACTGAAACAAAACTTTACATATTCCACACTCTAAACAAAAAATTGCCCACGATTATTTTACTTCCTAATGCAAAATTTGAGCGCAGCACATCAGCTGTTTCACCTTTTCGATAAATTGGGGCAAAGCTTTCGAGCAAGACACGTATGTACAATTACAGACAACTTTTTAAAAATTTTTCACATGTATACCTTCAAGAAACACTCCGCTAACAGTTCTTGGCTGTCATGAAAGAAGCTTTGTGGTCTGATAAATGAAGAGAGCAATTGAGGTTGCGGGACGCAGCGCGTGGGTTCATAGGAACGTTGCACGACAAACAGATAGCAGCGACTGACTGATGCCGCTGACGCCGCTAGCGCGTCAAGCGAGTGAGAGCGGGATGCACGCACCATGATTCGCTGATAGCGAGCAGCGGCGTTTCAGCGACCGCACAGCACCCTCGCCGCCACGCATGAAGAAGGGGGTAGCCCCTCTCCCTCTTCCTGCATGACTGTGTTCTACGCAGCCGCTAGCGGCGTCAGGTCCGTCAGGTCGCTGCTTCCGGCGACCCCCCCTCGCCCCCCCCCCTTCCTTGTGTTGTCCGGTTGCTGCACGCGATCCTGCCCCCATCGTTCGCCGCTGAGTGTACTCCCCCCCCCCCCTCTTCCTACGAGGCTCCGGTTGCCGAAGCACCGGCTCGAACTGGGGGACTGAAAGGTGGTTGAACTGGTTACGAGGCGGACGATGCCGCCGCCGCCGTGAAACCCAGGAACGGGTGCCAAAGAGGTGCGCTCTAAAAAACAAAACAAACATGAAGTGTACAGTAATGTGTACTGCTAGGTTAGACACAATATCAGTATGCAGCCTGTAATAAGGGCATTCAGAGTAGCTTAGTATTGGCAAATTAAATCCAAGAATCGAGACATTACTGGCAACTAAAAAAATGTGAAGGCTAGTGGTAATTCTAATTTCGAGAAATGGAGAAATATCCCAAAATAATTATGAGGTCAATTTATGAAATGACGGAATCCAAAAAAAAAAAGAAAGTAATTGCCGAAAATATTAATGTGGCAAAGCCGTAGCACCAGAAAACCCATGGTTTTGACATTGTTTCAAATCTATTATCTAAAAAGTGCATTATACAAAAGTGTCCAACATATCGCATATGAAATACATACCTGGCACTGAACTTACTTATATTTATGGCACTTAGAAATAATCTGCCACTTTGTGCTCCACATTGCGTTTCTTAACGTCCAAAAGCAAGCTTTCATAAAACTCAGAAAGCAGTTGCAGTTTCATCACTTGGCTCCATACCAGTGACAAAGCGTGAAGAGCAGCTAAAACTTAGTGCTTTGCCAACTTCGAGAAGAGTATCATTGGTGTCGCACTCAGAGATCTCATCAAATGACTAACACGCCAAATCGCAGCTTTTTGACATGTTGTCGAGTTCAGTGCTACAGACAGCGGCGCGATGCTGAGGGACACGCTATAACAATAAAAATTTTATTCTCAATAACAAAAGTATGTTTTCAATGCAAGTTGTGCATTATGCAAGCAAACTCTGTATCTATCAAGATCACACGAAATGTCAGCAATCGGCCGTGAGTAGTCTGTCACTGCTGCTACTATATCACCTCCTGCTGGAATGTTTTTCACCACCTCTTGGTGCAAAATTAGAAACCATGCAAGTTTTCCAAACATTTGCACTATCTATCATCCACACCCACTTGGAAATATGGTTGAAATATGGTTGTATAGCTGTACTAAAATGCATCTCCAGTTGGGAAAGAAAAAAAAGAATGTACTAAGCAGGATCGTATTAAATTGCACTGTATTTCTTACAGTGGAAATTTATACAGTGACACAATTTGTGACATTGGACCTGTTTCTCAGCCTCTGATCTCAGTTGGGGTTATACCCATTCGCAGGTACCAGCTGACTCAACATGTCTTGGTTCGGCATGCAGAAAAGCTGCTTGCTGGAAAGCCACGGTCCACTCCACAAGAGTTCAGTGACAATACTACCACTCTCGACTCGTCGGGCCAATTCCAAGTGGACATGTCCTCAGACATGTTTCCTTAACAGAAACGCTGAGAAATTTTCCATCAAGAGGTAGTTTTTTGAATATGTTGAGTTGATAACCAAAATGCATCTTTTGACTCCCTTGCCTTCAATATAGAAGAAAATTTTCGAAATGTTAACTCTAAACAGCAAGAACCATGTGACCCCTAGCCTTTGACTAACCTATGTCATCTCAACACATCAACCTCAGACACTAAGGATATAATCGAACCCGGATATATTGAACCCGGATAATTCGAATTTTGGTTATATCGAACTTATGAAATATCCCCTTGATAATACCATGTAAAAGTATAAGAAAGCTACGTCGCATACCAAACTCCAATTTCGCCAGCCGTTCAATATATCGAACTCCACACCATGCACTGGATGGTGCGGCTTCCCCAAAGACGATCGCATCACCTTCGGCCATTTGCCGCATGACGTTTTCAAGCTACTCGCGGAAAGAGTGAGAGAAAACAGTTCGACGACCGCTGGTCTAGGGCAGCGCTCCGCTCTTTCCCCAAAGGTGCGTGCATCTGTGGTGAGTTTCTCGCACGCCAGCTCGTGAAGTTTGCAAGCAATGTGCATGAAGGAACTAGAGGGAACCAGTTTGGCAACGGGAGAGGGGAAAAAAGCAATAGAGCGAAGCGCAAGGGTGTGCCCATTCTTCTGCCAAGTTTTCTCTCTTCTTCCTCTCTCTTTCCCGGTCCTCGTTCACAGCAGCACACACTGCGCATGCCTAAGCCAGCCCATGGCACACTGAACTTCGGACACTTTCTGCAGTGTGTGTTGTGAACCCTCTGCGTGCGGCGGCTGTCATACGAAGCGTGTCTCATGTCATCATGCTGAACGTGCGTAAGCTGTGGTGGCTGCAGACGTTAAGAGGCGGCAGATGTATTTTTTTTTTTCTGTTTTTGCAAGAGTCATCCTTCCTTGTCGTCATGCTGAGCATGCTGCATAGCGTAAGTTATGGGGGCTGCAGACGTTAAAAAGCAGCGGATTCTTTTTTTTTTTTTTTTTTTGTGAAATTTGTCCATTCTTGCATCTATGAATCAACGAAAGCACACGGTGAGCTGCGATCATGACACCAGCTTTTAGCATTGTTGACTTCAAATGGCATTTGCAGCTATCACGCTTTCCAATGATTTTGTGGCAGTGGGCTACGCCAGCCCCAAGCGCAGCGTGATTAATCAAACTGGGTTTGTGCAATCAAGCAATCACGGGCATTCTGCCAAATTCGCTCCCTACCATGGCAGGAGCCACAAAATCATTGGAAGGCGTGATAACTGCAAATTCCGTTTGAAGTGAACAATTCTAAAATACCGGAACCTCCATCTTCTTTTGTGCGGAACTGCTTGCAGTGCAAGAGGCGCTTCGCTCTGTGACCGCCATTCCCATGCTTCCCGCGGCCCGTATTATCATACGTACAGATGCCCTCCAGGTGACAAAGCTACTTAGACGCGTTAGTAGTAGCCCGGAACCCTGCCAGAACATATACAGTCTAGCGGCTCGCATACCAAATCCAATTCGTATTGAATGGACCCCGCGTGACAGTGCTCAAAGTCAAGTAGATTCTGCGACCCGCCTTTCAAACTCAACCTCGACATCGCCAAACCTCATAAAATTGGACAATGCCACCCTGCTTTTAACAAGAAAGTAGCACCTCCGGCGCCGTACACGTGCTCTTATACTTTCGTGTACGGTAAGCCTACCTTGTGGTCTAACCCGTGCAGAGGAGGTGGCGCTTCGGAGGATTAGAGTTGGGGTGGCCCTAACACCAGCAGTGATCCGAAAGTGGCCACAATTTCGGTATTTATATCCACACTCTGGGTGCCCCATCTGCAAGTCTAGAAATATAGAAGCTGACATCCATCACCTACTGTGGGATTGTCCAGCATTGAAGCCAACGCGGATCCGGCACCTGGTGGCAGCTGGCCTCTCCCCCCATAATCCGCAGTCATATGCTGTTTGGACACTGGGACCGCATCATCGTTCACTCCTCGATTTCATTGCATCAGCCAACCTTTTTATGCGAAACATATTGCTAGAGGTAAACCACAGCCCTTCGTGACGGTTACACGCCGTGCAAAGAATGTGGAATGCTACGTCACACCACGTGATACGCTGACGTCACGACAGAGGAGAGACGGGGGTGCAGCTCACGCCGTCTGCTGCGTTTGCACGCCGTGCGGACCACGTGGTATGGTGACGTCACACCAAGTGATACGCTGACGTCACGACAGAGGAGAGACGGGGGACCGGCTAGCGCAGTCGGCTGCGGTTGCACGCCGTGCACGTCGGTGTTCTAAGAGCTTTTGCTTTGCGTACATATTCGCGTAGTGGCAATCGAGTATCGTTGGCCTGGGGGACGACATGTTCGTTGTGCGTGTCGGTAACACAGTTAGATTAGAGATGAACGAGTCATGCTATTACCTAGTTTTATGCGATGGGAAAACATTGTGCATTCCAAGTTTAAACCGTGTAAAAGCACGTGTAACCGAGGAAAGAAAAGTTTAGCCAAGTGTAACCATGGAAAGCAGAGTTTAGCAATCAATATGCTTCGCATCTGACCAGGCTTAACCAAGCTAAGCCTCAGCCATTTTTTCATTTATTTGACCACACCCTTCATCCATCATAACATTCCTTTTATGCCCTGAGGCAACTTCGAAAAAAATTTTAAAAAATTCTAAAAGCCGGTGTCATGATCGCAGCTGACCGCGTGCTTTCGTTGATTCATAAATGCAAAAATGGACGACTGGCAAAAAAAGAAAAAAAAGACCCTGCCGCTTCTTAACATCCGTAGCCGCCATGGCCTACACTGCTCCACACGTTCAGTACACAAGGACGACTCTCGCAAAAGAAAGAAAAAAAATGCTGCTTTTTAACATCCACAGCCACTGCGTCGCACGTTCAGCACGACGAAATGGCAGACTCTCGAAAAAAAAAAAAAATTGCTGCCTTTAATGTCAGCAGCTGTCATAGCATACGCTCGCCACACGTTTAGCTCGACAAGGATGATCGGCTCCCGAAAAAAAAAAAAAAATTTGCATGTTCAGCATGACGGCAAAATTGAACGACTCTCGCAAAAAAAATTGTCAGCCGCCGCGTGCAGAGCGTTCAGAACACAAACTGGAGAAAGTGTCTGCCACGGGCCGAGCTGGCTTGTCTGCACATGCGAGGACCGGGAAAGCGAGGAAGGGGAGGTAAAGCTCGGCAGAATGGGCACACGCTTACGCTTGGCTCCATCGCGTTTTTCCCCTCTCTGCCGAACACCACAGCTGCATTGGTTCCCTCTCGTTCCTTCACGCTCATGGTTTGCAAACGTCGTAGGCTAGCGCGGCAGCAATTACCGCAGATGCGCATTCCTTCCGCGCGTGCCTTGGAAACGTCACGCGACAAATGGCCGAAGGTGATGCGATCGTCTTTGGGGAAGGCGCACCGTCCAATGCGTGGTGCCGAGTTCGATATATCGAACAACCGGTGAAATTGAGTTTGATATACAACGCAGCTTTCCTATACTTTTACATGAGATTTTCAGGGGGACATTCCGTGAGTTCAATATAACCAAATTTCGAATTATCCGGGTTCGACTGTATTACAATCCATTTTGTTCTGCAATGAAAGAAAACTTCACTGCAAAATTTGGCACAAAGAACTAGAAAACATACTGTGAGAATTTCAGGAAAATCTGAGGAGGTAGAAATATGGTGAAGTTGCCTTTTAGAGATCGCAATTGTTTTCATGTGGCAAGTCGTAGACGTGCGCGTCCAGCATGGATTGTTCTTAACATGGAAGGTACACATCTCCAGTTCAAACAGCAGACATAAACTCAGAACTTGGCGGTGTTGCTAATGATTGCACTAAGCAGGAAAGCAGTCTGAAGAGTTTAGGCACTTTGCAACTACATTCTAGATGTTTGCTTTTGTTTCTTATACACACTTGCAGATGTTAACACGATCCGTGATCTGCTGCCTGTACGGTAAGCTATGGTCTTGGCATTGACTGCACTGTGAATTACTGAAAGCCTGTACAAGTCTTTGTGATGAATGTAGCCTTCTGTGTAGACCCTGTCTCATGAAGACAGAAGTATGTTGGATGCATTGTTACAAACAGTATTTTTATAAAAGTGGCTATTGCAAGAATAATACGACTGTATCCTGTTTATTTATTGGCTGGCAGCAGCAGCTACTGCGTGCCGGCTTTTGCATGGTCTCGGTAAAACATGAAGGACTTTGAAACTCTGGGAACACCTTCGTATACACCAAAATGGGGCCATTCTCTCCCTTTTCAGGAGGTGGCTCTAGTAATCTTCAGGTATGGCGTCTATGACAATGTGGATGGCACAACAGCCTTTCTCTTTGTCATCTAGCATTGTTGCTTTAAACTGACTAGTCCATTCTTTCTGTAGCCTTTACAGTAATAGATATTAACTTGACCTCTGTTTATTCAGATTAGTCGCAGGTATGTGTGAATGGTAGTTGCGGATCGGCTCCCAGCTTTGAGCCACGTCAGGATGTGGCCCTCAGAGTTCACTAAAACTCAAGCAGCGACCGTCAAGAGCGAATAACGTGCTATGTTCCTTGAAAACCTCTGACAAGCTTCCTCGTACGGTTAAGCCGCTTGTGAGGTCCACTGCTGCCACTTCCACCGTGAGGCTGCATACACCAATGTTTGTGACAGTGTGTGCACAGTAAAATATCTGACGGAACTGCAAAAAATCATTGCCACACATTTTTCAACCTTTTAGTGGATAACCACCACTAAGTTCTTCACTTAAATAAATTGTGCTATGATTTGACTGGTTTCTTGCATGATTCGACCTTTGAGTAATTGGAACATCATACCTTGCTTTGTGAAGCTGCAGAACTATGGCTTACTCTACCTGTAGAGGGTCTGTAGCCTTGCTTTATATGAGCCCGACTGTCTCATGGTTCCTTCAGCAGTACTTTGGTTTCCTAGTCCGCCCTGCCCTCAGACACTGCATGTCATCCAGGCACGTTGTGTCTGTACTCCACTCTGAAACTTTATCGGTGTCTTTTTTTTTAGCCTTTTAACTCCTATGTTGGAGTGGCATGGGTAACTTTGGTGCCAGAACAGAAGAATATGTAGGTGAACATAAACAACCTGTACCTTTTTGCAGCTCTGTGGAGGGCGATGCCAATCACTGAATAGGGCAGATGCTGCTTCTGTGCATAGATAACTAAAGAAATGGCTGAAGAATGTGCTTCCCCTAGAGACACTAAAAGAAACCTACCCTGGGCTGTAAAGGTGAAGGGGGACGTGCATATGTAGAACAATACAGACTTTGGTTTTTTGTTTGTTTGGCTTCTTTGCTACTATTTTTTAGCTTTGTCTAGCTCTCCAGAATAATAGTGTATGGGCTAAAAGTGGCATTGTCGTTTTTGTGGGCTAGCACTCAATTCACACATGGTACCACGTGATAGTTTTTTTTATGCAGACATATATTGCATGGATTTGTCATTCGGATTGCAAATAATTAGTCAAAGATTATCACACAAATCTGGACGTGAAGCTTTTATTTTTCTTGCAAAAAGACTGGTGTGACCGCCTTTGACTTGAACCAACCAAAACCTGAAATAAGGGCATTCATTGCAGCAGCTACCATTACACTCTAGCTAGCTGCTGCTTTTACCTGCTTTTACCTTTTAATATGTTTACCTGAAGCTGAAATTTTCTCTCTTCATGACTAAAATGAACCTGAAAACAAACCCACCAGTGGCCATTCTCCCGCAACTTGCACACAGTTTTCTGACAAAATTTTGATATGACAACCCTACTGTCTCTCCTTTAATGACTCTCCTTTAATGTTGTGCTTTGCGATGTCAGTGCACGTTAAAAAACCCTGGGTGGCCGAAATTTCCGGAGTCCTCCACTACAGCGTCTCTCATAGCCAGAGTCACTTTGGGACGTTAAACCCCACAAACCAAACCATCTCCTTTAATTTTATTACTGCATTGTTTCGCAGTAAACTTCAGGATGATTGCGGCACGACACAGCCTGAATTGAGATTGGCGATTTTGGGTTCAGCTTAGACGTCCGTTTCCATCCATATGCATATTCTGCTTTTCTGCTCTGAAAAATCCCAACCAATAGCAGCATAACCCCCCTATAATGCTAGCAGTCCAGACCATCTTTTCTTGCTTAGAGGCATTATCAAAGCCATTAACACTTGCAAGTAGCGCAATGGTGTATTGCTTGGTTCAAATGACATTGAAATTACTATCTCAATATTATAGAAATATTTCAGCAATAGTGACGAGCATCATTACCACAGTTTGTGTGTGGACTAAAACCGTGAGCAGTAAATACATTAAGGACATACAGAACGGATGGAAAGCATTCTCAAACTCTAATCAGCTTTTGTAACATGCCTGTTGCAGTATGACAGGATTTACCCCGAGCTCTGCAAGACAAACATAGCCACACTTCAATACATACTCTGGGAGTGTAAGGCAAAACTGACTGATGCTAATTAATCCGGAAACCCTCTCGATGAGATTGTCCGTAGCTCCAGCCTCAATGACCAACTCTGGGCCGTCCAGCAGGCTCTCATGGGTCACGTGGCAAGAAAGTGGAGGGCTTTGGTCTTTGAGATTTCCTGGAAGCACTTGCGCTGCAAATGCTCTGGTCTGTCCTTCGTCCCTCAAAGCACCTGCATTGCTGCAGGCACCCCTCCTCGGATGCTTGATGTGTTTATGAGGGTCCGGAAGCAGGGCTGCTATCCTCTCCCTATTCGTGAGGCCATGAACAATGCCTCAAAACCGTCAACTGCAACGATCCCGCTGTCTCACATCATGCCCCTGGATTCAACACTGCTGTAGTTTTTTCCCGTTATCCAGAGTTCACGGTGTACACGAAAATGTATTGACCTTTTATGGTTTAAACCGAACCTTTTAAAATGCTTTTGGCGTACCTTTACAGTAGAAACTCGATACGATTACGGCTGGTACGAATTTCAGGATTATCCGAATTTTAAGAATGCTTTGAACGGACTACATTGTATAGAATACGTTAAGATTCGGGGTGATACGAAGAATTTCTAAACCCGCCGCGGTTGATCCGAACGTGCAAACCAGTCGCGCATGCGAGCGGGCTGGCGCGGCTGGCCTCAAGAGGGTCACATAACCGACGCAGCCGCCGCGAATGATACGAACGAACGTTGTACAAACGCACAAAGCCCCCGAGCAGCTCAGCGCAAGAGCTCACATGGGGAGAGGGTATCCACCGCGGCCGCTGCCTCTCCTCTCCAACCCCCCTCACCCCACTAGCCACCCTCCCCCCCCCCCTCCCTTTCGTAGCAAACCAACGAGCACTAGACAACGACGGCCAAGGCGAGGCACGTGCCCAGTCGTGTTCGTCACTCATTCACTGGCAGCTGATTGGTCTATCGAAAAGTTGTCTCGCCGGCTGTTCCCAGGAGGCCTGTGACGCTGGCTGCCCCTGCAGTACACCTTGGTAGTTCTCCGTTCGCCGCTTCTTTCTGTCGTTCGCTGTGACGTGAAGTGACCAAAAATTAGAAAGACAAAAGTGTTCGCTGCTGCCGAAATGTCGCGGAAGCGTAAAGCCCTTTCTTTTAAGGAAAAACTTGAAGTGCTGAAGAGGGTTGACGAAAACCCTAAGAAGAAGCGTGTCGACTTAGCAAAAGAGCTAGGGTTGACACCGTCGACGCTCTGCACCATTGTTGGGCAGCGAGATGCCATCTTGAAGAATGTGCTGCACTTGGGTGCGAACGTGAAGCAGGCTAAAACAGCAACCCATGTCAAGCTGGAAGAGGTTCTGCTGACTTGGTTCCGCGAAGTGACAGCGGCCGGCGTCAAGGTGGACGGCAAGGTGCTACGTGAAAAAGCCGACACAGTCGCGCTTTCGCTTGGAATTGAAAATTTCCAAGCGTCTGGGGGATGGCTGCACCGGTTTAAGGAGTGGCACGGACTTGTCTACCGGGTCGTCTCAGGTGACGGCAAGAAAGTGGACCAGTCAGCTGTAGATGAGGGGCTGAACACGCTGCCGGCGCTGATTTCGGAGTACGCGCCACGCGACATATTTAATGCCGACGAGGCGGGCCTCTTTTTCAACCTTCAGCCGGAAAGAAGTTTGTGCGTAAAAGCCCAGGCATGCCAGGGCGGCCAGAAAAGCAAGGAGAGAGTAACAGTACTCTTTTGCTGCAAATCGGAGGGATCCGAGAAACTCCAGCTTACCGTCATCGGTAAGTCGAAGTAACCGAGGTGTTTCCGATCGGCGGAGCGTTTGCCTCTTTTACAAAGGTAACCGAAAGGCATGGATGACGGGAGATTTTTTTCCGCGAGTTCTTGACAAGCTTGATCGGAAAATGGCATCAAGAAACCGGAAAATTTTGCTTTTCGTGGACCAGTGCTCTGCCCACCCAAAGGAAATGACATTCAATAATGTGAAAGTCAGGTTCCTGCCGGCAAACACTACTAGCCATCTTCAACCACTGGACGCTAGGATAATTAGAAATGTGAAACGTCATTTCAAAGGACTTCTAGTGAGGCGTCTGCTGGCGAAAATTGACCGTAAAGAAGCAAACTTGCGGATCAGTCTCTTAGATGCTTTGCACTTTCTAGCCATGTCGTGGGATAGTGTAACTTCAGACACAATCTCGAACTGTTTTAGAAAGTGCGGATTTGCCATCGGACTTGATGCGGCTTCGGCAGGAGATTGTCAAGAGCCAGATGAAGACCTCACGATTGATGGCTGGGACAATCTGGAAACTGAAGCTTCGGCTCGGGACTTCGTTACCGCGGACGACAACGTCGCGACCTGTGGACTGAAGTCTATTGAAGACTTGGTCAACGAAGCGAATGATTGCGAAAATGAGCCTGACAGCGATGGTGACGCTGACGACGAGTGCGGTCAGCCGCCGTCAACGGCAGATACTCTTCACGCTTTGGACGTTCTGCGCCGCACCGTAAGTGCCGGCAGCGTGAGCGACGAAACCGCGGCACGGTTTTATGCCTTTCAGGCGGAGCTTGTCCGCGACATCAACAGCAAAAAAAGTGCAGACAAGCATTACGGACTTTTTCGGCCGCAAGTAGTTCGCCATAATAAAGTTTGGTTCATTTTCAATTCATTCCCATGTGGAAGTTGACTTGTTTTGGATCATACGAATTCGGGATGATACGAATACTTTGCGTGCTCCCTTGGAATTCGTATCATCGAGATTCTACTGTATCAGTGTTTTCTGGTTTAAATCAAAAGGTCCAACCCCTGACTATGGCCTAAAGCGACCATAAAAAGCTACCTAAGAAAGCTAAAAAAATTTGCACTAAAAATCAGTATTCTATTTAGCTTTTCTTCAGAGTAGCTTCACAGCACCGAATATGACTGATCAAACATGATGCTTTTCTTCCTCCTTAACTCGTGCATTTCAGTGCGCAAAAAAAAAAAATAGTATCACTAGGCGTCCAATGAGAGGTCGCACGCAGAAATAAATTTTAGTTGGCAAATGTACGTTGAGATGTCGCAATTGGTCGTGACTTAGACGCCAGGGCAAAGGTCGCCGCTGTTCATTTGCAAAAGCTACCAGTGAGTGGCTCCCTCTGGTTGGTATACTTTTCAAAAATTAAGGCTCCATACAGAGCTTTAAAATTAGATTTAAATACCTAGACCACTCCTATAGATTTGTTCCATTAGAATATATTGCCATAACTAAAGTGTCCATAACTATTTTTACAGGGTCCCTTTAAAGAGTGAAATGTGATAGCACTTTTTTGCTTCTTTCAGGGCTCTTTGAAAGCCAAATGTGATGGAGTCTTTTTCTTCTTGCTCTTACTGTATGCTACGATTTTAACAAATATTGAGTTAAGTGCAGCATTTTATACGTTTTTTTGTCCGCTGAACAAGACTATCATACTTAAAAAAGGCAGAAAGGAACGCAAACGGCAATTTTTACAAGAAAACGAGCACCTGGGACCGCCCTCCAAGCAAACGACGCTGTTGTCCGTAATTGGCCGGGCCCATCATGACGTCAAGTTCGGGTATGCCAGGCCAGCAGTGTTACTGCGTGCGCGTTGCTTCTGGGGACTTAAGAGCTCGATTTAAAATGTTATCGATTATTCGAACAATGTAAAACACCTACGACACTTACCGTACGCGTTCGAGCAACCAGCAGTTAAAAAACAAAATATTACGAGGGACTTTAGCGACTAAAGTAGTGAAAGGCGAAACCCTGCGTGGCGCATTCTGCTACGCAACTAGCACTAATTAGTAGTTAAGATAATTAGTTGGTCATTAAGTAGGTAATTGATTACTTTGTTATTAATAATTACCTAATTATTAATCACTAAATAATTAATAGATTGTTAATTAGTAACTGATCATTGATTGGCATATGGCCATATAAGGCACGCATTCGCGCATACTGGGGTGGTGCTCTCTGATTGGTCGAGATCTCTATGGCGTCATATCCCGCCTCGGCCAATCAGAGCCGCCGCAAGATCGGGACACATTTTGTCCAGGACAGCATGAGCCATTAATTACGCCTAAAGAAGAATGGGGCCATGACTAGTTAGCAAATATGCCCTTATTCTGGGTTCTTGCTGCGGTCACGTTGTGTGAGAGGTGTCCTCGCTGATGAGCGTGCACGCCGCTCTGGAGTCCATCTCGAACTGCAGCAAATAGTGGTTCATGAACAAGCGAGCCGTTACTTGGACCGTGTGCAGAGGTTAGCAAAGGCGTTAAAGTCATACAGCACTGACGATGTTGACTGACCTTGTTGTGTCCCGACTTGCCAAGCGTTTGAGTTTTGGCTGTGTAAATTAGCTGTTTTACCTTGCTTCTTCCTCGTATTGCAGGCCTTCTCCGTTGCTCAGGCTGGTAACAATTTAACGTGCACGTTGCACGTAATTTAGTGAAACTGGCATGTCTGTGGATCGTGTTCGTCACAGCTAGTGCCAACAGCGCTGAACTTTTGGGAGCTTTTTTCTTCAAATTTGCCTTCGTGATATGGCTGTGGTTGCGCGAACGGCTGTATGGTGCACTGGCTCGATGGGTCACATGTTTTCTAGAAGGTGAGGCCCTTTCCCGCGAACCAGCGCTCTTGTAAGGCTTTTTCACGAAGCATGACCGCCAAGGAGCATAGCATTAGCGGGTTTGACAAGCGATAATGATGACGCTGTTCCGGCTGCTGTGTTCGTAGCCAGTGTTCCAAAGCTG
This sequence comes from Amblyomma maculatum, assembly GCF_055883805.1. Lineage (NCBI taxonomy): Eukaryota > Metazoa > Arthropoda > Arachnida > Ixodida > Ixodidae > Amblyomma > Amblyomma maculatum. The sequence continues at coordinate 121,739,286 of NC_139347.1, read as the reverse complement.
CTGTCGCCAGCCAGTTTACAGTTCTCCCTCCAATTGGTCTCGTCATTGGAAGCGAGCCCGGCTGCTGACTTCGGATGGCCGCAGATTAAAATGCTTCTTCAGTGGCGTTACGATTCTGTACTAGACAACGGCAGCTGGCATGCTTGACTGGACCACGGCGCAGATAGTGTCGTTCGTCTCCTCTACGCACAGCGTGATCAAGTGGGTTCTTTTCTGGGCGCTCTCCGTGACACCGAAGCCCAAGAAAAGCCGTTGAATTCCGGTATTCGTCCGGGAAGCGCGAGCGTAGCCAAGGTAGGGTGCCTCGATGCCCGCGCCTCCGCTCAGGGTGAGGACAGCTGCGTCGTCTGCTACGGCGGCCGCCATTCTCGCGCCCGCGGCATACAGGTTTCGTTCTCGTGGGGGGAGGTCTGCTCGCTTCTGGCTTGCCGCGGGCGCTTAAAGTAAGAAAAATAAGGAATATTCTGGTGCGCTTTTGTTTTACATGAGAATATAATACTTAATTTTGTTGGAGAGCCTGCCTTGTGCTTTTAAAAACAGGACAAGCAGCCAACATCAAGGCGTCGACAGTAACAATGAAAGCGGGTATGCAAGATATGCGCCAAATATGTCAGTGAAGCTCTCCTAGAATCTATCGCTAGAGTTCAAAACCTATCTCTTATGCACTGAACCCTTTGGTGCGTGGAAACAGCAACCCGTCCCAACATAAATTTGCGTCGTCAGGTCGCTTACTCGAGTGAAGCGACCATACTCCTAGAGAAGCAGAAGGAAAAAAAATCCTGAAAACGTTTATTTACCGAGGTTTGCGATAGATTCCGATGAAAGGAACCGTTACTAAGCAGAGGATCATGAAATAAAAAGTTTTGAGTCGCTTTTCAGTTAAATCTCGATGACGGTTATGACAAGGCGTATTCTGCATACCACCACGGGCATTGGCAGCCCTGTTGGTGTTATCATTCCTGCGCATGTTTAATGTCGAGAACAAAACGCTTGAAAAATGCCACAATCCACTGCGTGGAGGAGGGGGGGGGGTTGAACATTTATTTTAGATCACATCTCCCTCAATTGAAAGCATTTAATTCTGTTCACTTGTTTTGTAGTTAATTTCAAACTACTAAGTTTATTAGAACTGCTGGAACACATCGGGTGATTTCTGCCCAAGCTTCTTTGGCGTTCTTTATTAAATTTGTAGCTATGAATGTCCCAATACAGGTGACTGCAATGGATGGGTAAGAAAACTGAGCAGACGCGGTCAATGACACAGCGTCTTGGTTTCGCACGTTCTGAAAAAAAAAAAAAAACGATTATCAGCAACGGTAATAAAATATAAGCACTCGCCTGTTCGTCTTGGTATACCTGGATGAAAACAAAAACTGTTACCCAAGCAAACATGAAATCGTTTATTCAGTGGTTATGAAAACACACAATAAAGTTACCAATATTTCTGCTTATGGGAACGCGACCATTATTGCACTTTTTCAAAGTAGACATCTATGTTAAATAGATGACTGTAATTGACGAAACAGTTGTGATTGCATATATACATAGATGCAGAATTCAGGTTTCGAAGCAAAACTTTCGCGGAACTTCATATTCCGGCTTGGTTACGCAAGGCTGACTCCAGCACAAGTTTTGCTTCCGTGGCCACTAGAATGAGGGCTCGGAATTTGGCGAAGATGAATTCGGAGCCTCACTCTGGCATACGCAGCAGTCAACATTTTTCTTATTCGCTCTTTGTGAGCCATGCAAGTCTTCACAAGGGGCTTGTCTATCTGTTCAAGATATGCGATCAAAGAACGAAGTGGCGACTTCATGGTGAAAAATGTGCCGGTACACCATGAATTGACGGCGGTAAAATGCTCTTCATAGTTTTTCAATGTTTTCATTACATCCCTGCTAGGATATACGAGGTTTTGTCCATCCCTGACGTACTCCTTGAGTGCAGTGAGGGAAGCATACTCATCGTCAGGGTTGCCAAGGAGAGCAGCCTTGCACTGCGCACAAGTTATGCATTTTAGAATTCCTTTCAAAATAAAACCGCCAAGGTAAAACAAGATACGGCACTCGGTTGACGTGAGCTCTTCAATGAACAGGATTTCCGAATCATTGATTTCATCGATTTCGTTTTCTGTACCTTCCTTCTTGGCGTGTGCAAGCAGATCGACAAGGTATTCCCGGTCGTCAAGCTCGTAACTTGTCGACCTAGGAGTGTGAAGAAAGTGGCTGACGCTGATGAGTCGAAGTGCGCACTTCAAGTCGTACGCAGTGGGCACTGGCTTCATGAGCCGCACCACAGAAAAAAGGTTTTCTAGGCAGTCTTGCAACAGCCTGCTCGTGAGAAGGAATTCATACCCTTCACTGCCAAGAAGCACATCTTGAAGGCGAAGGACAGCCGTTGTTGCAATTAGGACCCCTGCTTGCGATGGCTTCCACTGAGATCCAGTGCCCATTTTGAGTTCTCTGATCGTGTCTATTGCCATACGCAGTGTGTCTAAGGCGGCATGATATTTAGTCATGTTTCTGCGGCTTAGCGCCATGGGGGGATGACGCGCTGACATAAGGGCGTACCACCTAGAAACGAGGTCCATAAACCACGCTGTTGTTTCGGCCTCTGGCTCAATCACTCCTTCTTTTATTAGGAACCGAATAGCTGGCGGGGCTTCGCGGAAGAGCTGGACAGCGACTCCAACTTTCATCTTGGTGAAGTGTCCACCACTAATGTGGTTTTCTGATAAATTTGGTGCTACCTTAAGTTCATTGGCAGCATCATAATCCAAGACGGCCTGTACATGCTCTAGTTTCACCTTCGAGGAAGGCAATCCGTTCTCGCTTACTGTATCATCACTCAGTGTGAAAACTTTAGAGCTTAGAAGCTGTCCTTTCAGGTTCTTAAGGACATGTGCTGGGTCAGAGATGAAAAAAAGTTCCTTCCCATCTAGGGTTGGGTGGGGTATTGAGCACGAAGTTGTTGAATGGCGGTGACTCGAAAAGCCAAATTCTCTCCACATAGCGCGGTTTGCTGCACCCATGTCACAGGTGACTACCCGTACTCTTAGAGAAATCTGGCTGCATATCTGAACTATTTCCAGGACATATGTCTTGAGTACAGAGCCGTCCACGTGCCTACCAGTAAATTCATAGGCTATCACTTGCTTCCATCTTTTGTTTACCCCACCTAGCATAAAGACCAAAGCATGGTTGGCTGCCTCTTCAGGCTTCGAGGGCAAGGTCGTTCCTCCCAAAAGCACGTCTTCTCCACGGTCGAGTTCAAATCCGGGTGCTATCTCCATTTCATCTAGAAAGAGAACGCAGTCTTTTTCCACATCCTCCATTCCCTCTGCTTTGGACCTCATTACGTCGATCACTTCATGCAGGATACCTGGCAGAAACTTCAGGATCTCAATTCTTCTTGCTAACGTTCTGCTTGATGGGAGAGGGTAGCCAATCTTTCTGAGCGTTTCATACCCAGTGGTTCCACACGCAAATTTAATTTTTAGGCCTTGCTTTACTGTTTGCGCTGACCATGAATTGCCACGATTGTTGTTCCGAGAAAGGGCACGAATTTGGTCTTCATTTAAAAACTTCGTATTTCGTGAGAAATTAGCTGCCTCTTTCTGCAGCTTACGATTCTGCTTCTGTAGTTTTTTTACAGTGTTCTTAGATTCTCTGTGGTGTTGTTTCAGCTTATTATTGGCTGCTGTGAGATCTGCTATCTTCTTCCAAAGCTCTGCTGCCCCAGAATCAAAGGGTTGGGTCGCACGAGCCACTGCAGTTTCTTGAGGCCGTACATCCGTGGTGGTCGAAGTAAATTGCTCACTAGCATTGCTTTTTTCTGTAGCCACCAATGTCCCATTTATCACTCCGTCTGACGATGAATCTGCTGGAGGATCTTCTTGCGTATTTAAGGGAAGGACGTTTGTCACTTCTGGTGAAGAACCTTGTGCGGCAGCGTCATCACTAAATAATGCAGGCATGTGCACACTTCGGTCCCTCGGTGGTCTTCGCTCTTTAGGAAGTTCTGGAAGCATATAAATAAGGAAAAATAGCACATTACATATTTAAAATAGTGGTCCTTTTGCAAAACTCCGAAGTAAGCTTTTCTGCATTGCAAAGGACTCTTCACCATGGTGGCCCATCCTAAACGTCAGGTGCAGCTGTTTTTCACCCTCCTTCAAAAAAAGGAGTGGCTAGGCAAAACTGGTTCTAATCCCGTTATCCCGACAGCGTATCGTGTGAAGGAAAGGAACGCCGCATTGTTCAGACTATATATGTTTGCAGCATTCTACATTTTTCTGACTCCAAAGCTGGTTTGGCGGCCAAGGTGAAGGAATTTTGCTGTGCCAAAAGCTGACCTCCAAAGTTTTGAAAAGGGTCCATAGAAGACGCGGCAGAAAATTTAACACGTATGCAAATCAACCACTTCATCACGTAAAATTTTCAAATGTAGACGACGAGGCGATAAGCAACATGGTAGCAAACACCAAGGTTAGGAGGTATCTGACCTTTGAATGGGAACACCGTTGGGACAGCATTGGGCTTGAGTTTTTTCCAACCGTCCGCGCGGTTTTGTTCGAAGCTCTTGTCTTCGAAATGAGCCTGCAGATGAATGTGTTATTGGAATTAGCCCCACATTGCCTGCTCGAGAATGAAAACAACAGCACGCAAGACAACAGCGTAGTCCAAATATATCAGTCGAATCAATCGAATGAGCTCCTTAATCTGCACATAACAACATATACTGTTTATCTCATTCACTGAATTAGTGCGGTGTCGTTGGGCGAAGCATAGGGCTAACAGGCAGCGCAAGCTACCCAACGCAGCATACGTGTCAAAAACTCAAAAAATCGTAAGTAAATGAATTCATGTTGGCTCCTAGACGACCCAGATGCAGAGTAATTGCCACAGCTTATGTGCCCTCGCTTGTGGTCGTGCTCTGTGCCTTGATTCGTGCCGGCCGCGGTTCTCTGACAAGCGCCTCGTAAAGGCAATCATTTTTTAATGAACAGAAGCGGCGAAAGCACGTTTGGTACGCATTCACGAGCTTAAACATTGTGTCATGCAATTTCGGATGCAAACAGGCAAGCAGCAGACAATGACCGGTTCGGCGCGGAAGCGTGCCTTTTTATTTACGCCGAGCAAGACGAATAGTGCGAAAATGACATCTGACCAATACAATCTTGTACTACACTTAGCTGGCTAAACGCAAAAGCGGTAAATCGCAACAAAAACAGCACTGAACCAACATGCGGCACTTACACTACAGACACATGAAGAGCTCGTCGGTTGCCACTTGTCACGCTTGATCCGGACCAGCCACAGAAGCCTTCTTTTCGGGTCTCTGGGAAAATGAAACATCCTCCAACCATTTCTCGCATGGTTGGAGCATTGAGGAACACAACATCCAGGCATTGCACGGCGATGAAAGCCGCGCGAACGCAGGCACTTAGCAGTGACGCCCGCACGACAGCAGAGCGGCGAGGTCGGCGCGGGCAACACAATGGCGGAGGGAGCGCGCGAAAACAGTTTGAGGCGGCGTCGAGTGGTTCAAAGGGTGACCTCACCCTATGCGGGGGCGCGCGCATCGAGGCACCTTAAGCCAAGGTGTTTCATGGGCATAGCTTAACACTGGACTGATCTGCTTCCTCGTCATCAAAAATACGTCCGCCGTTGAATTTACAGCGGGCGTTTTTCGGACATGAGAAGACTATTTACAGTTTACTCGACGGCATAAAGAATTGCTCCCGCTTGTCGGCTAGATCCAAAAGCATCTTCCCTTTCTACGGGGGTCATTGCAACTGAAACAAGGGGCTATGAATGAGCCTCCCGCGGGACGGAGAGGAGGAAAGCGCGTTCCCCATGCCGGTTTGGGCCGTTGTCTGGTTTTGGGTAAGTGCAATGCGAACTTTGTCTATTCTCTACTCGTGTACAAATACATCTCCTCGCTCCATCTTCGCCCTGGTTTTGCAAGTAGGCCAACTGCCGTGATCTACGACGGGATGAAAGACCGCGCAAGCCATTTGAGGGAATTTTAAAAGGCTGCCGCAAGAGAGCTACAGATATATGCACCACGGCTGCTTCGCCTGCGGGTCATGAGTTGTGATTATACAGACAATACGCACACAAGTAATGCCGCTGCTTCACGCAGATTATGATGACATAGTTGCAATGGTTGCAATGAAGCGTCGCGCCAAAAGCTTTATTTGGTCGCCGAAGTCGACAGTGCACCGATTTAGCATCAGCGAAAAATTGCAAGATCGCGCCAGAATGTCGAAAAAGTTCTTGAAAAGACACAGCTCCACAGTGGGAGATGGCAAAATTGGGCTACACCGGCATCCATTAGATTTTGTAAGGCGGGTAGGGGGTATACGTTTCTTGTCCTTGTCGACGCTTACTGATAGCTCGAGGCGAAACGTACACGGCAACGTTCATCGGCAGGTGTGATTGATACGCTGAAAGCATTTTTTTGTCCCGTTCGGATTACCACGGAAGATTGTTTCCGATAATGAAGTGCCTTCGTGTCGACAGAGAGCTGAAGGTTCTTAACACAAAACAGCATGGCAGCAGTCACATCGGCCCCCTGCTATCCTGCAACGAACGGCTAGACGGAGAGATAAGTGGCGGAGCTAAAACGCACGCGCTTGAAAGAACTAGCGCGGTCGTTACAACGATGCGTCGCCAGCTTACTGTTCAAACACTGCACTGTGCAGAGCAAAATGAGACACGCGCCTGCCTCTCACGTGAGCTAGAATACGCAAATCGCTGCAGTTCTCCTGGAGCCGCCTCAAACAAGCAAACAAGAAGACGACCTAACGCGTTTCCGTGAAATACAAAAGGGACAACATCTCCGCACGCCAGGTTCATGGAGGGCAAGCGCTGGCGCCAGCTGTTATAATTTAGGCACATTGGGAAGACCTCCTGGCTGTATATGGAGGAGTAACTCGTTGAGGTGTCAGCAAGCTCCGCTCTTAAAGGGCCACTGTCCAGGGAAGGCCCTTTTAAGCAAAGGAGCCCAGTGTTTCGATCAGGTACCGGAGATAGTCTGTGCAAAATGCTACAGTGACACGCGCGCCGCAAAGCATCGAAAATACAATTCAAAGCTATCTCATGCTCTCCTCCGGGAAGCCAGATTCCCCGTTTCCTGCGCTGGCTCGACGGGCCACGATAATAACGTACGTACCGGGAATTACGTCAATTGGTCCGTCTCGCTGACTGACGGGAGAAGGATGGGTGTCTACCGCTCGCAGCGCGCTTTTCCCTCGCCACGGCCAGGCTATGGTGGCTAGAAAGGTTAGGTGACGCGAGCTGGCCGCGAGCGCCGCTCCTACATTTCATGCCTCTCGTAGGTGGCGCTGCTCTCAGCACTTCGATGCATGCTCGGCTCGCGCTGGGGCACGGCCGGTCTCGAGGGAGAGCGCGCGCTCCTCCTCGAGACGGGCCGTGGCTGGGGTAAACTTTGGTGCGATTGCAGCGCAGTCATACCAACAAAATGTTAAAATTATTGTTACCACTTGAAATATTTTAACCAGGTAAGCAAAATAGGCAAGTCAGGAGTGACGTCGACTGCTAATATGCTCTTTGGCACCGTGAAAGCGGGCGATGCGGCTGTGCCGGTTGTTTTGCTTGTCGTGCTACTAAATGCTGCTTAAATGAAGAAGTTTTGGTCTGAAGATGCATTACATCATTTCCCGATGGGCACAGTGGTCGAAGTTATAAAGCTAAATATTTTGGTTTGGTGTCGTGAGTTTTAAAAAAGCCAAAGCGACTCGGGCTGAGGGGCGTTGCAGTCGAAGATTACAGAGAATGCAGATGACAAGCGATTATTTAACGTGCGGTTACGTCGCACAGTACGCAGGCATCAGGCTAATTTCTATTCTTTGTTGTCTGCGAATTTCCGGTGCGTCTAAAGTGGGAAAGTGCAATTTTTAGCCAGATGATAGCCAGAACGTGCAACATGCGATGTGAAACGGTATTATAAGTACAGAAGGAACAAATTGCAGTTTTATTCACAAAAACCTCTCATGGATAAGCAAAGTTTTGTTTATTGCACTTAAGGGCAAGAATGCTGGAAAGAAAAGTGAAATATCACAATGTTGAGGTTGCTGTTGATGGCCTCAAATATACATGTAATACAGGTAGAATAAACACAATTTCCAGACACAACTGCTCACAACCAAATAGCAAATTAAACAACCCACCTCAGTTTCAACAGTTTCATTCTCCCTTGCCTTTCTTTTGAAAATGAATTCTGCGTCTTCAGGTGTAGTCTGCTAAGAACATAGAACTTGATCACTTTGTCACAAATTTAATATGTCCGTGACAACCAACCAGCTGCAGTTTGGTCATTTGGAGAATGGATACCAAGTCAATAAGGCTGTCTCTTCGGATTTCACGCGCACTAAAACAGCGAGTAAAGGTGTTTTCATGGGATGTCACAGGGGCGTTTAGATTGGTTGATGGAAACATAAGACCGCCTATGTCAACTGCACTGGTAATTAACTAGAATAGCAGCTTGGGCATATGTTGGTTATGCATCTTGAGGTAACAGCGCGGAACGTGGACGGGAGCACAAGATTAGAAGACGACACAACGAGCGCTGACTTTCAACTGGTAATTAAGACACGCTCAGTTCCGTTCTTGAGACTGAGGAGTTGTCTGCATCAGTCTTCACATTTGGTGCCAGCGATGCATTTCTTCGCCACATATCCAGCGATATAAAATATCAGCCTTGAATAACTAGCCTGAGTGATGACAGATGTGTGTTCGATGCCACAGTCTTTGAGAACTTCATTTGCCTCACTCAGGTCTCGCACATATAAGAAGCTGGTCATGGATGATGCTGTCACTAATCTTTTTTTTAGCAATTGACTGGCCTTTTGCCTGACATTAATGCTTCATTATTTTTTTTTAGTTATTGATTGGCATTTTGCGTGACAACCGTGCTTTCATTATTATGTTTTAGCAATTGACTGGCCTTTTGCCTGACAACAATGCTTTCATTAATTTTTTTAGCAATTGACTGGCCTTTGCCTGACAACGATGCTTTCATTAATTTTTTTTAACAATTGACTGGCCTTTTGCCTGACAACAATGCTCTCACTAATTTTTTTTTAGCAATTGACTGGCCTTTAGCCTGACAACGATGCTTTCATTAATTTTTTTTAGCAATTGACTGGCCTTTTGCCTGACAACGATGCTTTCATTAATTTTTTTGTTTAGCAATTGAAGGTAATTTTGCCTGACAACGATTCTTTCATTTTTTTTTTTTTAGCGGGGGGTTTCTAAACGCAAGAGAAACAGAAAAGTATGCACATGTACTACATACTCCCACTAGCACCTCGGCAAGAAAAACTACATAGGCACCAAACAAAACAGGATAACCTGAGCTAGGGCAAAGCCGATTGAAAAATAGCACCACAGCTCAAGCAGCATCTACAGGCAAACAAGAACGAACAAACCGGCGTGCGCCGGAGAGAATGCATCGAAGAGCTGACAGCAGCGCCACAGCGGCGACCAGTGGCGGCGGCATGAACCGAAGGCGCGTTTTCTCCAAGCGGCGGAATGCGCGGTCGCGCCACCTCTCCCTTATAGCCAGGCTGAATCCAGCGGCGCGCGCTCCCTCGACCGTTTCTTTTTTTTTTTTTTTCGCGTTCGCGGAGAGCCACGCCCCACCTCCCGCCAAACGCGGAGGAGGAAGGGGAATTTGTATTGCGGAGGCTAGACGACCTCGGGCAGGAGAGTGAAAAACCTTTGCGAGGGAATGGAAGGAGAGAGGCATGACAGAATCGGGTGATTGCGGTGGCTGTAACTGCATTATTAGTTACTCTTTTCAAAAACATTTTGCGGCCTTGCGTTCTAGGGGCGAAGTCTCACAGTCACCGGGGAAGAAAATATTTTCGACCGGAGGGCGGACAGTGGGCCTTTAAAAACCGTTGTTAACGACCCCGGCAGTTCAGTAACCCCCCCGTAACGCGGCTTGGGAGTCGGGACCTCTCTGCCGAAGACTCGCAATACGCGAGCTGCAGCCTAAGTACAGAAATGGGGAATGCGCTTTCCTCGATCTTCTGCACCTCACGGAGAGTTCTGCCTTCTCCCTCCAACCCCTCTTGTTCCAGTCTGCGTGGCCGGCCTCCGTCTTTGGATCGTGTCGACAAGTGGTAGAAAACTTGTCAAGTCGAGTATAAAATAGTTTCCTTGCGTCCGCAGACGCCTTGTTTTAAGTCAACGGCGGACATAACAGAGATTCACTTGGTCTTGGCTATCTTGGCAGACTCTCCTTATAGTTTGTTTTCGGAGGCTATAGTTGAAGTGGAGATATTTTGAGATCGGCTTACTCGCACCCGTAACATGTGGTGGCCTACCTCTGGGACTCATTTTTATTTTTTGATCTTTCATTGTTCGGCCAAATGGAAAAGTGGATAAAGAATGTTTACAGTCAAATTCATGCATTCATTACTTTTGACACCACCTTTTCTGCCCTGCTAGATCGGGAAAGGGGCCAACGACTTCGCTGCAGGGAGAGAAGGTGGGCAGACGATGATGTCAGCCTTCAGATGTAGCAAACGTACTTATATGTGTACTTATTTTACACACGTAAAGAGGATTAGAGAGTGCGTGAGAGCTCGTAAGAGACCAAAGAAACCAAAAGTAAAAATATGAAGCGGGCTCTACGCCGCCAATTTTCGGTTCACTCTTGATAGTTTCCAGGTATCTGTAGCTACGTAAACCAACTACTTGAAGCCTCCAACTGACCGCTAGCCTTTTCGTTGATTTCCAGCCCTCGCCCCCTCTCTCCAGGTGGCTACAGACACACGTGAGCACACACAAGAAGGAAACTTGGTGCCTTGGAGTGTCGAGATGTTTTATTTGGTTTTGTAAACGCCGTATGCCCAGGCGAAATGGTTCTCTACTTCCACGTGGCGAATGCTGTCGCGGGAAATAAGAAATTTGACGTGTCGTAATTTTTCAGTTCGGAAAGAAGGGATGCTTATGTACCGCCGCTTCGTCCAGCCGATCAAGGACAAGCGGACGGTGTCTTCCGTGCCATCGCTGCCACCACACTGGTGACTTACCGACTGACTCTCTCATGAGCGCAAAATTACTGTTGCCGTTTTTATAACAGAAGTTGAATTCGCAAGACGTAACAGCCCAAAGTAACTGGCGCGCGCGTATCTGTGTTGGTTCAGTTGAACTTCATTTGTGTCATATATACTACTTTGTTGTAATCAAGAAAGATGTAGTGCATCTAAAGATGCATCAGAAAGATGCATCACATCCATTGACTATCACTGTTTTCATATGATTTCTCAGGAAGAAAATTACAGTGTATTCAAGCTAAAACAACAATGTTGGTCATACAAAAATGCATTAAACACAAATAATTAAATAAGCGGACTCTATTTTTCTTGTTGCTTGTTTCGATTTTCTTTTCGAACTTTCTTTTTGTTAGCTTACACTGAAAGAACTTGAAAATTACAAAGAAACTGAGTAATAAAAATAAATTATTCAACAAACACATGATTACTAGTATGCAAAACAAAGGTTAAAAGCTCACACGACATTTTAAACTATACTAATTGCCTTGAATAGAGCTTGGGCAAAAAAAATGAAAAGTTTAAAAGGCCTCTAACTGATGTGAACTACAGAACAAAACGTGAGTCGAAAACAGTATACACGCTAACAATATACATATGAGAGTGAAGAATGTTCGTGCATGGCCTGTTTCAATCCCCTGGACCTTGCTCATCAATTCTGGTCAGTCACTCAAAAGTTTCTGTCGGGAGAGGAAGAAGTGGAGGTTTCCGAACGTCTGAAGCTAGCGCTCTTCCACTTTTCTGGATTTTTTATCGCTGTGAGCTACTTGTAATCTCGTCATCTTCGGGATGGCGGGCGCACGACCCCTGCGCCCACCCGCCACCGTCGAACAGGCTGCTCCATACTCTACGGGTCACCTCAACGTCGCGGACGTGGAGCTTCCAGACTCGGCGGATGACTCCACAGTGACTGTGATGGATTCTGACAGCAGCTACACGCCTGTGCAGTCGCGCTGCCTGAAAAGGAAGCTGCGCCGAACATCAACAACGAGTGAGTCACCAAAGAGGAATGCTGACAAGCAAGGGATCTTTTCAGGGGCCTTCGTACCAACAACGGCGATTGCAAGTATGAATGTTATAAACAGACAGCACCTGACCCAGTTTTTCGACCAGCTGGTTCTCAGTGAAGTTGACGAGGTCAGAATTAATCCCTGGAAGAATGTCCTCACCGTGGATGTCAAATTACAGGCTACAGTGAACAAGCTGAAAAGAATCGGTGCGCTTGGCAACATGCCGATTCGTTCCTTTCTTGCACACGGGAAAAAGACTACTGCAGGTGTAATAACGGACGTTGACCCCGAGATAAGTGAAAGCGATCTCTGCACGCTGATCAAATCTACGGCACGCATTGTGGATGTTCATCGTTTCGACCGCTCGAAGTACGTTAAATTAGTCTTTGAAACTGAATCCCTCTCATTCCACGTTAAAGTGGGTTATGTGAGACATCCAGTTTGGATGTATGTTCCAAGACCTGTTCAGGGCCACAAATGCAACAAGATCGGACATGTGAGTGCCGTTTGTCGAAACGAGGTATCCTGCCGTCGATGCGGCGGTACGCACCCTCATGACACATGCCAGACGGAGACTGTCAAGTGTGCTAACTGCTCGGGTGCCCATAAAGCGACGGCTAAGGACTGTCCTAAAATTCAGAACGAAAGACATACTAGAGAAGATGGTGCGAGATAAGCGGCTGCGTCTATTCGTCGCCGCAAGCAACGTTCCTGACGCCGACACAAGGAATCAGAAGGCAAGCCTCCTGGATAAGTCAACTTTACAGTTAACGTCAGCTCAGGTGCCACAACAGATTGAGCCTAATCCCGCTAAGAATACTCTGGCTGTAATGTCACAGGCAATGTCACAGACAAAGGACCAGACAGAAGCTGTTGTATTACCTGCCACCTCTGTGGCCATCGCCAGGCCTCATCCCAGTTTGGTTGCTACACGTGCTGAAAATTCCGACAACCCTGACAGCCAGCAGGTAAAAGAAATGCTGAAACGATTGTTCCTTCAATGCGGGTGCTGTTCACTAGCATCAACACACAAACAGCAAAGCTTGCTTGCTGTTCAGCTTTCGGACGCATTTGAGCCGCTGTTGGCAGCATTGCAATAATTCGCAATGGCGCAATAAACTAACGCCACCTCTGCGACGATGCACTTGCGACACTTTGTAGTGGTGCAGTGGAATGCCCGATGCCTGCGTGGTCGTCTGAGTGACTTCCGACTGCGGGTAAAGACGTACCGTTTTCCTGTGATTGTGATCTGTGAGCCCAACATACCGGCTGCTTTCCGCCTTTCTGGATAGGTCCTGCTATGATCTGGAGAAGCAGACGAAACATGCAAAGTGCTGGTGTGTGTACGCCAAGACATTGCTCACGTCCGCCATGCTCTACAGCCCCACAACACGAATCACTACATTTGTTTGGCATTAACCCTGAAAGGACGAGTATGTTCTGTAATTGGCGCTTTTATTCCACCGAGGGATGGCTTGGACAAGTCATATTTTTTTTTCAACAATCCAGTGTTGTGCAGCTCCTCGTATTATTTCGGGTAACTTTAATGCTCACCACCCTCATTGGGGTGCAATCGAGGAAGAGACCTGTCGGACTTTATACATACGCAAGGAGGAGGAGGAGGAGGAGGAAAAAACTTTATTAAAAAAAAGAAAAATGTAAACACTCCCAGGAGGACCTCTTAGTCCAGAAGCCCTCTGGCTGTTCCTTCTAGCTTAGCCCGCTCGACCAGCCGCAACTGATCTGCAGCCTCCCTTCTCGTCATCAATATAAACAACGGCTCAATGACGCTTCTACGCGGAACAACCTACAGCAGCTGCTTGGACGTGGCGTTTGTTTCCAGATGCCTCCATCCCTCTGTTTCTTGGTGTAGTGATGTGGAAACACATGGGCATGGTAACATACCAACATACGTATGCATCAAGTGGTTCGCACCTGCCACTTCACCTCGTATATGCAATATACAGACTGGCCTGTCTTTAGGGAATCGGTGAAGACTTCCAGCGTGGACCTCCAGTGTCCATCCTAAATAGAGGGCCTCACTACTTCCTCTCTCAGTGAGAACACTCGCAATGTTTGTGTACCGGCGTCAGTGTCCAGCATCGACGTGGAATTCGAGCGGCTTCACGCGATCCGTCGGTGGGCTGAAAGGAAGTACTGCAGAACGAAATCCGCGCGAGATCTCGCACTTTCGCGCCGAGCTAAAGACAAGTTTTGCGCCACCTGGAGAGGTTAGGACGACAACGTTAGAGACAGTTCTGCTCATCACTGGATCCTCGTAAGCACTTGCCGCGTATCTGGCATGTTGCGAGCTTTCGCACACCTCCGCAGGCACCCTTTTCGTGCCCTGGCCCTTTATCAACGCCGCAATGATCGAAGTTGACGTAGCTGAAGATTTGTGTAAAATGGTTGTGGGCACAAGCCAGGCACAGTTACCAGAGGTTTTTGCGCCACCTTCGCCGAACGATCAATACGACTTGCCCTTTTCAATAGCTGAATTAGACGCCGCTCTTGCTTCTTGTCGGCATTGATCTGCACCTGGTCCTGACGGGATTACTTATTCAATCTTATCAAACCTAGGCAAGGGTGGTAGAACTGCTCTATTTAATTATTTCAATGATATATGGGCTTCTAGTTCTGTTCTTGAACACTTTAGGATTAGCCGCCTGGTTGCTCTTTTGAGGCCCGGAAAGCCCTCTCTCGAACTCCAGTTGCCGTAGCAAGCTGTGTTGGAAAAGTTATGAAGCGAATGGTGCTGGCAAGGCTTGAGTGGTTTCTAGAGAGTAATATGATCTTTTTCCGAATATGGATGAGTGGATTTCGCCGGGGACGCTCTTCCATCGACAGCATCATTGACCTTGTGGCGACAGTAGAACACGAAAAACGTCACCGTCGGCTAGTAGCTGATGTCTTTTTAGATATAAAGGGGGCTTACGACAACGTACTCCATGATGCTATTCTTGATAGACTTGACGACGTGGGAGTTGGTGGCCGGCTGTACTTGTGGATTGTGAGCTATCTCAGTGACCGCTCGGTTTACATGACTACGCCTGAAGGAGATCCTACCCGCTATCTGGTCGGTCGTGTAGTTCCACAGGGAGGAGTCCTCAGCCCAACTTTATTTAACGTTGCGCTATTGGCCTGGTGAGTGAACTGCGAACTAACATTCACATTAGTGCATATGCTGACGACATCTGCATCTGGGCTTCTGGTTCGACGCGCCCACAACTACGTGCGAGATTGCAATGAGCTGTGTGATCGACATCGATGTATTTACGGTGCCATGGTTTACTTTTAGCGGCAGAAAAGCGTGCAGTGATCGCATTTACGGGAAAATGTGTCAGCCGCTACCCGATTACTCTTCATGGAGTCGTAATACCGTACGTTTCCAGGCACATATTCTTGGGAGTAATTATTGACCACCGACTATCTTGGTCGAAACATATTACTATGGTGAAGAAAAGGCTAATTTTTGCCATGTGCTTTGTTTCATAGCTGGCTTGAAATGGGGTTCAACTGAGCGCTCCTTAATATTGCTTTACGAGACTTTGTTGGCTACATCAGGTACAGTCTCCCAATACTCTCTAGTATGAGCATTTCCTGCTTGCGCACTTTAGAGAGCATGCAAGCGCAGGCACTGAACATATGTCTTGGACTGCCCAGATGCACCTCTAACAAAGGCACAATTGAAGAGGCATATGTTCGCCCAATATCCATATACTAGTCACACGAACCACTTCGTGTGTATTTACGAGCACTTACAAGAGACCGTTTTCACCAGCAAGATTCTGGATGAGGGACCGAACTGCAGTTTTACAAGTGCACTCCGCTGCCATAAGTCGCAAGTACCGACAGGATATGCCCTCCCATATCGTCCCGCCCAACCACCATGGACGATGGATAAACCTTGGTACACCTTCGTGTTCCCG